>NC_134687.1:641588680-642276180 GCF_050947455.1 Rhinoderma darwinii | reverse complement strand
TAGATGGAACGTCTCCAAACGTTAAAACCTCTTCCAAATTATCGATACCTGTGGCCATCGTCACCGGACAGGCATCACATCCTTCCTCCACCTATCTTGACTCTGGAGCGGCTGCTAATTTTATCCACCAAGATCTAGTGGATCGGTTTCAACTACCCACAGTTCGTCTGGAGAGACCCCTGGCAGTTGCCTCTGTGAATGGTCTACCGCTGCCTGATCCAATCATGCTCATCACTGAGCCGGTGACATTACGGGTCGGAGCACTTCACTCAGAACAGATCTCCTTCCTGGTACTACCCAAGACTATCAATCCTATCCTGCTGGGTATGCCATGGCTCCGTCTACACGCCCCGACACTCGACTGGAGTTCTGGAGAAGTTCTTCAATTGGGTTCCAGATGCCATAGCCATTGCCTGTCACAAGTCCGTCCTGTTGTGCCCCCTCTGCCTCAGTCACTCTCCGATCTACCTTCTCAGTATGCCAGTTTTTCAGATGTCTTCTGCAAACGAGAGGCTGAGACGTTGCCTCCACATCGGAGTTATTACTGTCCCATTGAACTGGTGCCCAATGCTTCTCTTCCTTCCCCGTGGACGAGTATATCCTCTCTCCTTGCCAGAGACGTTATCAATGTCAGCCTATATCAAGGAGAACTTGGAGAGGGGTTTTATTCGAAAATCTTCCTCCCCGGCCGGGGCAGGATTCTTCTTCGTTAAAAAGAAAGATGGATCTCTCCGACCCTGCATTGACTACCGTGGTCTCAATCAGATCACGGTCAAGAACAAATACCCGTTGCCACTCATTTCCGAGCTGTTTGATCGCATACGAGGAGCCAAAAATTTTTCCAAGCTAGATCTGCGAGGGGCCTATAATCTAATCCGGATTCGCCGGGGTGACGAATGGAAGACGGCATTTAACACCCGCGATGGGCACTACGAATACCGAGTGATGCCCTTCGGACTGTGTAACGCTCCCGCAGTATTTCAGGAGTTCGTTAATGACATCTTCCGAGATCTCCTCTATACGTGTGTTGTAGTTTATCTCGATGATATTCTAATCTTCTCCCCAAATCTGATGACCCACCGGAGGCACGTTCGTCCAGTTCTTCTGCGACTAAGAGAGAATCACTTGTATGCCAAGTTAGAGAAATGCACATTTGAAAAGAGGTCTCTGCCCTTCCTGGGCTATGTCATCTCGGATCAAGGCCTTAAGATGGACCCTGAGAAGCTAAAGTCTGTCCTGGAATGGCCACGTCCTCAAGGCCTAAGGGCCATACAGCGGTTCCTGGGATTCGCCAATTTCTACCGGCAGTTTATTCCGAACTTTTCTTCTCTGACGGCCCCCATCTCTACCCTTACCAAGAAGGGTGTGAACGCCAAGGTGTGGACTCCGGAGGCAGAGTCCGCATTCATTAGCCTCAAGAAAGCCTTCACTTCAGCTTCGATCCTCCATCACCCTGACATATCTCGGCAGTTCTCACTGGAGGTGGACGCTTCCTCTGTTGGTGCAGGCGCACTTCTGTTCCAGAGGAGCTCCAAAGGAAAGGCAGTAGTGTGTGGCTACTTCCTCTGCTGAGCGCAATTACGCCATTGGAGATCGGGAGCTACTGGCTATCAAATTGGCCCTGGAGGAGTGGAGACATCTTCTGGAGGGCGCTGCTTACCCCATCCTGATCTTCACCGACCACAAGAATCTCACTTACCTTCAGTCCGCTCAAAGACTGAATCCTCGTCAAGCCAGGTGGTCACTGTTCTTCACCCGTTTCCAATTTCTGCTCCACTACCGTCCCGCGGACAAGAACGTGAGGGCCGATGCCCTGTCCAGATCATTCGAAACGGAAGACACGGTGGAGTCCCTTCAGACGATCATAGACCCATCCTGCGTTGTCACCGCCAATCCTCTGCAGCTTAGAAATATTCCTCCAGGGAGAACTTTTGTTCGGTTGGCTGACAGAAAAAGAATTCTCCGCTGGGGACACAGTTCTAAACTGGCTGGGCACGCTGGTGTCCGTAAAACCCAAGACCTGGTCGCTCGTCACTTCTGGTGGCCCACGCTACCTAAAGATGTTCTGGACTTTGTCTCTGCTTGCACGGTGTGTGCCTCTAACAAGGTGGCTCACAGCAAGCCTGCCGGCCTGCTTCAACCCCTGCCTGTACCCAGTGCCCCCTGGCAGCACATCGCTATGGACTTCGTCACGGACCTTCCTCTCTCAGCAGGATGCAACACCATCTGGGTGGTGGTGGACCGGTTCTCTAAGATGGCACATTTTATCCCGCTAACCGGCCTACCCTCTGCTCCTCGACTAGCAAGCTTCTTCATTCAGCACATCTTCCGCTTGCATGGCTTGCCTCTTCACATTGTGTCCGACCGGGGGGTTCAGTTTACCTCCAAGTTCTGGAGAGCCCTCTGTAAACTCCTGGATGTGAGTTTGGACTTTTCCTCTGCCTATCACCCCCAGTCCAATGGGCAAGTTGAGAGGATCAACCAGATCATGGAAAATTACCTCCGCCACTTCATCTCTTCACAGCACGATAACTGGGTACAGCTTCTTCCATGGGCGGAGTTTTCATATAACAACCACTCAAGTGAGTCCACCACCTCCACTCCGTTTCACATCGTGTACAGTCAACATCCCAGAGTTCCTCTTCCAGTGTCGACTTCATCTCAGGTACCCGCTGCTGACTCTGCATATCTGCAAATCTGCAAATCTGGCAACAGACCCGGTCCTCTATTTTGCAGGCGGTCGAACACATGAAGTGTAAGGCAGATACCAAAAGAAGAGAGCCGCCTCAGTATCTTCCTGGGACTAAAGTCTGGCTGTCCTCTCGAAACATTCGCTTGATGGTGCCTTCATACAAGTTTGCTCCCAGGTTCCTTGGTCCCTTCGAGATCCTGCAATAAATTAACCCTGTTTCCTATAAGCTGCGGCTGCCCCCTACCCTCAGAATCCCTAACTCCTTCCATGTGTCCCTCCTGAAACCAGTGGTCCTGAACCGCTACAGCAAGACCGCTAGTTCCACAGTTGCTTCCAGCGGCCCTTCTGATGTATTCGAGGTAATGGAGATCCTGGACCGCAAGAGGGTAGGAGGAAGGACTTTCTATCTGGTGGACTGGAGAGGGTTTGGTCCTGAGGAGAGGTCCTGGGAGCCAGAAGAGAACCTCAGTGCTCCTGCTCTTATTAAAAAGTTCCTCTCTCACTCTGGCCCCAAGAAGAGGGGGTGTAAGAGGGGGGATACTGTAGCGCCCATGGCCGCGGGCCGTCGGGTTCACTCACCTCCCGACGCCCGCAGCCATGGATCTGTGAGCGCTGGCCCCCGTCTCCCTCCTAGGAGATGCCAGCGCTCACTTCCGCTCCATCCGGCCGGATCCCGTAGGGTGCGCGCGCACGCTCGCGCCCGCTCTTAAAGGGCCAGCGCGCGCACATGAAATCAATGATTATTAACCCACGTGATTCCCTGCTCTATAAGAATGCCCCAGCCCTTCTGATCCTTGCCTGAGCGTTGTTAGTCTTTCCCTGTCTGTCTCGCAAATGGTCCCTTAGTGTCTCCCGTTCCTGCTGTTACCCGTTCCCTGTTACTGTTCCTGTATTCCGCATTGTTCCTGTGCCTACCCGTGTTCAAGTGCCATCTGCCACGTCAAGTGCCATCTGCCACGTCAAGTGCCATCTGCCACGTCAAGTGCCATCTGCCACGTCAAGTGTCATCTGCCACGTCAAGTGTCATCTGCCGCTTTCCGCACCTGTCTCCATCCGGGCTGAGGCCACAGTCACCGTCCGGACTATTTCAGGTACCTAAGCATTACTGTCTGCTATCTACTTTCACATAGACTGTGACCTGGTCAGCTGCCTCCCCGCTACGGCGGAGCGGCCTAGTGGGTCCACAAACCCAGTGTCCGTGACAAGATCAGTCCCGACTCTATCTAGAGTTGTAAAATCAAGCGTTAGGTTTCATTCACACTCGTACTTAGATTTTGCGTTTGCTAAAATCTTGATATAAAATTAAGTATAGCACGGAACCAGACAATCTTTTGAACCAAGTACAGGTATATGGTGCAACGAAGGTATGGAAAGTAACCAGGTGTACTCATCTGATCTTGAAGTTGTGAGGTGCGTTTCCTCTGATGCGCCCGGACAGTGCTTTTCTTTTTCAGCTGTTATCAGGACCGTGGGTAATCTGGAAGTAATCGATTTTTCTCCTCCAATCTCTCAGGACCAGGCCCGGTCTAACCCATCTGCATCTAGTATATCTTCAAAAAGATTTTCTCCATAGAAGCATTTAAATGGAAAAGCCTCCAACTTGGAGGTAAGCAAAGACCTGAATCAAAGTAAAATCAGGCTCTTTCCATGTGTCGTGTCTGCCACATCGTGGTTGCTCAGGCAGGCTTGACGTCACTACCTTCTCTGAGCCTCTAATTAAAAGTCCAGCTGACGCGTTTCTTCCCGGATAGGGATTTCTTCAGAGCTATTCCTTCTTCTGATTCTGTCTTAAGCTCAGACCGAAGTACTTAGTACGAGTCTTACCTTCTTCCCAGTATCTAATTTTGATTGTTTTGAGGCAATTAAGGATGTTTTTATGTGTGCTCGGAAGTTTCTTTTAACAAAACATTTTTCCAGAAATTATTCCGGTTTGTTCCTAGATAGGGATAATCAACAGACTCTTAGAATCCTTGAAGATCTACTTAGGGAACAGGAACTAATTAGTGAACCCAAGTTCCCTCCTGAAGAGAACTAACCTGGAACCTGATCTGATTGAACATCTGATTCTCCTATTAAAATTTGTGTTACATCATAATCCATTCCTTTCCAAGGATCAATACTTCTTACAAAAAAGAGGAGTGGCAATGGAGGCAACATGTACGCCCTCATATGCCAATCTGGACACTGGGAACAAAATTAACAGTTACCTGAAGCAAATAATGGAGGTGCCTTAATTTGGATGCACTTTATAGATGACATTGTTTCTGTGGCACAGAGAATAAGTGAAATTGGAAGCCTTTCTTGCGTATCTGAATGTCAACCAGCTCAATATCTGTCTGACTTCTAATGTGAGTCGGAGGGCTATTGAGTTTCTTGACATTAGATTTGTTGAAGCCCTTGATGGCTGACATTTTCAGAAAG
This sequence comes from Rhinoderma darwinii, assembly GCF_050947455.1. NCBI lineage: Eukaryota > Metazoa > Chordata > Amphibia > Anura > Rhinodermatidae > Rhinoderma > Rhinoderma darwinii. The sequence goes on along the minus strand of NC_134687.1, from coordinate 642,271,067 downwards.
GCGATATCAGTCAACTCTCTTTTCAATGCTAAATCATCTCATCCTCCACAGATATTAAGAGCAGTCCCAACAGGGCAATTTTTGAGGGCACGCTGTATTTGCTCTACTGATCCTGCATTTGAAAACCAAGCATCTGATCTAACAAGGAGATTACATGCCAGAGGCTATAAATCACAAGATATTGAGAAAGGATACTTAAAGAGGCTCTGTCACCAGATTTTGCAACCCCTATCTGCTATTGCAGCAGATAGGCGCTGCAATGTAGATTACAGTAACGTTTTTATTTTTAAAAAACGAGCATTTTTGGCCAAGTTATGACCATTTTTGTATTTATGCAAATGAGGCTTGCAAAAGTCCAAGTGGGCGTGTTTACAGTAAAAGTACAACTGGGCGTGTATTATGTGCGTACATCGGGGCGTTTTTACTACTTTTACTAGCTGGGCGTTCTGACGAGAAGTATCATCCACTTCTCTTCAGAACGCCCAGCTTCTGGCAGTGCAGACACAGACGTGTTCTCGAGAGATCACGCTGTGTCGTCACTCACAGGTCCTGCATCGTGTCGGACGAGCGAGGACACATCGGCACCAGAGGCTACAGTTGATTCTGCAGCAGCATCAGCGTTTGCAGGTAAGTAGCTACATCGACTTACCTGCAAACGCCGATGCTGCTGCAGAATCAACTGTAGCCTCTGGTGCCGATGTGTCCTCGCTCGTCCGACACGATGCAGGACCTGTGAGTGACGACACAGCGTGATCTCTCGAGAACACGGCTGTGTCTGCACTGCCAGAAGCTGGTCGTTCTGAAGAGAAGTGGATGATACTTCTCGTCAGAACGCCCAGCTAGTAAAAGTAGTAAAAACGCCCCGATGTACGCACATAATACACGCCCACTTGGACTTTTACTTTAAACACGCCCACTTGGACTTTTGCAAGCCTCATTTGCATAAATACAAAAATGGTCATAACTTGACCAAAAATGCTCATTTTTTAAAAATAAAAACGTTACTGTAATCTACATTGCAGCGTCTATCTGCTGCAATAGCAGATAGGGGTTGCAAAATCTGGTGACAGAGCCTCTTTAAGAGCGAAAAACACTTTGAGAAATGATCTACTGATACACAAACGCAAAAAAAAGAAGATGGATAATCAGGTAAGATTCATTACTGGCTTTCATTCCCAATGGCATGAAATGAAGTCCATTTTTGAAAGGTTTTGGCCAATTTTACATACTGACATGGATCTAAGACTTGTTTTATCAGATTTACCCTCTATTACACCACGCAGATCACAAAATCTTAGGGATATTTTGGTAAAGAGCTACTATGTAGCTCCAACTTCAGGATTTATATTAACCCCTTAATGACCAGCCTATTTTAAACCTTAATGACCAAGCCATTTTTTACGTTTTTCCATCGTCGCATTCCAAGAGCTATAACCTTTTTATTTTTGCGTCGACATAGCTGTATAAGGTCTTGTTTTTTGCGGGACAAGTTGTACATTTTAATAGCACCATTTTGGGGGACATATTATTTATTGATTAACTTTTATTAACTTTTTTTTGGGGGGGAATAGAAAAAACACTGAAATCTCGACACTCTTTTTCGCGTCTTAAATCAACGCCGTTTACCGTGTGATATAAATAACACAATAACTTTATTCAGCCGGTTGTTACGATTGCAATGATACTAAATTTGTATAGTTTTTGTATGTTTTACTACTTTTACACAGTAAAAACGCTTTTTTTTTAAATTATTTGTTTTTGTGTCTCCATATTTGAAGAGCCGTAACGTTTTCATTTTTTCGCCGATTCGGTTGTATGAGGGCTTTTTTTTTGCGGGAAGACTTGTCGTTTTTATTGGTACCATTTTGGAGTAGATGCAAATTTTTGATCACTTTTTATTACATTTTTTTTAAGTCAGGATTCACAGAAAACAGCAATTTTTCCATAATTTTTTATAACATTTTTTACAGCGTTCACCGTGCGGGTTAAATAATGTAATACATTTATAGTCGGGGTCGCTACGGACGCGGCGATACCAAATATGTGTAACTTATTTACTTTATTTTGGGTTTTTAATAGTAAAGCATTTTGTAAGGTGAAAAGGTTTTTTTAATTAACTTTTTTAAACTTTTTTTTTACTTTTTTACTAGTCCCACTAGGGGACTTTAATATGCGATTCTCCGATCGCTATTATAATACACTGCAATACTTTTGTATTGCAGTGTATTACTGCCTGTCCATTTAAAACGGACAGGCATCTGCTAGGTCATGCCTGCGGCATGATCTAGCAGGCATTCGCTCCAGGCAGACCTGGGGGCCTTTATTAGGCCCCAGGCTGCCATTGGAGACACAGACACTCGGCGATCGTATCGCCGGGTGTCGGTGGGAGAGAGAGGGAGCTCCCTCCCTCTCTCTAAAACAACTCAGATGCGGTGCACGCTATTGTGCACCGCATCTGAGGGGTTAAACGGGTGAGATCGATACTTATATCGATCTCACATGGCAGAGCAGGGACGCCCCCAGCCCTCAGCTGCCTCTGGCAGCTGAGAGCAGGGAGATTTGACGATCCCTGCTCTGTTTACTTTATCCTGATGCAGTGCCATAAAAAGGCATATGCATCAGAATAAAGCCCGTTAGTGGCCGCCGTTAAAAGGCGTATTGGCGGTCACTAACGGAATTAAACTATTCTTTTTGTGATATATTTTTCACTTTGTATTACACACAGTTTCTTTTTTAATTTTTCTTTCATTTTTTGTTTGGGCATTATTTATTATTCATTATATATTTTTTTATTTTTCATATATATACACCAGATTTTTGATTAGTATCTTGGGCATATGACTACATAGTTGATATTTATAACTATTGACTTCAATGATATTTTACGTGTTAAAGAGGCTCTGTCACCACATTATAAGTGCCCTATCTCCTTTATAAGGAGATTGGCGCTGTAATGCAGGTGACAGATAATGTGTGGAGGACCACCTATCACACAATAATATGAACAATAGATCACATTGGTGTACACCACCTGAATAAGCTATGTATATGAGGAAAGGGAAAGAGGGAAAAAATTGTGATCTATTAATATTTAACTTTTATTAATATGCATTAAAATAGACAATTAAACGACCATTGGTGCAATCAGGTATGTGTGAGTGACCCCCAAACTCACATAGCTATTGGCCATATAATGTATTGTAGGATAATACTGTAAATTTGCATAAATTGTTATGCTGTCAATTATGTTCAAGTAGGAAACACATGGGTTTCTGTGTTGCCTAGGTAGCAAGTTACGCAGTAAGTCAAATTTAATTTATCATATCAGCAAAGCCGGTAGATTGTATTGTAAAACTGACAGCAACAATTGATCTGTGAATTCACATAAATTGGTGTGCTGCCAGCAGAAACACCTAAGCTTCTGCGCTGTCTGTATTAACAGGCAGCGCAGTTAGGGTAAATTTGACTTGCCGTGCCGTGAGATGTAATATCAGGTTGTGGCAGTGCAATGGGTCAGGGCAAATATTGCCAATTGCACTGCCATGCGGTTATGTTGCGGCACAGTGTGAACATGTAACTTCCAACTGCACCCTCACGCTGGTGTCCCTGTGTGCCAGAGCAGCAGCGTGGAGAGCAGCTGTAACTGCACTGCTGTAGCTGCGCTCAGCTGTCAGCCGAGAGGCGGTGTCAGGGAGCCGCACTGAAGTCTGACTTTGCTATCAGCAGAGTCAGAACCAGCATATACGCTGAATCTTAGAGCAGGGCGGCAAGGACTCTAGCGCTGTGATGTCAAAGTAACCCCCGCAGGACAACCAGTCCTGCAAGGCAGAGACCGCGCTCTACTCCCGTAGGTAAACGGGGTAGCAACAGAAGAGAGACCGCACGGAGAATTCACCGGCGGTCAGGATAAGATGTAGCAGCTAGATGAGGAACACACCCAGCTGCTGAGTGAGACACAGCGGGGCGCGCTGCCAACACTACCGCGCTGTTAGCTAGACAGCTGACGGCTGTAAGCCGTGCAGTAGGAGATCGTAGCTGGATTTAATACTCGGTTAGCCTGAGCTCTGCAGCTAAGGCCATATGTTGCACCAAGGACACATAAAAAAGTGCTTAGCTCCCGACGCGCGTTTCGCCAGCATTCTGGCTTCTTCCCCTAGCCAGCGCGCACATATGTAATGCATTCATTAATTATCCACAGATCACCCTGGACTGTAAAAAGCGCACTTTCACTCTTTGCTTGAGCATTGTTGTGTATTCCCATGTCAGTTTTAGCAAATGGTCCCTTAGTCGTATCCTGTTCCCAGTATTCCCATGCCCTGCTACCTGTATCCTGTATCCCATATCCCGTTCTGTATTTGTTCCTATGCCTCTTCTAGTGTTGGAGTCGTGTTGTGCCATCTGTCATGCCTGCTGTCATCCGCCACGTGTTGCGTCATCTACCTTCAAGTTCCATCTGTGCTTAAACCTGTGCTACTGGCTGGACTATTACAGGTACAATTGTGGTAGGACTTTGCATAGACTTTATAGACTGTTGTTTGGCCGGCTGCTACTCCGCTACGGCAGTACGGCCTAGTGGGTCCACATACCAACGGATCAGGACAGTACGCTCACGTCATGGACCCCGTTGGTCAACCCAAGACCATGATGACATCCCAAGTCATGCAGGCAGACATGCGAGACCTCCAGTCATGATAGGACCAACTCCCCCAGACAGTGAACGCCATTGCACATTGGCTGGATACACAAGCTGCAGCCTTCACGGCCCCTTCTCCTATTTCTCTTGTTGCTCCTGATGTTCCTCCTGCTATACCTCCTGTCAGTACCAGTGCCGATCCCCAATTCTCCCTGCTACTACCTCCTTGCTACAACTGAGATGCGAGTACCTGCAGGGGATTTCTAAACCAATGCCAGATCCACTTCAAACTGCATGCAAAGGCCTTTCCTTCTGATGATGCAAGGATCGCCTTCATAATCTCTCTCCTTACTGGCAAGGCCCTGGCATGGGCGATCCCCATTTGGGAACATCAGGGACCAGAGACTCGTGACTTACAGTGTTTCTTACAGACTTTCCATACAATATTTGAGGAGCCTGGGAGAGTCTTCTGCAGTTGCATCTCTGCTGACCCTATGCCAGGGAGACATCCCCTTGGGCGAGTATGCCATTCAGTTCCGTACCCTGGCTGCAGAACTGGCCTGGAACAATGAGGCCTTGATGGCTACATTCTGGCAGGGACTGTTTTCTGAGATTAAATACGAGCTTGCTGCTCGAGATCTGCCACCTACCCAGGATGATCTCATTCTTCTGGCCACCCGGTTTGACATGCGGAGCCGGGAACGGTCCCAAGAAGGTCGCCAGGACAGAGGATTTCCTAGGCTAGCTTTTACTTTCCAGCAACCCCTGCTGCCCTCATCTGTTGTTCCAAAAGAGGAGCCTATGCAAGTGGACCGGCTCAAATTGTCAGTCCAGGAGAGACAACGCAGACACACCACGACAAAAATCTCACCTATCTCCAGTCGGCTCAACGGCTAATCCCTCGTCAAGCCAGATGGTCGCTGTTCTTCACCAATTTTCACTTTCTGCTCCACTTCCGACCCACTGATAAGAATGTGGGAGCCGATGACCTGTCCAGGTAATTTGAAACAGAGGACACTGTGGAGACCACTCAATGTATCATAGACCCGTCCTGCAATATTACTGCTAATTCTCAGCAAGGTAGAGACATCCCTAGTGAAGTGACCTCTGAGTCCAGGTGATCATGACTGAAACATCTTTGTATGTATAATAATTATGCAATGTTGAATACTTTTGTTTAAAAAAAGACAAAAGTATTGTAGGTATGATACCTTATTTGGATAACCATAAAAATTATGTTTACGAGCTTTCAGAGCACACATGCTCCTTCTTCAGGCCAAATTAATAACATTTAAGATGTTACACAAAAACGATTTGTACAAGAGGTGATACATCATGAAGATAAGCCGGGGCAATAAAATGGTTATAGGGGTGATGACTTAGGAGTTAAGGGATCTGTAGTCAGTCTGATGGGGGGTGAAGTGTGTCCATGTAATGGCTCATAAATCCAAGTGTTACATTGAGGCCTTGTGTCTATGACTGGGATGCTATCATTTGGCATTGCTGTAATTGTATTGGTCAGCAGATTAAAGTTAGCATGTATTTTTATCGCACAGTGAACGCCGCAAAAACAAAACCCAAAAAACAATGGAGGAATCAGTTTTTTTCCCATTCCACCCTACAATTATTATTTTTTTCCACTATATAGACATTTAAGCACAAAATAGGATACATTACATGGTGCCATGTGGCTATGTCAATGAAAAAAAATAAAAAAGTATGGCTCTTGGAATGCGACGATGGAAAAATGCTAAATTTGTTCCACTAGATACTTATTGTCATGTCCATGGCCGGGGGCCATCAGGCTCACTCACCCCCTGATGGTTGCAGCCATGGATCTGTGAGTGCTGGCCCCAGCCTTCTCCTCAAGAGACACCAGCGCTCACTTCCGCTTACCTTGGCCAGGTCCCATAGGGTGCTGAATTTAAGTCTAAATTATCCTATGAGCACCCTGGACTATAAGAGGGGCCCAGCCCCTTCCTGCCTTGCCTGAGCGTTGTTGTCTTACCTTAAGTTTGTCTTAGCAAATGGTCTCCTAGTGTTTTCCAGTTCCCAGTGTTTCCCGTTCCTGCTACCTGTAACCTGTGTCCCGTGCTATCCTGCTAAAGTGCCGTGCTGAGCTGAAGTTGTGTTGTGCTGTGTACCATGCATGGCGCCTGCCTGCTGCCTAGTCCCAGCTGAGCATGACTTACTACTGTCCGAGCTACCACAGGTACACTATATGAACTATAGCCTGTGACCTGTGTCCTGTTGGCCAGATTCCATACCGTCACGGCGGTACGGCCCAGTGGGTCCACGTACCCAACGTGACACTTATGTTTACTTATTAATGATAACCGGTATAGAATAACTGATGTAACGTCCACTGGGAATGTGGACCCACTGGGCTACTCTGCTGGCCAGACAAGTTTAGGACAGTCACTGATCGATGGTACCTTCAGGCAGGCTCGTACCTTATTATTTGAGGTAGGCTTGTGCTGGATTATCAGAAGCTGTTTTGTGCTGGATTATCGGAAGCTGCCTTGTGCTGGATTATCGGAAGCTGGCTTGTGCAGGATTTTCGGAAGCATAACTGGTCACCGACACTGGACTCAGGAAGTAGGACTCGTCATGGACATTGTACTCAGGATACAGGACTAGTCACGGACACAGGAATCGTCACGGACACTGGAGTCGTCACAGACGCTGGAGTCAGTATATAGGACTAGACACAGATACAGGACTCAGGATACAGGGCTGTACACATATACAGGATAGCCACGGACAAAGGTTTCAGGGAACTGGATACGGAACCTTCACAGACTAACTGGGTTAGCACTAACATTGCTCAGGCACTGAGGCAGAGGGCGTGTAAAGGATCTGCCAGACACAGCTTCTGTTTCGACGCCCGTGGTTAATCAGTCTGCACCTGCTCCTAAGTCTGATAGAGTGACTCGATCTGCTACCACTCAGGCTGGTAGGCTCAGGAGTGTGAGAACCTATCACAGCCTGGCCAGACGGTTCTAGCTCCCGCCCTCGGTCTATTTATACCTTTATTTCCTGCTTGTCTCTGCCTGTGATTCTTTCCTGTTTCCTGGCTCTGCTGCTCCTGCTATCATTATTGACCTTGCTTCATTTTGACCCTGGCTTTACTGACTACACTCCTGCTCTACGTTTGGTACCTCGTACACTCCTGGTTTGACTCGGCTCGTTCACTACTCTTGTTGCTCATGGTCTTGCCGTGGGCAACTGCCCCATTTCCCTTAGCTTCTGTGTACCCTTGTCTGTTTGTCTGTCATGCACATATTGAGTGTAGGGACCGTCGCCCAGATGTACGCCGTCGCCTAGGACGGGCCGTGCAAGTAGGCAGGGACTAAGTGGCGGGTATATTAGGCCTCACCTGTCTGTCTCCCTACCCCGTCATTACATAATCACAGGCCCATATACCTTTTCTACCCTGGTCCCTGACACAACTATGGACCCCCTTGAGACCCTGGCTCAGCAAATGAAGGGCCTCTCCCTACAGGTCCAAGCCCTGGCTCAGAGGGGCAACCAGCATGCTGCTACCCTGGTAGTGCCTCCCACCTCACCTCTTGAACCTCACCTCAAGTTGCCTGACCGGTTCTCAGAGGACCGGAAGACTTTTTTCTCCTTTCGGGAGAGTTGTAGGCTCTATTTCCATCTAAGGCCCCACTCCTCAGGTTCTGAGAGCCAGCGAGTGGGTATAATTATGTCCCGGCTCCAGGACGGGCCCCAAGAATGGGCCTTCTCCTTGGCTCCTGACGCCCCTGAACTTTCCTCTGTTGATCTTTTTTTTTCTGCTCTCGGGCTCATATTGTAATGTCCATGGCCGCGGGCCGTCGGGTTTACTCACCTCCCGCAGCCCGCAGCCATGCATCCGTGAGCGCTGGTCCCTGTCTCCTTCCTAGGAGACGCCAGCGCTCACTTCCGCTCCGTCCTGCTGTGTCCCGTAGGGTGCGCACGCTCGCTCGCGCACGGCCTTAAAGGGCCAGCGCTCGCACAAATGCTTTTGTCATCATCATCATCTGCCCTTATTTCCTGGTCTATAAGAAGGCCCCAGGCCTTCTGATCCTTGCCTGAGCGTTGTTAGTCTTTCCCAGTCCGTCTCGCAATGGTCCCTTAGTGTCTCCAGTTCCAGCTGTTACCCGTGCCCTGTTACCATTCCTGTATTCCGTATTGTTCTAGTTCCTGTGCCTACCAGCGTTGGAATAGAGTCTTCTGCCACGTCAAGTGTCGTCTGCCACGTCCAGTGTCTTCTGCCACGTCAAGTGTCTTCTGCCACGTCCAGTGTCTTCTGCCACGTCAAATGTCTTCTGCCACGTCAAGTGTCTTCTGCCACGTCAAGTGTCGTCTGCCACGTCAAGTGTCTCCTGCCACGTCAAGTGTCTTCTGCCACGTCAAGTGTCCTCCGCTTCATCGGATACTGCCCGCCACGTCTGGCGCCACCTGCCGCACCAGCCTCCATCTGTGCTGAAGCCACAGCCACCTACCGGACTATTTCAGGCATTACTGTCTGCCATTGTCTTTCGCATAGACTGTGACCTGGTCAGCTGCCTCCCCGCTACGGCGGAGCGGCCTAGTGGGTCCACATACCCTGTGTCCGTGACACATATATGGCGAGACTGACAAGACTGCCTTTGCTGAGAGTCAGCTGGTGACCTTACGTCAGGGTAAGAGACCCGTTGTGGAGTACTGTTCTGACTTTAGGAAGTGGTGTGTAGCTTCTCGGTGGAATGACCCTGCCTTGAGGTGCCAGTTTAGGTTGGGTCTGTCGAATGCCCTGAAAGACCTGTTAGTTAGCTATCCCTCTTCTGACTCTCTACATCAGGTTATGGCTTTAGTGGAACGTCTTGACCGACGTCTCAGGGAACGACGACTTGAATGCTTTTGTGCTTTCTCCTCTGGCTCCTCCATGATGGCTCCCGAGGTTCCGTTGCTTCGTTCTTCCACGGAAAACTCGGATGAACCAATGCAACCCAGGGCCTCCGTGTCTCCCCAACAGCGTAGAGAGCTCCACAGGAAGAATGGTCTCTGCTTCTACTTTGGGGATGACAAGCATCAAGTGAACAACTGTCCTAGGCGTAAGAATAAGCAGCCGGAAGAACTTCCGCGCCTAAGTGACCATCGGGGAGGTCACTTGGGCGCACAGGTATTTCCCATAAATATGAAACCTAATAATATCTTGCTTCCCTTTCAGGTCTCTTTTGAGGGTAGGTCTGCTACCGGCAGTGCCTTCGTGGATTCAGGGTCTTCTGCTAATATTATGTCTGTGGAATTTGCAATGTCTCTACCTATGCCATTGATTGATTTGCCTAAACCTGTCCCGGTAGTGGGTATTGACTCCACTCCACTTGCTAATGGTTATTTTACACAGCATACCCCTGTTTTTGAACTCCTTGTTGGCTCCATGCATTTGGAGCAGTGCTCTGTACTGGTGATGCAGGGATTATCGTCCGATTTGGTTTTAGGCCTTCCCTGGTTGCAGATGCATAATCCCACATTTAACTGGAATACTGGGGATCTTACCAAATGGGGTAATGAATGCATGATGTCATGTTTTTCTGTTAATTTTATTTCCCTCCCTGAGGAGGTGAACACTCTACCTGAGTTTATTTAGGACTTCGCTGATATTTTTTCTAAAAAGGCTTCTAAAGTGTTACCTCATCATAGAGAATACGATTGCGCAATCGATTTGGTACCAGGAGCTAAGCTCCCTAAGGGTAGGATATTTAATCTCTCTTGTCCCGAACATGAAGCCATGAGAGAGTATATCCAGGAATGCCAAGGGAAGGGTTACATTCGCCCCCTCTACTTCTCCGGTAGATGCTGGCTTCTTCTTCGTAGGGAAGAAGGATGGTGGTCTTAGGCCGTGCATCGATTACCGAAACTTGAATAAGGTCACTGTAAGGAACCAGTATCCCCTTCCTTTGATTCCTGATCTCTTCAATCAGGTTCAGGGGGCCCAATGGTTCTCTAAGTTTGATCTTCAGGGGGCTTATAACCTTATTCGCATCAGAGAGGGGGATGATTGGAAGACTGCGTTTAACACGCCCGAAGGTCATTTCGAATACCTCGTTATGCCCTTTGGGTTGTGTAATGCTCCCGCGGTCTTCCAGAATTTCATAAATGAGATTTTAATAGACTACCTGGGGGTATTTCTTGTAGTGTACCTTGATGACATACTTGTGTTTTCCAAGGACTGGTCCTCCCACATTGAGCAATTCAGGAAGGTGCTCCAGGCCCTTTGGGAAAACAAACTCTTTGCTAAAACCAAAAAATGTGTGTTTGGGGTGCAGTAGATACTATTTTTGGGTCAAATTCTCACTCCTCATGAATTCCGCATGGACCCTGCCAAGGTTCAGGCTGTGGCTGTATGGGTCCGACCTGCTTCCCTGAAGGCGTTACAGTGCTTCCTGGGGTTTGCTAATTATTACAGGAGATTTATTGCTAACTTCTCGGTCCTCGCTAAGCCTCTTACGGATCTTACTCGCAAAGGTGCTGATCTCCTCCACTGGCCTCCAGAGGCGGTCTAGGCTTTTTAGGTCCTTAAGAAGTGCTTTATCTCGGCCCCAGTGCTTATCCAGCCTAACCAAATGGAGCCATTCATCGTGGAAGTTGATGTTTCCGAGGTGGGAGTGGGTGCTGTCTTGTCCCAGGGTACCAAGTCTGTCACCCATCTCCGTCCCTGTGCCTACTTCTCCAGGAAGCTCTCGCCCACTGAGAGTAACTATGACATTGGCAACCGCGAACTCTTAGCCATTAAATGGGCATTTGAAGAGTGGCGCCACTTCCTGGAGGGGGCTAGGCACCAGGTAACGGTCCTGACCGACCACAAGAATCTGGTTTTCCTAGAATCTGCCCGGAGGCTAAACCCGAGACAAGCTCGATGGGCGTTGTTTTTTACTAGATTCAACTTTTTGGTCACCTATAGGGCTGGGTCTAAAAATATTAAAGCTGATGCACTGTCGCGTAGCTTCATGGCCAGCCCTCCTTCGGAGGAAGATCCTGATTGTGTTTTGCCCCCAGGTCTAATCATTTCCTCTGTTGATTCTGACTTAGTCTCAGAAATTGCGGCTGATCAAGGTTCAGCTCCCGGGAACGTTCCTGAGAACAAGCTGTTTGTTCCCCTGCAATTCCGGCTAAGGGTACTTAGGAAAATCATGACTCTGCACTATCTGGCCATCCAGGCATCCTGGGTACCAAGCACCTCATTACCAGAAACTATTGGTGGCCTGGGTTGCCTAAAGACGTTAAGGCCTACGTCGCCGCTTGTGAAATTTGTGCTAGGTCCAAGACTCCCAGGTCCCGACCAGCGGGCTTACTATGTTCTTTGCCCATTCCCCAGAGACCTTGGACCTATATCGCCATGGATTTTATCACCGATCTGCCTCCATCTCAAGGCAAGTCGGTGGTGTGGGTTGTAGTAGATCGCTTCAGTAAGATGTGCCACTTTGTGCCCCTCAAGAAACTACCCAATGCTAAGACGTTAGCTACCTTGTTTGTCAAACACATCCTGCGTCTCCATGGGGTTCCTGTCAATATTGTTTCTGACAGAGGGGTACAATTTGTTAATTGTTTTGGAGAGCCTTCTGTAAAAAGTTGAAGATTGATCTGTCCTTCTCCTCAGCCTTCCATCCTGAAACTAATGGCCAAACCGAGAGGACTAATCAGTCTCTAGAACAATATTTAAGGTGTTTTATCTCTGACTGTCAATATGATTGGGTCTCCTTCATTTCCCTCGCCGAATTTTCCCATAATAACCGGGTCAGTAACTCGTCAGGGGTCTTCCCCTTTTTCTGTAATTTTGGGTTTAATTCAAGGTTCTCCTCCGTTTCACCTGGTGGTTCCAACAATCTCGAGGTAGATGTCGTTCATCGGGAACTGTGCACAATCTGGGCCCAGGTTCAGAAGAACCTAGAGGCGTCCCAGAGCATACAAAAGACTCAGGCAGATATAAGACGTTCTGCTAACCCCTAGTTTGTGGTCGGGGATCTGGTGTGGCTGTCTTCAAAAAATTAGCGCCTTAACCCCTTAATGACCAGCCTATTTTAGACCTTAATGACCAAGCCATTTTTTACATTTTTCCATCGTCGCATTCCAAGAGCTATAACCTTTTTATTTTTGCGACGACATAGCTGTATAATAGCACCATTTCGGGGGACAAATTATTTATTGATTAACTTTTATTAACTTTTTTTTTGGGGGGGGGGGAATAGAAAAAAACCTGACATTTCGCCACTCGTTTACCGTGTGATATAAATAACACAATAACTTTATTCAGCGGGTTGTTATGATTGCAACGACACCAAATTTGTAGAGTTTTTGTATGTTTTACTACTTTTACACAGTAAAAACGCTTTTTTTTCAAAATTATTTGTCTTTGTGTCTCCATATTTGAAGAGCCGTAACGTTTTTATTTTTTCGCCGATGCGGTTGTATGAGGGCTTTTTTTTTGCGGGAAGACTTGTAGTTTTTATTGGTACAATTTTTGAGTAAATGCGACTTTTTGATCACTTTTTATCACTTTTTTTTAAGTCAGGATTCACAGAAAACAGCAATTTTTCCATAATTTTTGATTAATTTTTTTACGGCGTTCACCGCGCGGGTTAAATAATGTAATACATTTATAGTCAGGGTCGTTATGGACGTGGCGATACCAAATATGTGTAACTTTTTTACTTTATTTTGTTTTTTTAATAGTAAAGCATTTTGTAAGGGGAAAAGCTGGGTTTTTCATTTTTTTTTCACATTTTTTTTTAAATTAACTTTATTAAACTTTTTTTTAACTTTTTTACTAGTCCCACTAGGGGACTTTAATATGCGATTCTCCGATCGCTATTGTAATACACTGCAATACTTTTGTATTGCAGTGTATTACTGCCTGTCCGTTTAAAACGGACAGGCATCTGCTAGGTCATGCCTATGGCATGATCTAGCAGGCATTCGCTCCAGGCAGACCTGGGGGCCTTTATTAGGCCCCCGGCTGCCATTAGAGACACAGACACTTGGCGATCGTATCGCCGGGTGTCGGTGGGAGAGAGAGGGAGCTCCCTCCCTCTCTCCAAAACCACTCAGATGCGATGCAAGCTATTGCGCACCGCATCTGAAGGGTTAAACGGGTGAGATCGATACGAACATCGATCTCACCCGGCAGAGCAGGGACGCCCCCAGCTGTCTCTAGCAGCTGAGAGCAGGGAGATTTGACGCTCCCTGCTCTGTTTACTTTATCCTGATGCAGTCCTGTAAAAAGGCATATGCATCAGAATAAAGCCCGTTAGTGGCCGTCGTTAAAAGGCGTATTGGCGGTCACTAACGGGTTAAAGTCCCGTCTAAAAAATTTGCTCCCCGGTATATAGGGCCGTACAAGGTCATTGAGGTCCTTAACCCTGTCTCCTTCCGACTGGAGTTACCCCCGTCTTTTCGAATACACGACGTGTTTCATGCCTCCCTCCTGAAATGCTGCTCCCCATCCTTGGCTACCTCGAGGAAACCTCCGGTCCCTGTTCTCCCCCCCGGACGAAGGCATCCCGCTGAAATGCGCATCGTGTCTGACGGTCTCTCTCTGCAGAGGTATCATCATGGGTATGTTGCTGTTTTCACCCCTTCCATGCTGCTTCATTTAAAACTTTTTTGGAGCAGTATTTGCCTGTACTTTCTTGCTTATAAAAGCATTACAGGATGTTGCTTAGCAACAGGGTGCTGGTGTTTCTGTAATTTCAGACTCCATTATTGACTTAGCATCGTTGTGCACATTACTATACCATTTATGTTATTGCTTGTACAATAGTTCCCACCATCTATTTAATCAGTCTGCTTGCTCCAGTAAAACAATTATACACTGTCTATATTTGTTATTCAACTCATTTTGTACACATATCCTCTGCATTGGATGAACGTTTTTATTCATGCTTTGCATGACTCATCTTTTAATCTTTGCGATTTTCAAATAAAGTTTGTATTTTCTTCAATTATATGCGTTGTGTTAATTGTACCCCACACTTTATAGGTTATATATCCCCCCTGAAGGGGTAGAATTCGAGGTGGCCAAGATTGTGGACAGCAGGATGGTCCAAGGCTCCCTCCAGTACCTGGTCCATTGGAGAGGATACGGGCCTGAGGAGAGGACTTGGGTACCCGCCCCGGGATGTTCATGCTGGGGTATTGTTCAGGAGGTTCCATCTTCGGTTCCCCAATAAGCCAGGTCCACTTAGAAAGGGTCCAGTGGCCCCTCATAAAAGGGGGGGGGGGGGGTACTGTAAAGGATCTGCCAGACACAGCTGCTGTGTCGACGCCCGTGGTTAATTAGTCTGCACCTGCTCCTAAGTCTGTTAGAGTGACTCGATCTGCTACCACTCAGGCTGGTAGGCTCAGGAGTGGGAGAACCTATCACAGCCTGGCCAGACGGTTCTAGCCCCCGCCCTCGGTCTATTTATACCTTCATTTCCTGCTTGTCTCTGCCTGTGATTCTTTCCTGTTTCCTGGCTCTGCTGCTCCTGCTATCATTATTGACCTTGCTTCATTTTGACCCTGGCTTTACTGACTACGCTCCTGCTCTGCGTTTGGTATCTCATACACTCCTGGTTTGACTCGGCTCGTTCACTACTCTTGTTGCTCACGGTCTTGCCGTAGGCAACTGCCCAATTTCCCTTAGCTTCTGTGTACCCTTGTCTGTTTGTCTGTCGTGCACATATTGAGCGTAGGGACCGTCGCCCAGTTGTACGCCGTCGCCTAGGACGGGCCGTGAAAGTAGGCAGGGCCTGAGTGGCGGGTAGATTAGGGCTCACCTGTCTGTCTCCCTACTCCGTCATTACAGGGCGGGTCTAACTATATAGGCCAGGGTGTGCAGTGATAGGCTGGGGACACTTTAGTGGCGCACACGCTGGCCCTTTAAGAAACCACCAGAGCGCGTATGCACCCTACAGGGAGCAGGAGGCAGTGCTAGCCGGCATCCCCAGGGAGAAGGAGAAACACACTGACGGCCGCCGAGGGAGGGAAGATGTTGGCGGTCCGCACCTGTCGGCTCTACAGTACCTCCCTATGCTCTCTCTTCTTAAGGCCAGAGTTTAGGAGGAGTTTTTTGATGTACATAGGGATCATAATGTTCCCTTCAGGTTCCCAAGATCTCTCCCCAGGACCAAAACCCCTCCAGTCCGCAAGGTAGAAAGTCTTCCCTCCAACCTTCTTGTAGTAAAGAATCTCCTTGACTTCAAATACATCTGAAGAACCCCTAGGATCAGACTTGGAATTAGGGTATTTTCCTTATCAATTGAGGAGCAGAGGTTTCAGGAGAGAAACATGCAAGGAGTTGGGAATCTTGAGCGTTGGAAGCAGACGTAGTTTGTAAGACACAGGATTGATTTGTTGTAAGACCTCAAAGGGACCAAGAAATCTAGGAGCAAACTTGTAGGAAGTAATCTTTAGGCAAATATTTTTTGAGGACAACCAGATTTGAACTCCGGTAGAGAATTGAGGAGACGGCCTTCTCTCCCAATCAGCGCATTTCCTCATTCGAGCCACCATCTGCAAGAACCAGGACCTGGTTTGCTATCAGATCTGAAGTTGGTGAGGTTCCTGTAATCAGTGTAAATGACAACTGGATGTGCGGAACCCTCCAACAGATGTCTCCACTCTTCTAGAGCCATCTTAATGGTTAGCAACTCACGATCACAGGACCCTCAGGGGTAGCAGGCACCAGAAGAGGCACACTATAAAAAACAGTAAAATAGTCGTGGATTCACTCGTATAATTATTATATGAAAATTTGGCCCACGGGAGCAGATGAGCCCAGTGTTTATGTTGAGCCTATACAAAATGGCAGAGATAGTTTTCGAATATTTAGGTAATTTGTTCAACTTGACCGTTGGATTGTGGATGGCACGCAGAACAGAAATCCAATTTCACATCCAGGAGTTTACACAGGGCTTTCCAGAATTTGGATGTGAACCGGACACCACGTTACATAGTTATATAGTTAGTACGGTTGAAAAAGACATTCAACCAAGGGATGGGAAAATGGAAGGGAAAAAATTCTACACATAGGAGCTAATAATTTTTTGTTCTAGGAAATTATCTAAGCCTTTTTTAAAGCCATCTACTGTCCCTGCTGTGACCAACTCCTGCGGTAGACTATTCCATAGATTCACAGTTCTCACAGTAAAGAAGCCTCTGCAAGGTGAACCTTTTTTTCTCCAGACATAGGGAATGCCCCCTTGTTTTTTGAGGGGGTTTTACATGGAACAGGATTTCACCATATTTTTAGGCTAAATAGGTTTAATTCTTTCAATCTTTCTTGATAACTTAGATTCTTCATGCCCCTTAGTAGATATGTTGCTCTTTCTTGTATTTTTTTCCAACTCCAGGGCATCCTTCCTATGAACTGGAGCCCAGAACTGAACTGCATATTCTAGATGAGGCCTCACTAATGCTTTGTAAAGTGGTAATATTATATCCCTGTCCCGCGAGTCCATGCCTCTTTTAATGTACAACAATATCTTGCTAGCCTTTGAAGCAGCTGATTGACATTGCATGAAGTTATTTAGTTTATGATCTACAAGTACACCCAGATCCTTCTCAACAAGTGACGTTCAGAGACAATGTGGAGAGGTTGTCCGTGCAGACGATACACATGTTGAATAAAAAGACTTGCTAGGTGAGGAGCTGAGGGAAGTCTAGACAGAGGAATGAAATGTGCAATTTTGAAGAAACAATCAACAATTACCCAGACAGTGATGCAGCCATCAGAGGACAGAAGATCTGTAATAAAATACATAGCAAAATGATGCCAAGGACCTTTAGGGGCTGGCAGTGGCTGAACTAAGCCCATAGGTTTGGAATGAGCAATTTTGTTTTGGGCACACTTGGTACGTGCGTAGACACAGTCTTCAACATCTTTGGGTAGTGTGGGCCCCCAATAGTGGCGAGTGATGAAGTCCCAAGTCTTACAAATGCCAGAATGACTTGCCAACTTGTATTTGTGGCCCCAAAAGAGAATCTTCTTCCTGTCAGAAGGAGAAACATACGTTTTCCCTGGAGGAATGTCTCTGATCTGCAGAGGAGCAAATGCTATTATGCGTGAAGGGTCAGTAATATGCTGAAGTTTCATGGTCGGTTGTTTCAAATGAATGGGGCATCTGCCTTGCCATTTTTGCCAGCTGGGCGAAAATGTAGTTGAAAATCGAATCTGGAAAAGAACAGAGACCACCTGTCTTGACGTGGATTCAGATGTTGTGCCGATTGTAAGTTGGTGAGGTTCCTGTAATCAGTGTAAATGACAACTGGATGTGCGGAACCCTCCAACAGATGTCTCCACTCTTCTAGAGCCATCTTAATGGTTAGGAACTCACGATCACCAATGGAATAGTTCTTCTCTGCAGCAGAGAAGAGTTTGGAGAAAAAACCATAGGGGACTGAGATTCTTTGGAAGAGAAGTGCTCCAGCACCAATGGACGAGACGTCAACGTCCAACGAGAATGGATGCAGAAGTGAAGGATCTTTTTAGCTCTGTAAATGCAGACTCGGCTTCCAGAGTCCATTTCTTTGCATTCACCCCCTCTTTGGTGAGGGCAGAGATGGGAGCATTAAGCAAAGAAAAATTAGGGATGAACTGACGGTAGAAATTTGCAAAGCCCAGAAACCTCTGTATAGCACAGAGACCTTGAGGATGAGACCAATCAAGAACGGACTTTATTTTTTCAGGATCCATCTGGAGTCCATGATCTGAAACAATATAACCCAGGAAGGGTAAGCATTTCTATTTAAAGGTGCATTTTTCCAATTTGACAAAAAGGTTGTTCCCCTTATCCACGACAGGACTTGGCAAACATGCTTCCGCAGTGTCATCGGGTGAGTAGATCATGATGTCATCCAAATAAACCACCACTTAGACATACAATAGATCCTGGAATATGTCATTCACGAATTCCTGGAAACGAGCTGGAGCATTACATAACCTGAAGGGCATCACGAGATACTCATAGTGACTATCTCTCATGTTGAATGCAGTCTTATACTCGTCACCTTTACGGATACGTATCAAGCTATAAGCCCCATGAAGATCCAGCTTAGTGAAAATCTTGGCTCTGTGAATACAAAGAGCTCAGAAATCAGCGATAAGGTGTATTTGACCGTGATTTTATTCAAACCACAATATTCTATGCAAGGCCGGAGTGATCCGTCTCTTTTCTCAACAAAAAAATATCCGGCTCCGGCTGGAGAAGTTGACTGCCTAATAAATCGCCTCTGGAGGTTCTAATTTACATATGTTGACATGTCTTGTGTTTCGGGTGGGGAGAGAGGACATACCCACCCATGAGGAGGTGAAGTTCCAGGAAGTAATTTGACTAGACAGTCATATGGACGGTGCGGCGGTAGGGTCTTAGCCTTCTTATTGCTGAACACGTCTGCATAGCAGGCATACTGCGGAGGTAGACCAGGAAGGGACTGGGACACTGAAAGTCGGGCAAGACAAACCACAGGAAGATAGTTGAAGTGAGAGTGAGCTCCACACTGAAGAATTTCTTCAGAATCTTAATCAAGCACTTGAGCGTGATTGCTATGCCAGGGTAGTCCCAACAGAATCGGAATAATAGCCACGGGTAAATTATAGAATGCTATTTGTTCACCCACTTGTAACTTCAATGATTTAGTGATGAACAGAATTGGGTCTGGCAATGGATGACCATGCATGGAAGCCACCGCTAGAGGTTTCTATAGAGGAGTCGTGGACAAGTTGAGACTCTATGCTGCCGCTCTTGGTCCGATAGTCTGACCCGATTAACGTGCATTGGTTCTTCAGAGGTAGTAGCAGAAGGAAGCAGCAGGGGTCTTTGAAAATGAGGCGCCAGTCTAGAGGGCTTTCTCTCTCGGAGGGCCTCCTGAGAGCTTTCTCGGAACCTCATGTCTATGCGGGTAGTGAAGAGAATCAGGGCATCCAGAGTGAAAGGGAGATCACGACCTGCCAGCTCATCTTTTACCCTACTTGACAGAAGGTTGCTACTAGGGCCTCGTTGTTCCAAGCAAGTTCCGCTGTGGGAGTTAAAAATTGCATGGCGTATTCTCCTACCGTCGAACCTCCTTGACGATGGGACAGAAGGGATGCAACAGCATAAAATGTATGGCCTGGTTCCTCGAAGATAGTGTGGAAGAGTTGCAAGTTTGAAGACTCTGGTTCCTCACGTTCCCAGAAAGGGTTTGCCCATGCCAAGGCCTTGCCAGACAACAGGGAGATGATGAAGGCTATTTTGTCTGGTCTGACGGAAATAGATGGGAATGCAATTTAAAGTGGATTTTACATTGATTGAGGAAGCCTCAACAGGTTTTGGAGTCACAAACATAAGGGTATGTTCACACGGCCTATTTACGGACGTAATTCGGGCGTTTTTGCCCCGAATTACGTCTGAAAATAGCGCCTCAATAGCGCTGACAAACATCTGCCCATTGAAAGCAATGGGCAGACGTTTGTCTGTTCACACGAGGCGTATATTTACGCGCCGCTGTCAAATGACGGCGCGTAAATAGACGCCCGCGTAGAAGAAGTGACCTGTCACTTCTTTGGCCGTAATTGGAGCCGCTATTCATTGACTCCAATGAATAGCAGCGCTAATTATGGCCGTAATTGACGCGGCGTTCAAGCGCCTGCACATGCCGGTACGGCTGAAATTACGGGGATGTTTTCAGGCTGAAACATCCCCGTAATTTCAGCCGTTACGGACCCCCGCCGTGTGAACATACCCTAACGGGGGTGCAAGTGGGAATTAAATACTGACTCTGGAGCTGACTGGAACTATGGCTGTCTGAGGAGTAGATGGAGTTACAGCTTGTGGAGCTGCCAGAGTAGGAACAAGAGCGATGTCCAGGCGACTAGCGATGGTATTTACCGCGTGCAGTAGCTGATCCTGGAGTATTGGAGGTCTCGCATATCATACTGTATAACTTGAATCACTGTTTTAGGTTTCCCAGCGTTGTCCATGGCCGGGGCAGACTGTAACGTCCACTGGGAATGTGGACCCACTGGGCTACTCCGCCGTAACAGAGTAGCTGCTGGCCAGACAAGTTTAGGAAAGTCACTGATCGATGGTACCTTGATTGCAGACTGTGCTGGATTACTGGAGTTGGGTATGTGCTGAAATATTAGAAGTTGGCTTGTGCTGGATTATCGGAAACTGGCTTGTCACGGACACTGGAGTCATCACAGACCCTTGAGTTAGGATAAAGGACTGGACATGGATACAGGACCCAGGATACAGGGCTGTACACGGATACAGGATAAGAGTAAGAAAAGAGTATCCGGCACACCGATTGAAATAAAGATAATTTTTATTTTAAATGACAGTGGCAGAGTGCAATGTTTCGGTCTTAACGACCTTCTTCAGGCACTAGAATAATTAAAAAACAACAATCCAGGTAAGTACGTATACTACTTATAACAAGTCTTGTTATAAGTAGCATACGTACTTACCTGGATAGTTGTTCTTTAATTATTCTATGTCTGAAGAAGGTCGTTAAGACCAAAACGTTGCACTCTGCCACTGGCATTTAAAATAAAATAAAAATTATCTTTATCTCAATTGGTGGGCTGGATACTCTTTTCTTACTCAGAATCGGGTTGGGCCCCTATCCGTGCAAAACCCTTTCCCCTTCGTATCTTGTGCTATCTGAACCTTTAGACAACGGATACAGGATAGTCACAGACACAGGTTTGAGGGAAATGGATACGGAACATTTGCAGACTAACTGCGTTAGAACTAACATTGATCAGGAACTGGGTGTGCAGTGATAGGATGGAGACACTTAAGTGGTGCGCCCACTGGCCCTTTAAGAAACCACCAGAGCGCGCCCGAGCGTACACTACGGGAACCAGGAGCAGGAGGTAGAGCACACCAACGTGCAACAACTGAGAATTAGAAAAGAAGGTTGTATGACTGCATTCCCCTTTTAGTAGTAATGGTGAATGAATTAAAATCCCACAAGTTTTATACCTGATTGTTAAGGATCTGCCAGGCACAGCTTCTGTATCCACGCCCATAGGTAATCAGTCTGCACCTGCTTCTATGTCTGTGAGACTGACTCCATCTTCCACCACTCAGGATGGCAGGCTTAGGAGTGGGAGAGCCTATCACAGCCTGGCCAGACGGAGCTAGCTCCCGCCCTCTGTCTATTTATACCTGCCTTTCCTGTTCCTCCTTGCTTGTGTTTCTTCTCTGTTGGATTGCTGGCCCTGCTGCAGCTTCTTGAACTACTTGTCCCTGCTTCGTATTGACCCTTGCTTACTGACTACTCTTCTGCTCTGCGTTTGGTACCTCGTACACTCCTGGTTTGACTCGGCTTGTTCATTACTCTCCTGTTCTGCGTTTGGCACCTCGTACTCTCCTGGTTTGACTCAGTTGCAACCATGTATTTTGAACTTTCATTATGGCCAGCTGTGTCATGTGATCTCAGTCTGACCACCAGCATAGATCATGCTATCATGTGTAGACAGGAGATCATTGCTCCTGTGTGTCTGACTTCCTGTGAACTACAGGGTTACATCACCAGCAATCAGCTCGGAGACCCATCCCAGCTTTTTCCTCTGTATGTCCCCTATGCTTATAGTGCTGCTCAAGAGATTATTTCTTTCCTATCTAAGGGAGCAGAAGTGATATAATAGGTGAGTCCATACAGTGATTAGTTGCAGTTATAAAAGTCCCCTGATTCACACTAACTGTCTATACTATCTGTGAGTGTTATGTGCAGAGTCCAGTGTATTTCTATAAGTTGCTGCTCACTGCCTACTGCTTGTAAGGACTGAGGAAATCTATCACAAAGAGGAGGCAGAGGAGACAGGCTGAAGGTGCATCACTTAGGATACACTAAAACTCTACAGTGTGAGGACAGCAGTTCTATGTCACCCATCCATCACTTGCTGCACTTAGATAGGACTCAGAGCAGAGCAAGTGCAGTGTGAGGAGACTCCACCCCCTCTGCTTCTGCAAAGCTTGAAACATCATAGGAAATGTACTATGGATTAGGAAAACCATATCAAAGGGAAAGAAGAAACCAAGATAGCAGACAGCACATAAATGGCACATTAACAAAAACAGATAAACGCCATGAATACATAGGAACTTCTTCATTATACTATAAAAGCAGCTTTTGGAGCACTATATAGAAAAAAAAATTGCAAGAGCGCTTTAACTCTGGCGACTCAGATTGGATACTTGAATACGTGTTTATTCACCCCTAAGGACTTCAGGTACTTTCCAATCCTATTTTCTGGGTTCTTTGATCTCAGTTTGACATGTCTCCTGTTTCCTTGTCTTTCGATGGCCCGGGACCTTTTTTACTTGTCATTCTTATTTTTCCATCTTAGTGCATGCAACCAGTGTCGCCCCAACCTAAAACGGTACAATACATCAATATATATGATATGAAAGATATAGATAAAAGAGATAGGTAGTAGGAATTAATAATAATCTTTATTTGTATAACATAAAAAAATCGCAACTTAGATATATCAAGATATTATAATCATCTATCTCATATATATTGATATATACAGTGAAGGAAATAAGTATTTGATCCCTTGCTGATTTTGTAAGTTTGCCCACTGTCAAAGACATGAACAGTCTAGAATTTTTAGGCTAGGTTAATTTTACCAGTGAGAGATAGATTATATATATATATATATATATATATATATATATATATATATATATATATATATATATATATATATATATAAAAAAAGAAAATCACATTGTCAAAATTATATATATTTATTTGCATTGTGCACAGAGAAATAAGTATTTGATCCCTTTGGCAAACAAGACTTAATACTTGGAGGCAAAACCCTTGTTGGCAAGCACAGCAGTCAGACGTTTTTTGTAGTTGATGATGAGGTTTGCACACGTTAGATGGAATTTTGGCCCACTCCTCTTTGCAGATCATCTGTAAATCATTAAGATTTCGAGGCTGTCGCTTGGCAACTCGGATCTTCAGCTCCCTCCATAAGTTTTCGATGGGATTAAGGTCTGGAGACTGGCTAAGCCACTCCATGACCTTAATGTGCTTCTTTTTGAGCCACTCCTTTGTTGCGTTGGCTGTATGTTTCGGGTCATTGTCGTGCTGGAAGACCCAGCCACGAGCCATTTTTAATGTCCTGGAGGGAAGGAGGTTGTCACTTAGGATTTGACGGTACATGGCTCCATCCATTCTCCCATTGATGCGGTGAAGTAGTCCTGTGCCCTTAGCAGAGAAACACCCCCAAAACATGTTTCCACCTCCATGCTTGACAGTGGGGACGGTGTTCTTTTGGTCATAGGCAGCATTTCTCTTCCTCCAAACACGGCGAGTAGAGTTAATGCCAAAGAGCTCAATTTTAGTCTCATCTGACCATAGCACCTTCTCCCAATCACTCTCAGAATCATCCAGATGTTCATTTGCAAACTTCAGACGGGCCTGTACATGTGCCTTCTTGAGCAGGGGGACCTTGCGGGCACTGCAGGATTTTAATCCATTACGGCGTAATGTGTTACCAATGGTTTTCTTGGTGACTGTGGTCCCAGCTGCCTTGAGATCATTAACAAGTTCCCCCCCGTGTAGTTTTCGGCTGAGTTCTCACCTTCCTCAGGATCAAGGATACCCCACGAGGTGAGATTTTGCATGGAGCCCAGATCGATGTCGATTGACAGTCATTTTGTATGTCTTCCATTTTCATACTATTGCACCAACAGTTGTCTCCTTCTCACCCAGCGTCTTACTTATGGTTTTGTAGCCCATTCCAGCCTTGTGCAGGTCTATGATCTTGTCCCTGACATCCTTAGAAAGCTCCTTGGTCTTGCCCATATTGTAGAGGTTAGAGTCAGACTGATTAATTGAGTCTGTGGACAGGAATCTTTTATACAGGTGACCATTTAAGACTGCTGTCTTTAATGCAGGCACCAAATTGATTTGGAGCGTGTAAGTGGTCTGGAGGAGGCTGAACTCTTAATGGTTGGTAGGGGATCAAATACTTATTTCTTTGTGCACAATGCAAATAAATATATATAATTTTGACTATGTGATTTTTTTTTTTTATATATATATAATCTATCTCTCACTGGTAAAATTAACCTAGCCTAAAAATTCTATACTGTTCATGTCTTTGACAGTGGGCAAACTTACAAAATCAGCAAGGGATCAAATACTTATTTCCTTCACTGTAGTATAGTATAAGCTGGGGCTACACAACGATTTTGGCCACGACACAGGTCCCATGGCCAAAAATCGTTGTCCAATAGCCTACATCGCAAGTAAAATGACCCTGATGACCTTCACTGTCATTACTTGCCATGTAGGCTACGAAACATACTGATCTTTGGCCGTGCAATCTGTCGTGGCCAAAGTTACCGTGTAACCTCAGCCTAAAACTACACTATATAACAATATATATATCAGATAGATAGCTATAGACAAAAATAATAATCTTTATTTATACGAGACAAAAAAATCTGCATTTAGACATTATTATTATAATCTCTTTATTATGGACGAGGTAGATAGCTAGATGATAAATAGAATGACATGAAAAAATCTGTATAATAACTTTATTATGGCCTTTATAGACAAATAAGACAGATCGATATGAGGTAAATACATAGATAGATATGGGGGGGGGGGGTCAGGGTTTGCCATGAGAAGTGGTGCGCCGCCGACAGAGAAAGTATTGTGATCATTGTCACAGGTTGTCACAATGATCACATGCCTACAGGCCACGCTGATTGGTCTCTGGGCAGAGCTCTGTGATGTCAGCTGTCTAGACAGCTTTGTCACGAAGCTAAATGCCGCTACAGAGCGGAAAAGAGTAAACTCAGGAGGACGTTGTGGAACATCCTTGCACAGTTAATTGCGGACTGCCTGGACATTTATAGTCTATGGGCGGTCCGCAAGTAGTTAACAAGACTTATTTTGTGTGCAAAACATTTCCCACACTCTGAACTTGAATATGGCTTCTCTCCTGTGTGAATTCTCTCATGTATAACAAGATCTGATTTCTTTATAAAACATTTCCCACAATCTGAACATGAATATGGCTTCTCTTCTGTGTGACCTCTCTCATGTCTAAGGAAATATGATTTAACTTTAAAGCCCTTACCACATTCTGAACAAGAATATGGCTTTTCTCCTGTTTGAGTTCTCTGATGTATAACAAGATGTGATTTATTTGTAAAACATTTCCCACATTCTGAACATGAATATGGCTTCTCTGCTGTGTGATTTCTCTCATGTGTAACAAGGTTTGATTTTCGTGCGGAACATTTCCCATATTCTGAACCGGGGTATGGCTTCTCTCCTGTGTGAAAAATGACCTGAGCTTTTTGTAAACTGTTTACCACATTGAAAGCTTTTACCCCTTTTCTGAACTGTGCTTGTGGTAAGATTCTGTGATTTGTCAGAAGACTGTTCCTCATTATTAGGAGGATTATATGATAGATCTGCACTGTGAAGTCTAGGATGTACATTAATGGTAGCAAGATTTTCTCCTGAAGACTGCTGCATGATATCTTCATCTTCTGATTTATAATTTAACAATAACACGAAGTTGCCCTCAGAGTTCATGCTGTTAGGATTAAAAATTAATTTTTGTTTGTCTTTTTCAAACCATAAATGTAACATAATCATAACATTCTAATTAGGCTAGAATCATACATGCATTTTTTTTAGTCAAAGCCAGAAGTGGATCCAGCAGGAAAGAAAAGTATAATCCATGCCTTATGAATTCTCTCCTGGCTTTGGTTAAAATAAAACTGTACCAGACACGGCACGTGTAATTTAGCCGTATAAAACTTTATATAACACTTTAAAATAGATCAATGATAAAGTCCAGGATTCTGGTCTGCACACAGTCACCACTTTTATTACATAAATATTTACTTGACAAAAATAAAACATTTTTTTTAAAAGCACAATCTTGTTTTGCAAGCATGGCCTTTACCAACACATTTGGCCCTTCAATGCCAATTCGGCATCACTTTAATACAATAATTTAATTTAAAGTGGCTCTGTCACCAGATAAAAAATGCCCTATCTTCTACATAATCTGATCGGCGCTGTAATGTAGATATCAGTGGTTTTTATTTTGAAAAACAATCATTTTTGACCAAGTTATAAACAATTTTAGATTTCTGCTAATTACTTTCTTAATAGACAACTGCGTGTTTTTACTTTTTATCAACTGGGCGTTGTATAGGAGGAGTGTATTTCGCTGACCAATCAGTGACCAATCAGCATCATGCACTTCTCATTGTTCCAGCCCAGCTTCTTTCACTGCACAACCACGCTGTAACAATGGGCTGGAACAATGAGAAGTGTATGATGCTGATTGGTCAGCGTCATACACTCCTCTGTACAACGCCCAGTTGATAAAAAGTAAAAACACGCTTAGTTTTCTATTAAGAAAGTAATTAGCAGAAATCTAAAATTGTTTATAACTTGGTCAAAAATTATCGTTTTTCAAAATAAAAACCACTGCTGTTATCTACATTACAGCGCTGATCAGATTATGTAGAAGATATGGCACTTATAATGTGGTGACAGAGCCTCTTTAAAAGGGGCTCTGTCACCAGATTATCAAATCCTTATCTCCTATTGCATATGATCGGCGCTGCAATGTAGATAACAGTAAAGTTTTTTTGTTTTTTTTTTAAAAACGATAATTTTTGGCCAAGTTATGAGTAATTTTATATTTATGCAAATGAGCTTTGAAATGGACAACTAGGCGTGTTTTTTTCGTATTTCCAACTGGGCGTGTTTACTTGTTTTACTAACTGGGCGTTGTGAATAGAAGTGTATGATGCTGACAACTTCGCATCATACACTTCTCATCGTTCCCACCCAGCTTCTTTCACTAAAGACGCACAGAGTGACGTCACCCACAGGTCCTTGAACCTTGGCGTCGGTCAGAGAAGATACATCGGCTGAAAGGCGTCCAAAAGGTTAATATGCTCGTCTCTAGGGAGTTTGCTATGCTTACCTGCACATTGTAATGCTGCTGCAAATTCAACTGTACGCTTGGAGCTGTGGTGTCTTCTCTCTTCCGACGCCAAGGTTGAAGGACCTGTGGGTGACGTCACGTTGTGTCTGCAGTGAAAGAAGCTGGCTGGGAGTGAGGACGTCACCCACAGGTCCTTCAAACTTGGCGTCGGAAGAGAGAGGACACCACAGCTCCAGGCGTACAGTTGAATTTGCAGCAGCATCACGATGTGCAGGTAAGCATAGCAAACTCCCTAGAGACGAGCATATTAACCTTTTGGACGCCTTTCAGCCGATGTATCTTCTTTGTCCGACAAGGTTGAAGGACCTGTGGGTGACGTTACGCTGTGTGTCTTTAGTGAAAGAAGCTGGGTGGGAACGATGAGAAGTGTATGATGCTGAGTTGTCAGCATCATACACTTCTATTCACAATGCCCAGTTAGTAAAACAAGTAAACATGCCCAGTTGTTAAAAACACAATACACGCCCAGTTGCAAATACGAAAAAAAACAAAAACACGCCCAGTTGTCCATTTCAAAGCTCATTTGCATAAATATAAAATTGCTCATAACTTGGCCAAAAATGATCGTTTTAAAAAAACAACAAAAACGTTACAGTTATCTACATTGCTGCGCCGATCACATGCAATAGGAGATAGGGATTTAATAATCTGGTGACAGAGCCTCTTTAAAGGGACAGTCATGTGACCCACAACCCACACATTATGTGACCACTGGAATTCAGGTAACACTGTATTTACACTGTAACACTGTGGTATCGAACAGGTTAACAGTATTTTACTGAGGAGTATGAAGTATTTATAACTACAGCAGCATCTTATCATTATTTCTGTCCGTGTCTGTGTAGGAGCAGCTCTTGCACGGACTCTTCTGTGTTGTTTTTTAACGTATTGTCGCTGCAGCCAGTTTTAACTTTCCGGACAGAGACTAATTTTTTTAATCTGACGTGCCACTTGTGTGATAATACATTTGGAATGCTTTTACTTATTCAAGTGATTTTGAGATTTCTTGTGACACATTGTACTTTAGGTTAGTGGTACATTTTGGTCAATACATTCAGTATTTGTAAAAAAACAAAAACAACACCACCAAAATGTGTCTAACACTTATAATATAAATTTTCCCCCCCAAAACTTTTTCTATTACTCTGCTTGTAAGACCATCGTACCATACAATATAGTAAATAATTCACATTTCCCATGTCTACTTTATGTTGGCATAATTTTTTTAATATCCTTTAACCCTTTCATGCCGACAATCTGTAGATTCACGTCCAATCCGCATATACCCCATGCAGCGAGGACGTGAATCTGCAGACCTCTGCTTCTGACGGCATAGCGCTGGGGAGAGCGCTCTGACGCCAGCGGTGTCAGTGTCCCTGCTTCCCCAGCAACCTGTTCTCTGACAGGCGAACCGATTGGTTCGGCTACAGAGAATATGATCACCATTATTACCTGCTTCCTGACCGCCCACTGTAAATTCACGTTGGTGCTTGCTGGGCTCTGTGTAGAACCGATGTGAATTCACAGTGGGTGTTAAAAGCGTGATCCGGGTGTCTCAGAGTAGCGGTGACATACAGAGCACGCTGTTAACCCCTGCCTCTGGTCCCAGAGATATGATCGGGACCTGATTGGTTCAGTTCCTGATCATGTGATCGCAGGGAAAGTTTGTTGTAAAAAAAAATGGAAAGTTTGTTGCTACAACAAACTTTCCCGGGGACCGATCGTCGGTTGCATGGCAAAACCGGAGGCCATACAGCCGGAGGCTGGTCCTCATAGGCTCCCTGTTCGTGTGACTGTCAGCATCACACTGACCGTTTAGAATACATTAGACTACCTAGGTAGTGTAATGTATTATATCAGCTATCAGTGCTGCAGGTCTTCAAGTAAAAAAAAATAAATAATAAAAATGTTTTATAAAAGTGTAAAAACAAGTTATAAGTTACAAAAACAAAAAATGCTTTTTTTCCTATAAGAAGTCTTTTATTACAGGAAAAATAAATGAAAACGTTACCAAATATGTGTACTTTTTTATCACCGCGTATGGTATTGCCGTAACCTTATCGACCCACAGAATAAACTAAAATGAAATTTATAGCGCACGGTGAACACTGTAAAAAAAAAAATTAAAAAGAGGACAAAAAACATTATCAGAATATATATTTTTTTGTCACTTTGCTTGCAAAAAAAATATCAAAAAATAAAAAAAAGTGATAAAAAAAAAAGAAATCACATGTACCCTAAAAAATTGTACCAATGAAAATGACAGAGGGTAACGTAACAAATAAGCCCTCACATAGCTCCAGTGGAGAAAAAAAAAAAAAAAAAAGTCTGGCGCTCAAAATATAGCGACAGAGATTGTGCGGAGCGTTCCAAAAGCGGATAAGATTAGGCACCATTTATCAGTGCAACACTGGCCACATATCTATGAATTATTATTTATACACCGCATTATTATACCCTGATGTACTCTGCACAGATTACATATACCCTGATGTATTCCGCACAGATTACATATGCCCCCAAATTATAAACTGAAATACCAGCAAAACCCCAAACAGAACTACTACCAAGCACAATCTACCCCTGACGAAGCACCAGCGAAACGCGCGTTGGGTTAAGCAGAGGTCCCCCTCCTGGTCTTGATCTCCTATTTATCTTCTTATACGCAGGTGTAGGTATACTACTTTACATGTCGTTTTTACTTAGATTGTACCTTATATATATTCTCTATACTTATTTATGTGTTCATCTGTGCAAAGCGTACCATGCCTAGTACCTGCTCATTAATATGTACTTATGCACTTTAGCCATATATAGGTTGTGTCAGACCATTTTTACATCTTGGGGGATTACTCTGCTTTTACGTTCGGATTCCATTTGTGTTCGAGGATCCATGGCATTTTTATTATGTCTAAGTGTTATACGTTGTCTCCATGTGTCTAATTGACTTTAATAAAGATTATTTGTATTTTTTCAAACACCTGGTCGTGACTTGTTTCTTGTTCTGGTTTAGTTTTAATTAGTCACTAGGACCACTAGTATCATTCGGGGTATTATTCGGTTTGCTAGTATTTATTAGTACTATTTTAGAGTACATGCAACTTTTTCATCACTTTTTATTCCATTTTCTTGGGAGGCAAGGCGACTATAAAACGGCAATTGTGGCATAGTTTTTTTTTGTTACGGCGCTCACCGTGCGATATAAAGGACTTATAAGTGACTTCTGCACAGACTGACCAATCACCGTGATCGCCGGCTGATACCAAAGCTAACTGGTCTCCAGCTGGCTAGCAGGACGTCAGTTATCAGTAAATGTCAACTGTTCCTGTGCGATCTTTAGTGGGGACAGTCTTACTGAATTACATGCATGTTCGTCACCATGCGAAGTCACCACATCCCCTGAAGTACATGCACCTGATTTTGCATTAAGGGTTAAATTAAAGATGTAGAACAGTGCAATTGAATAAACGGAGAATAGTAAGTAAGAATTATTACATTTTTGCTTCGGCTGTTACGCTTAGCAGTTATGAACCTCCACAAAGATGAACTGTGTGTCCAACATTAGTGGTAGTGATACCACATATTAAGTAGTAGATGAAGGTGATGAAGCTCGCTTACAGGGGTGAAGAGACTCCATCGCCTTCTATGGGTCATCTAAGAGCCACGTTTTCCCATCAAGTGAGAATCTCAATTTAGAAGGATATTAGAGACTAAAACAGATGTTCTTTTCCAGAAGAATTTGGCAGGCAGGATTAAATCCTCTGCGTTTTGTCACCACTGCAGTAGAAAAGTCCTGAAACAGGAGCAAACTTTGATTTTTATGGACTAACGTTTGATCGGGCCTGATTCTGTGAGCTCTTTCAATGACAATAGCACCAGAAGTCGTCACAAAATTCAGTGCCTGAGGGAGCCATGCAGAAGTGACCTGGAGCAATTTGTTAGGTCATACAGAATGTGATACATTGATGAGGTGTAGATGATTTCTTTATGTCTGTGACTTATATAGCACCAAAATATTCTGCAGCGCTGTACATAGTTTCTCACTTACTATCCACATTGGGGCTCACAATCTAAATTCTCTATTGGTATGATTTGGGGTGTGGGAGGAAACCAGACTACCCGGAGGAAACCCACGCAAACACGGGGAAAACATACAAACTCCTTGAAGATGTTGTCCTTGGTTGAATTTGAACCCAGGAGTCAAGCGCTGCAAGGCAACAGTGCTAACCAGTGAGCCACCATGCTGTAATTTCTACAAACTATTAAGTCCAGTGAGAATATGAAAGTAGCCAGACGAGCATCTATCGCCGGCATCAATCACACAGTAATCGCAAATTACTTTCGCCCATATATGGATCTTCCCTATGTGATGAAGGCAGATTTTTACCACTTGCTTTGAGTTGGCTATTTTTATTGGATCATACCGAATTGTCCAGAAAACATGTCAATAGTGCGGGAACGCATAACGGGATAAGAAATATGAGTGAGCTTCTATAGAACAATGTATACGGTATCACGATTCTGAGGTAGTTATATCAGAGGAAGAGCTGCAGAGCAATGAACAACTAAAAAGGTTAACCAGGGTTGTAGGTGCATCTTAATGAGGAAAATTCTCCCAGGGGAGTAATAAATCTGTGGGGTGTTTTGAGGAAGGACACTGAAGGACTCGTCAATATGCCTAGAAGCTCCACCGCAGGGTGAATGAGCAGGTCCTGCAGATTCACAGCGTCCGAACGTGATTAGAAAGGACCATGGGTGTCAGTAGTCCCGTTGATTAGACTATAAACAGAAAGCTCTCCCAGCTACACAAGGTATTGCCTGTTTCTCAGCCCATCAATGCATTGCTGACTGCACCGGGTACCTTGCCCTGGATCCTCCATGCAGGGTAATGGAGCCGCTTATTTCTTAGAGCATGGGGGAGAGTCATGTGAGTACGACGCATGCTAGTAGTGCAGGTGCCATTCTGTGCATATGATGCGGGAAGCGACCTCTGAGGATGGTGTAGAGCTTGTCCTTGAGAAGCAGGATATTGTCCATCCTGCTCTTTTTTCGACTACCAGGTAGGATTATTTAGGGGCTTTATTATCGTCCAGATGTAGCAGCTCTTCTAAAACGCGGCCGATGCGAAGTGACATCTACTGAAAGTCCCATACATATAATTTATTTGGGGGGGGGGCGGGTACACAGAAAATTTGCAAGCCTTTTTTTCTTAACTTTGTTTTTATCTTTCCACACAAAGCACAGTGCAGTATAATTAATGTATATTGATTCTATGGGTCGTTATGATTCTTTTTGGGGGGGGGGGTTCTTTTTAATTTTTATTCAAGTTAACAATCCTTTTTTTGTCTCTCTATGGACAAAAACTACTGACTATCACTGACAAGTAACATAATAAGCAGTTATCGTTGGCAAGCCTGGGTCCTCTGCTGCCATGGTATCCCGTCGCGGAGCGCTGATGGTCTGAAGCGGTAGCCCCCTCCCTCTGTTACACACCTTAGTTTCAGCAGCCACTATTGACCAAAACATTTAAGGGGTTAAACTGTCGGCATCAGAGTTCTCTCCGATCCCGGCACTTGTATCAGGAGCCCAACTGTGTATAAGGCCTAATTCACAGGAGCATATTTCACGTCAGTGTGCTGTCCGTTGATATAACTGAGAGAACACTGACCCATGCAATACAATGGGGATATTCAGATATCTGTGTTTTTTCACGGAGTGTGAATTAGTTGCATGAAAACTTACCGCATGCGATATTCTGGTTTGTTTTTTGTGAACCACATCACCCATTGAAGTGAATGGGTGGGTGGTAAACACGGACTGCACACAGACGACATCTGTGTGCTTTCCGTCTTTCACGCATCAGTTGCTAAAGAAACACTGAGAACATTTTTTTTTAAAAAATGATGATAAAACCAGTGCTGGCAGAGGAGAAACATGGAAATTAGAAACTGATGCCACTCTGAAACCACACTGACGAAACACGGACATGAAATACGGTCAATTTTTTGCAGGGCGCAAAACGGACACACTCGTCTGAATGAGGCCTTACAGTCATGCTCCTGCTGTTGAGGTCATGTGTACAGTGGCAATAACCACGAGATCCAAATGACTGATATGTCCATCACTTGTCGATAAAGGGTGAAATCTACTTTAAAAGCTTCTTGAAGACCCTTACAGGAGAGCGACCAGAAGACATGTTCCAGAAGAGCGACTTAGTGTACAGTAGATGATAGCGGAGATCTGATTGCTTAAAATTGCAGCCTAAGGTTGTACTATAGGTACAACATGTCCCCTTGTGACTTGTGTGCAGTCGTCAAAACAAAGAAAAATTAAAAACCACCTCAAAAGACACACTGTGTGAATTTATTATTACAGTGTCAATGCTGGAAGTGTCTTTGGCGAGCCCCCTTTCAGCATTGATGCGGTGTTTGAGTGGTTAAAATGAAGAGAGCACCCAAATACTGACACGAACACTAAGGCATGACCGTATTCATAGAACACCTTGTAGAGAACTTCTACGTGCAGTCACAGCTCCCTCACACATTGTCTGAAGTGTTACTGTAATGTAGAACTAAGGAGGAACCTCACCTTAACAAACTTCCCAATTCACTTTCTAAATTCATTATTAATGACCTGTGGTAACACCTCCTGCAATTTCCTCCTCCACTTCACTCTTACACGGTTGATCGCCCCTCACCCGCTCTTCTTCTACTTCATCCTCCGCTTTAATTTTAGTCAGATTGTCCCCCTAATTTCACAGACGTAACAATTCAGTAGAATACAGCAGAGAGTGCGGCAAAGAATTTAAAGGACGTGTGTCGCGGAAATTTTTTTTTTTTATATCAATTTGCTTTTAGTGTTTTATTAAGCAATGTTAAAGAGGCTCTGTCACCAGATTTTGCAGCCCCTATCTGCTATTGCAGCAGATAGGCGCTGCAATGTAGATTACAGTAACGTTTTTATTTAAAAAAAACGAGCATTTTTGGCCAAGTTATGACCATTTTCGTATTTATGCAAATGAGGCTTGCAAAAGTACAACTGGGAGTGTATTATGTGCGTACATCGGGGTGTGTTTACTACTATTACTAGCTGGGCGTTGTGTATAGAAGTGTCATCCACTTCTCTTCACAACGCCCAGCTTCTGGCAGTGCAGATCTGTGACGTCACTCACAGGTCCTGCATCGTGTCGGCACCAGAGGCTACACTTGATTCTGCAGCAGCATCAGCATTTGCAGGTAAGTAGCTACATCGACTTACCTACAAACGCCGATGCTGCTGCAGAATCATCTGTAGCCTCTGGTGCCGACACGATGCAGGACCTGTGAGTGACGTCACAGTGCTGCACTGCCAGAAGCTGGGCGTTGTGAAGAGAAGTGGATGATACTTCTCATCAGAGCGCCCAGCTAGTAAAAGTAGTAAACACGCCCCGATGTACGCACATAATACACGCCCAGTTGTACTTTTACTTTTCAACACGCCCAGTTGTACTTTTGCAAGCCTCATTTGCATAAATACGAAAATGGTCATAACTTGGCCAAAAATGCTCGTTTTAAAAAAATAAAAACGTTACTGTAATTGTGGACCGGAAGCCGCGGCCGGACAGTAAGATTACTACTTCCGGTCGCGACTTCCGGACTTGTGTTCTAATGCAAGCACTTGGAGCGGAGGGAGCAGACGGAGCGGACGGACCGGAGGGAGCAGCGGAGGCAGGAGCAGGTAAGTTATTTCTGTGTATGTACGTGTTTTAGTGTGTGATTACTACTGTATGTAAACCTACTACACTGTGTGTTCGCTCAAAAAATGGCGACACACAGTGTAGGAGGTTTGGCCGTTCAATCCCCTCCTTTCTCCTGGCACTAGCCAGGATAAGGGAGGGGGGATTCTGTGAGCTCACTAGAGCGAGTGTGTTTTCTCAAATTTTGCAGCATAAAGCAATGTGGTTGCTTTACCACATGCAAATGCTGAAATTTTGGGAATTGCTCCATCTAGTGACCAGCACTGGGAAATGTTATAAAATTAGAATCTAATTTATAATATTTCCTGACTCGTGAAAAAATTAAAAAAAATTAGAACAATGTCTAATCATTTATACACTAACTGCTTAAAGAGACTCTGTCACTACATTATAAGTGCCCTATCTCCTATATAAGGAGATGGGCGCTGTAATGTAGGTGACAGTAATGCTTTTTATTTTAAAAAAAACAATCTTTTTTCACAACGTTAGGAGCGATTTTGGTTTATTCTAATGAGCTTTCTTAATGCCCAAGTGGGTGTACGTTTACTTTCGACCAAGTGGGCGTTGTACAGAGGAGTGCATGACGCTGACCAATCAGCATCATGCACTCCTCTCCATTCATTTACACTGCACTAGCGATATAGATATATCGCTATGTGCAGCCTCATACACAAACCCTAACATTACTACAGTGTCCTGATAATGAATACACATGAAATCCAGCCTGGACGTCATGTGTACTCAGAATCCTGACACTTCTGACTCTTTTTTGTGAGATTCCAGCAACGGATACGAAATCTCGCGAGATTACAGAGCTAAACGAGATTTGGTTTCACTTGCTGTAATCTCACAAAAAAAGTCAGCAGTGTCATGATTCTGAGTTCACATGACGTCCAGGCTGGATGGTCATGTGTATTCATTATCAGGACACTGTAGTAATGTTAGGGTTTGTGTATGAGGCTGCACATAGTGATATATCTATATCGCTAGTGCAGTGTAAATGAATGGAGAGGAGTGCATGATGTTGATTGGTCAGCGTCATGCACTCCTCTGTACAACGCCCACTTGGTCGAAAGTAAAAGTACACCCACTTGGGAATTAAGAAAGCTCATTAGCATAAACCAAAATCGCTCCTAACGTTGTGAAAAAAAGAGTCTATTTAACTAAAAAAAAAAAAAAAAAATTGAAAAAAAAAATTTTTCTAGCGACACATTCCCTTTAAAAGATAAACGTAAGAAACCACCAAAATCTATGACCACATCTATGACCGCAGGACCAAAAAGCTCCACACCCCCCTATATAGATCTGGTATAGGGCTCAGCTTCATCTACCTGATGATTCTCTGGCACATTGTGATTTTCCTATGTACAGTCCTCGGAATACAGATGACTGGGACATCTCTCTGGTGGATTTCTCCTACTGGATCCAGCTGTAGGAAACACACAGTGACTGAATACATCGCTACTGTATATCTGTCTATATATATCACACACTTCTCTCTACACCTTACATTCTAGGTTTATTCATCAGAGCCTAAATTAGAACGTTTTGGGCGACTACACGATATTAGGCAGGTGGCTTTAATGTTTTTGCTGATCGGTGTAGATCTTAATTTTGTGAACTTCTAGTCTAATGCACTGGCAGATATTTATGACTGGCAATATCGTACACCTGGTACTACTGCCCATCCTCCACACGGCAAATGAGCGGCATGTCACAGAATACGATTTTCCTTGTTCCACTCATGAATTATCCCCCTCCTCCCAAATATGTATGGGACTAAGCTGCAATTCGAGGTTAAGAAGTACCTTTCACCTCCATCATTTAGAGTTTTTGGAAATACAACCAGATTAATTGAAACCAAGACACCAAGCCACATATGTTCATTTCATAAAGTAGAACATACAAACCATAAGGGAGGGATATCAAGGCGCTGTCATGACGGACTGCTGGAAAACAAATTTCCGGTAGGATTAATTTCTAATTTTCAGGATGTTCCTCATGACCGCAGTACAGGAACAGTACCAAATGAGTAGGCTAGTGGGTGGGGGGACGGGACCAACAGCTTGTAGAAAGCAGGGTCTCCATTAGAGAACACTTTCAAGTCTGTAATTTCTGCAAAAGGTATGGATATTTGACCACGTGGCAGCTCTACAGATGGGATCAAACGAAGCATCTGCCCTTTCGGCCCAGGATGTTGACACGGCTATGGTAGAGAGGACTTGACTTTATTCTTGGATTATATAAAAGAGTCCTGTACAGAAGTTTTTAGCCATCTTGATTTAGTGCTTTTAGACGCTTTTTTCCTTTTGCGGTTTCCCCTATACTGTACTAATAAGTTGGAATCCATTCTCCATGGCTTCGTTACTCCAAGAAAGTTGAGAACTGCTGGTCTTACGTCAAGGATGTCAAACAATGTAGAGAGAAAACGATGGACTGCACTCCTGAAATAGACTGTTCAGGTGCTATAAGGGTTCAGGTTTGGATACCCCACAACTTGTGTGGAAAAAAACAACCCATGTACTCAAGTGTAGAGATGAATATAGGAATCAATGCAGAATTTCTCCCAATTTTTTATTTTTATTTCCAAGATATGAATTTATCATAGTATGGAGGAGTAGGCGATTTTTTTCTTTTGACGTTTCGGCCTATCCCAGGCCTTTGTCACAATCGCTTAACTGATATAAAGAAAAAAATAAAATTTAAATATGTACGTATACAAGATGGTCACTTCATATTGGACATACGTATTATATAATGATACTTCAGAGAAACTGACGTAAAAATAATAGAGATACGCATGACCAAACAGATTGATGACATACTGACATGTAGATTTGCCCATTCTTTGAAAATAATCTATTAATGTTGCTTTTGGGTGATAATGTTCTCTGAAATTCCTGTTTCAAGAGTGTCCCAGGGTATCCTCTCTGTATAAATTTGTTGGACATTTTGTTCTCGTCTAATCGTTTTGGTATTTTCATTGGATACAATTCTGGAGATTCTTGTGAATTGTGATCTGGGTAATGAGTGTTTAGTGTTCTTGGGATGGTTTCTCTGGTAATGTAATAAACCATTCTTGTCTGTGGTTTTGAGTAGATATATGTGGTTAAATAGTCTTCATTATCTTTCATAATCATAGCGTCTAAGCAGATAATATTGCGGTCTGAATTTAGTGTAAATTTTTACATTGGTACCATTTAAATGATATCCCTGCCTTTTCCATTGTGTAGGACTATTAATTACTGCGATGTTATTTGATCTTGTTGCATGTCATATCATCTATGTAGATATACTGAGCATTTTCAGCATGTAACACTGTTAGACCAATTTATGACCTGTTCTCTTGTTTAATATAGCTCAATAACTTTTGGCCCTCATGTAATGCCTTCAAATTGTACCTTTTTCAAAGAATGGGAAAATCTACTTGTTCTACATGTCAGTATGTCAATCAATCAGTTTTGTCATGCGTATCTCTATTATTTTTACGTCAGTTTCTGTGAAGTATCATTATATCATATGTATGTCCAATATGAAGTGACCATCTTGCATACGT
The DNA here is from genome assembly GCF_050947455.1 of Rhinoderma darwinii. NCBI lineage: Eukaryota > Metazoa > Chordata > Amphibia > Anura > Rhinodermatidae > Rhinoderma > Rhinoderma darwinii. The sequence goes on along the minus strand of NC_134687.1, from coordinate 642,232,135 downwards.
ACATATTATTTACATTTTATTTTTTTCTTTAAAAAATAAGAAAAATTTTGGGGAAAAATTCTACATTGATTCCTATATTCATCTCTACACTTGAGTGCTTGGGTTGTTTTTTTCTGCACAAGGATGTTAAACAAGTCTTTTTAGTGTTTTTTTGGGGTACTGCAGAATGAAGGAAGTTCGATGGCTTGACTCTGAGGGAAGGAAGAAACAACTTTCAGGCTCTAACCTCAAAATGAATGTCAGCCAAGATTTTTAGATATGGATCATGAATGGAAAAAAACCTGAATTTCACCAGCCCTTCTTGCTGTGGTAATGGGAACAAGAAAAGTTGTTTAAAGGGAAACTGAACCTCTTCATTTAGAAGATCTAAAGTCTAATGGTAACCATACAGAGCCCTGACATCATTACATTTAAATTTAATGGCGGAACAGATTTTGTGAGAGTTGGTCATAATCTTACAGTTGCCTACACAAATATCGAAATTTATATGTTTTGGGCAAAAGGAAAATCAAAGAAGCCAATATCTGTAACTTGAAGATGTTAGTTTTGCAACTCTTTTGGATGGTGGAAATGACATCCTCTTATAGTCCATGTTTTCTTAGGAGTTCCCGCTCAGGATCCAGATAGCCAGTTTCAGATCCTGAACACCCTGAAATAACATTGGGCCCTTGTGAAGATGTTCCTGTATTTGGTAGCAAAACAGGTTTCTCCAAAGAAAGAATTTTTAGAACTGGAAACCAGTTCCACTTTGGCCTAAAGGGAAATTTGAGGATAGTATTGGCTGCCTTCTCTTGAATCTTCCTCAAAACGAGTAAAATCAGAACACGGAGGGAAGGCATAGGCCAGACCTACGTCAAAAGATTGGGATAAAGTATCCACTGCTGCCGGGTTGTCTTTCAGGTTCAGGGAGAAGAGGGTACTAACCTTTGAGTTTCTGCGGCAAACAGGTCCACCTGTGGATAACCCCACTTCTTGGAGACAAGCTAAAAAAACTTTCTAATTTAGGGCCCATTCCCCTGGGTCTGCTGTCTGATTTTCTGAGTCTTTGCGATAAATTGCTGAGATTGATAGAACTGCACGCTTGGCCCATCTGAATATCTCTGAGGTTAGACATTGGAGAGGACAATGTCCAATGCCTCCCTGATTGCACAGAAATAAGCAGTCACGTTGTCTGAAAAATTCCTCAAATGAGAGTTTTTCAGGAGGAGATGAGAACATTTTAATCTTTGCCAAATGGCCCTCACTAATTTGAGGACTTCTTTCGAACCCGAAGTGAACATCTCTTTGGAAAACACTCAACTTGAACGCCCTATTTTGTCAGGCTTGCATCCATGGGAGAAGAAGGATTTTTGTATTATGAAAATTTTGATCTCAATCCCAAGATGACAGAATTAGATATTAAAGGGCACGGGAATGGAACTGGTTCCATGGGACAGTTTGAATAGACAAGGCAATAAGTCCCAAAATCCGCATAGCTTCTCCGAGTGAGCATACATTTTTCACCTGGAATGACAAGATTTTCATTCTTATGTCCCCCTGTTTTGAATGGGGAAGGAAGGAGTATTGATGGCAGTAAACCAGCAAGACACTTAGAAAGATCTTCCTTATTGCTGGAATGAGATCTGATTTTTTGTAATTGATGATCTTTCCTAGTTCTCTGAGAAGAGGAAAGACCAAGCATAAATGTTCATAAAGAATCCTGGAAGAAGCTGCTACGAGGAGGAAATCGTCCAAGTAGGGTATGATGACCCCTTACTCTCTCAGGAATGCCATTCTTTCTACGATCAGCTTCATATATACTAGTGGAGCTGATGAAATGCTGTAGGAAAGGCCCTGAAATGGTTAGTGAAATACGGGGGAATCCTTTCGAACTGCAAATTGGAGAAATCTCGGATACCATAGATTAATTGGAACGTGGTAATACGTGTCTTTTAAATCTATAGTGCATATTACTGCATGCTTATTTATTAGAGGAATGGTTGCTCGGAAAGATTCCATCTTGAACCTTCTGTATTTTACCCACTTGTTCAAGTATTTTAGGTTTATTATTGTTCCGTATGAACTATTGGGTTTTCCAACTAGAATAATGGGCTTTGAATTTGAAAAATGCTGTTTATGCCTTTTAATAATTTGCCAGAAGATCGCTTGACTGAAGTTGAGTAATCTGGAATTTATCTGGAGGAAGATTTTCGGACTCTATTTTGTATTCTGAATGAATTATTTCCAGAAACCATGAATTCTGGGTAATTTCTGTCCACTTGGAATGGATAGAAGCAGTCCTCCTTCACTGTTGGGCTGGGTTCACACGACCATGTTACGTCCGTAATGGACGGAACGTATTTCGGCCGGAAGTCCCGGACCGAACACACTGCAGGGAGTCGGGATCCTAGCATCATAGTTATGTACGATGCTAGGAGTCCCTGCCTCGCTGCAGGACAACTGTCCCTACTGTAATCATGTTTTCAGTACGGGACAGTTGTCCTGCAATGAGGTAGGGACTCCTAGCATTGTACATAACTATAATGCTAGGAGTCCGGCCCCCTGCACTGTGTTCAATCCGGGACTGGCGGCCGAAATACGTTCCGTCCATTACGGACGTAATGTGCTCGTGTGAATCCAGCCTTATGGTGCGACTGGTTTCCTGAGTTAGCGTTTGGATGGAGGATGAAGTTCCGACCTCTCCCACCTTTGGGATAACTCCATGTTCCATATTTCCCTTTTGCTCTGGTATCTCTAGCTGGAGGACAGCGCTTTCAATAGTACGGGTAAACCCTGACCAGGTTTTCAGCCATGAAGTCGTCTGGTGGAGTTAGATAAGACTTTTTAGCAGTAAACCTGACAGATTCAGCTGAGGCGTCAGCAAAAAAGTTTGTGGCCATCTTTAATACAGGGAGGGATTCCAAAATCTGTTCTCTAGTTTTAATCTTGCCGATTTTCAGGTAAATTTATTCAGATGAACATGGATCTGGCCACTGATGTAGCGGCCACGTTAGTTTTAAAGAGTCTAGAGCAGAGTTTCCCAACCTTTTCAGGTTCGAGGCACTCCAGGAAAAATAACTAAATTCTCAGGGCACCCCTACCAAAAATGGCTAAAAACAAACACTACACTCTTAGGGTATGTCCACACAGCATTTTTTTGTAATGCATAAACTAAAAATCTGCCTCAAAATTCCTTTAGGAATTCTGAGGCAGATTTTGAATTGACAGCGTTGTTTGACTTTTTTTTTTGCCCACATTTTTTTTAAGCTGTTGAAGCGAATGCAAAAAAACGCACACAAAAATAGCACCAAACGAGCACCGCATGTATTTTCTGCCTCCTATTAATTTCAATGGGAGGTCAGAGGCGGAAACCACTCGAAGACCATCAGCCCCCCCACTGACAGTAAAATGACCATCAGCCCCCCACTCACAGTAAAATGACCATCAGCCCCCCACTCACAGTAAAATGATCATCAGCCCCCCACTCACAGTAAAATGACCATCAGCCCCCCACTCACAGTAAAATGACCATCAGCCCCCCACTCACACTATAATGACCCCTCAGTAAAGTGACCATCAGCTTCAGTCCTCTCCCCCCCCCCCAGTAAAATAAACATCTGCCCCTCTAGTAAAGTGACTATCACGGAGAGTAAGGGTATGTTCACACGGCAGCCTCCGCTATGGCTGAAATTACGGAGCCGTTTTCAGGAGAAAACAGCTCCGGAATTTCAGACTTAATGGCATGTGCAGGCGCTTTTCGCTGCGTCCATTACGGACGTAATTGGAGCTGTTTTTCCATGGAGTCAATGGAAAACGGCTCCAATTACGTCTCAAGAAGTGACAGGCACTTCTTTGACACGGGCGTCTTTTTTACGCGCCGTCTTTTTTTTACGCGCGTCTTGTGACACTTTGGAGCCGTATTTTCGGCCGTAATTCGAGGCTAAAATGCCCAAATTACGTCCGCAAATAGGGTGTGTGAACCTAGTCAAAGTGTGCTCACTCCTGGGGAAGGAATAAATAAGGAGGTATAAGAACAGCAACTTCCAGCATGTCCAGGCTATTATTATGTGATATCAATGGACATTACAGGGAGGAGATATTAGAGGAGAGGACTACAACTCCCAGCATGTTATGTGATAGAGAACGTTTACAGGAGGAGGAGGTAGAAGAGGAGAGAACTACAACTCCCAGCATGTCCAGACTGTTATTTTGAGCTATCAGAGGACATACAGGGAGGAGGTATAAGCGGAGAGAACTACAACTCCCAGCATGTCCAGACTGTTATTTTAAAATATCAGAGGACATACAGGGATGAGGTATAAGCGGAGAGAACTACAACTCCCAGCATGTCCAGGATGTTATTATGGGATATCAGAGGACATTACATGAGGAGGTATAAGCGGAGAGAACTACAACTACCAGCATGTCCAGGCTGTTATTATGGGATATCAAAAGACATCACAGGAGGAGGTATAAGCGGAGAGAACTACAACTACCAGCATGTCCAGGCTGTTATTATGGGATATCAAAGGACATTACAGGAGGAGGTATAAGCGGAGAGAACTACAACTACCAGCATGTCCAGGCTGTTATTATGGGATATCAGAGGACATTACAGGAGGAGGTATAAGTGGAGAGAACTACAACTACCAGCATATCCACACTGTTATTATGGGATATCAGAGGACATTACAGGGAGGAGGTATAAGAGGGGACTACAACTACCAGCATTACCCTGGCTCTATTTCTCACACAATTGCTAACAAACTAAAGGGAAAAAAAATACTTACCCTGTCCAGCGTTAATGGCTCCTCTCCCTCCGTCAGGCTTCTAGTGGGAAGCGGTGGGCGGTACTCTTAACACGTGCATGCGTCACGTCTGCTACAACGTCGGGGGCGGAGCTTGTAGCAACAAAAAACAAATATTTCTTTTTTTTTACTTTTTTTTTTTTTGCAGTGGATGAGCGGAGTGTCGCGGCACCCCTGGACGGTTCTCGCGGCTCCCCGGTTGGGAACCACTGGTCTACAGGATACTTTCCAGGATTTCTTCAGCTGGATGTCAGCATTCCTGTCCACTAAGAGATCTCTAGTTTCAGGATTTTCTCCCACTATTTTGCATCCTTTGGATCAAAGGGTAGTCAATTTTTAAATTCTCTTGAAATGACGAGACGTTATTCTGCGTCTTTTCACTCATCAAGTATAGGAGATTTTAACTACACCAAGAGAGTTCACAGAGGAGATCCTTTATACATATAAGGAGAGCTTTTTCCTGGTCCATCGGACGGCAGGCTCTGAGGGGTGTCAAGAGAAAACGGATGACATCCATATGGGTAGGGGGGCACTGAGCCCCATACTCTTGTACCTGTTGGTCACTCATTATTACCGGTTGGTTACTAACTTGAAAGGATCTCTAGACACGAAAATTGATGAACACTCTTTATTCATTATATACACGCATGAACTGCTGTTAATGTCGTATCACCTCACGATACTGGATACAGGCTTTGAATGAGCATCAAAACTTCAGTACACTTTTTATATATTGTCTGTACAATTGTGTTTTTTCTAAAGTAATTTTTTAAGAGAAACAAGTAAAAGCTATATTTTATATACAAAAAACTCCGGATCTACTTTTCTGTTCTATTTATATTACGGAGAATTCATTAAAAAGAAGTCTGGATGGTGGACTTTATCTTTCATCATCATTCATTACTACCATATTGTGTAGCCAGCGACATCAGCTTCTCCCCCGATCCGTAATCGTTATTCTTCATTTCGTTCCCCGGGGAAGCCAGAAGGGGATACAACAGAACTTCCGATGCATGCCGATTATGCGCATCTTCCGATATCGGACAAAGCATGGACACATAACTGCCACCGAGAGCAATCAGAGGACTGGCAGGTGCCTGCTTCTCAGACCCGATGGAGCCATGTACAGCAGGGACAGGCAAGATAGCCAGGGGGAGAAGACGAAACCAAGCCGCCAGAGAAATACAGGCAAATGGAAAAAAAAAAACAGCAAAGAGAGCACCTCTCTGCGGCTGTCCTCTGTAGGGATAGGAAAACAACTGTAAGGTGGAGGTGAGGGGGGCCTTTTAACTTCTCTGTGTTCCTCTTCCTACAGAGGTCAAGAGTACAACCTCCTGTAGTGCGGTCATGAAGGACGTCCTGGGAAGTAATGATCATTTACCTTCACATTGTAGACTTCTATCAGAGGTATATATCAGGAGGGATTCTCAACTTATATCTCTGACAGAAGTCTCCGACATACGTCACTGTACCGTCATTTACTGGCATACATTGCCCTGGAGCTCCCATGTAAAAAAACAAAACACCACAAAACTACACACTGCACAGAATAGAGTAAAAGAAAAGCCTAGTCTACCATACCAGCCCGATAGAGGTCAAAAGGACACACTTGGCATCTGTGGAGCGAATTAAGACCTATATATTTGTTGGATGTATACAAGAAATGTAGGGCTCTATCGTGATGTGAAAGGATGGACTACTTACCGGTAATCGGTTTTTCAAGAACCTATGACAGCACCCCTGGAGAGACGTCCCATCCGCTGGACAGGAAACCTGAGGATATAAAAATGCACACCTCTCTACACCCAGTCTTTAGGAAGAACTCAGGATGAGAAGTAGTTTAGTTTATATGTTTTTTTTTTGTGAAATTTCCTCACACCTTTATATATACAATATTTACAGAAATGCTTAAATTTAAGGTTAGTGATCCAGCTTATGAGGATCATTTGCTAGAACCATGGGATGGTAACAGCGGGGTGCTGTCATAGGTTCTTGAAAAACCGATTACTGGTAAGTAATCAATCTTTTACCCTTTCACCTATGACAGCACCCCTGGAGATGTAAAATAGAAACCAATATTTTTAGGGTGGGACCACAGCTTGTAGCACCTTTCTACCAAAGGCCAAGTCAGAGGCTGCATGAAGTTGTAATCGGTAGTGTTTAAAGAAGGTGTGAGGAGAACTCCATGTGGCAGTCTTACATATTTGGTCTAGGGATGCGTCTGCTCTCTCTGCCCATGAAGTGGACACGGCCCTGGTGGAGTGAGCTCCGAAAAACTCTCGGGACTTGAGCTTCTGATTTATGTAGGCTAATTGTATGGCCTGCTTGATCCAACTCGCTATAGTAGCTCTACTGGCTGCCGAACCTTTGTTGTGACCCTGAAACTGGACAAACAAGTTTTCTGAGGATCTCAGATCCTGGGTAATCTTTAGGTACTGGACTAGGCATCTTCTTACATCTAAGCAGTTAAACTGTTGTTCCCTCTGATTTTTTGGGGAATCACAAAAAGAGGGAAGGACAATATCTTGGTCTAAGTGAAAGGGAGAGACCACTTTAGGAAGGAATTCTGGTAAGGTTTTTAGGATGACTATCATCTAGCAGTAGGGTATGTGGAGGAAAGGCAGAGAGGTCCTGAATCTCACTCACTCTACGGGCTGATGTAATGACTAACAAAAATGTCATTTTGAGTGTCAGCATTTTCAAGGAGATAGAGTCTATTGGTTCAAAAGGTGGTTTAATCATAGCCTGGAGAACAAGGTTTAAGTCCCAGGGAGGAACTAGGGATCTTATCTGGGGTTTAAGTCTGCAGGCGGCCGCTAGGAATCTCTTGATCCAGGGGTGTTCTGCTAATTTGGAATTGAAGAAGGAACTTAAAGCAGAAATCTGAACCTTTAACGTAGTAGGCCTAAGGTTTTTATTTAATCCTGTCTGGAGGAAATCCAATATTAAGGGAATATCTGGTTTGGTTAAAGGATTAATATCCCTGCCTGCAAAATTCAAGAATGCCTTCCATGACCTCAGATATATTTTTGAGGTAATCGGTTTTCTACTGGCTAGCAGGGTGGAGATGACCGATTCTGAGAATCCTCTTTGCCTAAGGATTATCCTTTCAGTTTCCAGGCTGTCAGATGGAGTTTCTGAATGTCGGGGTGTATTACTGGGCCCTGATATAGAAGGTCTGACATGTTTGGGAGAACCCATGGTTGGTGTGAGGACATTTTTCTTAACCACGTGAACCATGGTCTCTTTGGCCAGAAGGGGGCTATTAGTATCACACTGGCCCTGTCTTCTCTGACCTTTTTTGTTACTTTTGGGAGGAGGTTCAGGGGGGGGGGAGGCGTATCCTCTCTCTTGACTCCAACACTGGGAGAATGCGTCTATTGCTGTTGGGTGGTCTGAAGGGTTTAGGGAGAAGAATCTCTGTTTTTCTGTTTTCCTTGGACGCAAATAGGTCTATTGATGGGATTCTCCATTTGAGGATGATTTCCTGAAATACTGTTGTATTCAGGCACCACTCTGATTGGTGAAGCCTTTCTCGGCTTAGGAAGTCTGCCACCTGGTTGCCCTTTCCCTTCAGATGAACAGCTGATAGAGTCAATAGGTGTTGTTCTGCCAGAGAAAATATCTGTGAGGATAAGTCCATCAGCGAGGCTGATCTCGTACCCCCCTGCCGATTTATATAAGATACTGTGGTCGTGTTGTCTGAATATATTTTCAAGTGCTGACCTGAGATTGCATGTATGGATCTCTTCAAGGACTGAAGAACTGCTGCCAGTTCCCTGAAGTTAGAGGATCTTTGAGCGGTCTGTGATCCCACTGACCCTGAAGGAGAGGAGTCGAAATGGGCTCCCCACCCCCAAGGACTCGCATCTGTAGCCATGTTGAGAGTAGGGTGTTAACTTCCATGGAATACCCCTCATGAAGTTCTCCCTGTTCAACCACCATCTGAGGGACAGCCTTGCTGCGGAAGAGATGTGTAAGGGCTGGTCTAAGGAGAGACTGCTCCTGTCCCATTGATTTAAAATGTCCCACTGTAGTGGCCTGGATCTGAAGTGAGCCCATAGTACGGCTGGGATGCATGATGTCATGAGGCCCAGGACTGACATAGCTTTCCTGAAAGAGGTCGTATGGCTCAGGTAGATCTCGGATATCCTGCTTATCAGGGGACCGATTTTTTCTTCTGGAAGGAAGGACATCTGCTTGGAGGAGTCCAGCAGGGTTCCTAAGAATACACATCTTTTTGATGGGTTTAAATTAGATTTTTTTACATTTATGTTCCATCCTAATTTTGTTAGTATATCTCGGACTATTTGTATCTGTAGGGTCAAGGTTTGAGATGTTTCTGCAACAAACAGGAAATCGTCCGGATATGGTATCAGGAGAATATCGTTCATCCTGATGTAAGAGGTCATTTCCGCTATCAGTTTTGAAAATACCCTTGGGGCTTGTGAGATGCCAAAGGGGAGGGCTCTGTATTGTAGGTGAAATACAGACCCGTTGAGTGTCACTGCTACCCTTAGGTATCTTTGATGATGATGATGACATATGGGTACGTGATAGTAAGCATCCTCTAGGTCTATTGAGGCCATCACACAATCTCTGGAGAGGAGATTTATAGTTGATGCGATGCTCTCCATGCGGAATTTTTTGTAGGTCAGATAAAAGATTTCATTTTTTTAGATTTATAATGACCCTGTGTTTGCCTCCTGGTTTGTTCACAAGGAAGAGAGGGGAATAAAAGCCCTGACCTGTCTCTATGCTTGGAACTTGGATTAGGACTCCTTTTTTATGAGTGATAGAACTTCTATTTCTAGGATCTTTTGTTGGTCCGGGCTCCTTAGGGCCCTTGTGGGAAAAAAAAATCTGTCTGGGGAAGAGGAGATCTGAATTCTAGTACGTACCAGATTCTTATAATTCCTAGAATCCAAGGATTTGCTGATATCTTTTGCCAATCCTTGAAAAATAGGGAGAGACGACCCCCCACTGTAGGTCCTGTGGCGTCATTGTTGGTCCCTATTTTCAGGGGTCCTTCTGGGGCCTGAAGAGAAAGGACTTATTCTTCCTAGTAAATCTTGAAGGTCTAAAGTCCTGTCCCCTAGGGTAAGGTCTTTTGTTATTAGGCCCTTTGGGACTAAAGGAATATCTTGTTGGCCTTGTTTGTGCAGGGAACACCTTCTTACTATCTGATGCTTTTTCCAGCAGGTCATCAAGTGGGGGTCCAAAAAAGTAATCTCCTGAGCAGGGAATAGCACACAGCTTCCCTTTGGATCCGGTGTCCCCTTTCCAGGTTTTTAGCCAGATAGCTCGTCTAGCAGAATTTGACAGGGTCGCTGATCTGGCGGAAAGGCGTACAGCATCTACTGAGGCGTCTGCCAAGAAATCTGCGGCTTTGGAAAGTGTTGGAAGGGAGTGTGAAGGACGGTTTATTTGCTTATATTCTCTGTATGAAATTACATTATGAATTATCAAGCAGGATGCCGAATTACTAAGATATGTATTATGTGAAAGTGATGATAATGTTTAAAATGATTTAGTTTCGTGCAGCAGCCATCTTGTCTGGAGTTCCCATCTTGGTTCTTTTGTAGTGAATAGAAAAGTAATTGTTCCTTTAATACAAGTAATGTTGATTTCGTATGTTTTATCTTTGACCTTGGTTCCCATGCGAAGTTGGTAGAAAATGAACAGGGAGTAAGAAGGGAGGGTGGCAAGTATGCGTGAAGGAAGGTCTCCCCATCTCCACAGGAACATTCTGTCCAAAAGAGATAAGGCCACCTGCAAACCTGATGTGTGAAGAATTATAATGATATATCTGGGATGTATTTTATTGTATGCTTTTTACTGAATAACAAATATTGTCACATTGTCTCTGATTGGTTAACCTCAAGCCTACACCCCTTCTGAATTTCAGTTTAACAGTTTGAGTTTGGTAATAAATCCTTCAGAGGAGTATTTTGAGCATATCAGCAGAGTCTGTGTGTTTTCTTCTCCTCTCTCGATATATATCGGTGAAATATCCTAATTAGGATACTGACTAATGGGGTCTGGCCTTGAGAGTCTGTTTGGACTCGTATAAATCTAATATATTTTGAGCGATGGATTTCCACGACAGGAGGCTAGGATCTGATCCCGAGGGGTCTTGTCTTTTAAATGTAAATCCAATTGTGCGAGCCACCTCCTTTTGCTGCAGCAGGAGGGAGGCGATGGACCGAGAGAGGAGGGAGTACCTGTACCAGACTCAAGGTTGCTCCCTCCAAAGGAGACTTATACCTTCCAGAGAACCCCTAGTCGAATAAGGTGAGACCTTGCTAGGGGGTCTGCAACCCCAGGAGAAGTGCTTTTCCTCAGGACAATCCTTCCATCCAGAGGACAGGAAACCTGACTGGGTGTGTGGAGAGGTGTGTCCATTTTTATATCCTCAGGTTTCCGGTCCAGCGGATGGGACGTCTCTCCAGGGGTGCGGTCATAGGTGAAAGGGTAAAAATTGCAGGTTATTGCATACACGTGTATATGTAATGCACACGACGGTATTCATACCAACGTCAGTGCCCACAGTAATGGCCAACTAGATTCAAATATATATCTTTCTCTTCTTACCTTGTGATGTGCGGGGCCGGTAGTTCCCCATCATGACCTCCTCGTACAGATCCTTGTATCCTTCTAGATACTCCCACTCCTCCATGGAGAAATAGACAGCGACATCCTGACACCTTATAGGAACCTGACACACACAATGATACAGTCATCACCCAGACACCTCCAGTGCTGTTGCTGTAGAATTTCCCAGCATTCCCAGCAGTGTCACCTCTCCAGTCAGCAGCTCAGTAATCTTGTAGATCAGTTCTAAGATCTTCTTCTCTTGTATCCGGGAGTGAGGGGGCGGCTCTGTGATGGGGCTCGGACTACTGCTCCATCCTCCTGACTCATGGATGATGGGAGTCGTACAGTCACCCGATGTCTTCTTCACTATTGTGTACTCCTGTGTATGGAGAGAGACACTTAGAGAACTGAACACAGTATTCCCCCCCTCAGTAGAAAGAGGGAGATTGTGACCCCGCTGTATAGACCTCTAGTGACCCAACAACTGTAATAATGGAGACCTCACCTACAAAAAGACATTGAGAAAATAGAACGAGGCCAAAACTAAAAAGGAAATAATATTGGGTGACTAGATGGACCATGTGCTCTACTCCTGCCGTCATCTTCTATGTTTCTAGATAGATGTCATCCTGATCCTCCTGGTCATTCTCATTGCTCTACATTACTATTGCTGCATTGGTGACATGACACATAACTGACCATATTGATGGCTGATCTTCAGCTTCTTGACGTCACTTGGAAGATCTGGACGTTGTTATACAGGACACTGGATTCTTCCTATTATGTATTGTCCGTTCCCTATGTGTGACTTGTTCTATAATGTAGAAAAGTTTACCTCTCCGCTCAGCAGGTAGATGATCTCCAAGGTAAAGTCTAATATTCTTCTGCTCATCTCATTCCTGTCCTTGTCCATCCTTGGTGGGTCATTCAGGAGAAGGAACGTTGTGGAGGAGAATATGAGAAAACTGGAGGATCTGGAGGATCTAGTACTGCAGAGGTCTTTATGAAGAAAGGAGAAGATGGAAATCATACAGGGGACAACATCATGTGTGACATACAGAACCTCACTTATTGATCATTGAGAGAAACCTCTTCTCAGAGCCGTCACCACATGGAATAAAGGGGTATTCCCAACACAGACATTTCTCCCCAGGATATGCCAGAAATGTCTGATGGATGCGGCTCCACCTCTGGCCGTGCTCGGCTGTTTCTGGAACTCCTATACAAGTGAATGACGAGAGTCGTGCACATGTGTGGTCACCTCTCCATTCATTCTCCACCTGGATGTAGTCATCACCTCACCAGGCAGGTCGGGGGACCCCCGTTCTCCACATAGAGGTGGGACCCCCATATATCAGACATTTATGGCACATCTCTCAGGTGAGAAGAGTAAAATAAAGACATTTCCCCCCAGAAAATGAAGACCTGACTCCTGACAACCTGACACATGGTGGATACTGGGGAGACATTGCCGACATCTCTCAAGACGTGAATTTTAGGTAAAGTTTTTAGTTATGTACAAAAAATAAACGCCATGAAAAAAAAACGAAATGTAATAAAAAGTGATAAAAAAAAAAATCTACAGCTCGTCCCACAAACAACAAACAAAGTCTCTTCGCGCCATCGACAGAAAAATAAAAAAGTTCTGGCTCTGAGAATTTGGCGACACAAAATAATTTTTTTAACAATTCGTTTTTTCTTTGTAAATGTCGCACATCATGAAAAACTATAGAAATTTGGTATCACCATAATCGTATCGACCGCAGAATAAAGTTATCAGAACGTTTATACCACAAAAAAACAAAAAAACAAAACAAAACATTGGAGGAATCAGGATTTTTTTTCCCATTTCCCCCCACATAGAAGTTTTTCAGTTGCAGTGACATTATGTGATACTTTATATGACGTACTGAAAATCTACAACTCCTCCCGCAGAATCTAATCCTCGCACCGCGGGACTGACAGAGAAACACAAAGTTATAGATCTGAGAAGACGGAGAGGGAAAAACTAAACCCGTCCTGGTGGTGAAGTGGTTAACCTGCGGGCCGGATTATAGACACGCAGGATATCGGATTTATACCGCGGATTCCCTGCACATTTGTTGCAGAATTTCCCAATTAAGTTCAATGGAAAGTCAAGTTCCGCAACAAACGCCATTGTTCCCAGAATCCACTGCGGCTCCACCGCGTGTTCACAGCAACGCTGCAGGTCACACATATATAAAAAAGAAGGCGTCATGTGACCCCTGCAGCCAATCACAGGCTGGAGAGGTCACATGTCCTTATAGGGGTCACCTGGACACAGAGCAGCCGGATTAGCAGGGACGTGTTGCTATGGTAACGCTCGGAGAGGTGAGGATCGGACTTGTTGTATTTCTGTAGTAGATATTCGGGAGGATTATACGTCCACCATTTGGGGGTGAATATTCGGGGTGATTTCCGTGCATGTTGTGGGTCGTATTCGCTACGTGTGAACATTCCCTTAAACCGCACGGTGAACGACATTAACAAGAAATGTATAAAAGTCAGTGAATAAGATGTATGTAGCGAATATTATGTCATTACAAAATACGACTCGTCCCACAAAACACCCGACCACTACAAAGACCGGAAATAACCACTTAACCCAAAGAGGCCGGCACTGGAGGGGTTAAATCCCGGCTAGGAGTCCAGTGGGCGGGGTCACTCAATGATTGACAGCTCTCTGTATACACACTAATACAGGGGTGACTGATAACAGAGAGAACACCCGACCAGCGTTGCTCCCTACCTCATACACGGCAATAGCTGAGGACCTGTGATGACGTCACCACTATGTGACCAGAGCACGAGGGTCGGAGCTTATCAGTGGAGAGGGTGGATGAAGGACCTGTGATGACGTCACCACTATTTGACCGGAGCACGAGGGGCGGAGCTTATAAGTGGAGATTGGGTGGATGTAGGACCTGTGATGACATCACCACTATGTGAGCGGAGCACGAGGGTCGGAGCTGATCAATGGAGAGGCTGGATGAAGGACCTGTGATGATCACGTGGCATGAGAGGCAGAGCTCTGAGTGGTCCGTCCGCCAGTGCTATGTGGAGAAGCGCTGATGATCACGTGACATGAGGGGCGGAGTTCTGTGAGGTGCGGGCCTATGCCTCCCCTCCTCTAATAAGCCACACCCCTCTTTCCCCGGTCACATGGTGGTGACGTCATCACAGGTCCTTCAGCTGTTTCCGTGTATGAGGTAGAGAGCGGCGCTGGAAGTGTGTACGTGGCTTCTGGTCACCGCTGTTGCTTAGGGTTCTTCTCTCTGTTATCAGTCATGAGATTTCCCATGATGCAGTAGTAAGGTAAGGTTACTTGAGGTCATTTCTGTCCGGTTTTGTTGCGTTTTTGTCTGGCACAGTGTTGGTAATTATTATTATTTATTATTAGTGCTGTAAATATGAAATACAGGAGGGTTTAACCCCTTGGTGACATCAGATCTATAGTATTATGTTGTACGTGCGCCGTCACACTAGAAGGAGCGGAGCCTGCACCGTACACGGCTTCTTGCAACCGCCAAGATCAGAGACAGCGCAATCCCGGCTGTTTAACCCCTCAGATGCCGTGATCAATAGTGACCGCGGCATCTGATCAGTTAGAGATAGCGGCTTCCTCTGTCCTCCGAAGAAACTGCGCGATGTCGACCGGTTACCAGTGTCATACATTGTAATAAGCTTTTTATTTTGTTTTTCAAAAAAATGATGTAAGCATTAAAAATAAGTAACGTAATCGCCGCATCCGTTATTGTCCAAATTATTAAAATATCAAGTTATTTAAACAGACTATGTCACCAGATAATAAATGCGATAATTTTTTAGCAAGTTATGAGCAATTTTAGATTTATGCTAATTAGTTTCTTAATGACCAACTGGGCGTGTTTTACTTTTTACCAACTGGGTGTTGTACAGAGGAGTGTATGAGGCTGGCCAATCAGTGACCAATCAGCATCAGACACTTCTCATTGTTCCAGCCAATTGTTACAGTGTGATTTTACAGTGAAAGGGGACAGGTCTTCAGTATATGATCTGTGGGGGTCCGACACCCGGACGCCGCACCGATCAGCGGCTGCCTCCGGGCACCAGACGTCCCTGCTGAAAGCAGATGGCTCCGGTCGTCAGTTGTCCGATCGTGGAAAGCCCCTTTAAAAACTACATCACGTCCCATAGAAGACATGTTCTCATACGGCAATGTCACCAGAAATATAAAAAAGTTCTGGCTTTTGGAAGGAGGGGGAAAATTTTTAATTGGCTGCGTGTCCAAGGGGTTAAGCACAAAACATGAGACCATAAACATTAATGGATGACAGACTGGTCCAGAAGGAGAGACCCTGCCCGCGTAGACTGCGCTCTACAAGAGAAGGAGACCCTGCCCGCGTAGACTGCGCTCTACAAGAGGAGAGACCCTGCCCGCGTAGACTGCGCTCTACAAGAGAAGGAGAGACGCTGCCCGCGTAGACTGCACTCTACAAGAGGAGAGACCCTGCCCGCGTAGACTGCGCTCTACAAGAGAAGGAGAGACGCTGCCCGCGTAGACTGCACTCTACAAGAGAAGGAGAGACGCTGCCCGCGTAGACTGCACTCTACAAGAGAAGGAGAGACGCTGCCCGCGTAGACTGCACTCTACAAGAGAAGGAGAGACCCTGCCCGCGTAGACTGCGTTCTACAAGAGAAGGAGAGACCCTGCCCGCGTAGACTGCGCTCTACAAGAGGAGAGACCCTGCCCGCGTAGGCTCCACAAGAGGAGTCAATAGGTGAGGGTAGAAGCCGGTCATCCGGTGGAGTAGTTGCAGCCAGTTATTTCAGGGTGTAAGCTTTTCTGAAGAGGGGGTATTCAGGTTTCTAGTGAAGGTTTAGATTGTGGGAGAAATCAGATGTGTTGGTTTAAAGAGATCCAGAGTATGGGGGATGTACGGGAGAAATCTTCTGTGAGGAACAGAGGAGCGGAGATTATGTGTGGGGAGGTATCAGGAGATTAGAGCAGAGCCATATGGAGAGGACAGGTTGTGGACTGGAGATCTTGTGGGAGGTATCGGGAGATTAGGGCAGCACTGTATGGCGGGGACAGGTTGTGGACCGGAGTTTGGGTAGGTATCAGGAGATTAGGGCAGATATGTATGGAGGGGACAGGATGTTGACAGCCTCCCATGTCATTTTTAATTTAGTAGGCAATGGACAGCCAGTGACCACAGAGGTGGAATGAGGGGAGAGGTAGATTTACCCTTGCAGCTGAGTTGAGAATGGGTAGGAGGGGTGCAATAGTGTTAGATGGGAAGCCACAGAGAGGGATGGTGGAGCAGTCTAGTCGGTGGATTATGAGGACATATATTCTGGCATGTTTGTTTGTTCGAGGGTGAGGAAAGACTGACTTCAAGAGGGTTTTTGTGGTGGAGGCAGCAAGAAGTGATAAGCGCTTGGCTGTGCCGTTTGAAATTAAGGGTTATTCCAATACAGCGGACCTCTGAGACGGGGAAAAGTGCGGAGCCATTAACTGTGACTGATAGTTCTGGTAAGGGGGTGAGTGAAATGGGATGAAAATGATTCCGTTTTGTCCATGTTGATCTTTAGGAAGCGGGAGGAGAAGGAGGAGATAACGTTAGACAAACTAGGTAACAGGGAGGTCACATCATGACCAGTGAGTTTACTGGGACCCTCGAAAGACACTAACAGAGAGAGGGTAGGACGAGGAGGTGGTGGTGTGTGAGTGGGAGATACTAAATGTTTAGTTGGTAAGGTATTAGGAGATCCAGGAGAGGGCCAAGGGACTAGAGAATTTGTATCAGTAGGGTGTGGTCGAAGGCGGTGGACAGGTCTAGAAGGAGGAGCACAGAGTAATGTAGAAGCAGAGGACAGGTCTAGAAGGAGGAGCACAGAGTAATGTAGAAGCAGAGGACAGGTCTAGAAGGAGGAGCGCAGAGTAATGTAGAAGCAGAGGACTGTTCTAGAAGGAGGAGCACAGAGTAATGTAGAAGCAGAGGACAGGTCTAGGAGGAGGAGCACAGAGTAATGTAGAAGCAGAGGACAGGTCTAGAAGGAGGAGCGCAGAGGACTGTTCTAGAAGGTGGAGCACAGAGTAATGTGGAAGGAGGAGTACACATCACATTTTACAGAAGTCTGTGTATAAGATTTGGCTGCTAAGGGACTGTTCACATCATCGTTGTCCTCCCATTCAGGGGTTCCGTCTGAGGTTTCCGTCCGGGTAACCCCTCAACGGAAAGGCAAACTGAAACCTAAGCTTCCGTTTCCCTCACCGTTGAGATCAATGGTGACGGAAATGTAGCTAATGGTTTCCATTAGTCACCGTTGTGACAGGGTTCCGTTGTTCTTGATGGAACCAATAGAACAGTCGACTGCGCTTTTGATTACGTCAAAACGGAGGAACCCTGTCACAACGGTGGCAGACGGAAAGCATTAGCTAGGTTTCCATCACCATTTGAGTTCAATGGTGAGGGAAACGGAAGCTGAGGTTTCCGTTTTTGCCTTTCCGCTGAGGGGTTAACCCGACGGAAACCTCAGACGGAACCCCTTAGCAGAACACAGACGGTGATGTGAACGCAGCCTAAGTGATAAGATAATGCAGAGATCCTGCACACACCGCACAATACATGCTGCTTCCTCACACTTCACTGCCGGGACCTTCCGTACGTGCACTCTTCACTGCCGGGACCTTCCGTACGTACACTCTTCACTGCCGGGACCTTACGTGAACCGCGGTTGGTGTCTGTCTTGCAGATGTGAATAAAGTGTTAGTTAAGAGTACAGTGAAGTACAATTATTATCAGGTGAAACACTCTACATGGAATAGGGGAATACTGTAATAAATTAAGAATTTTAGATGTCTCTGAAGTAGGGATGCACGATGCATCGAAAATTTGATACTGTGCAAAAGGTTCAATACTGTTATTTCATGTATTTCGATACTAAGCTTTGCGGCCGCACAGCTTAGCATTGGAACACATGAATGTATGAGAGCGGGGCTGCGGCTGTGTAATACAGCCATTGCCCCGCTCCTGATCCTGACAAGTGCGCGCTGTCAGGATAATGCGATGCGGTCAGCGCCACACTAATGAGCGGCGGCAATCAAGACTGAACATGGCGGGCGCACTACAAAACACCCCCATGTTCTGTCTTTAGTGCTTGAACCGCCGCTCATTAGTGCAGCACTGGCCGCATCACCTCATTCTGACCACGCGCGCCGCTATTCTCCTGAATGCTGCGATCAAAGCTGAACGCATCATTCAAGAGGAAAATTAGAAGGGGGGGTGCCTTTTAAATCGCGTCACAGGGAATCCCTGGGAAGCAATCGAGGGACATACCATATATGGGCAGACAGCCCAGGGTCCATTGAAGGACCCCAGGGCTGTCTTACCATATTTCCTGTTGTTAAAGAGGCTCTGTCACCAGATTTTGCAACCCCTATCTGCTATTGCAGCAGATAGGCGCTGCAATGTAGATTACAGTAACGTTTTTATTTTTAAAAAACGAGCATTTTTGGCCAAGTTATGACCATTTTTGTAATTATGCAAATGAGGCTTGCAAAAGTCCAAGTGGGTGTGTTTAAAAGTACAAGTCCAAGTGGGTGTGTATTATGTGCGTACATCGGGGCGTTTTTAATACTTTTACTAGCTGGGCGCTGTGAAGAGAAGTAACATCCTCTTCTCTTCAGAACGCCCAGCTTGTGACAGTGCAGATCTGTGACGTCACTCACAGGTCCTGCATCGTGACGGCCACATCGGCAGCAGAGGCTACAGTTGATTCTGCAGCAGCATCAGCGCTTGCAGGTAAGATCGACTTACCTGCAAACGCTGATGCTGCTGCAGAATCATCTGTAGCCTCTGGTGCCGATGTGGCCGTCACGATGCAGGACCTGTGAGTGACGTCACAGATCTGCACTGTCACAAGCTGGGCGTTCTGAAGAGAAGAGGATGTTACTTCTCATCAGAGCGCCCAGCTAGTGAAAGTATTAAAAACGCCCCGATGTACGCACATAATACACACCCACTTGGACTTGTACTTTTAAACACACCCACTTGGACTTTTGCAAGCCTCATTTGCATAACTACAAAAATGGTCATAACTTGGCCAAAAATGCTCGTTTTTTTAAAATAAAAACGTTACTGTAATCTACATTGCAGCGCCTATCTGCTGCAATAGCAGATAGGGGTTGCAAAATCTGGTGACAGAGCCTCTTTAAGGCTACTTAGGTATGTCCTAACAACTGCCTGTGTACTAACAGTATATAGATATATGCCAGTGCATTACTATCCGTGTATAGATTTACGCCAGTACATTAAAGTAAAACATACAGTAATATTAAGCCCTTAACGACCGGAGTATAGTGTTTTTACGTCGGCCGTTCAGGGTAGTTCTTCTGAAGCACCGCCTTTTCACGTCGGCACTTGAGAAGAACTTTCCCCACGTCGTGCGGGGATCTCCTGAAGCCCGTGCTGTTGCGAACAGCCTCGGGCTTCAGGGCAACGATCGAAGAACACTAGCAGTATTTAATCCTATTTAACCCCTCAGATGCGGCGCTAAATAGCAAGCACCGCATCTGAGTGATTTTAGAGGGAGGGAGCTCCCTCTCGCATCCCACTGGCATCCCCGCGTGCATCGTGGGGTGCAGATTGGTTCTATGGCAGCCTGGGGGCTTAACAAAGGCCCCCAGGTCTGCCTTTTAGTGATTGCCTGTTCGGCTATTCCAGAGGTATGACCTAACAGGTGCCTGTCAGTTTTACTCTGACCGGCAATTATACACTGCAATACTGAAGTATTGCAGTGTATTATAATAGCGATCAAAAGCTTGCATAGTAAAGTCCCCCAGTAGAACTAAAAAAAAGTTAAATAAAGTTTGAAATAAATGTCCCAAGTAAAAAAAATAAAAACCCCTACTTTTTCCCCTTACAAAATACTTTATTATGAAAAAAAGTTACTCATATTTAGTGTCGCCGCGTCCGTAACTAACCCAACTGTAAACCGATTACATTATTTAACCCCCACGATGAACGGCGTAAAAAATATAATAAAAAACAACGCCAGAATTGCTGTTTTCTGTTCATCCTGCCTTCAAAAGAATTTGATAAAAAGTGATGAAACCGTCGCATCTACTCCAAAATGGTACCAATAAAAACTACAAGTCGTTCCGAAAAACAAAAGCCCTCATACAGCGGCATCGGTCAAAAAAAATAAATGTTATGGCTCTTAAAAGATGGCGACACAAAAGCAAATAATTTTGGAAAAAAGTTTTTTTTTACTGTGTAAAAGTAGGAAAACATAAAAAAATCCATATAAATTTGGTATCGCCGCAATCGTAACGACCCGCTGAATAAAGTTATTGTGTTATTTATACCACGCGGTAAACGGCGTAAAATTAAGATGCAAAAAAGGCGAAAGTTCTGTTTTTTTTCCAGAACCCCACTAAAAAAAGTTATTAAAAAGTTAATCAATAAATAATAGGTACCCCAAAATGGTGCTATTATAAAATACAACTTGTCCCACAAAAAAAAAAAGTCCTTATACAGCTATGTCAACACAAAAATAGAAAAGTTATAGATCTTTGAATGCGACGATGGAACAACATACAAAATTACTCGGTCATTAAGGTTTAAAATACCTTCAGTATTAAGGGGTTAAATAAAAAAAAATACACATTCTGTACAATAAACATTAAAATAAGTCTCAATACATAAAATATACACATTCGGTATTGGCGCAGCCGTAATAACCCGCACAACTATTTTTTTGCGTCCTTTATGATGTGTACGCTGTAAAAAAATTAAATAAACACTGCTTTCTATCACTTATTGTGAGGCACGTGATGCGATGAATTTAACCTCCATGTGCCTCACATTAATAGTAATTAACCCCATCATGTACTTTACACATTAACCCATTATGACTGAGAAACATGATGGGGTTAATTACTATTAATTTGAGGCACGTGGAGGTTAAATTCATCATCACCCCACACATCAGAAAATGGAAGAAGTTTTTTTTAATACTGTTGGCAAAGTATTGTTTTGGTATCGAAATCGCAATACTAAACGAAATATCGGTATCGAAGTCCAAATTCTGCTATCGTGACAACCCTATACAGAAGATCCAGGATCTCTGAGGTAACTTCTAATATCTGTAAAAACTTATATTAGGGGTATATTCATTCATAAAGGGCATCTGTCACATTGACCACCAGTCTGATTTGTTGGCAGCAGATTATATAGCAGGAGGACCTGAGCAGATTGTGTCTCTCCATTCACTTCTATAGGAGTTACAGGAACCGCCTAACAAGGCCACCCAGAGGTGGAGCCGCATCTATTAGACATTCCTGGCATATCCTGGGGAGAGTTGTCCGTGTTGGGAGTACCCCTTTATTCCATGGGGTGACGGCTCTGAGAAGATGTTTCTCTCAATGATCAATAAGTGAGGTTCTGTATGTCACACATGATGTTGTCCACTGTATGATCTCCATCTTCTCCTCTCCTCATATAGACGTCTGCAGTACTAGATCCTCCAGTTCCTCCAGTTTTCTCATCTTTTCCTCCACAACGTTCCTTCTCCTGAATGACCCACCAAGGATGGACAAGGACAGGAATGAGATGAGCAGAAGAATATTAGACTTCACCTTGGAGATCATCTACCTGTTGAGCGGAGAGGTAAACTTTTCTACATTATAGAACAAGTCACACATAGGGAAGGGACAATACATAATAGGAAGAAATCCAGTGTCCTGTATAACAGCGTCCAGACCTTCCAAGCGCCGTCAAGAAGCTGAAGATCAGCCACCAATATGGTCAGTTATGTGTCATGTCACCAATGCAGCAATAGTAATGTTGTAGAGCAATGAGAATGACCAGGAACCAGGAGGATCAGGATGACTATAGAAACATAGGAGATGACGGCAGGAGGAGAGCACATGGTCCATCTAGTCCCCCCAATATTAGTTCCTTTTCAGTTTTGGCCTCGGTATATTTCCTCAATGTCTTTTTGTAGGTGAGGTCTCCAGTATTACAGATGTGGGGTCACTAGAGGTCTATACAGCGGGGTCACAATCTCCCTCTTTCTACTGAGGGGGGAATACTGTGTTCCGTTCTCTAAGTGTCTCTCTCCATACACAGGAGTACACAATAGTGAAGAAGACATCGGGTGACTGTACGACTCCCATCATCCATGAGTCAGGAGGATGGAGCAGTAGTCAGAGCCCCATCACAGAGCCTCCCCCTCACTCCCGGATACAGGAGAAGAAGATTTTAGAACTGATCTACAAGATGACTGAGCTGCTGACTGGAGAGGTGACACTGCTGGGAATGCTGGGAAATTCTACAGTAACAGCACTGGAGGTGTCTGGGTAATGACTGTATCATTGTGTGTGTCAGGTTCCTATAAGGTGTCAGGATGTCACTGTCTATTTCTCCATGGAGGAGTGGGAGTATCTAGAAGGACACAAGGATCTCTATGAGGAGGTCATGCTGGAGAACTATCGGCCCCACACATCACAAGGTGAGAAGAGACGGATATATATATTGTTCAAGCCCTAATACCATCGTGTGGAGAATATACACACGTGGTTCCTTAGCTCCGATCACTCGTTCGTTCGTTCGTTCGTTCGTTCCTTGCTTTGCTGCAATAGGGTATGTTCTTAAATTCTAACTTCAAATAGAAACCTAACCACTGTCCATATGTCCTATAATGATATATTAATGGCAGAGAGGGGGTCCCCGGCTCGGTACCACACTCATTTAGTCAGATCCTTGAAAAACAGTAAAATAGTTTGCCCTACATTCGGTTAGACATCGCTTTATTCTTCATGGTTGTAGCCGTGTTCTCTGGTTTTCTGCAGGACGAGCTGTAGATTTTTAGCAATCATATACAATGAATTTTTGTGTAGCATCAATTTATGTGATTTTGTTTTTTTTATGTGAATATAGGAAATAAGCAATTTTCAGCTTCGTTTTTTAACAAATTTTTTATACTGTTCACGTTTTACACTGAATAACCTAGTAAATTAATTCTTCTGGTAATTTCGGTCATGTGGATACCTAATATGTGTAGGATTTTTTTTATTGGTATTCACAACAAGCCCCTTGGCTACCCGTCGGCGATGCAGCATTTAAGGGATTAAACTGTGGGAATTGGATGTTTCTCCAGTATCCTCCATTGCAGCAGGAGCCTGGCTGTCAATCACAGCCGAGCTCCCACGGTGATCACCATCACGTACATGTACATTGCAATGCAGCCAGCTGAACCTTTCCATGACGTGCCTGTACATGCTAATGCAAGAAGGGGTTACATTTTGTGCAGGGAGACACAAGCCGTTCTCCCTGCAGTAACACTACTGTCCCAGCTGTGCTCAGGATAAACAGTATTGTACTTTTCCCCCTGCCGTGCGCAGTTCAGGATAAGCAGTGAGAGAGTTAAAGGAAAGGTGTCGTTAAAAAAAATAAAAAAAATAAAAAAAAAATATATATATATATTTTATTTATTTGAATATATAAAAAAAATTTTTACATTACATTTTTATTTTTATGAGGGCTGCCATTTTTCATTGCTTCTTTGTATGTCTCTTCACGACACAAAAACAGATGCAATTCGACAATTACAGGGAATAGGAGATAGGGTCGGCTCCCTTCCCAATCTCCTTGGCTTCTGCCATTCTAACTTTTTTACTGCGCATGCTATGTGAGATGCGCAGTTCACAGAAACCAGCGTAGAAGCCGGTTTGTACGGGGAAAGCTGGCGCCATCTTGTTGAAGCCCGGCAGCATAGCGGGTAAGGCGTGTGTGTGCAGGGTGCTTGTGGGGGGGGGGGGCGGGAGTAGTGGTGGATTGCGGGGGTGTGTGTGCGTGTGTGTGTGAGTTTGCGGTGGTGTGTGCGGGGGTGTTTGTCGGTGGGTGGGGTTGTGTAGTGGTTTGCGGGGGAGTGTGTGGGGGGGGGGTTTGTGCGTGCGCATGGGTGGGATTTGGGGGGTGCGTGCAGGGTGCATGTGGGGTTGGTGGGTGCGTGTGTGGGGGGGTTTGCAGAGCCTCTGCATGTGTGGAAGTGGTTTGTGGGGGGAGCTCCATGATGCGCCAGAATTATTAATATCTTTAATATTTGTGGCTCATCTCTAGGTCCTGTGGGCCACAATAGAATCTACAGTTCATTGACCTAATATTTTTATAGTGGTGCAGGGGAGAAGACTGAAGTCGCTGTAGGTGAATATAAGTATTTCTATTTTTCATATTCCTAACTTTTATTTTTTTTGTTTTGTAGGTTCCATGGGACTACGTCGTAGATTCGGTGGACTACAGTGATGATCTATTTTTCTTTTTTTTAAATAAAATGTTTAACGAGGGTTGTGTGGGAGAGTTTTTATTTCTACAAAAATCTTTTCTTATGTCTCTGTATTTTTTTAATACTTTATTAGCACATTGATAATGGCAGTTGTCTGACATCGCCCATTACTACGGCGGGGCTTATTTTTTTTATAATCAGCCAGATACAACATAGCAGCAGCAGGCTAGCATTACCACTGTTTTTGGCCCTTCCCAGCCTCATAATACCAGCCTGCGGCCGTCCCAGTGCTTATCCATCACGACAGGTGGTCCGATACTGGGTTGTACCCGGCTGTTCCCGGCACCCCTGGTGGCTGTGAGTACCGGGGCAAAAATGGGGGATTAGTGCGAGCCCTTTACTGGCTAACACTAACCCCCCCGCGTTAGTAATGGGCATCGTCAAACAGACAACTGCCATTAATAAGGCGCTAATGAAGTATTAAAAAAACACAGGCATAAGAAAATATTTTTATTGAAATAAAAACTCCCCCATACAATCCTTGCTAACCATTTTATTTAAAAAAAAAAAAGTAGATCATCGCAGTAGTCCAACGAATCTACGACGTAGTCCAATAGGTCCAGCGGAACATGCAAAGAAAATAGTTAGGCCTCAAGCACACTTCAGTGAAATGCTTTAGTGTGCTATCCATTTTTTTACATTTTTCATTTCTATGGGGCCATGCACAGTTCTGTTTTTTTTTTTTTTTTTTTAATGTAACAGTCTCGCCCATTCCATTCATTTGGTCCAATGAAACAACGCACCGCACACGGAAGCTATGTGTGAACTTGTCGAATACACTAGCGTTTCTTGTAAAGTGGTTTTTAAAATTCAGGGATTTTTTATTTTTTTTTGGGCTTTGTTAGGACTCCAAAGAATTGAGCCGACACTTTTTTTTTATGCAACGCATTTTTTAAAAATGTCTAAAAAAAAAAAAAAGTATGTACTAACGGCTTGCTATCCCATTGATGTAAATGGGAAGATTAATCAAGCATTTTTTGTCACTTTTTTTTTTTTTTTTTTACCCGCTTTGTGTGCGCTTTTTTGCAAGTTTTTTGGCACATAATTAGGACTCCCAATAACTATGGGAACATTTTACGTTCAAAAGAATTGACTCAACACTTCTTTATTTACACAACGCGTTTTCTAAAGATGCTTGCGCCAAAAAGCGCATTGTATGTGCTATCTCTTTTATGTAAATGAAAAGCGTAATCAAGCGTTCTTTGCAGCTTTTTTCAGCATGTAAAATGTGCCAAAAAACGCATCAAATACACGCCGTGTGAACCTGTAAACTGAAAAGTCATTCACTACAGGGTCTTCCCTCTTGACTTTCATCACTCTTAGGCCAGATTCACACGAGCGCGTGCGTTTTGCGCACACAAGAAACATGGCGTTTTGCGTGTGCAAAAGGCACTTAACAGCTCCGTGTGTCAGCCCTGTATGGTGCGCGGTTGTGTGCTTTTTGCGCATCCGCCATCATTATGACACTCCGTTTGGATGTTTGTAAAGAGAAAAGCACGTGGTGCTTTTCTGTTTTCATTCATCCTTTTCACTGCTGTTGCGCGAATCACGCTTGTTCCACGGAAGCGCTTCCGTGTGACATGCATGGTCTTCACGCACCCATTGCTTTATTGACGTCAAATAGAGACAAACACTTTGAACACAATAAAAGCATAAATCCCTCGCAGATAAAAGATGGAATCAGAAGATTCATGCAGCGGATCAACCAGATAATAATCCGGTCAAAGGATCCCCCTGAATTATATAGATATTAAGTTACTAGAATAGACAGTAAAAAAATTTTTTTTTTGCATGGATTGGTATATAGAGTATCAGAAGTATAAAGGCAATAAAAAAGTCACATTTAAGCAACAAAATACATACACCTGTCAAATACGGGAATAACCAGGAGATCAAGACCGGGGGTCCGCTGCTAGACCCGACACGCGTTTCGCTAATGCTTCGTCTGTGCAAAAATTTTTTATTTTTTACTGTCCATCCATGATCATGCCCACCTAGCTCTGCTCATGCCGCAGTCAGGAATAGCCCGTTTTCAGCCCGCACCTCCTAGCTGGGCACAATACATGCTCTCACTCCCTGATAGGAACTCATGAACAAGGTGGCTGCAAGAACGGAATAAACTACATACAGACAGGCAGTGCTTCTATGAACTATACATAGTATATGGGGGAGCAAGGAGGAGGAACGAGGTGGGGTGATCACTGTACCTCTGTTACACTGACTGCTTCCTCCTGATGGAAGTAGTGTAAAGCACCTCTCCATATTCCCCTATACGGTGTATTATTCATTGAAGCGCTGCCTCCGAGGGGTAAGGGGCTGTATAGGCAACGTATTCCACTGTTTGTCTACAGTGGGATTTGTTGCAGCCTTCCATCGGAGGTGTACATCAGGATTCCTACCAATGTATAACTCTGACAGAAGGCTCAAAACGTGTTGTGCACAGAGCGTAAAATCTACCATCATCAGCCATAACATTATAACTTCTTGCCTAATATTGTGTATATCCCCTTCATGCCACGAAAACCGCTCTGACCCATCGAGGCATGGAACTGCACAAGACCTCTGAAGGTTCATTTGATATCTGGCACAAGACATTAGCAGCAGATCCAGTAAGTTATGAGGTGCGGCCTCCATGGATCAGATTTGTTTTTCCAGCACGTCCCACAGATGATCCACCAGATTAAGATCTGGGGAATTAGGAGTTGAAGTCAACACTTTGAACTCTTTGTCATGTTTTTCAAACCGTTCCTGAATAATCAGTGTGGCAGGGCACATTATCCTGCTGATAGAGGCCACTGCCATTTGACAATACCGCTGCCATGAATGGGTGTACTTGATCTGTAACAATGTTTAGGTTGGTGGGACGTGTCACAGTAACATTCACATGATTTCCACAAGTTTTCCCAGCAGAACATTGCCCAGATCATCTCACTGCCTCTGCCACCAGCCCCTCTGCTGCCAGTATTACGTTTCTCATCAATTTATTCTACAGTAGTTCTTCCCATAATGCATCCTGGTGC
Organism: Rhinoderma darwinii; assembly: GCF_050947455.1. NCBI lineage: Eukaryota > Metazoa > Chordata > Amphibia > Anura > Rhinodermatidae > Rhinoderma > Rhinoderma darwinii. The sequence continues at coordinate 642,204,378 of NC_134687.1, read as the reverse complement.
CATCTCTACCCCAAGAATGTGATGCACACGCACCCCACGTGATTATTTAGACCAGGCCACCTTCCATTGCTTTATGGTCCAGTTCTGACGCTCCCGTGCCCATTGTAGAAGCTTTAGCCAGAGGACAGGAGTCCGCATGGGCACTCTGACTAGTCTGTGGTGACGCAGCTCTAAATACAGCAAGATGTGATGCTCTGCGTGTTCCGACACCTTTCTATCATTGCCAGCATTACGTTTTTCAGCCACTTGTTCTCCTGTGGGATCAGACCAGACGGGCTAGCCTTTGTTGCCCACACACATCAGTGACCTTGTTGCTGGTTCCTTGGTTGTCCTTCCTTGGACTACTCTTGGTAGATACTAACCACTGTATATAGGGAACAGCCCACAAGACCGGCCATTTTGGAGATGCTCTAAGCCAATCGTCTACACGTCACAATTTGGCTCTTGTTAAAGTCTCTTAGATCCTTATGCTTTTCCATGTTTCCAACACATCAACTTTAAAAACTGTCACTTGCTGCATAAATATCTCGCACCCCTTGTCAGGCGCCATTGTAACGAGATCATCAATGTTCTTCACTTCACCTGTCAGTGGTTTTAATGTTACGGGTGATTACTCTATAAATTGAGGAGGACCGTGTGAATTGGCTTCATTTAAAAAAAATTATATGTATATGTGCAAATGTCCGAAGAGGTCTCTCTCTCTCTCTCGATCTCTCTCCTGTCATGAGCTCATGGAAAACAATTACAATTAAATGTAATCATATATATTTTTTTCTTCATAACAGCGCAAGGGAAAGGAAACTTGGAGTAGTTGTATCTTGTCTGACCGTGGGTTCCCTACCATGAAATGTAGAATTCGCTAATAACGAGAGGTGTCATTGTTTCAGGGCACTTTTTTTGGGTTGGCAGGGAGCTTTTAACCTCTTCCCTCCTCAGCCATTTTTTGGATTTTCACTTTTGTTTTTTCCTCCCCACCTTCCAAAAGCTATAATTTTTTATTTTTCCGTCTATATAGCCAAATTAGGGCTTGTTTTTTGTGGGACAAGTTGTAGTTTTTCATGGCAGAATTTATTCTACCACATAATGTACTAGGAAGCTGAAAAAAAAATATTTGTGGGGTGAAATGTTCAAAAAAACTGCGATTACACTATTTTTTGGGGGTCTTGTTTTTACAGCATCCATCAGGAGATTAAAAACGACATATTCACCTTATTCTACAGGTTGATACGATGACGGTGATACCAAATTTATATGTTTTGTTTTATCTTTTACCACTTTAAAAAAAAACAAAAAACAATTTCATAAATTAAAATTTTTTTGTGTGTCGCCTTGTTCTGAGAGCCATAACTTTTACATTTTTCCATCAATTTAGCGATGTGAGGGCTTCAATTTTGTGGGGCGAGCTGTAGTTTTCATTAATACCATATTGGAGTATATGCGACTTTTTGATCACTTTTTCTAACTTTTTTTTTTTTTTTGAGTGCTAAGGTGACCAAAAAAAAGCAATTTGCCTGTTTTATATATATCTTTTTTTACGGCATTCACCAAGCGGGTTAAACACGCTATATTGTGATAGTTCGGACTTTTACGGACGCGGCGATTTACAGTTATGTTAACTTTTATTTATTTTTGTAACATTGATTTAGGGAAAAAATGGGAAAAGGGGGGTTTTTTAAACTTGTAATACTTTTTATCTTTTTTTTTTTTTTTTTGGAGCATAAAAAAAAAAACTTGATTTAACAGTTTTTTTTACTTTTTGTATTAGTCCCCCAAGGAGACTTGAAGCAGCGATTGTTGGATCGCTTGCATGATCTACTGCAACACTAATGTATCGCAGTATATCGTGATTCTGACAATCTCCTTTGAAAACCTTCCGGAGGCATAGCTTCAAAGGAGTACAAAGATGGCAGACCTGGGGTCCTTTATTAGGCCCCCAGGCTGCCATAGCAACCGTTGTTAACAGCCCCCCTGATTCTAACACTTTAAAAGCTGCCGGCATTTAAGGTGTTAAATGGGCGGAATCAAAGTGAACTTTGATTCCTGCCTGTTGCAGTGAGGTGTCGGCTGCGTGTAACAGCCGTCACCTGTTGTGTATGGAGCGAGCTCAGCCCGTGAGCTCGCTCCATACTTCCCCTTAACGCTTATCACGTACAGTTACGTGATTTTGCGTTAAGGGGTTAAAAAATGGTCTTTGCACCCGACAACTTTCATCTGTATCCGCAATTGTCAGGATGTGCAGTTTAGACTCTGATAAACCTAGAATTAAAGGTGTAGAGAGAAGTGTCTGATATATAGACAGATATACAGTAGTCATGTATTCAGTCGCTGTGTGTTTCCTACAGATGGATCCAGTAAGAGAAATCCACCAGAGAGATGTCCCAGTCCTCTGTATTCCCAGGACTGTCCAGAGGAAAATCCCAATGTCCCAGAGAATCATCAGGTAGATGAAGCTGAGCCCTATACAAGATCTATATAGGGGGGGTGTGTGGAGCTTTTTGGTCCTGCGGTCATAGATGTGGTCATAGATTTTGGTGGTTTCTGCTGTATTGTACTGAATTGTTACATATGTGAAATCAGGGGGAAGATCTGACAAATAATAAAGCGGAGGATGAAGAAGAAGAGCGGGTGAGGGGCGATCAACCGTGTAATAGTGAAGCGGAGGAGGGAATTCCAGGAAGTGTTACCACAGGTCAGTAATAATGAATTTAAAAAGTGAATTGGAAAATTTCATAAGGTGAGGTTCCTCCTTAGTTCTATATTACAGTAAGGCTATGTTCACACGCTTAACCAAAAACGTCTGAAAATACGGAGCTGTTTTTAAGTGAAAACGGCTCCTGATTTTTCAGAAGTTTTTTTTAGCAACTCGAGTTTTTCGCTGCGTTTTTTACGGCCATTTTGGAGCTGGTTTTTCTAAGGAGTCAATGAAAAACTGCTCCAAAGCCAGTTCAAGATGTAATGTAAAAAAATGCCGCGTCGGAACAGAATGCTGTTTTCTCCCATTAAAATCAATGGCCAGGTATTTGGAGGCATTCTGCTTCCGTTTTTTTTGGGACGTTTTTTGGACGAAAAACGGACGAAAATAAGCCGTGTGAACATACCCTAACACTTCATAGAATGTGTTATACATAGTGCAGGACCTGAGAGAGCTGTGACTGCACATAGAAGTTCTCTACAAGGTGATCAATAAATCCGGTCATGCACTAGGCTTAGTGTCAGATAACAGAGGCGCTACGGCAGGGGCTAGACAGACTTTTGTATAGTGAGTGATAAATCGCTGTCCCTAGGAATTAATTGAGTAACTTGATCTCTTAAACGCTCCTGACAAGTGTGTAGCTCTGAAATCTTAGCATGTAGCAATTAAGAAATAAACGCTACCAAGTTGCTTGACAATTTTATCACTCGCTACAAAAATAAGTCTAGCCCCAGCCTAATAGCTGGGAACTGGGAAAACTTAAGTTAACCACTTGAGCACCACAATCAATACTAATGGGTGCCTCCTTGACACTTCCAGCCTTGACATTGCAATGTTGGCTTGACACGCAGCTTTTTTTTTTTTTGTGGTGTTTTTCTGACCTTTTAGTGCGTTTTCTGGGTCCATTGTGTAGTTTTTGTTTCTGGGGTTTTTTCAAAGTGCAGAATTCTCTCAGTTTTTAGCTTTTATTTGGGGGGGCATTTTTTCATTGAAAAACACCAGAAAAAAGCTTGTCACAAATGTATGAAAAAAACAGCAGAAAAACTCTTGTAAATAAGTCTAGAAGTGTTAGTGTTTTTTTACAAGCCCAAAAAAATACCGTGAAGGAGGCATAAGGGTAAATTCACACTGATTTGTTGCAGAAATTCCTGTGACTGTTTCTGTGCACGGATTTCTGCCTCCTTCAGATAAATGGAACAATCATATTCACATGTATGAATCGGAGCACATGTAAGTTATTGTGCAGGAAAGGGTTAAGCATCATTCTGGGCAAGTCAATAGAAATTTAAAAAAAAAACATACATTTTGGTGATTGCTTGTAATTTAATTAGTTAAACCATTACGTATCCTCTAATAATAACGGCGAGAAGAAAGATCCTCATTATAGTTCTATATTTAATATGAGGCGGGGACAAGAATTGAGGAACTATTAGGGCATGACCACACGTGGCGGATTTCCTCCGCAACTGTCAGCATCAATGCCGCACAGAATCTGCGTTGCAGATTCTGCTGCGGATCTGCACAAAATGTGCAGTAAATTGATGCGGACTAGCTGCTGCGGACTGCGGGAAAAGTGCTTCCCTTCTCCCTATCAGTGCAGGATAGAGAGAAGGGACAGCACTTTCCCTAGTGAAAGTCAAAGAAATTCATACTTACCGGCCGTTGTCTTGGTGACGCGTCCCTCTTTCGGCATCCAGCCCGACCTCCCTGGATGACGCGGCAGTCCATGTGACCGCTGCAGCCTGTTATTAGCCTGTGATTGGCTGCAGCCGTCACTTAGACTGAAACGTCATCCTGGGAAGCCGGACTGGAGACAGAAGCAGGGAGTTCTCGGTAAGTATGAACTTCTATTTTTTTACAGGTAGCTGTATATTGTGATCGGTAGTCACTGTCCCGGGTGCAGAAACAGTTACTGCCGATCGCTTAACTCTTTCAGCACCCTGGACAGTAACTATTTACAGACGTCTCCTAGCAACGCTCCCGTAATTACGGGAGCCCCATTGACTTCCTCAGTCTGGCTGTAGACCTAGAAATACATAGGTCCAGCCAGAATGAAGAAATGTCATGGCAAAAAAGCAAGACGGATCCGCAGCACACATAACATGTGCATGACAGCTGCGGACTTCATTGCGGAACTTAGAATCTCCATTGAAGTCAATGGAGAAATTCCGCCATGAGTCCGCCACTGCTCCGCAACAGACAGAGCATGCTGCGGACACCAAATTCCGCTCCGCAGCCTATGCTCCGCAGCGGAATGTTACGCATCGTCTAAACGAACACTTCTAAATAGAAGTGGAAGTCAATGCAGAAACGGCTCCGCTGCGGATTAACGCTGCGGAGTGTCCGCAGCGGAATTTAAGTGAAATTCAGCCACGTGTGAACCCAGCCTTACAAAACACACAAGGTTCCCATGACAACTCTGCCCACAAGTCACAAGGGGACATGTTGTCTTCGGGATATTCCCGTTGTACAACCTTAGACTGCAATATTAAGCAATCAGATCTCTACTATAATCTACTTTACACTAAATAGCTTTTCTGAAACATGTCTTCTGGTCGGTCTCCTTTAAGGGTATGTGCACACGATATCCACCATTACGTCTGAAATTACGGAGCTGTTTTCAGGAGAAAACAGCTCCGTAATTTCAGACGTAATTGCTCCTACTCGCATTTTGCGAGGCGTCATTGACAGCCGTAATTTAGAGCTGTTCTTCATTGAATTCAATGAAAAACGGCTCAAATTACGTCCAAAGAAGTGTCCTGCACTTCTTTGACGAGGCAGTCATTTTATGCGTCGTCGTTTGACAGCTGTCAAACGACGACGCGTAAATTACAGGTCGTCGGCACAGTACATCGGCAAACCCAAATGAATGGGCAGATGTTTGCCGACGTATTCGAGCTGTATTTTCAGGCGTAAATCGAGGCATAATACGCCTCGTTTACGCCTGAAAATAGGTCGTGTGAACCCAGCCTTAGGGTCTTTAAGAAGCTCTTATAGTGGCGATAAAGATGTGGTTGTTTTTTTTTTGTGTTTAGTTCTAGATCCATTATTATAAGAAATCTCGTATTTCACATGTAATCTACATACAAAGATATATCAGTGGTGATCACCTGCTCTCAGAGGCCACTTCACTAGATCCACCTTATTAGTACTCTATAGGACCCTCTTTCCCCTTAGAACATCCTGAATTCTTAGTGGAATGATATAACAATGTACTGGAAACCTTTATTACAGATTATGATTAATAACCTCACTCTGTCTATTCCGCTACATCATAAAGATGTTCTATAAAATTGAGATCCGGTGACTGTGCAGCCATTATTCTCTACAGACCGCATTGTCATGTCTGTGAATTCAGCATGAGATGTGTCCTTTGTGTTATGGCACATTATCTTGTTAAATGTAGACTGTGGCCATGATTTTACATGATATAGTTGCATCGCTGGTACAGTGATACAGGGCTTGAGCCCAATGATATGCATGCTTCCTCCTTCCCTCCAGTCGCTGTTTAACGCATTTCTCCCCATAGATTGGAAGGAGGGGGGAGCGTGCATATCATTTGACTCAAGCCATTTATTGCTATCATGAACAATCTCCTAAACTTCTGCACATTACTGACTAAGTGATAGACTGCTGAAATCAGCGTGTCTCACTACATTACGCTTCCCTCAGACACCGCAGCATAAATATCTAACAGATCTGCTTTGTTCTTGTATTTATAGTGATGCCCAATTGGTAGTGAAGGAGTAAATGTGTGGGCAGAGGACAGGCCTGATTGCCAGACATCGTTGTGCGTCTCAAATATTTGAGTTACATCAAGTAATTTATGTAATAAAAGTGGTGGCTGTTGTATACCAGAATCATGGATTTGATATATTTTAAAATGTTTTTCAAATCTTAAGTAAGGCTGGAATCACACGCAGGGTGGATTTATAAGGAATGGCTTATACTTTAACCTTCCTGCTGGATCCCCTTCTGACTTTAGCTCAAACGGCATCAAAAACTGCATGTTTCCAGCCTAATAGAAATGTTATAAATTTGTCTACTTTGTGGTTTGAAGAAAAAAATATCACAATCTATTCTTAATCCTAATAGAAACTTCCAGTAAGAACTCTGAGGGAAACTTCATGTTATCGATAGATGATGAAGATATCAAGCAGCAGTCTTCAGGAGAAAACCCCATTACCGTACATCCAGGACTTCACAGTACAGATCTAGCATATAATTCTACTAATGAGGAACCTTCTCCTGGCCAATACCAGATTGTTACCAGAAGTACTGCTCAGAAAGCGGGCAAAAGGTTTCAGTGTGGTAAACAGTCCACAAAAAGCTCAGGTGGTTTTATACAGAAAAGTAACACAGGGAAGAAACCATACTCTTGTTTAGTATGTGGGAAGTGGTTTCCAGGTAAATCACATCTTGTTATACATGAGAGAAGTCACAAAGGGGAGAAGCCGTATTCATGTTCAGAATGTGAGAAATGTTTTACATATAAATCAAGTCTTGTGAAACATGAGAGAACGCACACAGGGGAGAAGCCGTATCCATGTTCAGAATGTGGGAAATGTTTTTCAGATAAATCAAGTCTTGTTGGACATGAGAGAAGTCACACAGGAGAGAAACCATATTCATGTTCAGAATGTGGGAAATGCTTTACATATAAATCAGATCTTGTAACACATGAGAAACGTCACACAGGAGAGAAACCATATTCATGTTCAGAATGTGGGAAATGTTTTATAGATCAATCACATCTTGTTAGACATGGGAGAAGTCACATATCGGAGAAGCCATATTCATGTTCAGAATGTGGGAAATGTTTTACAAATAAATCAAGTCTTGTTATACATAAGAAACGTCACACAGGAGAGAAGCCATATTCATGTTCAGAATGTGGGAAATGTTTTATACATAAATCAAGTCTTGTTATACATGAGAGAATTCACACAGGGGAGAATCCATATTCATGTTCAGAATGTGGGAAATGTTTTACAACTAAATGGCATCTTGTTACACATCAGATTATTCACACAGGAGAGAACCCACTTTCATGTTCAGAATGTGGGAAGGGCTTTACAGCTAAATCATATCTTGTTAGACATGAAAGAAGTCACACAGGGGAGAAGCTGTATTCCTGTTCAGAATGTGAGAAATGTTTTGCACAAAAATCAAGTCTTGTTACACATGAGAAAATTCACACAGGAGAGATGCCGTATTCATGTTCAGAATGTGGGAAATGTTTTACAAATAAAGGTCGTCTTGTTGCACATGAGAAAATTCACACAGGAGATAAACCATATTCATGTTCAGAATGTGGGAAGGGCTTTACACATAAATCAAGTCTTGTTAAACATGGGAGAGCGCACACAGGAGAGAAGCCGCATTCATGTTCAGAATGTGGCAAATGTTTTACAGACAAATCAACTCTTGTAGTACATGAGAGAATTCACACAGGAGAGCAGCCATTTTCATGTTCAGAATGTGGCAAATGTTTTAGCTATAAATCAGTTCTTGTTACACATGAGAGAAGTCACAAGGTGAAGGTTTTTTAATGCTCAGAATGTGGGAAGTATTATTACTGAAGGCAAACTTCGGGATCATCAGAGAAGTCCCTCTCGAAGAAAGCCATTTTGATGTTTTCATGTGTTGTTTTTTTTAACTCATCTGAGAATTCATATACAGAAGAAACCATAGTCTCGTTTTGAGTGTAGGAAATGCTATGAGAAAAAAAAAATTTTTTTAATACATCAATTTATTCACAGACATTAATAATGAACTGGCATAAATTACATGTGGAACTGATTGCTTCTCATTTACTTAACCTTTTTCAATCTAAGAAAGATGCTACCCCCCCTGCCAATGAGGGAGACTCTTATAGTTCTGATCCCCAAACCCGTTAAAATCCTAAAGACTGGCTCCTAATGGCCTTTTTCACTTCTTAATTGCAATGTTAAAATACTAGCTAAAATTCTAGCAGTGCGTTTGCAGAAGGTTATCTCTCATGTCATTCACCTAATTGAATCTAGCTTTATGCCAGGGAAGGACACTGATATTCACCTACGGTGGGTATTCACTGATGTATCAATTACTTGTGGCTCCTGGATTGTTGCCTTTTTGGACTTGGAGAAAGCATTTGATTCGGTAGAATGGTCATATCTGTGGTCTGTTCTCCATTGAGTGAGCTGAAACGTAAGGTGAATAAAGTTCACCTCTTTCACTGAACCTGCTGGAGTGCTGCCGTTTTTGCTTTTTGTGGTCTGTGCTGGGTAGATTTTGGCTTGGCCTGAGATTTATCCAATGAATATGTCTACTTTACTCCCAACCTATAGCAAGTGTCAAAACTAATTGTCACATTTCCCCTTCCTTTACCCTGGCCCAGGAGATGGGACACGGTTGCCGGTTGTCCCCTTCACCTTTTGCATTGACTATTGAACATCTTGCTCTGGCTATAAGCGGTTCACATGACATAAAGTTCTTCGAGCTGAGGTTGACGTATTTACATCCTTTTCTGGGTTATCCATGAACTGGTCAAAGTCCTTGGTAATGGCGATGGTTACAGCGGCCAGGGATATTGCACTTCCCTCCCCACGACAATGGGCAGATACAATTACTTGGTATAGTAATTAGCTCTAATATCCATAGTTTTATACCTGACTACATTGTTCCCCTGGTACAACGTCTTAAGCTGGATTTTGATAAGTGGAAACATCTTCCTCTCACAGTTACTGGTCATATTAATTTGTTTAAGATGAAGTCCCTCCCTAGATTTCTGTACCTCTATCATAATTCCCCAGTATGGTTGCCTCTATCATTTTACTCCAATATAGAGAAAATATTTAAGATGTTTATTTGGGCAGGAGGTTCCCCAGAATTGCTCTTGGTATACTACAATTGCCTACTGAACAAGGTGGTCTGGCCCTTCCGAATCTATATCTTTGATTTCCTTGCCAGCCAACTAGTGTATGTTGGGTTCTGGTTTACTCACAGACATTTTAACCCCTGTACAGATCTGAAAGCTTCACTTCTAGGCTACTACATGGCTTTAGTTAACTCCTATATATAAACAGCCCCCCCAGGACACTCCTTACAACTCCACTGCAGACTCACCTGGAGGTTTGGCAGAGGTCACTGTTGCTTTTAAGCTCGGAGATGGTGTCCTGGTCACCTAGGATGCCACTTTGGTATAATCCGATCCTGCCTTAGTTACAGCGAATTCCTAACCCCAGTAGGGGGATAGCCTTAGGTATATTAACTTTGGGTGATTTGGAAGATAAGGTAGCTACCTTTTGCACAACTTCGGGCCAAACACCAGATCCCACCTCATTTCAGGTTTTGTTATTTCTATATTACACATGCCCTCTGGTCACAGTTTTCAGGGTATATTGTCAGATTATGTACATCCCCGGTGGAGGATTGGGGAACACAGGAGGTGTTGACTAAACCTATAGCCACGCTGTACAGACAATTATGTATCTTCCAAAAAAAACGTGATAGAATTCTAGACCGATGGTCCCAGGCTCCTCCCTTTGATTTCCTTGCCAGCCAACTAGTGTATGTTGGGTTCTGGTTTACTCACAGACATTTTAACCCCTGTACAGATCTGGAAGCTTCACTTCTAGCCTACTACATAGCTTTAGTTAACTCCTATATATAAACAGCCCCACCAGGACACTCCTTACAACTCCACTGCAGACTACCCTGGAGGTTTGGCAGAGGTCACTGTTGCTTTTCAGCTCGGAGACAGTGTCCTGGTCACCTAGGATGCTTTGGTATAATCCACTCCTGCCACAGTTACAGCGACTTACTAACCCCAGTAGGGGGATAGCCTTCGGTATATTAACTTTGGGTGATGTGGTAGTGGAAGATAAGGTGGCTACCTTTGCACAACTTTGGGCCAAACACCAGATCCCACCTCATTTCAGGTTTTGTTATTTCCAGCTTAGACATGCCCTCTGGTCACAGTTTTCAGGGTATATTGTCAGATTATGTACATCCCGGTGGAGGATTGGGTAACACAAGAGGCGTTGACTAAACCTATAGCCATGCTATATAGACAATTATTGCATGTCTCTTCCAAAAAAAACGTGATAGAATTCTAGACCGATGGTCCCAAGCTCCTCCCTCTGTATCTACTTATCATAAAGAAATGCTGACTGCTTTGACTGATCCTTTAATATCAACAAGAGACCGCCTTATGCAATTTAAAACTTTCTCATTAAATTTCTTACACTCCTTCCAAATTGTTTATGATGGGACGAATACATTCTCCTATCTGTCCACGTTGTCAAAGAGCTGATGGATCGTCCAGTTATTTCTAATTTCTGGACTTAAAGGCTATATAAACCTTTGATGGGCTTTTTATTTTTTTAATAAACAGGTCAGTCAGTGTGTTTGGTGTAACTTTTTTATTACTAAGCTATTGAGAAGACCCGGGTAGCTAGCAGGTAAATAATTCAATCGAAGAAACTAATGTGCCAGAGGCACAGTGAAACCCATTTTCCCAGCTCCCAACTGAATGTAAGTAAGATATAACTTTTAATGATCTATTAATAAAAAATCCAGGATGGACAACAAAGGCACAAAGAGTTAAAATTGGCTATAGACAACTAGCAAATGCTTCATATAAGTGCTGCCAGATTGAGGCAGGATTAGGTACGAAAATCTAATTTCAATAGGATGCCTGCGTCAGCAGCTGCAGACTGCCGGACATACGCCGGTGTCACGGTATATAAGATTTAGAAGCTAGTAGGTCATAGCAGTTAAAATTTATATATATATATATATATATATATATATATATATAGCCCCCCGACATGTTTCGTTGTCAACACAACATCCTCAGGGGATCACAATGGGGCTTGTGACCGCGCACTCTACTTCCTTGTAATTTAAAAACTCAGACGTGCCCCACACAGGAATCACCTGTGTGGGGACCAATAGAATTGCACAGACAGTGACGAGCCTCTGTAAAGTAAGATTGGCATCTAGGTAAGCCAATCAAGTAAAGGTGCACATGCACCAGTCAATATGCGCGAGCCGATTAAGGCTATAAGACATAGCCCACACAGGAATCCCCTGTGTGGGAACCAATAAGGTTACACAGACCGTGACGAACCTCTGTATCGTCAGATTGACATATAGTTTAGCCAATCAGATAGAGGTACCTATACACCAGTCAGTACGCGTGGGCGGCGCATACGCATACCGTCCCAAAGTGGCCTTAGCCGATTGAGGTTACAAAACGGCAAATACGCATGTCTGTGGACTTATAGCCCGCAATCTTGGATCTATGCACTGATTTAACGGTAAGTAATAGATGTGTGTTAAGAGGAACACACATCTAAATATCATATCTAAAAATAGCTCCTAGATATAAGGAGACAAAGAGGCTGCATTAGGTATAAAGTTCGTAAGTAGTAATAATTATGTTACTTAGTGTATAAATGATCTATAGTCCATAGAGATAAACCGGTACTATGAAATACCTAACGATACACTGTATTAAAAATTAGGTTTGTGAAATAGTCCTATTTCTGAGTAAACAAGGAAGAAGATGTAATCCATCAAAGTGGACAACGGATAATGTGTATTATATAAAGTAGGAATGCCGCATATATCACATGATGAACTAGTGATACTATAATAGTGCTATAATGTCGACATAACGTCAATCGGTATACATAAGTGTACAGGTAAGTCTAAGATACAAAAGCTATAGGAAGGTGACAAAAGCCTGTGTATCCATTTGGCTTCTTCCTGTAAAAGCTGACATTGAACCCGTCAGGGCCATGGAACTGACGGATTCAGGTAATAGCGAAAGATAGAGCTGCTGTGTATAGAGAATACAGAGCAGCTGTATCTAAAAAAGTAAAACTAATTTTTAATAAAGACTAATTATAAAATGACACTAAACACACTGACCTGTATTAACAAAAAAATGCCCATCAAATGTGTATATAGCCTTTAAGTTATGGAATTTATTGAACTAAAATTTGGAATTACTTGATCATAGAATCTGCCTCTTACTACTGGTGGAAGATCTTCTACATACTGTAGCTGCCAGATCCCTTATGATGATCTTATTGTTTTATGTAAAGAAAACCATCCCCATGAATTGGAAACACCCCACGGTTACCACATTGTCAGAATGGATCATGTTGGTAAACTTTAATCTGACACACTTTTAACTCACATATAAAGCGCGCGGATGCCCAGGTAAATTTCTGAAAATATGGCATTCATGGGTAGTCAACCCTGATACTAGTCAATAGTTTTGACCTCAATTTTGATATCCAATTATCAAATCTAGTTGGACTTGGGGGCTGCTGATGTTTCTACTCAGTCTTCCATTCCTCCACTGTGCTTCTCCGCTGAACTGCATATATCAGGTCCTTTTTAAAAAAAAATTATCTTGGTAATAAAAGGCTGTTTGTTAGAGTTTTGTTCTGTGTTTGTATATACATATCGCTATATATGAAGAAATGTATCCTTGTATTTTTGTTAATACCTGACAATGTCAATTTGGTACTCTTGGATTACTTATTGTATATATAATTTCTTGATGTGTATCTTTTGTACCTGTACCAATAGTTTTTTATGAGGTCTTAATAAAAATTACCTTAAAAAAATAATAATGTTCTACTGTGCCCACCAAAATTTCCGGAACACGCTCATAGCTTTTGAACGTCTCGAGGTAAAGGGTTGAAATTTGGATGGGATTTAATGGGGTCATAAAATCTACCAGTTAATGCAAAAAAAATAAAATACCCCACCCCCTTGGGGGCGGTGGGGTGGGCAGGGACAGCAAAATCTTAAATGGCACGGGGGGGGGGTCGAGTGGGGGCTCATTTGAAAGCTCTTTTCAATACAAAAATTATGCTGCAAACGACTTTGAGATACGATTTTTTTTTCGCTGACATATTTAACGTTAAAGTTATCTTCTTCATTTTCGGCTACCGCCGGTGTTCGCATTACCCAAAGTGTACCGCACAGAGGTTGCACGGTCAGATTTACATCTCATCTGGGTGCTAGATTAATGCGAGTCCCCTTGCCTCTCACTTTTACGTGTGTGTGTGCGCGCGTGTTTGTGTGTACACAGCCCGAGATAAGGACCCCGGGGCTCGTCATTCCCCCGGTATTTAACAACTCCAAACCCTCTGCGCTGTTTGAGTGTGTGTGTTGTCCTCGGTCTTGCTATGGTTCGCCGGAAACATGTATTATGTGTATTAGTACAAACATAATTACTGTATTAAATCAAATATTCGAACTGGTGACCTTCAACAACTTGACAGTGTCCTAAACTAAAGTGAAACGTGTCGATAATGTTATTTATAACATCTGGTGTAATTAAATTAGAAATGTTCACTATTCTTTCCCACAGCTCGTCTAATTTTGCGATCCTAGACTCATAGACTACTTTTTAAAGGGAATGTGTTGCCAGAAAAACATGTTTTTTTTTTAAAAATTAAACATTTAGTGTGTGGGTGATTAAACATTGTTCAAATTTTTTTTATTTTTTTCGCGAGTCAGGAAATATTATAAATTATTTCTAATTTATAATACTACCCATTTTTGGTCACTAGATGGAGCTAGTTCCCAAAATTGCAGCATTGCAACATTGGGTTAAAAGCCCTCGCTCTAGTGAGCTCTCAGCATCCCCCCCTCCTTTATCCTGGCTAGTGCCGGGATAAACGAGGGGTTTGAAAGGTTTAACCTCCTACACTGTGTGTCGCCATTTTTTGAGGTAACCCACAGTGTAGTAGGTTTACATACAGTAGTAAACACACACAAACACTAACATACATTGAAATCTCTTACCTGCTCCTGCCGCCGCGGCTCCCTCCGGCCCGTCCGCTCCGTTTGCTGCCGCTGTTCCATGTGCACAAGTCCGGAAGCCGCGACCGGAAGTAGTAATATTACTGTCCGGCCGCGACTTCCGGTCCACAGGAAAATGGCGCCGGACGGCGCCAATTTCGAATAGGACTGTGTGGGAGCGGCGCATGCGCAGTTCCCACACAGACGCCGTACACGGCAGTCAATGGGACGGGAGCCGTTCGCAGTCCCTATGGGACTGTGGCTGCCGTATTCCATGTCTGTGTGTGTCGTTAATCGACACACACAGAAATGGAACAAAAAATGGCAGCCCCCATAGGGAAGAAAAAGTGTAAAAATAAGAAACAGTAAAACACAAACACACAAATGAATATAAACGTTTTTATTAAAGCACTAACATCTTTAACATATAAAAAAATTATTTGTGATGACACTGTTCCTTTAAATACCCCCAGTGAAAAAAAGTCTAATGGGGTCAGACCTGGTGATCTCAGTGGCCATTCTACCAATCCATTGATCGTGAAAATTATTGTTCAGAAGGTTTCGAGCATGCAGAGAAAAATGAGCCGGCGCTTCATCCTGCTGATACCAAACATTGCGGGAAAGCCTCTCCAGCAATATTTTGAATAGCCGGTATAACTTGGTTTCTTAGCAAATTGCAGTAATTTTCTGCATTTATGTTTCCTTCAATGAAAAACGGTCCTACAATATGACTGAGCGATATTTCGGCCCAAACGTTAACCTTCTGCGGATACTGGGTATAACTGTCTCTCATCCAATGTGGATTTTCGTCTGCCCAATACTTCATGTTCTGTCGATTTACAGAACCGTTTAGTTCAAACATAGCTTCAACCGAGCAACAGATCCAGTTGAAAATCTGATGATTATCATCAAATCGTGTCATCATTGTATCGCAAACTTCCACTCTTCTGTCATAATCATCTTCGGATAGCTCCTGAACTAGACATTGTAGCGTCCATGGCCGCGGGCCGTCGGTTTCACTCACCTCCTGACGCCCGCAGCCATGGATTTGTGAGCGCTGGTCCCCTTCTTCCTCCTAGGAGACGCCAGCGCTCACTTCCGCTCCATTCGGCTGTGTCCCGTAGGGTGCGCACGCACGCTCGCGCCCGGCCTTAAAGGGCCAGTGCGCCAATAAGGAAATCCGCATTTATTAGCCTCAAGAAATCCTTCACTTCAGCCTCGATCCTCCATCATCCTGACGTATCTCGGCAGTTCTCACTGGAAGTGGACGCTTCCTCTGTTGGTGCAGGTGCACTTCTGTTCCAGAGGAGCTCCAAAGGAAAGGCAGTAGTATGTGGCTACTACTCAAGACTGTTTTCCTCTGCTGAGTGCAATTACTCCATTGGAGATCGGGACTTACCTTTGTCCGCTCAAAGACTGAATCCTCGTCAAGCCAGGTGGTCGCTGTTCTTCACCCGTTTCCAGTTTCTGCTCCACTACTGTCCTGCGGACAAGAATGTGAGGGCCGATGCCCTGTCCAGATCGTTTGAGACGGAAGACTCGGTGGAGTCCCTTCAGACCATCATAGACCCGTCCTGCATTGTCACTGCTAATCCTCTGCAGGTTAGAGACATCCCTCCTGGGAGGACTTTTGTTCGGTTGGCAGACAGAAAAAGAATTCTCCGCTGGGGACACAGTTCTAAACTGGCTGGGCACGCCGGTGTCTGTAAAACCCAAAACCTGATTGCTCGTCACTTCTGGTGGCCCACGCTACCTAAAGATGTTCTGGACTTTGTCTCTGCTTGCACAGTGTGTGCCTCTAACAAAGTTACTCACAGCAAGCCTGCCGGCCTGCTTCAACCTCTGCCTGTACCCAAAGCCCCCTGGCAGCACATTGCGATGGACTTCGTCACAGACCTTCCCCCCTCAGCAGGATGTAACACTGTCTGGGTGGTGGTGGACCGGTTCTCTAAGATGGCTCATTTTATCCCGCTGACCGGCCTACCCTCTGCTCCTCGTCTGGCGAGTCTCTTCATTCAGCACATCTTCCGCTTGCATGGCTTACCTCTTCACATCGTGTCAGATCGGGGTGTTCAGTTTACCTCTAAGTTCTGGAGAGCCCTCTGTAAACTCCTGGATGTGAGCTTGGACTTTACCTCTGCCTATCACCCCCAGTCCAATGGGCAAGTTGAGAGGATCAACCAGATCATGGAAAATTATGTCGGCCACTTCATCTCTTCACAGCACGATAACTGGGTACAGCTTCTTCCATGGGCCGAGTTTTCTTACAACAACCACACAAGCGAGTCCACCACTTCCACTCCGTTTCACATCGTGTACAATCAACATCCCAGAGTCCCTCTTCCTGTATCAACTTTATCTCAGGTACCCGCTTCTGATTCTGCATATGGGGACTTCCTGCAAATCTGGCAACAGACCTCTATTTTGCTGGCGGTAGATCGTATGAAGCATAAGGCGGATACTAGGAGAAGAGTGCCGCCTCAGTATCTTCCTGGGACTAAAGTCTGGCTGTCTTCTCTGAACATTCGCTTGAGGGTGCCTTCATACAAGTTCGCTCCCAGGTTCCTTGGTCCTTTCGAGATCCTGCAACAAATCAACCCTGTCTCCTATAAGCTGCGGCTGCCTCCTACCCACAGAATCCCTAACTCCTTCCATGTGTCCCTCTTGAAACCAGTGGTCCTGAACCGCTACAGCAAGACTTCTAGTTCCACAGTTGCTTCCTGAGGTCCCTCTGATATATTCGAGGTAAAGGAGATCCTGGACTGCAAAAGGGTAGGAGGAAGGACTTTCTATTTGGTGGACTGGAGAGGGTTTGGTCCTGAGGAGAGGTCCTGGGAGCCAGAAGAGAACCTCAGCGCCCCTGCTCTTATTAAAAAGTTCCTCTCTCACTCTGGCCCCAAGAAGAGGGGGCGTAAGAGGGGGGATACTGTAGCGTCCATGGCCGCGGGCCGTCGGGGTTCACTCGCCTCCCGACGCCCGCAGCCATGGATCTGTGAGCGCTTGTCCCCGTCTCCCTCCTAGGAGACGCCAGCGCTCACTTCCGCTCCGTTCGGCTGTGTCCCGTAGGGTGCACGCGCACGCTCGCGCCCGGCCTTAAAGGGCCAGTGCACCAATAAGGAAATCGTCATCATCATCAACTGCCACGATTTCCTGGTCTATAAGAAGGCCCCTGGCCTTCTAATCCTTGCCTGAGTATTGTTAGTTTTCCCAGTCTGTCTTGCAAATGGTCCCTTAGTGTTTCCCGTTCCTGTTGTTACCCGTGCCTTGTTCCCCGTTCCTGTTTCCCGCGCTGTTCGTTAGTATCAAGTCGTGCCATGTCCTGTGTCATCTGCCACATCCAGAGGAATCTGCCACGTCCTGTGTCATCTGCCACGTCCAGAGGAATCTGCCATGTCCGGTGTCATCTGCCACGTCCAGAGGAATCTGCCACGTCCTGTGTCATCTGCCACGTCCAGAGGAATCTGCCATGTCCGGTGTCATCTGCCACGTCCAGAGGAATCTGCCACGTCCTGTATCATCTGCCACGTCCAGAGGAATCTGCCACGTCCTGTGTCATCTGCCATGTCCGGAGGAATCCGCCACATCTGGCGCAACTTGCGGCTCCTGTGTCAACCGCCACGTCTGGCGCCATCCGCTGCACCCATCTCATCTGTGCCAAAGCTGCGGCCACCATCTGGACTATTCAGGTACCCTTGTGCGGGACATTGTATTTTTGTGGTTTGCTGTGGTTTGGCCAGCTGCCTTCCCGCTACAGCGGTACGGCCTAGTGGGTCCACTAACCCGCCTCGTGAGAGACATATTTTATAAGGATGATAATGAAGCCTCTTCAAAATTTGACAGACTGATGTGGTGCTGATATTTTGTTGTGCTCCACTCGAGACAGATGTATGAGAATTATCATGTACAGTGAGCAGAGCATCTTAAGCTTTTTCATCATTACTAGCATGTTTTGGTCTTCCGGATCTTGGTGCATCATTAATTGAAGCGGTAATTTCGAAACGATGAAGAGTTCTTTTAACAGTTGACAATGAAATTGGATCACGGATAGGATAAGTGGCATTGAATAAAGCCGCTACTTCTCGATCTTATTTTTTCTTCGCCATACCCTCTCATCATCCATAAAGTAATCTTTTCCGTTTAAGTCAAATGCATTTTGTGATATCAAAATAGAAATGTACAAAAATGAAAATTACTCTCCGAATTAGCGCTCTCTGAAATTCACAAGCGACTACCGAAATGTACACATGAAATGCACACATGAAATGTACAAATGAAATTATGTTACAATCGTAGACAAGGTCCATTTTGTATCGCCGAGGCCGATTGTAATAACACGTAATTTAAAGTCACCTTGATGTGACATTCCCAAGCTCACACACACATGCACGCGCGCCCACACACATTTAGGATTTTACCCGCACGGTACATTTTGGGTAATGATTTGTTTTCGTATTGAAAAGAGCTTTCAAATGAGCCCCCGTGCCATTTAAGATTTTAAATGATTTTGCTGCCCCCGCCAACCCCACCGCCCCAAATGGGTTTTAGAGTGGTTTTTTGGCGTTAACTGGTAGATTTTATGACCGCATTAAATCGCACCAAATTTCAAACCTCTACCGCGAAATGTTCAAAAGTTAAGAGGGTGTTCCGGAAATTTTGGTGGGCACGGTATAATTCCTCTAGGGGCAAAGAACAGCGCGTGCTCAATCGAACCAAAATCGGGCTCAGTTGGACTTGCACCATGCATACTATTGTAACTTTTGATGCCGTTCATTTCCTTTTGTCATATTCTTCAAACCATTCCTGAACAATTTTGGCGTTGTGGCAAGGTCATTATTCTGCTTAAAGGCCAGCAGAACATTGCCCATAGCATCACACAGCCTCCGCTGGCTTTTCTTCTTCCCAAATTTCATCCTTTTCCCCAGGTTAGTGATGCACACAGACCTGGCCGTCAACATGACATAAAAGAAATCTTGATTTATCAAACCAGGTCACCACCTTCCATTACTCCATCGTCCAATTTTGTTGCTCATGTTTGGTGGTGGACAGGGTTCAGCATGGGTATTCTGACTGGTCTGTGGCTATGCAGCCTCATACACCGCTAACTTTCCCAGGGCGGCTTCAAAAGGGGTAATATCCTAACCCTCTCAGTTCTTGTTTCCTGTCCATAGAATGCATTGAGGAAGCTTGGACTCTTTCTTGATTGCAAAAGGAGCTGCAGGGCCTCTGTCCCCTCAATAGAATCCCTTTGGGTTTGGGGGCTACCTGTCCGGGGAAAGAAACCTCTAGGAGCTGCTGGTCAGCTTAATTGTTTTCCTCTTTGTCCCTGGAGCTAAATGCTGAGTTTGTCCTCTGTTTCCAGTGACCAAATTACTGCGACTCTCTCCTCAAGCCTTCAGAGTTGGAACGGGAGGTGCGTCATCCTCGCTCTAAACCGAACGTGTGACATAGAGGAAATGTTTTTGCTTGCACAACTCACACAAAAAGACATCAGTTGTCAACAGTAGGTGACGCAGGTAGCGTCTCTGCACTGACCTGAAAGGGAGGAGGGATCCCATGGAGGAGCTGGATGAAGTGCGCCTTCAAAAGAGGTAACTCCAGCAATCCCACATCGGAGACGTTTCCCGTAGCTTTCTTAATCTTCAGAGAGCTCTTCTCCTGTATCTCATGCAAGTATGTAGAACAAGGAACATCCAGAACCTGGCTATGACGACAACATGGTAGACCCTGTAGTTGTAAGAGGGGTTTCCCCATTCCTTTTCCCTCCATTTCTTTTTCTAAAATCCTGTACTGAGAATGTGTTTTTGTTTTCTTTAGGGATCTAGGGAAACCCTTAGGAAGACCACACATAAGACTATGACTGGATTCACACGAGCGTGTGCATTCTGCGCACGCAAAAAATGTGTCGTTTTGCCTGCGCAAAAGGCACTTAACAGCTCCGTGTGGCATCAGCATAAGATGCACGGCTGCGTGCTTTTCGCGCAGCCGCAATCATTATGACACTCCGTTTGTATGTTTGTAAACATAAAAGCACGTGGTGCTTTTCTGTTTTCATTCATCCTTTTCACAGCTGTTGCGCGAATCACGCTGGTCGCACGGAAGTGCTTCCGTGTGGCATGCGTGGTTTTCACGCACCCATTGACTTCAATGGGTGCGTGCCGCGCGAAAAATGTTGCGACTTTTACGCAGCGGACCAACGCTGCGTAAAAATCACGCACATGTCTGCACGGCCCCATAGACTAATATGGGTCCGTGCGAAGCGCGTGAAAATCACGCGCGTTGCACGGACGTATATCCCATTCGTCTGAATAAGCCCTATGTATAAAGAGTCTGGCATGTGAAGTTACCCCGTTCCTACTCAAAGTTATGTCAGCAATGTTTAGATAGAGTGGTTTCTGAGGAAACATTTTTTTAATACATTATAAAGTTTAATGAATTCTCTCCTTAGTTCTAAGGGGAAGCCCAACCAACCTCCAGAATAAGGTTTCGTCTTTTGTTTCTGATAGTACTAGTTCCGAAGACAGTGAAGAGGTTGAAAGGTCTATGGATTCTGAATTCTCCTCAGAAGAAAACTGACAAGTAAACCTTGGTTATGCTAAAGGTGCACAGCTTTTATTTAAATCGATTAGAACCACGATGAACCTAAAGGAGATTAAAAAGCTCATTGAAAAAAAAGGTCATTGTAAAATCTGATGTTTAATGGTCGTAGACCCAGAGAATCCAAGGATTTTCCCATTATTAAAAATATAAAGGCCCTGATTAAAAGACAATTTAAAAAAATGTTACATTTCAAGGGCAGTTTAAAAAAAAAATATTCCTTTGATGAAAGGATCTGCAACACTAGAATAGAGTACCAAAAATGTATGCTTTTGTGGCCAAAATTTCCAAAAAGTCTACTGTAACATTTGAGGTTATGAGTACATTAAAAGACCCAATGGATAGAAAAGTGCAGGTATATCTTAAAAAGACTTGGAAAGCATCAACGTCTTCATTCAAACCAGTCATAGCAGCCACCTAATTTGCCAGGTCCCACATTCAAACTGAGACCACCAGCGTACAACTTTTAGATTCAATAGCAACTATCATTAAAGCAGTTTACTTTATTTCTGATGCCTCGACTGATGGGTTAAGATTAAATGCTAGTTTAGATAACTATAGTTTTTAGTACTATATGAAATTACATGCCTCAATACATACCCATGTGGATGACAAAACCAGGATCGCGCCAACTCCTATCTGGCTAGCTAGTTAAAGGGGTTATGCGGGGACCAAAAATTATGAGCAGTGTAGTCACTGCAGTATGTGAGTACACTCGCTAATATACATTCCTGTCCCCCATCGTGCTGATTCTGAGACTTTCATCGGTTTTTTATAGCGCTGCCAGGGGACTGGAAGTCTAGTTGCACAGCTTGATTTGATGACGATAAGACTTTTTGTCACGTGACTGATCCCGCCGTACTACATGTTCAAGCAAAAGCAGTAGTACAGCAAGTAAATGGCGTACATTGGGTTAGGTCACGTGACAAAGAGTATCGTCATCAGAAGGCTGGGCAACTGGACTTCCAGTCCCCCGGCAGCGCTATAAAAATCTCAGAATCAGCACGGTGGGGACCGGGATGTATATTGGTGAGTGTACTCACATACTATTAGCACCTATAATACCCCTTGGGAAGCATTATAACCACAAGACACAGTCTATAATTAAGAAAACCTATATACGCCTCATATTAATGTATACAGAAAAAGAGTCTTTTAGACATATGTTAGTCCAAAGATATAAATTTTATTATTCCACAAATAAAAAACCCTCCCAAAGATACCCATACAAATACATACAGGATTAAAACATACTTAAATTTGAACAAAATCCGAGATCATCAAATAACCACCATAGCCTATTTGTTATAATAATGCATAATATACAGCAGGTAAATAACAGCACCAGGTTTTGTATATAGTCTGCAAAATGGTACAAAGTCCTGATAGTATCTGCCTCCCCTCTACCTAGGTAAAGTCTGTCAAAGATGTTATACTAACTACCATACATAAGTACTGAGCATGGTTGCATATCTATTACCTGTGGCTTACTTGATGGTCTCAGAAGAGAAACAACTCGACGTGCGTTTCGCACCCTTCGTCAGCAGGTGATGATAGTGTAATGGAGTGTGATTTAAATACTATACCTGTATACCGGTGACCAATGGCGCATAGCGATTCATTAAGCCTTCCCACGTGTGTCTTCCGCCCGCGTCAGGAGCATTCAGTGCAGTGGCAGGATCCCCCATCACCTGCACTTCCGCCCTCACTCTGACAACTACAGGCACAGCATGTGGAGGGCCAATCAACCGAATGCTAACGTCACCCTTTGTGTCAAGTCATCTGGCGATACAATACAAATCAGCTGTTTAGACTACTTACAATTTATTTATATGGAGAGGAGTTTGAATTGTTCATAATATCCGTCAACAACCATCAGTTCACATACAGTTAGTTATACTCACTATGTACATATGTGTACATTTACATGTTGTATCCCTATACCTGCAACTTAGGTACAACTTAAATGTGAATGTGTCACGAGATGTGCGGCGCACCAAGCACCATCAGTGGAAGCACGGGAAAGGGAGACCACCACCAGTGCCCGACACTGGCGGTGGAAATCCCCCACCCGGACCCCAACCGCAGCACCACACGCCGCCGCGACACACACATCCAAAGCTAGTATATAAAATCTTTTAGACACTATGATATGCATATTGGAGTGCATCGCACTACCATGCCGCACAACGTGCACCCACAACGGGAGAACAGGTAGGGAAGACCATCCCCAGCGCCCAACACTGGGGGTGACCCAGCACGCAGCACACCCCACGCCACGACAATGCGAGACACCTCAAGATAAAATACAGTACATTAAATGCGTACACCTATATATAGATAGTCCACAAGTCTGGGGTACGCTCGGCGAAGGCCACCACCAAAACCAGTGAACGGTGACAATCCACCGAGCATACCCCAGATCCAAATACACATGTAATACAGAATATGGTGCTGTATACAAGATGAACAGAATAGATAAGAGAGTGCAGATTCCATATTATGTGGATGATGTCGTGACCAAATGACATCTAAACATTATTATAATATATTGAACGACTCCAAGCAAGGAGCAAAATTCAAAAGTGCAAAATAAAAAATAATAAATATAATTAAAAAATAGAAGTATGAGGAGGGAGGACATACAGCCTCACTCCACATACAAAGTGTTGCATAATGTCTGTCCCTTGGTCACCGGAAGAGCCAGGGGTTTATTCCAGACCAGTCCGGGAAGTAAGGGACAGATGTCAATCCATATATCCGTTGTGATAAAAAATATATAGTGCACATCAATATCATTTCATATGAACAATAATTCAATTGTATATTCACTGTGAAATAGTGATTGTTAACCTACAAATTCACTATAAATGTTATATACCGGTGATCCCATCAAATACACCATTGCATCTAGGGGAAAATGACCCCAATGCCCACCACTATAATCTCAATCTATACATATACACATTTCTCCACATTTGTTTCATAATTCTCCTCCCCACGTCCTTCTCTTTGTCACATAGATTCACTCGACATCTCGATACTGGGATTAATTAATGGTATCCGTCCAATTCCATACACTATCAAAATGAAAAACATTATACAGAAGTTAAAATTAGTAACTATTTTTACAGGTAAGATGCAAAGCTTTATATATTTGGATGGGTATTACCCCCGTACAATTTATATATAATATGTAGGAGTAATTCACACTAGGTGTACACCACCAATTGTAAATATATGAATGTAGGAACAGGGGGAGTAGGTAAAGTAGTGTGTTTCATCAATGTAAAAAATAAAAAATACTTTATTATTGAATTATTCTTAAAAATAGTGTTGGATGTAAATTACGTTGCGCCAAAGTCCCCTAAATTGGCACACTATGACAAATTATGTCTAGATTGAATTGCTCCGGTTCTATAGAAGTTTTTTAAATTATATAGGCGACTGACCCCTCAGTGTTAGTGAGGAAACAGTCAAATTGCATGTGAAGATAAAGGTTCCTCCAACGGGCTGTAGATGAAGCCCAGCAGTGGAGAAACCCCTACATCAATATTACTGCAATAGGTTCCATATACATGCATGTAAATGCACAAATATCCTGTGTGAGCAGACACAACACAGCAGAGTCGAAACTGCTGCGTGCTAGCAACTACACAGGAGAAGGAAAAGACCGAGCCGCGGTCAAGTGACAGCACTGTTAAATTGCCTAGATAGTAATCTTCAATTGACGTCTCAGTAAATATTCTGCCTTGTCAGGCAGTCAAGGACTTGCACAAAGCCCACTAAATACCAACAACGCCTGGCTAACGGTTATCCTATATATCGTTTGAGGTGATAAGCAAGCCGCGGCCAGCTGAATGTATCTAACCGCAAGCTGCAGCAAAGGAACCTTCGTTGGATAGATCCAACGGCTCGGTCTTTTCCTCCTCCTGTGTAGTTGCTAGCACGCAGCCAGTGGCGGATTAAGTAGACCATAGGCCCTGGGCTGTTACCCATAGTTGGGCCCCCCCTTCTCCACCGCCGCCCTGTAACTATTGTTAACACTTCCTTTTTGTCCAGACATTAACAAATGGGTGTTACTACTCCCCTTGTCAAAAGGCTGTGTCCCCACATACTGACAGTCTCCAACCATCGCTGACAGTATCGCACCGTGTAGGGACACATTCTCCTGACAAGGGGAATAGTAACACTTATTTGTCTATCAGTCCTGGACTGCACAAAGACTTTGTGAAATACAAGGATTTCCTATAATAAACATGTCAGTAGAGATTACAGATTGTCTATAAATCTAGTGACTCACAGGTGACGACGTAGTTTTTTTCCTCTTCTCCATCCAGTCCAGACTTCATGACGACTTTTCCCGGCCATGACCCGTTTCTGCAGAATTTGCCACTCAGATGTCTTTGGCTCCTCACTTTTCCAACATTTCCACACCTATAAACAAAGATAATATTATCATGGTGCCACACACTGCGCCCCTAAATACAATAGGACCATACACTGCGCCCCTGAATAAAATAGTACAAACACTGTGCCCCTAAATATTATAGCACCATAGACTGCGCCCCTGAATAAAATTGTGTCAAACACTGTAGATAGCAACACACACAGCCCCCTGTAAATAGCGCTACACAGTCCTCCCCCTCTGTAAATAGAGTCACGTAGCCCTCCCCTCTTGTATATAGTGCTACACAGCAATCCCCCTTAGATATAGTGATACACAGAACTCCCTTCTATATAGTGCTATACAACAATCCCCCCTTGTATATTGTGCTACACAGCGTCTCCCCCCTTGGACCTGCAGCTCTTGTAATTGCTCAGTATAATGTCCCCCGTAGCTGCCCCCACAGTATATTGCCACCCATAGCTGCCCCCACAGTATAATGCCCTTCATAGCTGCGACACAGTATACTGCCTCCATAGCTGCGACACAGTATAATATCCCCATAGCTGCTACACAGTATATTGCCTCCATAGATGCTACACAGTATATTGCCTCCATAGCTGCGACACAGTATAATGCCCCATAGCTGCGACACTGAATAATATCCCCATAGCTGCTACACGGTATATTGCCCCCATAGCTGCGACACCGTATAATGCCCCATAGAGGTGACACAGTATAATGCCCCACAGCTGTGACAAAGTATAATGCCCCATAGATGCGACACAGTATAATGCCTCCATAGCTGCGACACAGTATAATATCCCCATAGCTGCTACACGGTATATTGCCCCCATAGCTGCGACACCGTATAATGCCCCATAGAGGTGACACAGTATAATGCCCCATAGAGGTGACACAGTATAATGCCCCATAGAGGTGACACAGTATAATGCCCCATAGCTGACACAGTATAATGCCCCATAGCGGACACAGTATAATGCCCCATAGAGGTGACACAGTATAATGCCCCATAGAGGTGACACAGTATAATGCCCCATAGCTGCAACACAGTATAATGCCCCATAGCCCCAATGCTCCATAGCTGACACAGTGTAATGCCCCCATAGCTGACACAGTATAATGCCCTAATAAAAAAGAAAACATAATTACTTACCTATCCCGGTTCCCACGACGGTGGGGGATGCGATGCTTCTCCTCCTCTGCCCTGTGCTGTGAATGACTCCATGCAGACAGGCGCGATGACGTCACTACATCACGCCTGCCTGCACCGAGCCGCTCACGGCAGAGTGAATTCTGGGGCGAGGCTCCAGCATTCAACCCAACTGAATCTGCGTCCGATGGGCCCCCTGGCAGCCTCGGGCCCCGGGCGACCGCCCGAACCGCCCATATTATAATCCGCCATTGCACGCAGCAGTTTCGACTCTGCTGTGTCGTGTCTGCTCACACAGGATATTTGTGCATGCAACCTATTGCAGTTACATGCATGTATATGGAACCTATTGCAGTAATATTGATGTAGGGGTTTCTCCACTGCTGGGCTTCATCTACAGCCCGTTGGAGGAACCTTTATCTTCACATGCAATTTGACTGTTTCCTCACTAACACTGAGGGGTCAGTCGCCTTTATAATTTAATATACTTCGATAGAACCGGAGCAATTCAATCTAGACATAATTTGTCATAGTGTGCCAATTTAGGGGACTTTGGTGCAACGTAATTTACATCCAACACTATTTTTAAGAATAATTCAATAATAAAGTATTTTTTATTTTTTACATTGATGAAACACACTACTTTACCTACTCTCCCTGTTCCTTCATTCATAAGATGCAAAGCTTAGAGACTCGTTAAGCCCCTTTGGTGACATGGTGTCTAATGTCACGATCCACTTAAGTTCCCTCCGTAAAAGTTGTTTAAATGTGTCACCTCCTCTATTTCCCTCATAAAGCCTATCTATGCTCTTAATTTTTAAGAGTCTCCAATTGTTCTAATGGAAATATCTGAATTGTCTGGTCAAGGGTTTGCTCCTATCACCAAATTCATCCACATGATGTCTGCCATTAAAGGGAATGTGACGCTAGAAAAAAATGTTTTTTTCTTTTTCGTTAAACAATTAGTGTATAGGTGATTAAACATTGTTCTAATTTTTTTAATTTTTTTCACGAGTCAGGAAATATTATAAATTAGATTCTAATTTATAATATTTCCCAGTGCTGGTCACTAGATGGAGCAATTCCCAAAATTGCAGCATTGCATGTGGTAAAGCAACCACATTGCTTTATGCTGCAAAATTTGAGAAAACTCACTCGCTCTAGTGAGCTCTCAGAATCCCCCCCTCCTTTATCCTGGCTAGTGCCGGGAGAAACGAGGGGATTGAACGGTCAAACCTCCTACACTGTGTGTCGCCATTTTTTGAGCTAACACACAGTGTAGTAGGTTAACATACACTAGTAAACACACAGTAAGGCCTGTTTTACACGAGCGTGTGCATTTTGCGCGCGCAAAAAACGCTGCGTTTTGCGCGCGCAAAAGGCATTTGACAGCTCCGTGTGTCATCCGTGTATGATGCGCGGCTGCGTGATTTTTGCGCAGCCGCCATCATAGAGATGAGGCTAGTCGACGCCCGTCACTGTCCAAGGTGCTGAAAGAGCTAACTGATCGGCAGTAAGTCTTTCAGCACCCGCGACAGTGAGTTCCGATCACAATATATACCAACCTGTGAATCAAAAAAAGACGTTCATACTTACCATGAACTTCCTGCTTCCTCCAGTCCGGTCTCCCGGCTGTTGCCTTGGTGACGCGTCCCTCTCTTGTCATCCGGCCCCACCTCCCAGGATGACGCGGCAGTCCATGAGACCGCTGCAGCCTGTGATTGGCTGCAGGCTGTGCTTGGCCTGTGATTGGCTGCAGCTGTCACTTGGACAGAATTGTCATCCCGGGAGGTCAGACTGGAGGAAGAAGCCGGGAGTTCTCGGTAAGTCAGAACTTTTTTTTTTTTTTTACACGTTCATGTATATTGTGATCGGAAGTCACTGTCCATGTGTTAGGGATCTGCCAGGTACTACGTCTAGGTATACTCCTGGGATTAATCAATCCACACCTGAGGCCAGACCTGTTCGACTGACACCATCTCCCACCAACCAGGGTGGCAGGCTCAGGAGTAGGAGAGCCTATCGCGGCCTGGTCAGTCGGAGTTAGCTCCGTCCCCTGTCCTTTATTACCTGCCGTGTTCTCTTCCTCAGTGCTTGTAATTCTTTGGATTCCTGGCCTCACTGCTGCTTGCTCCAGCCTGCTTCTGCCGTGCTTCTGCCTTGCTGCAGTTCCGCTTAACCTGCTTTGCTTTGCCCCTGGCTTGCTTCCTTCTCCGTGCTCACTTTGGTATACTCCACTTCATCCTGGTCCTGACTACTCATTCACCGCTCCGTTTCCTCGCGGCGTTCCGTGGCTACTGCCCCTTCCCGTGCGTGTTCCCTGTTTGTTCTCCCGTGCACTTAGACAGCGTAGGGACCGCCGCCCAGTTGTACCCCGTCGCCTAGGGCGGGTCGTTGCAAGTAGGCAGGGACAGGGCGGTGGGTAGATTAGGGCTCACTTTCCCTTCACCTCCTTCCTGCCATTACATAATTACAAGCCCCTGCCTAGTCTACCATTTTTCCTACGCTGACGCTATCATGGACCCCCTTGAGACCCTGACCCAGCAGATGCAGGGCCTCTCCCTACAGGTCCAGGCCCTGGCCTAGAGGGTCAACCAGGGTGACGCTGCCTTAGTAGTACCCCTCACCTCACCTCTAGAACCCGACCTCAAGTTACCTGACCGGTTCTCAGGGGACCGTAAGACGTTTCTCTCCTTCCGGGAGAGTTGCAGACTGTATTTCCGCCTAAAACCCCACTCCTCAGGTTCCGAGAACCAGCGGGTGGGTATCATCATATCCCGACTCCAGGAAGGGCCCCAAGAGTGGGCCTTCTCCTTGGCTCCTGACGCCCCTGAACTTTCCTCTGTTGATCGTTTTTTCTCTGCCCTCGGACTCATTTACGACGAGACTGACAGAACTGCTTTAGCCGAGAGTCAGCTGGTGACCTTACGTCAGGGTAGGAGACCGGTTGAGGAATACTGTTCTGATTTTAGAAAGTGGTGCGTAGCTTCTCGGTGGAACGATCCAGCCCTAAGGTGCCAGTTTAGGTTAGGATTATCTGACGCCCTGAAGGATCTGCTGGTTAGCTACCCCTCTTCTGACTCCCTTGACCAGGTTATGGCCCTAGCAGTACGACTTGACCGACGTCTCAGGGAACGTCAGCTTGAACGCTTCAATGTGCTCCCCTCTGACTTTTCTGCGATCCCCCCCGAGGTCCCATCTCCTCGCCCCTCCACGGAGGACTCGGAGGTACCTATGCAACTCGGGGCCTCCATGTCCCCTCGACAACGTAGGGAGTTTCGCAGAATGAATGGTCTCTGCTTCTACTGTGGGGACGACAAGCATCTACTGAACACCTGTCCCAGGCGCAAGAATAAGAAGCCGGAAAACTTCCGCGCCTAAGTGATCATCGGGGAGGTCACTTGGGCGCACAGGTATTTCCCGTTAATGTGAAACGCAATAAAATTTTGCTTCCCTTTCAGGTCTCGTTTGCTGGCCGGTCTGCCACGGGCAGTGCTTTCGTGGATTCTGGCTCATCTGCTAATATGTCTGTGGAATTTGCTATGTCTCTAAAGATGCCTTTTTTTGATTTACCTTATCCTATCCCTGTAGTAGGTATCGACTCAACTCCCCTTGCTAATGGTTATTTTACTCAGCATACTCCTGTTTTTGAACTCCTGGTTGGCTCCATGCATTTGGAGCAGTGCTCTGTACTGGTGATGCAGGGATTATCGTCTGATCTGGTATTAGGTCTTCCCTGGTTGCAGTTGCATAATCCCACGTTTGATTGGAATACTGGGGATCTCACCAAATGGGGTAGTGAATGTCTTATGTCATGTCTTTCTGTTAACTCTATTTCTCCCCGGGAGGAGGTAAACACGCTTCCTGAGTTTGTTCAGGACTTCGCCGATGTGTTTTCTAAGGAGGCCTCCGAGGTGTTGCCCCCCCATAGAGATTACGATTGCGCCATCGATATGGTGCCTGGTGCCAAGCTTCCTAAGGGTAGGATATTTAATCTTTCATGTCCTGAACGTGAAGCTATGAGGGTGTATATCCAAGAATGCCTGGCCAAGGGTTTCATTCGCCCCTCGACTTCTCCTGTAGGTGCTGGCTTCTTCTTCGTGGGGAAGAAGGATGGTGGTCTTAGGCCATGCATTGATTATCGTAACCTGAATAAGGTCACCGTAAGGAACCAGTACCCACTTCCTTTGATTCCGGATCTTTTTAATCAGGTTCAGGGAGCCCAATGGTTTTCTAAGTTCGATCTACGGGGGGCATATAACCTTATCCGCATCAAAGAAGGGGATGAGTGGAAAACTGCGTTCAACACACCCGAGGGTCATTTCGAATACCTGGTCATGCCCTTTGGGTTGTGTAATGCCCCTGCTGTCTTCCAGAATTTTATTAATGAAATCCTGAGAGATTACCTGGGTAATTT
Source organism: Rhinoderma darwinii (assembly GCF_050947455.1). Lineage (NCBI taxonomy): Eukaryota > Metazoa > Chordata > Amphibia > Anura > Rhinodermatidae > Rhinoderma > Rhinoderma darwinii. The sequence goes on along the minus strand of NC_134687.1, from coordinate 642,173,300 downwards.
TCTTGTTGTGTACCTTGATGACATACTGGTGTTTTCCAAGGACTGGTCCTCCCACGTGGAGCATGTCAGGAAGGTGCTCCAGGTCCTTCGGGAGAATAATCTGTTTGCTAAGACTGAAAAATGTGTCTTTGGGGTACAGGAGATACCATTTTTAGGGCAAATCCTCACTCCTCATGAATTCCGATTGGACCCTGCCAAGGTTCAGGCTGTGGCGGAGTGGGTCCAACCTGCCTCCCTTAAGGCGTTACAGTGTTTTTTAGGGTTCGCCAACTATTACAGGAGATTTATTGCCAACTTCTCGGTCGTCGCTAAGCCTCTTACGGACCTTACTCGCAAGGGTGCTGATGTCCTCCATTGGCCCCTTGAGGCCGTCCAGGCCTTTGAGACCCTCAAGAAGTGCTTTATCTCGGCCCCCGTGCTGATTCAGCCCAACCAAGAGGAGCCATTTATTGTGGAGGTTGACGCATCCGAGGTGGGAGTGGGGGCCGTCTTGTCCCAGGGTACCAGCTCCCTCACCCATCTCCGCCCCTGTGCTTACTTCTCTAGGAAGTTTTCGCCCACGGAGAGTAACTATGATATTGGCAACCGCGAACTTCTAGCCATTAAATGGGCTTTTGAAGAGTGGCGGCACTTCCTGGAGGGGGCCAGACACCAGGTAACGGTCCTTACGGATCACAAGAATCTGGTTTTCCTAGAATCGGCCCGGAGGCTTAGTCCTAGACAAGCTCGGTGGGCACTATTCTTTACCAGATTTAATTTCTTGGTTACCTATAGGGCTGGGTCCAAGAATATTAAGGCTGATGCTCTGTCACGTAGTTTCATGGCCAATCCTCCTTCCGAGAAGGATCCTGCTTGTATTTTACCCCCTGGTATAATCGTTTCTGCCACGGATTCTGATTTAGCTTCTGATATCGCGGCTGATCAGGGTGCAGCTCCCGGGAACGTCCCTGGGGACAAACTGTTTGTTCCCCTGCAATACCGGCTAAGGGTACTCAGGGAAAACCATGACTCCGCTCTATCTGGTCATCCTGGCATCTTGGGCACCAAACACCTCATTACCAGAAACTATTGGTGGCCTGGGTTGCCTAAAGACGTTAGGGCTTACGTCGCCGCTTGTGAGGTTTGCGCTAGGTCCATAACCCCTAGGTCCCGACCTGCGGGCCTACTACGTTCCTTGCCCATTCCCGAGAGACCTTGGACCCATATCTCCATGGATTTTATCACCGATTTGCCTCCATCTCAGGGCAAGTCGGTGGTGTGGGTGGTAGTAGACCGCTTCAGCAAGATGTGCCACTTTGTGCCCCTTAAGAAGCTACCTAACGCAAAGACGTTAGCTTCTTTGTTTGTGAAACACATCCTGCGTCTCCATGGGGCCCCAGTCAATATCGTTTCTGACAGAGGGGTACAATTTGTTTCCTTATTTTGGAGAGCTTTTTGTAAAAAGTTGGAGATTGATCTGTCCTTCTCCTCCGCCTTCCATCCCGAAACTAATGGCCAAACGGAAAGGACGAACCAATCCCTGGAACAATATTTAAGGTGTTTCATCTCTGACTGTCAATTCGATTGGGTCTCATTCCTTCCCCTTGCTGAATTTTCCCTGAATAACCGGGTCAGTAACTCGTCAGGGGTCTCCCCGTTTTTCTGTAATTTCGGGTTTAACCCAAGGTTCTCCTCCGTTTCCCCTGGTTGTTCCAATAATCCTGAGGTAGAGGATGTTCATCGGGAACTGTGCACTGTCTGGGCCCAGGTTCAGAAGAACCTAGAGGCGTCCCAGAGCGCACAAAAGATTCAGGCGGATAGTAGACGTTCTGCTAACCCCCGGTTTGTCGTCGGGGATTTGGTCTGGTTGTCGTCCAGGAACTTGCGCCTTAAGGTCCCATCCAGGAAGTTTGCTCCCCGATTTATTGGACCTTATAAGATCATTGAAGTCCTCAACCCTGTATCCTTCCGTCTGGAGCTGCCCCCATCCTTTCGCATACATGACGTCTTCCATGCCTCCCTCCTTAAACGCTGCTCCCCGTCCTGGTCCCCCTCGAGGAAACCTCCTGTTCCCGTTCTCACCCCTGAGGGGGTGGAGTTCGAGGTGGACAAGATTATGGACAGTAGGATGGTCCAGGGCTCCCTCCAGTACCTCGTCCATTGGAGAGGATACGGGCCGGAGGAGAGGACTTGGGTACCTGCCCGTGATGTTCACGCTGGGGTATTGATCAGGAGGTTCCACCTTCTCTTCCCTACTAAACCGGGTCCTCATAGTAAGGGTCCGGTGGCCCCTCATAAAAGGGGGAGTACTGTTAGGGATCTGCCAGGTACTACGTCTAGGTATACTCCTGGGATTAATCAATCCACACCTGAGGCCAGACCTGTTCGACTGACACCATCTCCCACCAACCAGGGTGGCAGGCTCAGGAGTGGGAGAGCCTATCGCGGCCTGGTCAGTTGGAGTTAGCTCCGCCCCCTGTCCTTTATTACCTGCCGTGTTCTCTTCCTCAGTGCTTGTAATTCTTTGGATTCCTGGCCTCACTGCTGCTTGCTACAGCCTGCTTCTGCCGTGCTTCTGCCTTGCTGCAGTTCCGCTTAACCTGCTTTGCTTTGCCCCTGGCTTGCTTCCTTCTCCGTGCTCACTTTGGTATACTCCACTTCATCCTGCTCCTGACTACTCATTCACCGCTCCGTTTCCTCGCGGCGTTCCGTGGCTACTGCCCCTTCCCGTGCGTGTTCCCTGTTTGTTCTCCCGTGCACTTAGACAGCGTAGGGACCGCCGCCCAGTTGTACCCCGTCGCCTAGGGCGGGTCGTTGCAAGTAGGCAGGGACAGGGCGGTGGGTAGATTAGGGCTCACTTTCCCTTCACCTCCTTCCTGCCATTACACCATGGTGCTGAACCAGTTTAACTCTTTCAGCACCGTGGACAGTGACTGTCTCCTGCCGTCGCGTACCCGAACATTTTTTGCCGGGTTCGGTCAAAACGAGTTCGGCCGAACCCGGTGAAGTTCGGTGCGCTCATCTCTAATTTGACACTCAGTTTGGATGTTTGTAAACAGAAAAGCACGTGGTGCTTTTCTGTTTACATTCATCCTTTTGACAGCTCTTGCGCGAATCACGCAGTTCGCACGGAAGTGCTTCCATGCGGCATGCGTGGTTTTCACGCACCCATTGACTTCAATGGGTGCGTGGATGCGCGAAAAACGCACGATTATAGAACATGTCGTGAGTTTTACGCAACGCACTCACGCTGCGCAAAATTCACGCATAGTCTAAACTGCCCTGAGTGGTGGAAGATGGAATCAGTCTCACAGACATAGAAGCAGGTGCAGACTGATTACCTATGGGCGTTGACACAGAAACTGTGCCTGGCAGATCCTTTACAGTGGCATTTTCTTTTGGCTTATCGTACAACTGCACATACTACTGAAGGGGTCAGTCCTGCTGAACGTCTTTGTGGACGCAAATTCAAGACAAAATTACCAGATATTTTGGTTCCAATTCCCACTGGCATTTGGAGTTTTAGGGAGGTTGATGAAGAAAGAAAGATCCATGGTCAACAGTATATGAATCACAAAAGCCATTGTCAAAGTAGTGTCCTCAAACGAGGAGATAAAGTATTGCTTCAAACAAACCGGTTTAACAAACTGTCCCCATCTTTTGAGCCTCAGCCTTATGTATTTAAGGAAAAAAGAGGTACTCAGGTGGTTCTGGAGGATTCGGATGACAGTGCAATATTGTGGAATTCATCTCTTGTCAAGAAATTTGTTGAGCCAGAAACCCAAGTGATGGATGATTGTGAACCAAGTAGCAGTGGAACTCATGATACCTCTGACACCACCCCACAAACATCCACATCAGAACCACCAAGAGTCAACAGAGCAACAAAGCCACCTTCATACCTTAAGGACTATGTGTATGGACAAGTTTCAAATCTAACTGTAATGTCAGGGTAGGGAAACAGACAAGTGAGCTCTAATCTACCCGCCACTCAGTCCCTGCCTACTTGCAATGACCCGCCCTAGGCGACGGGGTACAACTGGGCGACGGTCCCTACACTCAATACGTGCACGACAGACAAACAGACAAGGGTACAAAGAAGCCAGGGAAATGGGGAAGTTGCCCACGGGAACACCGTGAGCAACAAGCGAGGTGAACGAGCCGAGTCAAACCAGGAGATGAGCAAGGTACAAAAACGCAGAGCAGAAGAGTGGTCAGAAAAGCCAAGGTCAATCACAAGCAGAGGATCAGTAGTTCAAGAAGCTGCAGCAGGGCCAGGAAACAAACAGAGAAGAATCACAAGCAAAGGAGGAACAGGAAAGGCAGGTATAAATAGACAGAGGGTGGGAGCTAGCTCCGTTTGGCCAGGCTGTGATAGGCTCTCCCACTCCTAAGCCTGCCATCCTGGGTGGTGGAAGATGGAGTCAGTCTCACAGACATAGAAGCAGGTGCAGACTGATTACCTATGGGCGTCGACACAGAAGATCCTTTACACTAACATGTTATTTGTTTCATTGTACAATTTATTTCACATGTACAACCTGTTATTGTAGAATAGAAAGAATTGATCCAGCGCTGCAGTAATGTAATTAAAAAGGAACGTATTCCCAATTTTATTTGTATCAAAAAGCTTGTTTAAAATTCGGTAACAGGCAGACTTGGCATCAAGGCAGTAGTCGGTAGGTATAGTCGGCCTACGCGTTTCAAGCACGTCAAGTGCTCTTAGTCATGGCATTCATTCACTCCATGACTAAGAGCACTTGACATGCTTGAAACGCGTAGGCTCACTATACCTACCGACTACTGCCTTGATGCCAAGTCTGCCTGTTACCGAATTTTAAACAAGCTTTTTGATACAACTAAAATTGGGAATACGTTCCTTTTTAATCACATTACTGCAGCGCTGGATCAATTCTTTCTATTCCACTATTGCCTTCCGTGGACCGTTGCGGAGATCCGAGCGAAGCAGGACTATCAGGCGTTGGGCTGGTGAGCTGGAGGTTTCCTCCCCCTGTTCTACAACCTGTTATTACTATTGAGAAATTGTTCATGTTAATTAAGCTTTTCTTCAAGGAGAGGGCTCTTCATTTTGACCAGACAAGAGGGTCTCCCTATGGGGTTACTTCTTGCTAAATCCCCATTACTATGCTGCTGGTAGGATGTAAGGAAAGTGTAGATTTCTAACGTTAATCTGTTTTACCGCAGTCCTTATTAAAATTTCCATCTGTTGGACATGGGGGCAGAAATACCCCATTATTGTGCTGCTGTTAGGACTAAGGGAAAACAGATTAATGTTAGAAATCTACACTTATCACCACATAGTGTCTCAATAATAATACCACCATACTGTTACTGAATAATACCAACACACCATGATCACATAATACCACCACAAAAGACCAATATAACCAATAATATAACCATACGTGACGATATAGTGGTAGATACACATTTTAACAGGCACTCTACAGTGTATAATCTTTCTGTAGACCTTTATATAAGTGATTACAGTACAGTTACATCCAGTCATTCACAGGTGACGTCTTCTCTGATTGGAGTCGTTCACATTTTGTTTTCTTCTCTATTCCGCCCAAACCACCATGACGACTTCACACGGCCATAACTCGCCTGTGCAATTTGCTAGCCAGGCATCTTTAAATGGAAACCCTATGCAGGCCGGCACAATGCAGTAATGTCATTGGCCTACTTGCGCCAAACTTATGATTACGCAGGTGAGTACGATGTCAATGAATCACATCGGCCTAATGTGGCCTGTAGACTGCGAGAGTGAATGGCGGAGCAGGGAGCTGACAGCACCATCCTTCTTTATAGTATTTAACTATATCTGCATCCTGAGGGATCCGGAACACCGGGACAAATATCTGGTTTCTATGCTCTAGACGCCGGTGCTAGCGAAGTCTTTATTTTTAGGCTATGCTGGGAAATGTAGTGCTTTGATGTTCCAATATGTATTTATTATTTTCTAAACATTACTGGGACTTGTAGTACCTCAATGTTCCAGTTTGTATTTATTATTTTCTAGGTTATGCTGGGACTTGTAGTACCTCAGTGTTCCAGTATGTCTTTTTCTTCTAGGTTATAGTGGGATTTGTAGAACCTCAGTGATCCTGCGTGTATTTATTCTTTTCTAGGTTTATTTTATAACAATGTAAGAAATAATCACCCGTCACTTCATTTTCCATTACACCGTGGCTCCTCTTCCGGCTCCAGCCTTCAAATCACACTGTGTTAAGCCACTCCCAAAAACCACCACCCTTATTTACCCTGGTTGGGTAAATGTGGCAATCCTGGGCCAGATATTCTTAACTGCAGGACATGATGGATGTTGGAGTGAGGACTGGCCAGGTTGTGCTCCAGATGTTCATGAAATGAGGAGGTTTACCAATGACCCTGGGGGCAATTCATCAATTGAGTTAAGTCAGCTTTCTGGTGGAGAAATGATGCAAGTGTTGGTGCACGCCATGTTTGTGCTAAAATTTGCGACTATTCTCCTCTACTTTTGAAAATTAGGCGTGGATAAGTGTAAAGGGATGGGGCCACCATAGGTCTAACAGATTTACTTATGCCAGAAAATGGTGAAAATTGTAGCACAAATATATCCTTTGCTTTAATGACACTAAAAATTTGCCGCACTTTATTCCAACAAACTTTTGTTTCAGACTGGTATATGAAACGCTGGTCTACATAAATCTGACCTTCTGTTTTCTATTACATCATGTCTGTGTTATGGAAGAATTCCAGAGAATAATGGTTTTTAGCAAAAAGCAGAAGTGTCATACAAATAATGACTTTCTTTCTTTTATTAAATAATGAGAGTTGTGGCTCTTAATTCAGGACCTGGGAAATGTAAACGCCTCGTGACAGTCAATCTGACCGTCCAGCAATTTTCATAAAGGACAATTATCATTCTAAGGTCCTGAGGTAAGAGCCACAACCCAATGATCCAGAAGAAGGCGAAGAAAACCCCCGGAGTTCTGTCTCTAAGAGGGAAAAATAATTCCTTCCTGACCCCATATGTGGCGATCGGATATCACCCTGGATCAGATCTATCGTCTGCCTACTGCATCTGGACACTAAGAGTCTGGTTATAATATACAATACAATGTGACATGTCTACATTACAATGTAAAGAAAGGAATCCTCTCTGACAGTTCACAATCACTTATTACTAGGACGCCTAACGCTAAAGAAAGGATCCCGCCTATAAAGTCAATCACCAGTTTTATATTGTAAACATATTAATTCTTTCTAGAACGTCATTAAATATTGTGTGAGGATTATCTGATGGTCGCTGCTGACTAATGTCTACAAATACCATTATGAAAGATAATACATTCTTCTCTCTTTCTCTATGTATATATTAGATAAATAATGATAGAGAGAGAAAGATCTGGAGAGAAATCATGATATAGAGAGACGTAAATATAGATGGAATAGAGAGAGAGGGAGAAAGACAAGATAGATCACCCCCTATAGCTATGCCCCTAGATAGATAAATAGACAAGGAAAGTGTAAGGAATCATTACATGTCATAGAGATGTGGTTTACATAGGAGACCTCCTTGGAGTAATGACAGGCCTTCTGATAAGAAGTGCTTGTTCCCAGCTCCCTAAAGGCACTACAACCGGAGATTGAGTTTAAGGCTACACAATCAATTATTGCCTAAGGGTTTCTTCAAATCTTAAGCCCTGCTCATAGGAGCTTACAATCTAAAAGACGGAACCCTCTAAATCTAAAAGGTGCTTTGCCAGAAACAAAATTTCTTAGGTGATGTCTGCTCGCTGGAGGTCCGACCGCTAGGACCCGAGTGTTTACAGGAACGGAGTTTCCCAAGTCACCTGTGTGAATGGTGCGATAGTTCACAGGAGTGACCACTGCTCCATTCGCTGCCCAGAGACCATGGACAGAGCCACTTGTATATCTTCCAAAGTCCAGTCTGGATAGTCAATGGAGAGACATAGCCTAGACCCTGTTCTGTCGACTGCGAAGTAAGCCCCACAGCTCTACCACAGTCCTGACACTAAAATGGAGCAACTTGGAGATCTCCATCAGTCCCATAGACAGCGAGTAAAGCGGTGGTCACGCATGCGCACTGACACTCCATATACACAGGGGAAACATAGACATACGTTCTAGTGATCACTGGGGTCCCAGCGGTCAGCATTCCAGCGATCAGACATCTATCACCTGTCCTGTAGGATAAGTGATGAATGTTATTTATGGGAAAATACCTTTAATCCATCCTAATCTCTATGTCATGACTGTGTCTTTGTCTTGCGATGTCTTAATCTTGCGATGATGTCTTAATCTTGAGATGATGTCTTTGTATATTTAACTTTTGATTTGATGACATTTTTTGCTCTAGCGAAAGAAAAAAATCACAATTCAGTTTTATGTTCACTACAATCCCTCAGAATACATATCATTCAGTATACATATCACCCAGTATACATATCACCCAGTGTACATATCATCCAGTATACATATTACCAAGTATACATATAATCCAGTGTACATATCAGTCAGTATACATATCACCCAGTATTCATATCACCCAGTATACATATCATCCAGTATTCATATAAACCAGTATATATGTTATGTAGTATACATATAACTCAGTATACATATCATCCAGTGTACATATCACCCGGTGTACATATCACCCGGTCTATATATCATACAGCATACGTATGTAATTACAGATAGATACTTACATACATTAACAATAATAGACATGCACAATCACATGCAGTGAGGGAAATTTATCAAATGCTTTATGTTACTTTTGTGGCGTATAAAAAGCTGCAAATTATGGTGCACGCCATATTTGCGCCATAACTTGTAGCTTTTTATTTACAGATTTAGCTTTAAAAAGTGATGAGAAAATCTAGAATCCCTTATTTGATACACCCTCACAACCAAAAAAAGATTCTTGACCCTAGAGACATAGTAGATCAGTTTCCCAAATATTAGTCCTCCCTATATAACTTAAAGGATGACCCCTTTACTGCTTGTCCTAATCCCCCTGAGATACTAGATTTACTCCGGAAGGCTTCTTTGCCTAGATTATCTTTAGAACAGTTGGAGTCTTTAAATGCCCCTATCACAGCGCAAGAAATTCTGAAAACTATCCGCTCCCTTCCACAAGGCAAATCCCCAGGCCCAGAAGGACTTTCTAACTCATATTATAAAAACGTATCCACTATTTTGATACCTCATTTAACAACATTTTTTCAACATGCCATGGATCTTGGCTCCTTTCCAAAGGAAAACCAATCGGCCATCATTGTCACTCTCTCTAAGCCGGGCAAGACTCCTGATGTTACCCAAAATTTTAGGCCCATATCGCTACTAAACTCAGACTTAAAGCTATATGCCAAATTACTTGTGACGAGGCTTACCCCTCTGCTGACTACTTTGGTGAGTGTAGATCAGGTGGGTTCTGTTAAGGAACGGCAAGTGTCGGATAATACAAGAAGGATTCTAAACTTAATACACCTCATTGAAACTCAAGCGACTCCAGCATTGATGTTGGCTCTGGATGCTGAGAAGGCGTTTGACCGCATTAATTGGTCGTATGACTTCTCGACTCCCGAGGAGTTGGGCTTTGAGGGCAACATATTGAAGGCAATTGGAGCTCTTTACTCGGCGCCTACAGCGAAGGTATATACTAATGGTATCCAGTCTGCAGAGTTCCATATATCTAATGGTACCCGCCAGGGATGCCCTTTATCCCCAGTAATTTTTATATTATCCACGGAACCGTTGGCTCAACATATTAAACTCCATACGGAAATTCCGGGAATACAATGTCATGATATATCACATACTATTTCTTTATATGCAGATGACATCATCTTACCTTAACAAATCCAGAATCCTTTTTTTTTTTTTTTAGTTAAACAATTATTATTTAAGTGATTACACATTGTTTTAATTTTTTTTCTTTTTTCACAAGTCAGGAAATATTATAAATTAGATTCTGATTTATAACATTTCCATGTGCTGGTCACTAGAGGGAGCAGTTCCCAAAATTGCAGCATGGTCAATGTGGTATAACAACTTCATTGTTTTATGCTGCAAATTTGGGGTAGACACACTCGCTCTAGTGTCCTCACACAATCCCCCCTCCCTTATTCTGGCTAGTGCCAGGAGAAGGAGGGGGTTGAATCTTCAAACCTCCTACACTGTGTCCCTGCCACCACTTTCTGAGCAAATGCACAGTGTAGGAGGATTAGATACAGTGCTAATCAGACAGTATAACACGAACATACATGAACATAATACACACATCACATACACAAACATAACTTACCTGCTCCTGCCGCCGCTGCCGCCTCCACTCCTATTCCTTGCGTCTTCGCTTCCTTGAACATATGGCCGGAAGTCGTCATCTGACTGTCCGGCAGCAGCTTCCGGTCCACATGAAAATGGTGCCGGATTTCGCTCTGCTAACGAGCTTTGTTTTGGTCTGTGTGCGAGCGGCGAATGCGCTGTTCCCACACAGACGGCGTACGCTATGGTGAATGGAACGGCTCCCGTTCGCATTCTCTATGGGGATCTATGTGCCGTATTCCATCTCTGTATGTGTCATTAATCGACACATACAGAGATTAAAAAAAATGGCAGCCCCCATAGAGAAGTAAAAGTAAGAAAAAAAAAATAAGTAGAACACAAGAACACAAATAAATACAATTTATTTTACTATCATACTAAGAGCAATATTATAAAAAAAAAGAAAATTTCATGACACCTTCCCTTTAACTTCCTCCTTTCGGGCCCTTTACGAGGCTAACTATAAACCTCTTTTGAAGGATATTCAATCTGACACGGAGAGGTTACTTAAATTTGAAACATCTTGGCTTGGCAGGATTGCAGCATATAAAATGCTTCTGTTGCCAAAACTCTTATACCTATTTAGAACCTTGCCTATTACCTGTAATGGCAGGGGGTAGGGAGACGGACAAGTGAGCCCTAATCTACCCGCCACTCTGTCCCTGCCTACTTGCAACGACCCGCCCTAGGCGACGGGGTACAACTGGGCGGCGGTCCCTGCGCTCAGTAAGTGCACGACAAACACGACAAACATACAAGGAACACAAGCAAGGAAAAGGGGCCGTTGCCCACGGCAACACCGTTAGCAACCAGAGTGGTGAACGAGCCGAGTCAAGCCAGGAGTGTGCGAGGTACAAAACGAAAAGCAGAAGAGTAGTCGGTAAGCCAGGGTCGGTATGGAGCAGGATCAAAAATAGCAGGAGCTGTAGCGGGGCCAGGAACCACAAGGAAAGAAACAAAAGCAATAACAAGCACCGAGGGACAGGAAGTGCAGGCTTAAATAGACCGAGGGCGGGAGCTAGCTGAGTCTGGCCAGGTTACGATAGGCTCTCCCACTCCTAAGCCTGCCAGCCTGAATGGTGGAAGCAGGAGTCAGTCTCAGGGATGTATTCTCAGGTGCTGACTGATTAGTTCTGGGAGTTAACCCCGCTGTGCCTGGTAGATCCTTTACAGTACCCCCCCTTTTATGAGGGGCCACCGGACCCTTTCTAAGTGGACCTGGCTTACTGGGGAAACGCAGGTGGAACCTCCTGACCAATACCCCAGCGTGAACATCCCGGGCGGGTACCCAAGTCCTCTCCTCGGGCCCGTATCCTCTCCAATGGACCAGGTACTGGAGGGAGCCTTGGACCATCTTGCTGTCCACAATCCTGGCCACCTCGAATTCCACCCCCTCCGGGGTGAGGATGGGAACAGGAGGTCTCCTCGAGGGAGCCAAGGACGGGGAGCAGCGTTTGAGGAGGGAGGCATGAAACACGTCGTGTATCCGAAAAGACGGGGGTAACTCCAGCCGGAAGGAGACAGGATTGAGGACCTCAATGACCTTATACGGCCCAATAAACCGGGGAGCAAACTTCTTGGACGGAACCTTGAGACGCAAGTTCCTAGACGACAACCACACCAGATCCCCGACCATAAACAGGGGGTTAGCAGAACGTTTTTTATCAGCCTGAGTTTTTTGTACGCTCTGGGATACCTCTAGGTTTTTCTGAACCTGGGCCCAGACTGTGCACAGTTCCCGATGAACGACCTCTACCTCAGGATTGTTGGAACTACCAGGTGAAACGGAGGAGAACCGTGGATTAAACCCAAAATTACAAAAAAAAGGAGAGACCCCTGACGAGTTACTGACCCGGTTATTAAGGGAAAATTCGGCGAGGGGAATGAAAGAGACCCAATCAAATTGACAGTCAGAGACAAAACACCTTAAATATTGTTCTAGAGATTGATTAGTCCTCTCCGTTTGGCCATTGGTTTCAGGATGGAAGGCAGAGGAGAAGGACAGATCAATCCCCAACTTCATACAGAAGGCTCTCCAAAACAATGAAACAAATTGTACCCCTCTGTCCGAAACAATATTGACAGGGACCCCATGGAGACGCAGGATGTGTTTGACAAACAAGGTAGCCAACGTTTTGGCGTTGGGTAGTTTCTTGAGTGGCACAAAGTGGCACATCTTACTGAAGCGGTCCACCACCACCCACACCACCGACTTGCCTTGGGATGGAGGCAAATCGGTGATAAAATCCATGGAGATATGTGTCCAAGGTCTCTGGGGAATGGGCAACGAACGCAGTAAGCCCGCTGGTCGGGACCTGGGAGTCTTGGACCTAGCACAAACCTCACAAGCGGCGACGTAGGCCTTAACGTCTTTAGGCAACCCAGGCCACCAATAATTTCTGGTAATGAGGTGTTTGGTACCCAGGATGCCTGGATGGCCAGATAGTGCGGAGTCATGATTTTCCCTAAGTACCCTTAGCCGGAATTGCAGGGGAACAAACAGCTTGTTCTCAGGAAGGTTCCCGGGAGCTGAACCTTGATCAGCAGCAATTTCAGAGACTAAATCAGAATCGATCGAGGAAATGATTATACCTGGAGGCAAAATACAAGCAGGATCTTCCTCCGAAGGAGGGCTGGCCATGAAGCTACGCGACAGTGCATCAGCCTTAATATTTTTAGACCCAGCCCTATAGGTAACCAAAAAATTGAATCTGGTAAAAAATAACGCCCATCGAGCTTGTCTCGGGTTTAGCCTCCGGGCAGATTCTAGGAAAACCAGATTCTTGTGGTCGGTAAGGACCGTTACCTGGTGCCTAGCCCCCTCCAGGAAGTGGCGCCACTCTTCAAATGCCCATTTAATGGCTAAGAGTTCGCGGTTGCCAATATCATAGTTACTTTCAGTTGGCGAAAACTTCCTGGAGAAGTAGGCACAGGGGCGGAGATGGGTGAGGGACCTGGTACCCTGGGACAAGACAGCCCCCACTCCCACCTCAGATGCGTCAACTTCCACGATAAATGGCTCCATTTGGTTGGGCTGAACCAGCACCGGGGCCGAGACAAAGCACTTCTTAAGGACCTCAAAAGCCTGGACAGCCTCAGGAGGCCAGTGGAGGAGATCAGCACCTTTGCGAGTGAGGTCCGTAAGGGGCTTAGCGATGACCGAGAAGTTAGCAATAAATCTCCTGTAATAATTAGCAAACCCCAAAAAACACTGTAACGCCTTCAGGGAGGCAGGTTGGACCCATTCCGCCACAGCCTGAACCTTGGCGGGGTCCATGCGGAATTCATGAGGAGTAAGGATTTGACCCAAAAATGGAATCTCCTGTACCCCAAACACACATTTTTCGGTTTTGGCAAACAGTTTATTTTCCCGAAGGACCTGGAGCACCTTCCTGACATGCTCCACGTGGGAGGACCAGTCCTTGGAAAACACCAGTATGTCATCAAGGTACACTACCAGAAAAATCCCCAGGTAATTTCTCAAAATCTCATTTATGAAATTCTGGAAGACCGCAGGGGCATTACACAACCCAAAGGGCATGACGAGGTATTCAAAATGGCCTTCGGGCGTGTTAAACGCAGTCTTCCACTCATCCCCCTCTTTGATGCGAATAAGGTTATACGCCCCCCGTAGATCCAATTTAGAAAACCATTGGGCCCCCTGAACCTGATTAAAGAGATCAGGAATCAAAGGAAGGGGATACTGGTTCCTTACCGTGACCTTATTCAGGCTACGGTAGTCAATGCATGGCCTAAGACCACCATCCTTCTTCCCCACGAAGAAGAAGCCAGCACCTACCGGAGAAGAAGAGGGACGAATGTAACCCTTGGCCAGGGATTCCTGGATATACACTCTCATAGCTTCACGTTCGGGAGAAGAAAGATTAAATATCCTACCCTTAGGAAGCTTAGCTCCTGGTACCAATTCGATAGCGCAATCGTATTCTCTATGAGGAGGTAACACTTCGGAGGCCTCCCTAGAGAAAACATCAGCGAAGTCCTGAACAAACTCGGGTAGCGTATTCGCCTCCTTAGGGGGAGAAATAGAATTAACAGAAAAACATGACGTACAACATTCATTACCCCATTTGGTTAGCTCCCCAGTATTCCAGTCAAACGTAGGATTATGCAACTGCAACCAGGGAAGACCTAGAACCAAATCGTACGATAATCTCTGCATCAACAGTACAGAGCATTGCTCCAAATGCATGGAGCCAACAAGGAGTTCAAAAACAGGGGTATGCTGTGTAAAATAACCATTAGCAAGAGGAGTGGCGTCGATACCCACTACCGGGACAGGTTTAGGCAAATCAATAAGAGGCATAGCAAGGGACATAGCAAATTCCACAGACATGATATTAGTAGAGGACCCTGAATCCACGAAAGCACTGCCGGTAGCAGACCTACCACCAAAAGAGACCTGAAAGGGAAGCAAGATCTTAGTACGTTTCATATTTACGGGAAATACCTGTGCGCCCAAGTGACCTCCCCGATGATCACTTAGACGCGGAAGTTCTCTGGCTGCAAGCTTACGCTTAGGACAGTTGTTCACTTGATGCTTGTCGTCCCCACAGTAGAAGCAGAGACCATTCTTCCTGCGGAATTCTCTACGTTGTTGGGGGGACACGGAGGCCCCGAGTTGCATAGGTATCTCTGAATCTTTCGGGGAGGAACGAAGCAACGGAGCTTCGGGAGGCATCATGGGGGAGTCGGAGGAGAAAACACATAAACGTTCACGTTGTCGTTCCCTGAGACGTCGGTCAAGTCGTATCGCTAAAGCCATAACCTGGTCTAGGGAGTCAGAAGAGGGATAGCTAACTAGCAGGTCTTTCAGGGCATTCGACAGACCCAACCTAAACTGGCACCTTAAGGCAGGGTCATTCCACCGAGAAGCTACGCACCACTTCCGAAAGTCAGAGCAATACTCCTCAACAGGTCTCTTACCCTGACGTAAGGTCACCAGCTGACTCTCGGCAAAGGCAGTCCTGTCAGTCTCGTCATAAATAAGTCCGAGAGCAGAAAATAAACAATCAACGGAGGAAAGTTCAGGGGCGTCAGGAGCCAAGGAGAAGGCCCACTCTTGGGGCCCTTCCTGGAGCCGGGACATAATTATACCCACCCGCTGGCTCTCAGAACCTGAGGAATGAGGCTTTAAACGAAAGTAAAGCCTACAACTCTCCCGAAAGGAGAGAAAAGTCCTCCGGTCCCCTGAGAACCGGTCGGGCAACTTGAGGTGGGGTTCAAGAGGTGCGGTGCGGGGAACTACCAGGGTAGCATCAGGCTGGTTGACCCTCTGAGCCAGGGCCTGGACCTGTAGGGAGAGACCCTGCATTTGCTGAGCCAGGGTCTCACGGGGATCCATAGTGGTGTCAGGGACCAGGGGTAGACTAGGTATGGGCTTGTTATTATGTAATGGCAGGGGGTAGGGAGACGGACAAGTGAGCCCTAATCTACCCGCCACTCTGTCCCTGCCTACTTGCAACGACCCGCCCTAGGCGACGGGGTACAACTGGGCGGCGGTCCCTGCGCTCAGTAAGTGCACGACAAACACGACAAACATACAAGGAACACAAGCAAGGAAAAGGGGCCGTTGCCCACGGCAACACCGTGAGCAACCAGAGTGGTGAACGAGCCGAGTCAAGCCAGGAGTGTGCGAGGTACAAAACGAAAAGCAGAAGAGTAGTCGGTAAGCCAGGGTCGGTATGGAGCAGGATCAAAAATAGCAGGAGCTGTAGCTGGGCCAGGAACCACAAGGAAAGAAACAAAAGCAATAACAAGCACCGAGGGACAGGAAGTGCAGGCTTAAATAGACCGAGGGCGGGAGCTAGCTGAGTCTGGCCAGGTTACGATAGGCTCTCCCACTCCTAAGCCTGCCAGCCTGAATGGTGGAAGCAGGAGTCAGTCTCAGGGATGTATTCTCAGGTGCTGACTGATTAGTTCTGGGAGTTAACCCCGCTGTGCCTGGCAGATCCTTTACATTACCCTTCCCAAGACAGCACCAAAAACCCTCTCCCAATTTGTATGGTCAGGACGCCAACCCAGAATCTCCATGCATTTGCTTACCAAAGATAAGAGGATATTCGGGTTGGGTATACCAGACATTCACAGTTATTATATTGCTACCCAAGTAGCACAAATATCTAGTTGGTGGTCAAATGATGCAGATAAAACATTGGTTACAAATAGAAGCTTCTTATATCTCGCCCCTTACCTTGAAATCTATATTATTTTTGCAGTTTTGGGATTTATTACCTCCATGTCCTCTGTCTCCATTGACAAAGACTACTCTGGAATGCTGGTCCTATATTCAGAGTGATAAGTCTCACCGTGTTCCTTTACTTAAAAGTTATATTCCCTTGGAATTTTTTATGCTAATAATTCCTAACCTGACTTTGTCGTCATGGATTGCAAATGGCATTACTGATGTTTCCTTATTGTTTGAAAACCATCAGTTGGTGAGTTTTGACCATCTCAAGTCCAAATATTCTTCATCTAACTCTGACTTTTTTAAGTACTTACAAATAAAACACTGTCTTATGAAAACCCATAATTTTGATGCTCTATGCAACTTTAAATTATTTGGTCACTTTACCAGACGATAACAACACGATAAATTCTCACTATTGTTTCACCAAATTCCATCTGCTTAACCCCTTAAGGACGCAGCCTAGTTTTGGCCTTAAGGCTCAGAGCCCATTTTTCAAATCTGACATATTTCACTTTATGTGGTAATAACGTCGGAATGCTTAAACCTATCCAAGAGATTCTGAGAATGTTTTCTCGTGACACATTGGGCTTCATGTTCGTGGTAAAATTTGGTCGATATATTCAGTGTTTATTGGTGAAAAATTGCAAAATGTAGAGAAAATTTTCAAAAAATTGCATTTTTCAGAATTTAAATGCATCTGCTTGTAAAACAGACGGTTATACCACCCAAAATAGTTACTAGTTCACATTTCCCATATGTCTACTTTAGATTGGCATCGTTTTTTGAACATTCTTTTATTTTTCTTGGACGTTACAAGGCTTAGAACATAAACAGCAATTTCTCATATTTTTAAGAAAATTTCAAAAGCCTTTTTTTTAAGGTACCTCTTGAGTTCTGAAGTGGCTTTGTGGGGCCTATGTATTAGAAACCCTGATAAAACACCCCATTTTAAAAACTAGACCCCTCAAAGTATTCAAAACAGCAGTTATAAAGTTTTTTAACCCTTCAGGCATTTCACAGGAATTAAAGCAAAGTGGAGGTGAAATTTGCAAATTTCATTTTTCTTGCTGAATTTCAATTTTATTAATTTTTTTTCTGTAACTCAGAAGGTTTTACCAGAGAAACACTACTAAATATGTATTGTCCAGATTCTGCAGTTTTTAGAAATGTCCCACATGTGGCTCTAGTGCGCTCGTGGACTAAAACACAAGCCCTAGAAGCAAAGAAGCACCTAGTGCATTTTGAGTCCTCTTTTTTTATTAGAATATATTTTAGGCAGCATGCCAGGTTTGAAGAGGTGTTGAGGTGCCAAAACAGTAGGAATCCCCCAATAGTGACCCCATTTTGGAAACTACACCCCTCAAGGAATTCATTTAGGGTTGTTGTTACCATTTTGACCGCACAGTTTTTTCACAGCACGTATTTGAATTGGGCTCTGAAATGAAAAAAATGTCATTTTTTCCAATAAAATGTCATTTGTGATCAAAATTTCTTATTTTCACAGGGAACAAAATACCCCATTTTGTTGCCCAATTTGTCCTTACTGTGGCAATACCCCATTTGTGGTGATAAACTGCCGTTTGGGCCCATGGGAGGGCTCAGAAGGAAAGGAGCGCTATATGTTTGTTGGAGTCCAGATTTTGTTGGATTGGTTTTCGGGTGCCATGTCGCATTTGCAGAGCCTCAGAGGTATCAAAGCAATGGAAACCCACCAAAAGTGACCCCATTTTGGAAACTACACCCCTCAAGGAATTCATTTATGGTTGTTGTTAGCATTTTGACCACACAGTTTTTTCACAGCACCTATTTCAATTGGGCTGTGACATTAAAAAAAATGACAT
Source organism: Rhinoderma darwinii (assembly GCF_050947455.1). NCBI lineage: Eukaryota > Metazoa > Chordata > Amphibia > Anura > Rhinodermatidae > Rhinoderma > Rhinoderma darwinii. The sequence continues at coordinate 642,154,913 of NC_134687.1, read as the reverse complement.
TTTTTCCAATAAGATGTAATTTTTTACCAAAATTTCTTATTTTCACAGGGAACAAAATACTCAATTTTTTTGCCCAATTTCTCCTGAGTGCATCAATACCCCATTTGTGGCAATAAACTGCCGTTTGGGCCCATGGGAGGCCTCAGAAGGGAAGGAGCGCTGTGTGTTCTTTGGAGTACAGATTTTGCTGGTTTGGTTTTCGGGTGCCATGTCGCATTTGCAGAGCCCCAGAGTTATCAAAGCAATGGAAACCCACCAGAAGTGACCCCATTTTGGAAACTACACCCCTCAAGGAATTCATTTATGGGTAATGTGACCATTTAGACTCCATAGTTTCTTCACAGAACTTATTTGAATTGGGCTGGGAATTAAAAAAATATATATTTTTTCCAATAATATGTCATTTTAGCTCAAAAATTCTTATTTTCACAAGAAATAAAATACTCCATTTTGTTGCCCAATTTGTCCTGAGTGCGGCAATACCCCATTTGTGGTGATAAACTGCCGTTTGGGCCCATGGGAGGGCTCAGAAGGAAAGGAGCGCTGTGTGTTCTTTGGAGTACAGATTTTGCTGGATTGGTTTTCGGGTGCCATGTCGCATTTGCAGAGCCCCAGAGGTATCAAAGCAATAGAAACCCACCACAAATGACCCCATTTTGGAAACTACACCCCTCAAGGAATTCATTTATGGGTGTTGTGACCATTTTGACCCCATAGTTTTTTCACAGAACTTATTTGAATTGGGCTGGGAATGAAAACAAAATTATTTTTTTCAAATAATATGTAGTTTTGGCTGAAAATTTCTTATTTTCACAAGAAACAAAATACCCCATTCTGTTGCGCAATTTGTTCTGAGTGCCGCAATACCCCATTTGTTGTGATAAACTGTCGTTTGGGCCCATGGGAGGGCTCAGAAGGAAAGGACCACCATTTGGCCTACTGGGGATTTTCTAGTGCGAAGTCATGTATGCAGAAGCCCCTGAGGTACCAGTACTGTTGAAACCCGCAAGAAGTGACCCTGTTTTAAAAACTACACCCTTAAGGCATTCATATAGAGGTGTAGTGAGCATTTTGACCGGAGACCTACACCCCATAAACTGTAATGTGGGTTCTCCCGGGTATGGCAATACCCTACATGTGGCTGTTATCAGCTGCCTGGACACACAGCAGGGCCCAGAGGGGAAAGACGAGGGGGGATAAGCTGTGCGGAGTGCATCAGGGTAAGTAAAATTGGGGTCAATTATAAACCAAAGGATGTATGATAAATTTTAAAACACTTTCATACAGAGCTCTGGTTATTCGGGACACGTGTCACATTGATATATTGCGTCATGCATTATCGCCCTCTTATAGCAGACTTTGCACCTCTTTTGACTTTTTCCCTTTTTGCCAGTTTGGGGAACTTCCCCTGGAAAGTGTTGCCGCCCTGGTACGATGCGTGTGGCCCCACTTCCAGAAGTACTGGGTGCCCCCCCTTCTTGGTCCCTAAAGATTAGGTTCTTGATAATCACCTCTTGAAATTCCAGGAAAGTTCCCGTCTGGCCTGCACATCGACGTAGCACGTACGCATTGTACAAAGCCATCTGTATGATGTGCCCGGCCAGCTTCTTATACCACACCGCATGGCGCTGTAGGGCTTCAGGGCTTGATCTTACAAGTCCATCCCTCCCATGTACCTATTGTAGTCCAGGATGCAGTCTGGTTTGGGGGTGGCCTTTCCTTCATATATCCTAAACCTGTAGGTATACCCTGATGCACTCTCACAGCTTATACATCTTCACGCCATACCTTGCCCTCTTACACGGCAGGTACTGGCGGAATTGAACCCTCCCTTTAAAATGTACCAGGGACTCATCAATAGAAATACACTTCTCGGGGTGTATGCTTGGGAAAACCGGGCACTGGAACGGTCTAATAGGGGTCTCCGTTTATACAAACGGTCAAAACTGGGGTCATCTCGGGGTGGGCACAGCTCATTATCAGTATAATGTAAGAAGCGAAGTATTGCCTCATTTATTTATTTTTTTAGGTTCCAGTTCAGTTCTGAAGTTGCTTTGAGGGGCCCATATATTAGAAACCCCTATGAAATACCCCATTTTAGAAACTAGACCCCTCAAAGTATTCACAACAGCATTTAGAAAGTTTATGAACCCTTTAGGTGTTTCACAGAAATTTAGAGCAAAGTAGAGGTGAAATTTACATTTTTTTTTTGTCAGAAAATCCTCTTTATACCATTTTTTTTATAACACAAAAGGATTTATCAGTGAAACGCAACTTAATACGTATTGCCCAGATTCTGCAGTTTTGAGAAATATCCCACATGTGGCCCTCGGGCGGTAATGGACTGAAACACCGGCCTCCGAAGCAAAGGAGCACCTAGTGGATTTTGAAGCCTCTTTTTTATTAGGCACCATGTCCGGTTTGAAGAGGTCTTGTGGTGCCAAAACATTGGGAACCCCCCAAAAGTGACCCCAATTTGGAAACTAGACCCCTTGAGGAATCCATTATAGTTTTCTTGGGGTGCATGCGGCTTTTTGATCAGTTTTTATTCTATTTTTAGGTGGCGTAGTGACTAAAAAACAGCAATTGTACGATTGTTTTTTTTTTTCGTTTTTTTTTACAGCGTTCACCGTGCGCTATAAATAAAATATTCACTTTATTCTGCGGGGCGATACGATTACAGCGATACCAGATGTTTATAGTTTTTTTTTTATGTCTTATGGCGTTTGCACAATAAAATACGTTTTGTAAACAATCATTCACTTTTTGTGTTACCTTATTCTAAGAGCCAGAACTTTTTTATTTTTCAATCAATAAAGCCGTGCGAGGACTTATTTTTTGCGTAACGAACTGTAGTTTCGATCAGGACCATTTTTAGGTACATGCGACTTTTTGATCTCTTTTTATTCCATTTTTTGGGAGGTGAAGTGACCAAACAATTGTGATTCTGATATGGTTTATTATTATTTTATTTTACGGCGTTCACCGCGCGGGATAAATAACGAAATAATTTTGTAGTTCAGGTCGTTACGGACGCGGCGATACCAATTATGTATAGTTTATTTGTTTGTTTATATATTTTTATTAATAATAAAGGACTGATAAGGGAAAAAGGGGGATTTTTACTTTTAATACTTTTAAATCTTTTATTTTCTTATTTTTACACATCTTTTTTTAACTTTTTTTTTACTTTATTACTTTGTCCCACTAGGGGACTTGAGGGCAGGTGGCCCTGATCGCTATTCTAATACACTGCACTACATGCGTAGTGCAGTGTATTAGAACTGTCAGCTACTCACTGACAGCAAGCATAGTGGGTCCTGACGTTGTCAGGACCCACTAGGCTTCCGTCTATGGCATAGCCGGACGCCATTGTTTGGTGTCTGGTTGCCATAGTCACCATCGCCGGCCGCTATCGCGTAGCAGGCCGGCGATGGCAGCTTAACCCCTAAAAAGCCGCGATCTCTATAGAACGCGGCTTTTAAGGGGTTAATCAGCGGGGACACAGCGATCGGTCCCCGCTGTAGGAGCTGTGACAGCTGCTGAACAAGACAGCAGCGTCACAGCTCCTGTATGTGTCGGGAGGACGGCCGAAACGGCCGTTACTCCCGAGACGTACTATTACGGCATGGAGCGCTAACGATACAGCTACCATGACGTAATAGTACGTCAAGGAGCGGGAAGGGGTTAAAGAGGCTCTGTCACCACATTATAAGTGCCCTATTTTCTACATAAGGAGATCGGCACTATAATGTAGGTGACAGTAATGCTTTTTATTTAGAAAAACGATCTATTTTAAACCACTTTATGAGCGATTTTTAGCTTTATGCTCATGAGTTTCTTAATGCCCAAGTGGGCGTGTTTTTACTTTAGACCAAGTGGGCGTTGTACAGAGGAGTGTATGACGCTGACCAATCAGCATCATACATGTAACCGTCTAGGGCCGGGGGTCATCGTCCTGACTTACCTCTTGACGATCCCGGCCATGGACATCCCTCTTCACGACGTCAGCTCCCTCCAGGGAGACGCCGGCACTGTCTTCCGGGTCCTCGTACTGATTCCCGCAGGGCGCGCGTGCCCCTGCGCGTGCACGGCCTTAAAGGGCCAGTACACATCCAGCTGTCACCTATCAATTATCAGCCCAAATGGCTGCTGAACTATAATTAGGGGCTCTGCCCACTGGTTCCTTGCCTGAGCGTTGTTGTATACTAGTTTGTCTTGCTAAAGGTCTCCCAGTGTTTTCCAGTTCCCAGTGTTACCCGTTCCTGCTGCCTGTACCCTGTATCCCACGCTATTGTACCTGCTGTGAAAGTCAAGTCGTGCTCCCGCCACTCTCTACATTGCCTCAGGTACCCGTTCAGAACTATAGACATTGTTTTGTACCTTGTTGGCCAGCTGCTACCACGGTACGCGGTACGGCCCAGTGGGTCCACACCACACTCCGTGACAGTACGCTCAGGCCATGGTCCCCCCTGGCCAAGTCAAGAGCCTGTCATCCTCCCAAGCGATGCAGGCGGACCTGCAGGACCTGCAAGCACGACAGGATCATCTCTTTGTGGCAGTAGACTCTATGGCACAGCATCTAGGTGCGCTAGTTACTTCCGTCACCACTCCAATTCAAGCTCCTTCGATCGACCCTTCTGCTACACCTCCTAGCAGCCCCAGGTCGGACTCTCGGTTCTTGATGCCATTGCCACCTCGGTTTCATGGAGATGCAAGTTCGTGCAGGGGGTTTCTGAATCAATGCCAAATCCATTTCACTCTACACGCCCGAGCATTTCTTTCGGACGGAACCAGGATCACCTTCATTATATCCCTACTCGCCAGCATGGGCGAATCCAATTTGGGAGCATCAGGGACCCGAGACTTCCAGGGGTTTGTGCGGTTGTTCCGTTCCGTATTTGAGGAGTCAGGACGAGCCTCATCGGCAGCCACTGCTATCTTTAACCTGCGTCAGGAGGACGCCTCCGTGGGCGAATACACCATCCAGTTCCGGACTCTTTCAGGAGAATTGTCCTGGAACAATGAGGCCTTGGTAGCATCCTTCTGGCATGGCCTATCGCCTGAGATCAAAGACGAACTGGCTGCTCGAGATCTCCCAGCTGCCCTGGATGACCTGATTCTACTGGCTACCCGTGTGGACATAAGGCTCAGAGAGAGATCCCAAGAGATTCTACAGGAGGAACGGCTTCCTAGACTGGCGCCCAACTTCCAGCAACCCCTCTTGCCTTGTTCTTCTGCTGCGCCCGAGGTTCCGATACAGGTGGATCGGCTTAAACTATTAGTTCAAGAGAAACAGGGCAGGCGCACCTTTGGACTCGACCTATATTGCGGCCTCGCTGGCCATGTCGTGCGTTTGTGTTCCCAGAGGCCTAAGAAACCGCAATGCCTGGGATTGGTTGGAGAGACAACCCTGGGCGCTACTGCACTTCATAGAGAACTCTCTGCCAAGCTGTTTATTCCTGTGACCATGGTCGCTGGCGAGAGACCTCATCCAGTCTCTGCCTGCCTGGACTCTGACTCCGCAGCCAATTTAATCTGTAAAGACCTTGTGGATCTTATTCAGTTGCCCACTGTTTTGCTGGAGAGACTGTTGATCGTTGCCTCAGTAGATGGACTGCCTTTGCCTGACCCAGTATTGTCTGTGACCAAGTCTTTGAGACTCCAAGTGGGAGCTCTTCATTCTGAGCTCATCTCTCTGTATGTCCTGTCCAAGGCCATCAACTCCGTGCTGCTGGGTTTGCCTTGGCTCCGTCTTCACACCCCAGTCCTGGATTGGAACTCCGGAGAGGTTCTCCAGTGGGGTCCCAAGTGTCTAGACCGCTGTCTGGGTCATGTCTATCCATCCCAGCCTTCTCCGCATCAGTCATTGACAGGGTTGCCTCCTTGTTACTCTCAGTTCGCTGATGTCTTCGACAAAAAGGAGGCAGAGATATTGCCACCACATCGAGAATACGATTGTCCTATCGACTTGGTTCCTGATTCGTCCCCTCCTCGCGGTAGAGTATACCCTCTCTCCTTGCCAGAGACCCTGTCTATGTCGGCCTACATTAAAGAGAATCTGGAGAGGGGCTTCATACGAAAGTCTTCATCCCCGGCCGGAGCCGGGTTTTTCTTTGTCAAAAAGAAGGATGGATCCCTTCGACCCTGCATTGACTACCGAGGCCTCAATCAGATCACGGTGAAGAACAGGTACCCTTTGCCATTGATTTCAGAGCTCTTTGATCGTATACGGAGGGCGAAAATTTTTCCAAACTTGACCTGTGGGGAGCTTACAATCTAATCTGTATCCGTCAGGGTGACGAGTGGAAGACTGCATTTAACACAAGTGATGGACACTACGAATATTTGGTTATGCCCTTCGGCCTGTGTAAGGCTCCCGCAGTATTTCAAGAATTTGTGAATGATATTTTTCGTGATCTCCTCTATGTCTGTGTTGTGGTGTATCTCGATGATATCTTGATTTTTTTCCCCAGATCTTGTGACGCATAAGGGCCATGTCCGCCAGGTGTTGCTTGATTAGGGGGAATCATCTTTATGCCAAGTTGGAGAAGTGCGTGTTCCAAGAGAAGTCTCTTCCCTTCTGGGGCTATATCATCTCTGATCAAGGTCTCAAGATGGACCCTGAAAAGGTCAAGGCTGTCCTGGAGTGCCCATGTCCGCAAGGCTTAAGGGCCATACAACGTTTCTTGGATTTGCCAACTTCTACAGACTGTTCATTCCCAACTTCTCTTCTCTGACAGCTCCCATCTCCACCCTCACTAAGAAGGGTATGAATGCCAAGGTATGGACTTCAGAGGCGGAAATCGCATTTGAAACCTTAAAAAAGGCCTTCACGTCAGCTTCTATACTTCACCACCCTGATGTACCCTTACAGTTTTGATTGGAGGTGGACGCCTCCTCTGTTTGTGCCGGTGCACTACTGTTCCAGAGAGGTTTGAAAGGCAAGACGATGATATGTGGTTACTACTCCAAGCTGTTTTCTTCTGCAGAGCGCAACTACTCGATTGGAGATCGGGAGTTACTGGCCATCAAGCTGGCCCTGCAGGAGTGGGGACACCTACTGGAGGGCGCAGCTCATCCTATCCTGGTCTTCATGGATCACAAGAATTTGACCTACCTACAGACGGCTCAACGGCTGAATCCTCATCAAGCCAGGTGGTCATTGTTTTATGCACGGTTCCGGTTCGAACTCCACTACCGACAAGAATGTGAGGGCCAATGCCTCGTCTAGGTCATTTGAGACAGAGGACACTGTGGAGTCCCCACAGAATATTATCGATCCTTCCTGCATCTACTCTGTTAACCCCCTGCAGGTTAGAGACATTTCTCAGGATAAAACTTTTGTACGGCTGGCAGGCAAAAGAGGAATCCTTCGCTGGGTTCACAGTTCCAAGCTGGCAGGTCACGCGGGTGCCCGTAAGACCCGAGACCTAATTGCCCGTCAGTTCTGGTGGCCCACGCTGCCCAAAGACGTCTTGGACTTTGTATGATCCTGTACGGTGTGTGCAGCAAACAAAGTTGCCCACTCCAGACCAGCCGGTCTCCTCCAACCACTGCCTGTGCGCAATGCCCCCTGGCAGGATATATTGCTATGGACTTCGTCACGGATCTGCCTCTCTCTGCGGGATGCAGTGTGATCTGGGTGGTGGTGGATCGTTTTTCTAAAATGGCTCATTTTGTTCCTCTGACTGGCCTGCCTTCTGCCACTCGACTGGCTGATCTCTTCATGCAACACATCTTCCGTCTGCACGGATTACCCCTGCATATTGTCTCGGATCGAGGGGTCCAGTTCACCTCAAAGTTCTGGAGAACACTCTGCGGCCTACTTAATGTAAAGTTGGACTTCTCCTCAGCTCACCACCCTAAGTCCAATGGACAAGTGGAGAGGATTAACCAAATTATGTTGAACTATCTACATCACTTTGTCTCTAGATGACACGATGACTGGGTGCAGCTGCTCCCGTGGGCGGAGTTCTCTTATAATAACCATACCAGTGAGTCCACCACCTCCAGTCCGTTCTTCATAGTCTACGGTCAACATCCTCGAATACCCCTGCCCGGCGCTACTATGTCTCAGGTGCCTGCAGCCGATTCTACCTTCAGGAACTTTCAGCAGATACGGCAGCAGACACGATCTTCTATTCTGCTGGCGGTGGATCGCATGAAGAGAAAGGCAGACACTAGAAGACGAGAACCCCCCCAGTTTCTTCCAGGTACAAAGGTCTGGCTGTCTTCCAGGAATATCCGCCTGAGGGTGCCATCCTGCAAGTTTGCTCCCAGGTTCCTTGGACCCTTCGAGATTCTACTACAGATCAATCCTGTGTCGTACAAGCTTCGACTGCCTCCTACCCTCAAGATTCCTAACTCCTTCCACGTCTCCTTGCTAAAACCCGTGATCCTGAACCGCTACTCCAGGACTCCTAGTTCCGCAGTGGTTGCTGGCGGTTCATCCGGAACTTTCGAAGTGAGGGAGATCCTGGCCACCAAGAAAGTAGCAGGCAGGACTTTTTACTTGGTGGATTGGAGGGGATTTGCTCCTGTCCTCGTGAAGAAATTTCTTTCCCACTCTGGTCCCAAGAAGAAGGGCGTAAGAGGGGGGATACTGTAACGTCTAGGGCCGGGGGTCATCGTCCTGACTTACCTCTTGACGATCCCGGCCATAGACATCCCTCCTCACGGCGTCAGCTCCCTCCAGGGAGACGCCGGCACTGCCTTCAGGGTCCTCGTACTGATTCCCGCATGGCGCGCGCGCCCGCGCGTGCACGGCCTTAAAGGGCCAGTACACGTCCAGCTGTCACCTACCAATTATCAGCCGAAATGGCTGCTGGACTATAATTAGGGGCTCTGCCCACTGGTTCCTTGCCTGAGCATTGTTGTATACCCTAGTTTGTCTTGCTTAAGGTCTCCCAGTGTTTTCCAGTTCCCAGTGTTACCCGTTCCTGCTGCCTATACCCTGTATCCCGTGCTATCGTACCTGCTGTGAAAGTCAAGTCGTGCCCCTGTCACTGTCTACATTGTCTCAGGTACTCGTTCAGAACTATAGACATTGTGTAAAGGATTTGCCAGACACAGCTTCTGTGTCGACGCCCGTGGGCAATCAGTCTGCACCTGCTCCTATGTCTGGGAGACTGACTCCATCTTCCACCACTCAGGATGGCAGGCTTAGGAATGGGAGAGCCTATCACAGCCTGGCCAGTCGGAGCTAGCTCCCGCCCACGGTCTATTTATACCTACCTTTCCTGTTCCTCCTTTGCCTGTGATTCTTCTATGCTTGTTTCCTGGCTTGCTGCTGCTGCTTGTACTACTCATCCTCTGCTTGTTATTGACCTTGGCTTTCTGACCACTCTCCTGCTCAGCGTTTTGTACCTCGTTCTCTCCTGGTTTGACTCGGCTCGTTCACTACACTTGTTGCTCACGGTGTCTCCATGGGCAGCTGCCCCGTTTCCCTAGCTTCTGTGTTCCCTTGTCTGTTTGTCTGTCTTGCACTTACTGAGCGTAGGGACCGTCGCCCAGTTGTACCCCGTCACTTAGGATGGGTCGTTGCAAGTAGGCAGGGACTGAGTGGCGGGTAGATTAGTGCTCACCTGTCTGTCTCCCTACCCTGTCATTACATAATCACAGGCCCCAGGCCCTGGCTCAGAGGGACAACCTGCATGATGCTTCCCTGGTAGTGCCCCCCACCTCACCTCTTGAACCCCACCTCAAGTTGCCTGACCGGTTCTCAGGGGACCGGAAGACTTTTTTCTCCTTTCGGGAGAGTTGTAGGCTCTATTTTCGCTTAAAGCCCCACTCCTCAGGTTCTGAGAACCAGCGGGTTGGTATAATTATGTCCCGGCTCCAGGACAGGCCCCAAGAATGGGCCCTCTCCTTGGCTCCTGACGCCCCTGAACTTTCCTCCGTTGATCTTTTCTTTTCTGCTCTTGGGCTCATTTATGACGAGACTGACAAGACTGCCTTTGCCGAGAGTCAGCTGGTGACCTTACGTCAGGGTAAGAGACCTGTATAGGAGTATTGTTCTGACTTTAGGAAGTGGTGTGTAGCTTCTCGGTGGAATGACCCTGCCTTGAGGTGCCAGTTTAGATTGGGTCTGTCGAACGCCCTGAAGGACCTGTTAGTTAGCTATCCCACTGCTGACTCCCTAGATCAGGTTATGGCTTTAGCGGTACGACTTGACCGACGTCTCAGGGAACGACGACTTGAACGTTTTTGTGCCTTCTCCTCTGTCTCCCCCATGATGCCTCCCGAGGTTCCGTTGCTTCGTTCTTCCACGGAAGACTCGGATGTACCTATGCAACTCGGGGCCTCCGTGTCCTCCCAACAACGTAGAGAGTTCCGCAGGAAGAATGGTCTCTGCTTCTACTGTGGGGATGACAAGCATCAAGTGAACAACTGTCCTAGGCGTAAGAATAAGCAGCCGGAAAACTTTCGCGCCTAAGTGATCATCGGGGAGGTGACTTGGGCGCACAGGTATTTCCCATAAGGATGAAACCTAATAAAATCTTGCTTCCCTTTCAGGTCTCTTTTGGTGGTAGGTCTGCTACCGGCAGTGCCTTCCTGGATTCAGGGTCTTCTGCTAATATTATGTCTGTGGAATTTGCTATGTCTCTAGCTATGCCATTGATTGATTTGCCTAAACCTGTCCCGGTAGTGGGTATCGACTCCACTCCTGTTGCTAATGGTTATTTTACACAGCATACCCCTGTTTTTGAACTCCTTGTTGGCTCCATGCATTTGGAGCAGTGCTCTGTACTGGTGATGCAGGGATTATCGTCCGATTTGGTTTTAGGCCATCCCTGGTTGCAGTTGTATAATCCCATGTTTAACTGGCATACTGGGGATCTTACCAAATGGGGTAATGAATGCATGACGTCATGTTTTTCTGTTAATTCTATTTCCTGAGGAGGTGAACTCTCTACCTGAGTTTGTTCAGGACTTCGCTGATTTTTTCTCTAAAGAGGCCTCCACAGTGTTACCTCCTCATAGAGAATATGATTGCGCAATCGATTTGGTACCAGGAGCTAAGCTCCCTAAGGGTAGGATATTCAATCTCTCGTCCCGAACGTGAAGCCATGAGAGAGTATATCCAGGAATGCCTGGCCAAGGGTTACATTCGCCCCTCTACTTCTCCGGTATGTGCTGACTTCTTCTTCGTAGGGAACAAGGATGGTGGTCTTAGGCCGTGCATCGACTACCGAAACTTGAATAAGGTCACTGTAAGGAACCAGTATCCCCTTCCTTTGATTCCTGATCTCTTCAATCAGGTTCAGGGGGCCCAATGGTTCTCTAAGTTTGATCTACGGGGGGCTTATAACCTTATCCGCATCAAAGAGGGGGATGAGTGGAAGACTGCGTTTAACATGCCCGAAGGTCATTTCGAATACCTCGTCATGCCCTTTGGGTTGTGTAATTCTCCCGCGGTCTTGCAGAATTTCATAAATGAGATTTTAAGAGACTACCAGGGGGTATTTCTTGTAGTGTACCTTGATGACATACTTGTGTTTTCCAAGGACTGGTCCTCCCACATTGAGCATGTCAGGAAGGTGCTCCAGGTCCTTCGGGAAAACAAACTGTTTGCTAAGACCGAAAAATGTGTGTTTGGGGTGCAAGAGATACCATTTTTGGGTCAAATCCTCACTCCTCATGAATTCCGCATGGACCCCGCTAAGGTCCAGGCTGTGGCGGAATGGGTCCAACCTGCCTCCCTGAAGGCGTTACAGTGCTTCCTGGGATTCACTAATTATTACAGGAGATTTATTGCTAACTTCTCGGTCATCGCTAAGCCTCTTACGGATCTCACTCGCAAAGGTGCTGATCTCCTCCACTGGCCTCTTGAGGCTGTCCAGGCTTTTGAGGTCCTTAAGAAGTGCTTTATCTCGGCCCCAGTGCTGGTTCAGCCCAACCAAATGGAGCCATTCATTGTGGAGGTTGACGCCTCCGAGGTGGGAGTGGGTGCTGTCTTTCCCCAGGGTACCAGGTCCCTCACCCATCTCTGTCCCTGTGCCTACTTCTCCAGGAAGTTTTCGCCCACTGAGAGTAACTATGATATTGGCAACCGCGAACTCTTAGCCATTAAATGGGCACTTTAAGAGTGGCGCCACTTCCTGGAGGGGGCTAGGCACCAGGTAACGGTCCTTACCGACCACAAGAATCTGGTTTTCTTAGAATCTGCCCGGAGGCTAAACCCGAGACAAGCTCGTTGGGCGTTATTTTTTACCAGATTCAACTTTTTGGTCACTTATAGGGCTGGGTCTAAAAATATTAAGGGTGATGCACTGTCGCGTAGCTTCATGGCCAGCCCTCCTTTGGAGGAAGATCCTGCTTGTATTTTGCTTCCAGGTATAATCATTTCGTCTATTGATTCTGGTTTAGTCTCCGAAATTGCAGCTGATTAAGGTTCAGCTATCTGGAACCTTCCTGAGAACAAGCTGTTTGTTCCCCTGCAACTCCGGCTAAGGGTACTTAGGGAAAATCATGACTCTGCACTATCTGGCCATCCAGGCATCCTGGGTACCAAGCACCTCATTGCCAGAAACTACTGGTGGCCTGGGTTGCATAAAGACGTTAAGGCCTACGTCGCCGCTTGTGAGGTTTGTGCTAGGTCCAAGACTCCCAGGGCCCGACCAGCGGACTTACTATGTTCTTTGCCCATTCCCCAGAGATCTTGGACCCATATCTCTGTGGATTTTATCACCGATTTGCCTCCATCTCAAGGCAAGTCGGTGGTGTGGGTTGTAGTAGACCACTTCAGTAAGATGTGCCACTTTGTGCCCTTCAAGAAACTACCCAATGCTAAGACGTTAGCTACCTTGTTTGTCAAACACATCCTGCGCCTCCATGGGGTTCCTGTCAATATTGTGTCTGACAGAGGGGTATAATTTGTTTCATTGTTTTGGAGAGCCTTCTGTAAAAAGTTGGAGATTGATCTGTCCTTCTCCTCGGCTTTCCATCCTGAAACTAATGGCCAAACGGAGAGGACTAATCAGTCTCTAGAACAATATTTAAGGTGTTTTATCTCTGACTGTCAACATGATTGGGTCTCATTCATTCCCCTCGCCGAATTTTCCCTTAATAACCGGGTCAGTAACTCGTCAGGGGTCTCCCCCTTTTTCTGTAATTTTGGGTTTAATCCACGGTTCTCCTCCGTTTCACCTGGTAGTTCCAACAATCCCGAGGTAGATGTCGTTCATCAGGAACTGTGCACAGTCTGGGCCCAGGTTCAGAAGAACCTAGAGGCGTCCCAGAGAATACAAAAGACTTAGGCATATAGAAGACGTTCTGCTAACCCCTTGTTTGTGGTCGGGGATCTGGTGTGGTTATCTTCTAAAAATTTGCGCCTTAAAGTCCCTGTCAAAGAAGTTTGCTCCCCGGTTTATAGGGCCGTACAAGGTCATTGAAGTCCTTAACCCTGTCTCCTTTCAACTGGAGTTGCTCCCGTCTTTTCAAGTACACGACGTCTTTCATGCCTACCTCCTTAAGCGCTGCTCCCCGTCCTTGGCTCCCTCGAGGAAACCTCCGGTCCATGTTCTCACCTGAGGGGGTAGAATTCGAGGTGGCCAAGATTGTGGACAGCAGGATGGTCCAAGGCTCCCTCCAGTACCTGGTCCATTGGAGAGGATACGGGCCTGAGGAGAGGACTTGGGTACCTGCTCGGGATGTTCACGCTGGGGTATTGCTCAGGAGGTTCCACCTTCGTTTCCCCAGTAAACCAGGTCCACCTAGAAAGGGTCCGGTGGCCCCTCATAAAAAGGGGGGTACTGTAAAGGATTTGCCAGACACAGCTTCTGTGTCGACGCCCGTGGGCAATCAGTCTGCACCTGCTCCTATGTCTGTGAGACTGACTCCATCTTCCATCACTCGGGATGGCAGGCTTAGGAGTGGGAGAGCCTATTACAGCCTGGCCAGACGGAGCTAGCTCCCGCCCACGGTCTATTTATACCTGCCTTTCCTGTTCCTCCTTTGCCTGTGATTCTTCTATGCTTGTTTCCTGGCTTGCTGCTGCTGGTTGTACTACTCATCCTCTGCTTGTTATTGACCTTGGCTTTCTGACCACTCTCCTGCTCAGCGTTTTGTACCTCGTTCTCTCCTGGTTTGACTCGGCTCGTTCACTACTCTTGTTGCTCAAATATACAACTGGAAATCAGGGCAGAAAGTGAACATGTTCAGACAGCGCAGATATTAAATCGCATCAGATTTTGATGTTAGTTTTAAAATATTTACTTATCTTCCACTACTCACTCAAATATTTACAAATTGCTTTTTGCCATCGATATATATCAAGTACGTTTCTGGGAGGGTGGGTTTTGGGTATATTTTCCAATTAAATCAATTATATATACATCTATACCCTATCTATCCAGATTCCTTCCAGAACTGGGAGGGTTAAATCTTATCCACTGACTCCCATTTTAGCAAACAGCTGGAGTCACTTTCTGCCCTGATTGCCAGTTGTATATTTGGATGAAGCAAACATGCATGGCCACTTCATTTCTTGCCATGACTAAGAGCACGGTCGGTGCTTGAAACGCGTAGGCTCGGGCACACGCCCGCACCATCAACCATCCTGGGACTGCGTCTCGTTCTACATTTTATCTATTGTCAATAAAAGTGGGATCCACGTATCCGTTTTATCCCGACACAGCGCTGGATCATTTCTCCTTTTTTCTTACGTGTATGATGCTGACCAATCAGTGACCAGTCAGCGTCGTACACTCCTCTACATTCATTTACACAGCAGCGATCTGCAGCCACATAAACAGAGATTAACATTAATCAAGTGTCCTGATAATGAATACACATGATCATCCAGCCTGGACGTCATGTGTATTCAGAATCCTGACACTTCTGAATCTTTTCTGTGAGATTTCCAGCAAGGGAAACGAAATCTCGTTTACCTCCGTAATCTCGCGAGATTTCGTTTCCCTTGCTAGAAATCTCAAAGAGTCAGAAGTGTAAGGATTCTGAATACACATGACATCCAGGCTGGATGATCATGTGTATTCATTATCAGGACACTTGATTAATGTTAATCTCTGTTTATGTGGCTGCAGATCGCTGCTGTGTAAATGAATGTAGAGGAGTGCATGATGCTGACTGGTCACTGATTGGTCAGCGTCATACACGTAAACACACCCAGTTAAAAACACAATACACGCCCAGTTGGACATAACGAAAAAAAAAACGCCCAGTTGTCCATTTCAAACCTCATTTGCATATATATAAAATAGCTCATAACTTGGCCAAAAATGAACGTTTTTAAAAAAACTAAAAACTTTACTGTTATCTACATTGCAGCGCCGATCACATGCAATAGGAGATAGGGATTTGAGAATCTGGTAACAGAGCCTCAATAAGACGAAGATGAAACGCCAGTCATAATAAATTCCCCCACTGTGTTCTGCGGTCATAGAGAAAGTTCAGATCCCGGAATCTCCTCAGCATGGACATATGTCAGCTCATAAATGTTGGTTGTATAACTTCCATACATACCTGGAGAACTTCTCTTCCTTTCTGGGGGCTGATCACGTAGATGGCTTTCCTCAGGTCTTCAGTCTCTTCATGTAGAAATGAGCCATCCAATAGTGTATGATCTTCATAAAAAAGTATATCTTTGTGATGTCATAGAATGTTCAGGTATCATGTGGTCTTGTGATGTCATGGAATGTTCAGGTATCATGTGGTCTTCTGATGTCATGTAAGGTTCAGGTATTATGTGGTCTGGTGATGTCATGGAATGTTCAGGTATCATGTGGTCTTGTGATGTCATGGAATGTTCAGGCATCATCTGGTCTAGTGATGTCATAGAATGTTCAGGTATCACGTGGTCTGGTGATGTGATGGAATGTTCAGGTATCATGTGGTCTGGTGATGTCATAGAATGTTCAGGTATCATGTGGTGTTGTGATGTCATGGAATGTTCAGGTATCATGTGATCTGGTGATGTCATAGAATGTTCAGGTATCATGTGGTGTTGTGATGTCATGGAATGTTCAGGTATCATGTGATCTGGTGATGTCATGGAATGTTCAGGTATCATGTGGTCTGGTGATGTCATGGAATGTTCAGGTATCATGTGGTCTGGTGATGTCATGGAATGTTCAGGTATCATGTGGTCTGGTGATGTCATGGAATGTTCAGGTATTATGTGGTCTTGTGATGTCATGGAATCTTCAGGTATCATGTGGTCTTGTGATGTCATAGAATGTTCAGGTATCGTGGTCCGGTGATGTCATGGAATGTTCAGGTATCATGTGGTCTTGTGATGTCATGGAATGTTCAGGTATCATGTGGTATGGTGATGTCATGGAATGTTCAGGTGTCATGTGGTCTGGTGATGTCATGGAATTTTCAGATATGATGTGGTCTTGTGTTGTCATGGAATGTTCAGGTATCATCATGTGGTCTTGTGATATCATGGAATGTTCAGGTATCATGTGGTTTTGTGATGTCATGAAAAGTTCAGGTATCATTTGGTCTTGTGATGTCATAGAATGTTCAGGTATCATGTGGTCTTGTGATGTCATGGAATGTTCAGCTATCATGTGGTCTGGTGTTGTCATGAAATGTTCAGGTATCATATGGTCTTGTGATGTCATGGAATGTTCAGGTATCATGTGGTCTGGTGATGTCATGGAATGTTCAGGTATCATGTGGTCTTGTGATGTCATGGAATTTTCAGGTATCATATGGTCTGGTGATGTCATGGAATGTTCAAGTATCATGTGTTCTTGTAATGTCATGTAATGTTCAGGTATCATGTGGTCTTGTGATGTCATGGAATGTTCAGATATGATGTGGTCTTGTGATGTCATGGAATGTTCAGGTATCATGTGGTCTTGTGATGTCATGGAATGTTTAGGTATCATGTGGTCTTGTGATGTTATAGAATGTTCAGGTATCATGTGGTCTTCTGATGTCATGTAAGGTTCAGGTATCATGTGGTCTGGTGATGTCATGGAATGTTCAGGTATCATGTGGTCTTGTGATGTCATGGAATGTTCAGGTATCATGTGGTCTAGTGATGTCATAGAATGTTCAGGTATCACGTGGTCTGGTGATGTGATGGAATGTTCAGGTATCATGTGGTCTGGTGATGTCATAGAATGTTCAGGTATCATGTGGTCTTGTGATGTCATGGAATGTTCAGGTATCATGTGGCCTGGTGATGTCATGGAATGTTTAGGTGTCATGTGGGTCTTGTGTTGTCATGGAATGTTCAGGTGTCATGTGGTCTTGTGATGTCATGGAATGTTCAGGTGTCATGTAGTCTTGTGATGCCATGGAATGTTTAGGTATGTGGTCTTGTAATGTCATGGAATGTTCAGGTATCGTGTGGTCTGGTGATGTCATGGAATGTTCAGGTATCATGTGGTCTGGTGATGTCATGGAATGTTCAGGTATCATGTGGTCTTGTGATGTCATAGAATGTTCAGGTATCATGTGGTCTTGTGATGTCATGGAATGTTCAGGTATCATGTGGTCTTGTGATATCATGGAATGTTCAGGTATCATGTGGTCTGGTGATTTCATGGAATGTTTAGGTGTCATGTGGTCTTGTGTTGTCATGGAATGTTCAGGTGTCATGTGGTCTTGAAATGTCATGGAATGTTCAGGTGTCATGTAGTCTTGTGATGCCATGGAATGTTTAGGTATGTGGTCTTGTAATGTCATGGAATGTTCAGGTATCGTGTGGTCTGGTGATGTCATGGAATGTTCAGGTATCATGTGGTCTGGTGATGTCATGGAATGTTCAGGTATCATGTGGTCTGGTGATGGCATGGAATGTTCCGGTATCATGTGGTCTTGTGATGTCATGGAATGTTCAGGTATCATGTGGTCTTGCGATGTCATGGAATCTTGAGGTATTATGTGGTCTTGTGATGTCATGGAATGTTTAGGTATCATCATGTGGTCTTGTGATGTCATGGAATTCTCAGGTATAATGTGGTCTTGTGATGTAATGGAATGTTCAGGTATCATGTAGTCTTGTGATGTCATGGAATTTTCAGGTATCATGTGGTCTTGTGATGTAATGGAATGTTCAGGTATCATGTGGTCTTGTGATGTCATGGAATGTTCAGGTGTCATGTAGATTTGTGATGTCATGGAATGTTTAGGTATGTGGTCTTGTAATGTCATGTAATGTTCAGGTATCGTGTGGTCTGGTGATGTCATGGAATGTTCAGGTATCATGTGGTCTGGTGATGTCATGGAATGTTCAGGTATCATGTGGTCTTGTGATGTCATGGAATGTTCAGGTATCATGTGGTCTTGTGATGTCATGGAATGTTCAGGTATCATGTGGTCTTGTGATGTCATGGAATGTTCAGGTATCATGTGGTCTGGTGATGTCATGGAATGTTTAGGTGTCATGTGGTCTTGTGTTGTCATGGAATGTTCAGGTGTCTTGTGGTCTTGTGATGTCATGGAATGTTCAGGTGTCATGTAGTCTTGTGATGCCATGGAATGTTTAGGTATGTGGTCTTGTGATGTCATGGAATGTTCAGGTATCGTGTGGTCTGGTGATGTCATGGAATGTTCAGGTATCATGTGGTCTTGTGATGTCATGGAATGTTCAGGTATCATGTGGTCTGGTGATGTCATGGAATGTTTAGGTGTCATGTAGTCTTGTTATGCCATGGAATGTTTAGGTATGTGGTCTTGTAATGTCATGGAATGTTCAGGTATCGTGCGGTCTGGTGATGTCATGGAATGTTCAGGTATCATGTGGTCTGGTGATGTCATGGAATGTTCAGGTATCATGTGGTCTGGTGATGGCATGGAATGTTCCGGTATCATGTGGTCTTGTGATGTCATGGAATGTTCAGGTATCATGTGGTCTTGCGATGTCATGGAATGTTGAGGTATTATGTGGTCTTGTGATGTCATGGAATGTTTAGGTATCATCATGTGGTCTTGTGATGTCATGGAATTCTCAGGTATAATGTGGTCTTGTGATGTAATGGAATGTTCAGGTATCATGTAGTCTTGTGATGTCATGGAATTTTCAGGTATCATGTGGTCTTGTGATGTAATGGAATGTTCAGGTATCATGTGGTCTTGTGATGTCATGGAATGTTCAGGTGTCATGTAGATTTGTGATGTCATGGAATGTTTAGGTATGTGGTCTTGTAATGTCATGGAATGTTCTGGTATCGTGTGGTCTGGTGATGTCATGGAATGTTCAGGTATCATGTGGTCTGGTGATGTCATGGAATGTTCAGGTATCATGTGGTCTTGTGATGTCATGGAATGTTCAGGTATCATGTGGTCTTGTGATGTCATGGAATGTTCAGGTATCATGTGGTCTTGTGATGTCATGGAATGTTCAGGTATCATGTGGTCTGGTGATGTCATGGAATGTTTAGGTGTCATGTGGTCTTGTGTTGTCATGGAATGTTCAGGTGTCTTGTGGTCTTGTGATGTCATGGAATGTTCAGGTGTCATGTAGTCTTGTGATGCCATGGAATGTTTAGGTATGTGGTCTTGTGATGTCATGGAATGTTCAGGTATCGTGTGGTCTGGTGATGTCATGGAATGTTCAGGTACCATGTGGTCTTGTGATGTCATGGAATGTTCAGGTATCATGTGGTCTGGTGATGTCATGGAATGTTTAGGTGTCATGTAGTCTTGTGATGCCATGGAATGTTTAGGTATGTGGTCTTATAATGTCATGGAATGTTCAGGTATCGTGTGGTCTGGTGATGTCATGGAATGTTCAGGTATCATGTGGTCTGGTGATGTCATGGAATGTTCAGGTATCATGTGGTCTGGTGATGTCATGGAATGTTCCGGTATCATGTGGTCTTGTGATGTCATGAAATGTTCAGGTATCATGTGGTCTTGTGATGTCATGGAATGTTGAGGTATTATGTGGTCTTGTGATGTCATGGAATTTTCAGGTATAATGTGGTCTTGTGATGTAATGGAATGTTCAGGTATCATGTAGTCTTGTGATGTCATGGAATTTTCAGGTATCATGTGGTCTTGTGATGTAATGGATTGTTCAGGTATCATATGGTCTTGTGATGTCATGGAATGTTCAGGTGTCATGTAGTTTTGTGATGTCATGGAATGTTTAGGTATGTGGTCTTGTAATGTCATGGAATGTTCAGGTATCGTGTGGTCTGGTGATGTCATGGAATGTTCAGGTATCATGTGGTCTGGTGATGTCATGGAATGTTCAGGTATCATGTGGTCTTGTAATGTCATGGAATGTTCAGGTATCATGTGGTCTTGTGATGTCATGGAATGTTCAGGTATCATGTGGTCTTGTGATGTCATGGAATGTTCAGGTATCATGTGGTCTGGTGATGTCATGGAATGTTCAGGTATCATGTGGTCTTGTGATGTCATGGAATGTTCAGATATGATGTGGTCTTGTGATGTCATGGAATGTTTAGGTATCATGTGGTCTTGTGATGTCATGGAATGTTTAGGTATCATGTGGTCTTGTGATGTCATAGAATGTTCAGGTATCATGTGGTCTTCTGATGTCATGTAAGGTTCAGGTATCATGTGGTCTGGTGATGTCAAGGAATGTTCAGGTATCATGTGGTCTTGTGATGTCATGGAATGTTCAGGTATCATGTGGTCTAGTGATGTCATAGAATGTTCAGGTATCACGTGGTCTGGTGATGTGATGGAATGTTCAGGTATCATGTGGTCTGGTGATGTCATAGAATGTTCAGGTATCATGTGGTCTTGTGATGTCATGGAATGTTCAGGTATCATGTGGCCTGGTGATGTCATGGAATGTTTAGGTGTCATGTGGTCTTGTGTTGTCATGGAATGTTCAGGTGTCATTGGGTCTTGTGATGTCATGGAATGTTCAGGTGTCATGTAGTCTTGTGATGCCATGGAATGTTTAGGTATGTGGTCTTGTAATGTCATGGAATGTTCAGGTATCGTGTGGTCTGGTGATGTCATGGAATGTTCAGGTATCATGTGGTCTGGTGATGTCATGGAATGTTCAGGTATCATGTGGTCTTGTGATGTCATGGAATGTTCAGGTATCATGTGGTCTTGTGATGTCATGGAATGTTCAGGTATCATGTGGTCTTGTGATATCATGGAATGTTCAGGTATCATGTGGTCTGGTGATTTCATGGAATGTTTAGGTGTCATGTGGTCTTGTGTTGTCATGTAATGTTCAGGTGTCATGTGGTCTTGTGATGTCATGGAATGTTCAGGTGTCATGTAGTCTTGTGATGCCATGGAATGTTTAGGTATGTGGTCTTGTAATGTCATGGAATGTTCAGGTATCGTGTGGTCTGGTGATGTCATGGAATGTTCAGGTATCATGTGGTCTGGTGATGTCATGGAATGTTCAGGTATCATGTGGTCTGGTGATGGCATGGAATGTTCCGGTATCATGTGGTCTTGTGATGTCATGGAATGTTCAGGTATCATGTGGTCTTGCGATGTCATGGAATGTTGAGGTATTATGTGGTCTTGTGATGTCATGGAATGTTTAGGTATCATCATGTGGTCTTGTGATGTCATGGAATTCTCAGGTATAATGTGGTCTTGTGATGTAATGGAATGTTCAGGTATCATGTAGTCTTGTGATGTCATGGAATTTTCAGGTATCATGTGGTCTTGTGATGTAATGGAATGTTCAGGTATCATGTGGTCTTGTGATGTCATGGAATGTTCAGGTGTCATGTAGATTTGTGATGTCATGGAATGTTTAGGTATGTGGTCTTGTAATGTCATGGAATGTTCTGGTATCGTGTGGTCTGGTGATGTCATGGAATGTTCAGGTATCATGTGGTCTGGTGATGTCATGGAATGTTCAGGTATCATGTGGTCTTGTGATGTCATGGAATGTTCAGGTATCATGTGGTCTTGTGATGTCATGGAATGTTCAGGTATCATGTGGTCTTGTGATGTCATGGAATGTTCAGGTATCATGTGGTCTGGTGATGTCATGGAATGTTTAGGTGTCATGTGGTCTTGTGTTGTCATGGAATGTTCAGGTGTCTTGTGGTCTTGTGATGTCATGGAATGTTCAGGTGTCATGTAGTCTTGTGATGCCATGGAATGTTTAGGTATGTGGTCTTGTGATGTCATGGAATGTTCAGGTATCGTGTGGTCTGGTGATGTCATGGAATGTTCAAGGTACCATGTGGTCTTGTGATGTCATGGAATGTTCAGGTATCATGTGGTCTGGTGATGTCATGGAATGTTTAGGTGTCATGTGGTCTGGTGATGGCATGGAATGTTCAGGTATCATGTGGTCTGGTGATGTCATGGAATGTTCAGGTATCATGTGGTCTGGTGATGGCATGGAATGTTCCGGTATCATGTGGTCTTGTGATGTCATGGAATGTTCAGGTATCATGTGGTCTTGCGATGTCATGGAATCTTGAGGTATTATGTGGTCTTGTGATGTCATGGAATGTTTAGGTATCATCATGTGGTCTTGTGATGTCATGGAATTCTCAGGTATAATGTGGTCTTGTGATGTAATGGAATGTTCAGGTATCATGTAGTCTTGTGATGTCATGGAATTTTCAGGTATCATGTGGTCTTGTGATGTAATGGAATGTTCAGGTATCATGTGGTCTTGTGATGTCATGGAATGTTCAGGTGTCATGTAGATTTGTGATGTCATGGAATGTTTAGGTATGTGGTCTTGTAATGTCATGTAATGTTCAGGTATCGTGTGGTCTGGTGATGTCATGGAATGTTCAGGTATCATGTGGTCTGGTGATGTCATGGAATGTTCAGGTATCATGTGGTCTTGTGATGTCATGGAATGTTCAGGTATCATGTGGTCTTGTGATGTCATGGAATGTTCAGGTATCATGTGGTCTTGTGATGTCATGGAATGTTCAGGTATCATGTGGTCTGGTGATGTCATGGAATGTTTAGGTGTCATGTGGTCTTGTGTTGTCATGGAATGTTCAGGTGTCTTGTGGTCTTGTGATGTCATGGAATGTTCAGGTGTCATGTAGTCTTGTGATGCCATGGAATGTTTAGGTATGTGGTCTTGTGATGTCATGGAATGTTCAGGTATCGTGTGGTCTGGTGATGTCATGGAATGTTCATGTATCATGTGGTCTTGTGATGTCATGGAATGTTCAGGTATCATGTGGTCTGGTGATGTCATGGAATGTTTAGGTGTCATGTAGTCTTGTGATGCCATGGAATGTTTAGGTATGTGGTCTTGTAATGTCATGGAATGTTCAGGTATCGTGCGGTCTGGTGATGTCATGGAATGTTCAGGTATCATGTGGTCTGGTGATGTCATGGAATGTTCAGGTATCATGTGGTCTGGTGATGGCATGGAATGTTCCGGTATCATGTGGTCTTGTGATGTCATGGAATGTTCAGGTATCATGTGGTCTTGCGATGTCATGGAATGTTGAGGTATTATGTGGTCTTGTGATGTCATGGAATGTTTAGGTATCATCATGTGGTCTTGTGATGTCATGGAATTCTCAGGTATAATGTGGTCTTGTGATGTAATGGAATGTTCAGGTATCATGTAGTCTTGTGATGTCATGGAATTTTCAGGTATCATGTGGTCTTGTGATGTAATGGAATGTTCAGGTATCATGTGGTCTTGTGATGTCATGGAATGTTCAGGTGTCATGTAGATTTGTGATGTCATGGAATGTTTAGGTATGTGGTCTTGTAATGTCATGGAATGTTCTGGTATCGTGTGGTCTGGTGATGTCATGGAATGTTCAGGTATCATGTGGTCTGGTGATGTCATGGAATGTTCAGGTATCATGTGGTCTTGTGATGTCATGGAATGTTCAGGTATCATGTGGTCTTGTGATGTCATGGAATGTTCAGGTATCATGTGGTCTTGTGATGTCATGGAATGTTCAGGTATCATGTGGTCTGGTGATGTCATGGAATGTTTAGGTGTCATGTGGTCTTGTGTTGTCATGGAATGTTCAGGTGTCTTGCGGTCTTGTGATGTCATGGAATGTTCAGGTGTCATGTAGTCTTGTGATGCCATGGAATGTTTAGGTATGTGGTCTTGTGATGTCATGGAATGTTCAGGTATCGTGTGGTCTGGTGATGTCATGGAATGTTCAGGTACCATGTGGTCTTGTGATGTCATGGAATGTTCAGGTATCATGTGGTCTGGTGATGTCATGGAATGTTTAGGTGTCATGTAGTCTTGTGATGCCATGGAATGTTTAGGTATGTGTTCTTATAATGTCATGGAATGTTCAGGTATCGTGTGGTCTGGTGATGTCATGGAATGTTCAGGTATCATGTGGTCTGGTGATGTCATGGAATGTTCAGGTATCATGTGGTCTGGTGATGTCATGGAATGTTCCGGTATCATGTGGTCTTGTGATGTCATGAAATGTTCAGGTATCATGTGGTCTTGTGATGTCATGGAATGTTGAGGTATTATGTGGTCTTGTGATGTCATGGAATTTTCAGGTATAATGTGGTCTTGTGATGTAATGGAATGTTCAGGTATCATGTAGTCTTGTGATGTCATGGAATTTTCAGGTATCATGTGGTCTTGTGATGTAATGGATTGTTCAGGTATCATATGGTCTTGTGATGTCATGGAATGTTCAGGTGTCATGTAGTTTTGTGATGTCATGGAATGTTTAGGTATGTGGTCTTGTAATGTCATGGAATGTTCAGGTATCGTGTGGTCTGGTGATGTCATGGAATGTTCAGGTATCATGTGGTCTGGTGATGTCATGGAATGTTCAGGTATCATGTGGTCTTGTAATGTCATCGAATGTTCAGGTATCATGTGGTCTTGTGATGTCATGGAATGTTCAGGTGTCATGTATAGAGATGAGCGAACCGGGACAACCGAACTCGGTTTCGGTCCGAACATCGTGAAAAGTTCGGTTCGCAGCGAATCCGAACTTCACCGGGTTCGGCCGAACACGTTTTGACCGAACCCGGCTACATTTTGGCGCCTGCCACATGTTAGATCTAAAATGGAGGATTTCAAAATATCACCTGACATCAGGCTACCCCATAATGCCTTGCAAACGGCTCTCCCAGCCAATCGGGAGGCAGCATAGGGGCGGGCTCAAGCCTGCAATAATAGTCTATGCACGGAGCTCAGCGGCCATTTTAGAGACAGGAGCTGTAGGGATAGCATCTCTGCGCAGTAAGGGAAGGCTTTAGGAATCTAAAAGGCAGGAATCCAGCAATCGAAGGGGCTCATCCACTACAGCGGGAGTCTACTCTCAACATCGAAATTGCAATACAAATTCTCCATTTGCCAAGCCAGTGTGTGAATAAGCTTTTATAAGGGGCTCATCCCCGTTGCATGGGTTAACATCCAACTTGCAATCCAGGCAGGCAGCTGTAGTACTACAACGCCCAGCATTCCCTGAGTGCACAGTGGCTGATAGAAATTCTCATTCATTGCCATTTGCCAAGCCAGTGTGTGAATAAGCTTTTATAAGGGGCTCATCCCCGTTGCATGGGTTAACAATCCAACTTGCAATCCAGGCAGGCAGCTGTAGTACTATAACGCCCAGCATTCCCTGAGTGCACAGTGGCTGATAGAAATTCTCATTCATTGCCATTTGCCAAGCCAGTGTGTGAATAAGCTTTTATAAGGGGCTCATCCCCGTTGCATGGGTTAACAATCCAACTTGCAATCCAGGCAGGCAGCTGTAGTACTACAATGCCCAGCATTCCCTGAGTGCACCGTGGCTGATAGAAATTCTCATTCATTGCCATTTGCCAAGCCAGTGTGTGAATAAGCTTTTATAAGGGGCTCATCCCCGTTGCAGGGGTTAACAATCCAATTTGCAATCCAGGCAGGCAGCTATAGTACTACAACGCCCAGCATTCTCTGAGTGCACAGTGGCTGATAGAAATTCTCATTCATTGCCATTTGCCAAGCCAGTGTGTGAATAAGCTTTTATAAGGGGCTCATCCCCGTTGCAGGGGTTAACAATCCAATTTGCAATCCAGGCAGGCAGCTATAGTACTACAACGCCCAGCATTCCCTGAGTGCACAGTGGCTGATAGAAATTCTCATTCATTGCCATTTCAGGTATCATGTGGTCTGGTGATGTCATGGAATGTTCAGGTATCATGTGGTCTTGTAATGTCATGGA
This sequence comes from Rhinoderma darwinii, assembly GCF_050947455.1. Taxonomy (NCBI): domain Eukaryota; kingdom Metazoa; phylum Chordata; class Amphibia; order Anura; family Rhinodermatidae; genus Rhinoderma; species Rhinoderma darwinii. The sequence continues at coordinate 642,128,838 of NC_134687.1, read as the reverse complement.
ATGTTCAGGTATAATGTGGTCTTGTGATGTAATGGAATGTTCAGGTATCATGTAGTCTTGTGATGTCATGGAATTTTCAGGTATCATGTGGTCTTGTGATGTAATGGAATGTTCAGGTATCATGTGGTCTTGTGATGTCATGGAATGTTCAGGTGTCATGTAGATTTGTGATGTCATGGAATGTTTAGGTATGTGGTCTTGTAATGTCATGGAATGTTCAGGTATCGTGTGGTCTGGTGATGTCATGGAATGTTCAGGTATCATGTGGTCTGGTGATGTCATGGAATGTTCAGGTATCATGTGGTCTTGTGATGTCATGGAATGTTCAGGTATCATGTGGTCTTGTGATGTCATGGAATGTTCAGGTATCATGTGGTCTTGTGATGTCATGGAATGTTCAGGTATCATGTGGTCTGGTGATGTCATGGAATGTTTAGGTGTCATGTGGTCTTGTGTTGTCATGGAATGTTCAGGTGTCTTGTGGTCTTGTGATGTCATGGAATGTTCAGGTGTCATGTAGTCTTGTGATGCCATGGAATGTTTAGGTATGTGGTCTTGTGATGTCATGGAATGTTCAGGTATCGTGTGGTCTGGTGATGTCATGGAATGTTCAGGTATCATGTGGTCTTGTGATGTCATGGAATGTTCAGGTATCATGTGGTCTGGTGATGTCATGGAATGTTTAGGTGTCATGTAGTCTTGTGATGCCATGGAATGTTTAGGTATGTGGTCTTGTAATGTCATGGAATGTTCAGGTATCGTGCGGTCTGGTGATGTCATGGAATGTTCAGGTATCATGTGGTCTGGTGATGTCATGGAATGTTCAGGTATCATGTGGTCTTGTGATGTCATGGAATGTTCAGGTGTCATGTAGATTTGTGATGTCATGGAATGTTTAGGTATGTGGTCTTGTAATGTCATGGAATGTTCAGGTATCGTGTGGTCTGGTGATGTCATGGAATGTTCAGGTATCATGTGGTCTGGTGATGTCATGGAATGTTCAGGTATCATGTGGTCTTGTGATGTCATGGAATGTTCAGGTATCATGTGGTCTTGTGATGTCATGGAATGTTCAGGTATCATGTGGTTTTGTGATGTCATGGAATGTTCAGGTATCATGTGGTCTGGTGATGTCATGGAATGTTTAGGTGTCATGTGGTCTTGTGTTGTCATGGAATGTTCAGGTGTCTTGTGGTCTTGTGATGTCATGGAATGTTCAGGTGTCATGTAGTCTTGTGATGCCATGGAATGTTTAGGTATGTGGTCTTGTGATGTCATGGAATGTTCAGGTATCGTGTGGTCTGGTGATGTCATGGAATGTTCAGGTATCATGTGGTCTTGTGATGTCATGGAATGTTCAGGTATCATGTGGTCTGGTGATGTCATGGAATGTTTAGGTGTCATGTAGTCTTGTGATGCCATGGAATGTTTAGGTATGTGGTCTTGTAATGTCATGGAATGTTCAGGTATCGTGCGGTCTGGTGATGTCATGGAATGTTCAGGTATCATGTGGTCTGGTGATGTCATGGAATGTTCAGGTATCATGTGGTCTTGTGATGTCATGGAATGTTCAGGTATCATGTGGTCTGGTGATGTCATGGAATGTTTAGGTGTCATGTAGTCTTGTGATGCCATGGAATGTTTAGGTATGTGGTCTTGTAATGTCATGGAATGTTCAGGTATCGTGCGGTCTGGTAATGTCATGGAATGTTCAGGTATCATGTGGTCTGGTGATGTCATGGAATGTTCAGGTATCATGTGGTCTTGTGATGTCATGGAATGTTCAGGTGTCATGTAGATTTGTGATGTCATGGAATGTTTAGGTATGTGGTCTTGTAATGTCATGGAATGTTCAGGTATCGTGTGGTCTGGTGATGTCATGGAATGTTCAGGTATCATGTGGTCTGGTGATGTCATGGAATGTTCAGGTATCATGTGGTCTTGTGATGTCATGGAATGTTCAGGTATCATGTGGTCTTGTGATGTCATGGAATGTTCAGGTATCATGTGGTCTTGTGATGTCATGGAATGTTCAGGTATCATGTGGTCTGGTGATGTCATGGAATGTTTAGGTGTCATGTGGTCTTGTGTTGTCATGGAATGTTCAGGTGTCTTGTGGTCTTGTGATGTCATGGAATGTTCAGGTGTCATGTAGTCTTGTGATGCCATGGAATGTTTAGGTATGTGGTCTTGTGATGTCATGGAATGTTCAGGTATCGTGTGGTCTGGTGATGTCATGGAATGTTCAGGTATCATGTGGTCTTGTGATGTCATGGAATGTTCAGGTATCATGTGGTCTGGTGATGTCATGGAATGTTTAGGTGTCATGTAGTCTTGTGATGCCATGGAATGTTTAGGTATGTGGTCTTGTAATGTCATGGAATGTTCAGGTATCGTGCGGTCTGGTGATGTCATGGAATGTTCAGGTATCATGTGGTCTGGTGATGTCATGGAATGTTCAGGTATCATGTGGTCTGGTGATGGCATGGAATGTTCCGGTATCATGTGGTCTTGTGATGTCATGGAATGTTCAGGTATCATGTGGTCTTGCGATGTCATGGAATGTTGAGGTATTATGTGGTCTTGTGATGTCATGGAATGTTTAGGTATCATCATGTGGTCTTGTGATGTCATGGAATTCTCAGGTATAATGTGGTCTTGTGATGTAATGGAATGTTCAGGTATCATGTAGTCTTGTGATGTCATGGAATGTTCAGGTATCATGTGGTCTTGTGATGTCATGGAATGTTCAGGTATCATGTGGTCTTGTGATGTCATGGAATGTTCAGGTATCATGTGGTCTGGTGATGTCATGGAATGTTTAGGTGTCATGTGGTCTTGTGTTGTCATGGAATGTTCAGGTGTCTTGTGGTCTTGTGATGTCATGGAATGTTCAGGTGTCATGTAGTCTTGTGATGCCATGGAATGTTTAGGTATGTGGTCTTGTGATGTCATGGAATGTTCAGGTATCGTGTGGTCTGGTGATGTCATGGAATGTTCAGGTATCGTGTGGTCTTGTGATGTCATGGAATGTTCAGGTATCATGTGGTCTGGTGATGTCATGGAATGTTTAGGTGTCATGTAGTCTTGTGATGCCATGGAATGTTTAGGTATGTGGTCTTGTAATGTCATGGAATGTTCAGGTATCGTGCGGTCTGGTGATGTCATGGAATGTTCAGGTATCATGTGGTCTGGTGATGTCATGGAATGTTCAGGTATCATGTGGTCTGGTGATGGCATGGAATGTTCCGGTATCATGTGGTCTTGTGATGTCATGGAATGTTCAGGTATCATGTGGTCTTGCGATGTCATGGAATGTTGAGGTATTATGTGGACTTGTGATGTCATGGAATGTTTAGGTATCATCATGTGGTCTTGTGATGTCATGGAATTCTCAGGTATAATGTGGTCTTGTGATGTAATGGAATGTTCAGGTATCATGTAGTCTTGTGATGTCATGGAATTTTCAGGTATCATGTGGTCTTGTGATGTAATGGAATGTTCAGGTATCATGTGGTCTTGTGATGTCATGGAATGTTCAGGTGTCATGTAGATTTGTGATGTCATGGAATGTTTAGGTATGTGGTCTTGTAATGTCATGGAATGTTCTGGTATCGTGTGGTCTGGTGATGTCATGGAATGTTCAGGTATCATGTGGTCTGGTGATGTCATGGAATGTTCAGGTATCATGTGGTCTTGTGATTTCATGGAATGTTCAGGTATCATGTGGTCTTGTGATGTCATGGAATGTTCAGTTATCATGTGGTCTTGTGATGTCATGGAATGTTCAGGTATCATGTGGTCTTGTGATGTCATGGAATGTTCAGGTATCATGTGGTCTTGTGATGTCATGGAATGTTCAGGTATCATGTGGTCTGGTGATGTCATGGAATGTTTAGGTGTCATGTGGTCTTGTGTTGTCATGGAATGTTCAGGTGTCTTGTGGTCTTGTGATGTCATGGAATGTTCAGGAGTCATGTAGTCTTGTGATGCCATGGAATGTTTAGGTATGTGGTCTTGTGATGTCATGGAATGTTCAGGTATCGTGTGGTCTGGTGATGTCATGGAATGTTCAGGTATCATGTGGTCTTGTGATGTCATGGAATGTTCAGGTATCATGTGGTCTGGTGATGTCATGGAATGTTTAGGTGTCATGTAGTCTTGTGATGCCATGGAATGTTTAGGTATGTGGTCTTGTAATGTCATGGAATGTTCAGGTATCGTGCGGTCTGGTGATGTCATGGAATGTTCAGGTATCATGTGGTCTGGTGATGTCATGGAATGTTCAGGTATCATGTGGTCTGGTGATGGCATGGAATGTTCCGGTATCATGTGGTCTTGTGATGTCATGGAATGTTCAGGTATCATGTGGTCTTGCGATGTCATGGAATGTTGAGGTATTATGTGGTCTTGTGATGTCATGGAATGTTTAGGTATCATCATGTGGTCTTGTGATGTCATGGAATTCACAGGTATAATGTGGTCTTGTGATGTAATGGAATGTTCAGGTATCATGTAGTCTTGTGATGTCATGGAATTTTCAGGTATCATGTGGTCTTGTGATGTCATGGAATGTTCAGGTATCATGTGGTCTTGTGATGTCATGGAATGTTCAGGTATCATGTGGTCTTGTGATGTCATGGAATGTTCAGGTATCATGTGGTCTGGTGATGTCATGGAATGTTTAGGTGTCATGTGGTCTTGTGTTGTCATGGAATGTTCAGGTGTCATGTGGTCTTGTGATGTCATGGAATGTTCAGGTGTCATGTAGATTTGTGATGTCATGGAATGTTTAGGTATGTGGTCTTGTAATGTCATGGAATGTTCTGGTATCGTGTGGTCTGGTGATGTCATGGAATGTTCAGGTATCATGTGGTCTGGTGATGTCATGGAATGTTCAGGTATCATGTGGTCTTGTGATTTCATGGAATGTTCAGGTATCATGTGGTCTTGTGATGTCATGGAATGTTCAGTTATCATGTGGTCTTGTGATGTCATGGAATGTTCAGGTATCATGTGGTCTTGTGATGTCATGGAATGTTCAGGTATCATGTGGTCTTGTGATGTCATGGAATGTTCAGGTATCATGTGGTCTGGTGATGTCATGGAATGTTTAGGTGTCATGTGGTCTTGTGTTGTCATGGAATGTTCAGGTGTCTTGTGGTCTTGTGATGTCATGGAATGTTCAGGAGTCATGTAGTCTTGTGATGCCATGGAATGTTTAGGTATGTGGTCTTGTGATGTCATGGAATGTTCAGGTATCGTGTGGTCTGGTGATGTCATGGAATGTTCAGGTATCATGTGGTCTTGTGATGTCATGGAATGTTCAGGTATCATGTGGTCTGGTGATGTCATGGAATGTTTAGGTGTCATGTAGTCTTGTGATGCCATGGAATGTTTAGGTATGTGGTCTTGTAATGTCATGGAATGTTCAGGTATCGTGCGGTCTGGTGATGTCATGGAATGTTCAGGTATCATGTGGTCTGGTGATGTCATGGAATGTTCAGGTATCATGTGGTCTGGTGATGGCATGGAATGTTCCGGTATCATGTGGTCTTGTGATGTCATGGAATGTTCAGGTATCATGTGGTCTTGCGATGTCATGGAATGTTGAGGTATTATGTGGTCTTGTGATGTCATGGAATGTTTAGGTATCATCATGTGGTCTGGTGATGTCATGGAATGTTCATGTATCATGTGGTCTGGTGATGTCATGGAATGTTCATGTGTCATGTGGTCTTGTGATGTCATCGAATGTTCAGGTATCATGTGGTCTTGTGATGTCATGGAATGTTCAGGTGTCATGTATAGAGATGAGCGAACCGGGACAACCGAACTCGGTTTCGGTCCGAACATCGTGAAAAGTTCGGTTCGCAGCGAATCCGAACTTCACCGGGTTCGGCCGAACACGTTTTGACCGAACCCGGCTACATTTTGGCGCCTGCCACATGTTAGATCTAAAATGGAGGATTTCAAAATATCACCTGACATCAGGCTACCCCATAATGCCTTGCAAACGGCTCTCCCAGCCAATCGGGAGGCAGCATAGGGGCGGGCTCAAGCCTGCAATAATAGTCTATGCACGGAGCTCAGCGGCCATTTTAGAGACAGGAGCTGTAGGGATAGCATCTCTGCGCAGTAAGGGAAAGCTTTAGGAATCTAAAAGGCAGGAATCCAGCAATCGAAGGGGCTCATCCACTACAGCGGGAGTCTACTCTCAACATCGAAATTGCAATACAAATTCTCCATTTGCCAAGCCAGTGTGTGAATAAGCTTTTATAAGGGGCTCATCCCCGTTGCATGGGTTAACATCCAACTTGCAATCCAGGCAGGCAGCTGTAGTACTACAACGCCCAGCATTCCCTGAGTGCACAGTGGCTGATAGAAATTCTCATTCATTGCCATTTGCCAAGCCAGTGTGTGAATAAGCTTTTATAAGGGGCTCATCCCCGTTGCATGGGTTAACAATCCAACTTGCAATCCAGGCAGGCAGCTGTAGTACTATAACGCCCAGCATTCCCTGAGTGCACAGTGGCTGATAGAAATTCTCATTCATTGCCATTTGCCAAGCCAGTGTGTGAATAAGCTTTTATAAGGGGCTCATCCCCGTTGCATGGGTTAACAATCCAACTTGCAATCCAGGCAGGCAGCTGTAGTACTACAATGCCCAGCATTCCCTGAGTGCACCGTGGCTGATAGAAATTCTCATTCATTGCCATTTGCCAAGCCAGTGTGTGAATAAGCTTTTATAAGGGGCTCATCCCCGTTGCATGGGTTAACATCCAACTTGCAATACAGGCAGGCAGCTGTAGTACTACAACGCCCAGCATTCTCTGAGTGCACAGTGGCTGATAGAAATTCTCATTCATTGCCATTTGCCAAGCCAGTGTGTGAATAAGCTTTTATAAGGGGCTCATCCCCGTTGCATGGGTTAACAATCCAATTTGCAATCCAGGCAGGCAGCTATAGTACTACAACGCCCAGCATTCCCTGAGTGCACAGTGGCTGATAGAAATTCTCATTCATTGCCATTTCAGGTATCATGTGGTCTGGTGATGTCATGGAATGTTCAGGTATCATGTGGTCTTGTAATGTCATGGAATGTTCAGGTATAATGTGGTCTTGTGATGTAATGGAATGTTCAGGTATCATGTAGTCTTGTGATGTCATGGAATTTTCAGGTATCATGTGGTCTTGTGATGTAATGGAATGTTCAGGTATCATGTGGTCTTGTGATGTCATGGAATGTTCAGGTGTCATGTAGATTTGTGATGTCATGGAATGTTTAGGTATGTGGTCTTGTAATGTCATGGAATGTTCAGGTATCGTGTGGTCTGGTGATGTCATGGAATGTTCAGGTATCATGTGGTCTGGTGATGTCATGGAATGTTCAGGTATCATGTGGTCTTGTGATGTCATGGAATGTTCAGGTATCATGTGGTCTTGTGATGTCATGGAATGTTCAGGTATCATGTGGTCTTGTGATGTCATGGAATGTTCAGGTATCATGTGGTCTGGTGATGTCATGGAAGGTTTAGGTGTCATGTGGTCTTGTGTTGTCATGGAATGTTCAGGTGTCTTGTGGTCTTGTGATGTCATGGAATGTTCAGGTGTCATGTAGTCTTGTGATGCCATGGAATGTTTAGGTATGTGGTCTTGTGATGTCATGGAATGTTCAGGTATCGTGTGGTCTGGTGATGTCATGGAATGTTCAGGTATCATGTGGTCTTGTGATGTCATGGAATGTTCAGGTATCATGTGGTCTGGTGATGTCATGGAATGTTTAGGTGTCATGTAGTCTTGTGATGCCATGGAATGTTTAGGTATTTGGTCTTGTGATGTAATGGAATGTTCAGGTATCATGTGGTCTTGTGATGTCATGGAATGTTCAGGTGTCATGTAGATTTGTGATGTCATGGAATGTTTAGGTATGTGGTCTTGTAATGTCATGGAATGTTCTGGTATCGTGTGGTCTGGTGATGTCATGGAATGTTCAGGTATCATGTGGTCTGGTGATGTCATGGAATGTTCAGGTATCATGTGGTCTTGTGATTTCATGGAATGTTCAGGTATCATGTGGTCTTGTGATGTCATGGAATGTTCAGTTATCATGTGGTCTTGTGATGTCATGGAATGTTCAGGTATCATGTGGTCTTGTGATGTCATGGAATGTTCAGGTATCATGTGGTCTTGTGATGTCATGGAATGTTCAGGTATCATGTGGTCTGGTGATGTCATGGAATGTTTAGGTGTCATGTGGTCTTGTGTTGTCATGGAATGTTCAGGTGTCTTGTGGTCTTGTGATGTCATGGAATGTTCAGGAGTCATGTAGTCTTGTGATGCCATGGAATGTTTAGGTATGTGGTCTTGTGATGTCATGGAATGTTCAGGTATCGTGTGGTCTGGTGATGTCATGGAATGTTCAGGTATCATGTGGTCTTGTGATGTCATGGAATGTTCAGGTATCATGTGGTCTGGTGATGTCATGGAATGTTTAGGTGTCATGTAGTCTTGTGATGCCATGGAATGTTTAGGTATGTGGTCTTGTAATGTCATGGAATGTTCAGGTATCGTGCGGTCTGGTGATGTCATGGAATGTTCAGGTATCATGTGGTCTGGTGATGTCATGGAATGTTCAGGTATCATGTGGTCTGGTGATGGCATGGAATGTTCCGGTATCATGTGGTCTTGTGATGTTATGGAATGTTCAGGTATCATGTGGTCTTGCGATGTCATGGAATGTTGAGGTATTATGTGGTCTTGTGATGTCATGGAATGTTTAGGTATCATCATGTGGTCTTGTGATGTCATGGAATTCACAGGTATAATGTGGTCTTGTGATGTAATGGAATGTTCAGGTATCATGTAGTCTTGTGATGTCATGGAATTTTCAGGTATCATGTGGTCTTGTGATGTCATGGAATGTTCAGGTATCATGTGGTCTTGTGATGTCATGGAATGTTCAGGTATCATGTGGTCTTGTGATGTCATGGAATGTTCAGGTATCATGTGGTCTGGTGATGTCATGGAATGTTTAGGTGTCATGTGGTCTTGTGTTGTCATGGAATGTTCAGGTGTCTTGTGGTCTTGTGATGTCATGGAATGTTCAGGTGTCATGTAGTCTTGTGATGCCATGGAATGTTTAGGTATGTGGTCTTGTGATGTCATGGAATGTTCAGGTATCGTGTGGTCTGGTGATGTCATGGAATGTTCAGGTACCATGTGGTCTTGTGATGTCATGGAATGTTCAGGTATCATGTGGTCTTGTGATGTCATGGAATGTTCAGGTATCATGTGGTCTTGTGATGTCATGGAATGTTCAGGTATCATGTGGTCTTGTGATGTCATGGAATGTTCAGGTATCATGTGGTCTGGTGATGTCATGGAATGTTTAGGTGTCATGTGGTCTTGTGTTGTCATGGAATGTTCAGGTGTCTTGTGGTCTTGTGATGTCATGGAATGTTCAGGTGTCATGTAGTCTTGTGATGCCATAGAATGTTTAGGTATGTGGTCTTGTGATGTCATGGAATGTTCAGGTATCGTGTGGTCTGGTGATGTCATGGAATGTTCAGGTACCATGTGGTCTTGTGATGTCATGGAATGTTCAGGTATCATGTGGTCTGGTGATGTCATGGAATGTTTAGGTGTCATGTAGTCTTGTGATGCCATGGAATGTTTAGGTATGTGGTCTTGTAATGTCATGGAATGTTCAGGTATCGTGTGGTCTGGTGATGTCATGGAATGTTCAGGTATCATGTGGTCTGGTGATGTCATGGAATGTTCAGGTATCATGTGGTCTTGTAATGTCATGGAATGTTCAGGTATCATGTGGTCTTGTGATGTCATGGAATGTTCAGGTATCATGTGGTCTTGTGATGTCATGGAATGTTCAGGTATCATGTGGTCTGGTGATGTCATGGAATGTTCATGTATCATGTGGTCTGGTGATGTCATGGAATGTTCATGTGTCATGTGGTCTTGTGATGTCATCGAATGTTCAGGTATCATGTGGTCTTGTGATGTCATGGAATGTTCAGGTGTCATGTATAGAGATGAGCGAACCGGGACAACCGAACTCGGTTTCGGTCCGAACATCGTGAAAAGTTCGGTTCGCAGCGAATCCGAACTTCACCGGGTTCGGCCGAACACGTTTTGACCGAACCCGGCTACATTTTGGCGCCTGCCACATGTTAGATCTAAAATGGAGAATTTCAAAATATCACCTGACATCAGGCTACCCCATAATGCCTTGCAAACGGCTCTCCCAGCCAATCGGGAGGCAGCATAGGGGCGGGCTCAAGCCTGCAATAATAGTCTATGCACGGAGCTCAGCGGCCATTTTAGAGACAGGAGCTGTAGGGATAGCATCTCTGCGCAGTAAGGGAAAGCTTTAGGAATCTAAAAGGCAGGAATCCAGCAATCGAAGGGGCTCATCCACTACAGCGGGAGTCTACTCTCAACATCGAAATTGCAATACAAATTCTCCATTTGCCAAGCCAGTGTGTGAATAAGCTTTTATAAGGGGCTCATCCCCGTTGCATGGGTTAACAATCCAACTTGCAATCCAGGCAGGCAGCTGTAGTACTATAACGCCCAGCATTCCCTGAGTGCACAGTGGCTGATAGAAATTCTCATTCATTGCCATTTGCCAAGCCAGTGTGTGAATAAGCTTTTATAAGGGGCTCATCCACGTTGCATGGGTTAACAATCCAACTTGCAATCCAGGCAGGCAGCTGTAGTACTACAATGCCCAGCATTCCCTGAGTGCACCGTGGCTGATAGAAATTCTCATTCATTGCCATTTGCCAAGCCAGTGTGTGAATAAGCTTTTATAAGGGGCTCATCCCCGTTGCATGGATTAACATCCAACTTGCAATACAGGCAGGCAGCTGTAGTACTACAACGCCCAGCATTCTCTGAGTGCACAGTGGCTGATAGAAATTCTCATTCATTGCCATTTGCCAAGCCAGTGTGTGAATAAGCTTTTATAAGGGGCTCATCCCCGTTGCATGGGTTAACAATCCAATTTGCAATCCAGGCAGGCAGCTATAGTACTACAACGCCCAGCATTCCCTGAGTGCACAGTGGCTGATAGAAATTCTCATTCATTGCCATTTCAGGTATCATGTGGTCTGGTGATGTCATGGAATGTTCAGGTATCATGTGGTCTTGTAATGTCATGGAATGTTCAGGTATAATGTGGTCTTGTGATGTAATGGAATGTTCAGGTATCATGTAGTCTTGTGATGTCATGGAATTTTCAGGTATCATGTGGTCTTGTGATGTAATGGAATGTTCAGGTATCATGTGGTCTTGTGATGTCATGGAATGTTCAGGTGTCATGTAGATTTGTGATGTCATGGAATGTTTAGGTATGTGGTCTTGTAATGTCATGGAATGTTCAGGTATCGTGTGGTCTGGTGATGTCATGGAATGTTCAGGTATCATGTGGTCTGGTGATGTCATGGAATGTTCAGGTATCATGTGGTCTTGTGATGTCATGGAATGTTCAGGTATCATGTGGTCTTGTGATGTCATGGAATGTTCAGGTATCATGTGGTCTTGTGATGTCATGGAATGTTCAGGTATCATGTGGTCTGGTGATGTCATGGAATGTTTAGGTGTCATGTGGTCTTGTGTTGTCATGGAATGTTCAGGTGTCTTGTGGTCTTGTGATGTCATGGAATGTTCAGGTGTCATGTAGTCTTGTGATGCCATGGAATGTTTAGGTATGTGGTCTTGTGATGTCATGGAATGTTCAGGTATCGTGTGGTCTGGTGATGTCATGGAATGTTCAGGTATCATGTGGTCTTGTGATGTCATGGAATGTTCAGGTATCATGTGGTCTGGTGATGTCATGGAATGTTTAGGTGTCATGTAGTCTTGTGATGCCATGGAATGTTTAGGTATGTGGTCTTGTAATGTCATGGAATGTTCAGGTATCGTGCGGTCTGGTGATGTCATGGAATGTTCAGGTATCATGTGGTCTGGTGATGTCATGGAATGTTCAGGTATCATGTGGTCTGGTGATGGCATGGAATGTTCCGGTATCATGTGGTCTTGTGATGTCATGGAATGTTCAGGTATCATGTGGTCTTGCGATGTCATGGAATGTTGAGGTATTATGTGGTCTTGTGATGTCATGGAATGTTTAGGTATCATCATGTGGTCTTGTGATGTCATGGAATTCTCAGGTATAATGTGGTCTTGTGATGTAATGGAATGTTCAGGTATCATGTAGTCTTGTGATGTCATGGAATGTTCAGGTATCATGTGGTCTTGTGATGTCATGGAATGTTCAGGTATCATGTGGTCTTGTGATGTCATGGAATGTTCAGGTATCATGTGGTCTGGTGATGTCATGGAATGTTTAGGTGTCATGTGGTCTTGTGTTGTCATGGAATGTTCAGGTGTCTTGTGGTCTTGTGATGTCATGGAATGTTCAGGTGTCATGTAGTCTTGTGATGCCATGGAATGTTTAGGTATGTGGTCTTGTGATGTCATGGAATGTTCAGGTATCGTGTGGTCTGGTGATGTCATGGAATGTTCAGGTATCATGTGGTCTTGTGATGTCATGGAATGTTCAGGTATCATGTGGTCTGGTGATGTCATGGAATGTTTAGGTGTCATGTAGTCTTGTGATGCCATGGAATGTTTAGGTATGTGGTCTTGTAATGTCATGGAATGTTCAGGTATCGTGCGGTCTGGTGATGTCATGGAATGTTCAGGTATCATGTGGTCTGGTGATGTCATGGAATGTTCAGGTATCATGTGGTCTGGTGATGGCATGGAATGTTCCGGTATCATGTGGTCTTGTGATGTCATGGAATGTTCAGGTATCATGTGGTCTTGCGATGTCATGGAATGTTGAGGTATTATGTGGTCTTGTGATGTCATGGAATGTTTAGGTATCATCATGTGGTCTTGTGATGTCATGGAATTCTCAGGTATAATGTGGTCTTGTGATGTAATGGAATGTTCAGGTATCATGTAGTCTTGTGATGTCATGGAATTTTCAGGTATCATGTGGTCTTGTGATGTAATGGAATGTTCAGGTATCATGTGGTCTTGTGATGTCATGGAATGTTCAGGTGTCATGTAGATTTGTGATGTCATGGAATGTTTAGGTATGTGGTCTTGTAATGTCATGGAATGTTCTGGTATCGTGTGGTCTGGTGATGTCATGGAATGTTCAGGTATCATGTGGTCTGGTGATGTCATGGAATGTTCAGGTATCATGTGGTCTTGTGATTTCATGGAATGTTCAGGTATCATGTGGTCTTGTGATGTCATGGAATGTTCAGTTATCATGTGGTCTTGTGATGTCATGGAATGTTCAGGTATCATGTGGTCTTGTGATGTCATGGAATGTTCAGGTATCATGTGGTCTTGTGATGTCATGGAATGTTCAGGTATCATGTGGTCTGGTGATGTCATGGAATGTTTAGGTGTCATGTGGTCTTGTGTTGTCATGGAATGTTCAGGTGTCTTGTGGTCTTGTGATGTCATGGAATGTTCAGGAGTCATGTAGTCTTGTGATGCCATGGAATGTTTAGGTATGTGGTCTTGTGATGTCATGGAATGTTCAGGTATCGTGTGGTCTGGTGATGTCATGGAATGTTCAGGTATCATGTGGTCTTGTGATGTCATGGAATGTTCAGGTATCATGTGGTCTGGTGATGTCATGGAATGTTTAGGTGTCATGTAGTCTTGTGATGCCATGGAATGTTTAGGTATGTGGTCTTGTAATGTCATGGAATGTTCAGGTATCGTGCGGTCTGGTGATGTCATGGAATGTTCAGGTATCATGTGGTCTGGTGAGGTCATGGAATGTTCAGGTATCATGTGGTCTGGTGATGGCATGGAATGTTCCGGTATCATGTGGTCTTGTGATGTCATGGAATGTTCAGGTATCATGTGGTCTTGCGATGTCATGGAATGTTGAGGTATTATGTGGTCTTGTGATGTCATGGAATGTTTAGGTATCATCATGTGGTCTTGTGATGTCATGGAATTCACAGGTATAATGTGGTCTTGTGATGTAATGGAATGTTCAGGTATCATGTAGTCTTGTGATGTCATGGAATTTTCAGGTATCATGTGGTCTTGTGATGTCATGGAATGTTCAGGTATCATGTGGTCTTGTGATGTCATGGAATGTTCAGGTATCATGTGGTCTTGTGATGTCATGGAATGTTCAGGTATCATGTGGTCTGGTGATGTCATGGAATGTTTAGGTGTCATGTGGTCTTGTGTTGTCATGGAATGTTCAGGTGTCTTGTGGTCTTGTGATGTCATGGAATGTTCAGGTGTCATGTAGTCTTGTGATGCCATGGAATGTTTAGGTATGTGGTCTTGTAATGTCATGGAATGTTCAGGTATCGTGTGGTCTGGTGATGTCATGGAATGTTCAGGTATCATGTGGTCTGGTGATGTCATGGAATGTTCAGGTATCATGTGGTCTTGTAATGTCATGGAATGTTCAGGTATCATGTGGTCTTGTGATGTCATGGAATGTTCAGGTATCATGTGGTCTTGTGATGTCATGGAATGTTCAGGTATCATGTGGTCTGGTGATGTCATGGAATGTTCATGTATCATGTGGTCTGGTGATGTCATGGAATGTTCATGTGTCATGTGGTCTTGTGATGTCATCGAATGTTCAGGTATCATGTGGTCTTGTGATGTCATGGAATGTTCAGGTGTCATGTATAGAGATGAGCGAACCGGGACAACCGAACTCGGTTTCGGTCCGAACATCGTGAAAAGTTCGGTTCGCAGCGAATCCGAACTTCACCGGGTTCGGCCGAACACGTTTTGACCGAACCCGGCTACATTTTGGCGCCTGCCACATGTTAGATCTAAAATGGAGGATTTCAAAATATCACCTGACATCAGGCTACCCCATAATGCCTTGCAAACGGCTCTCCCAGCCAATCGGGAGGCAGCATAGGGGCGGGCTCAAGCCTGCAATAATAGTCTATGCACGGAGCTCAGCGGCCATTTTAGAGACAGGAGCTGTAGGGATAGCATCTCTGCGCAGTAAGGGAAAGCTTTAGGAATCTAAAAGGCAGGAATCCAGCAATCGAAGGGGCTCATCCACTACAGCGGGAGTCTACTCTCAACATCGAAATTGCAATACAAATTCTCCATTTGCCAAGCCAGTGTGTGAATAAGCTTTTATAAGGGGCTCATCCCCGTTGCATGGGTTAACATCCAACTTGCAATCCAGGCAGGCAGCTGTAGTACTACAACGCCCAGCATTCCCTGAGTGCACAGTGGCTGATAGAAATTCTCATTCATTGCCATTTGCCAAGCCAGTGTGTGAATAAGCTTTTATAAGGGGCTCATCCCCGTTGCATGGGTTAACAATCCAACTTGCAATCCAGGCAGGCAGCTGTAGTACTATAACGCCCAGCATTCCCTGAGTGCACAGTGGCTGATAGAAATTCTCATTCATTGCCATTTGCCAAGCCAGTGTGTGAATAAGCTTTTATAAGGGGCTCATCCCCGTTGCATGGGTTAACAATCCAACTTGCAATCCAGGCAGGCAGCTGTAGTACTACAATGCCCAGCATTCCCTGAGTGCACCGTGGCTGATAGAAATTCTCATTCATTGCCATTTGCCAAGCCAGTGTGTGAATAAGCTTTTATAAGGGGCTCATCCCCGTTGCATGGGTTAACATCCAACTTGCAATACAGGCAGGCAGCTGTAGTACTACAACGCCCAGCATTCTCTGAGTGCACAGTGGCTGATAGAAATTCTCATTCATTGCCATTTGCCAAGCCAGTGTGTGAATAAGCTTTTATAAGGGGCTCATCCCCGTTGCATGGATTAACATCCAACTTGCAATACAGGCAGGCAGCTGTAGTACTACAACGCCCAGCATTCTCTGAGTGCACAGTGGCTGATAGAAATTCTCATTCATTGCCATTTGCCAAGCCAGTGTGTGAATAAGCTTTTATAAGGGGCTCATCCCCGTTGCATGGGTTAACAATCCAATTTGCAATCCAGGCAGGCAGCTATAGTACTACAACGCCCAGCATTCCCTGAGTGCACAGTGGCTGATAGAAATTCTCATTCATTGCCATTTCAGGTATCATGTGGTCTGGTGATGTCATGGAATGTTCAGGTATCATGTGGTCTTGTAATGTCATGGAATATTCAGGTATAATGTGGTCTTGTGATGTAATGGAATGTTCAGGTATCATGTAGTCTTGTGATGTCATGGAATTTTCAGGTATCATGTGGTCTTGTGATGTAATGGAATGTTCAGGTATCATGTGGTCTTGTGATGTCATGGAATGTTCAGGTGTCATGTAGATTTGTGATGTCATGGAATGTTTAGGTATGTGGTCTTGTAATGTCATGGAATGTTCAGGTATCGTGTGGTCTGGTGATGTCATGGAATGTTCAGGTATCATGTGGTCTGGTGATGTCATGGAATGTTCAGGTATCATGTGGTCTTGTGATGTCATGGAATGTTCAGGTATCATGTGGTCTTGTGATGTCATGGAATGTTCAGGTATCATGTGGTCTTGTGATGTCATGGAATGTTCAGGTATCATGTGGTCTGGTGATGTCATGGAAGGTTTAGGTGTCATGTGGTCTTGTGTTGTCATGGAATGTTCAGGTGTCTTGTGGTCTTGTGATGTCATGGAATGTTCAGGTGTCATGTAGTCTTGTGATGCCATGGAATGTTTAGGTATGTGGTCTTGTGATGTCATGGAATGTTCAGGTATTGTGTGGTCTGGTGATGTCATGGAATGTTCAGGTATCATGTGGTCTTGTGATGTCATGGAATGTTCAGGTATCATGTGGTCTGGTGATGTCATGGAATGTTTAGGTGTCATGTAGTCTTGTGATGCCATGGAATGTTTAGGTATGTGGTCTTGTAATGTCATGGAATGTTCAGGTATCGTGCGGTCTGGTGATGTCATGGAATGTTCAGGTATCATGTGGTCTGGTGATGTCATGGAATGTTCAGGTATCATGTGGTCTTGTGATGTCATGGAATGTTCAGGTGTCATGTAGATTTGTGATGTCATGGAATGTTTAGGTATGTGGTCTTGTAATGTCATGGAATGTTCAGGTATCGTGTGGTCTGGTGATGTCATGGAATGTTCAGCTATCATGTGGTCTGGTGATGTCATGGAATGTTCAGGTATCATGTGGTCTTGTGATGTCATGGAATGTTCAGGTATCATGTGGTCTTGTGATGTCATGGAATGTTCAGGTATCATGTGGTCTTGTGATGTCATGGAATGTTCAGGTATCATGTGGTCTGGTGATGTCATGGAATGTTTAGGTGTCATGTGGTCTTGTGTTGTCATGGAATGTTCAGGTGTCATGTAGTCTTGTGATGCCATGGAATGTTTAGGTATGTGGTCTTGTGATGTCATGGAATGTTCAGGTATCGTGTGGTCTGGTGATGTCATGGAATGTTCAGGTATCATGTGGTCTTGTGATGTCATGGAATGTTCAGGTATCATGTGGTCTGGTGATGTCATGGAATGTTTAGGTGTCATGTAGTCTTGTGATGCCATGGAATGTTTAGGTATGTGGTCTTGTAATGTCATGGAATGTTCAGGTATCGTGCGGTCTGGTGATGTCATGGAATGTTCAGGTATCATGTGGTCTGGTGATGTCATGGAATGTTCAGGTATCATGTGGTCTGGTGATGGCATGGAATGTTCCGGTATCATGTGGTCGTGTGATGTCATGGAATGTTCAGGTATCATGTGGTCTTGCGATGTCATGGAATGTTGAGGTATTATGTGGTCTTGTGATGTCATGGAATGTTTAGGTATCATCATGTGGTCTTGTGATGTCATGGAATTCTCAGGTATAATGTGGTCTTGTGATGTAATGGAATGTTCAGGTATCATGTAGTCTTGTGATGTCATGGAATTTTCAGGTATCATGTGGTCTTGTGATGTAATGGAATGTTCAGGTATCATGTGGTCTTGTGATGTCATGGAATGTTCAGGTGTCATGTAGATTTGTGATGTCATGGAATGTTTAGGTATGTGGTCTTGTAATGTCATGGAATGTTCTGGTATCGTGTGGTCTGGTGATGTCATGGAATGTTCAGGTATCATGTGGTCTGGTGATGTCATGGAATGTTCAGGTATCATGTGGTCTTGTGATTTCATGGAATGTTCAGGTATCATGTGGTCTTGTGATGTCATGGAATGTTCAGTTATCATGTGGTCTTGTGATGTCATGGAATGTTCAGGTATCATGTGGTCTTGTGATGTCATGGAATGTTCAGGTATCATGTGGTCTTGTGATGTCATGGAATGTTCAGGTATCATGTGGTCTGGTGATGTCATGGAATGTTTAGGTGTCATGTGGTCTTGTGTTGTCATGGAATGTTCAGGTGTCTTGTGGTCTTGTGATGTCATGGAATGTTCAGGAGTCATGTAGTCTTGTGATGCCATGGAATGTTTAGGTATGTGGTCTTGTGATGTCATGGAATGTTCAGGTATCGTGTGGTCTGGTGATGTCATGGAATGTTCAGGTATCATGTGGTCTTGTGATGTCATGGAATGTTCAGGTATCATGTGGTCTGGTGATGTCATGGAATGTTTAGGTGTCATGTAGTCTTGTGATGCCATGGAATGTTTAGGTATGTGGTCTTGTAATGTCATGGAATGTTCAGGTATCGTGCGGTCTGGTGATGTCATGGAATGTTCAGGTATCATGTGGTCTGGTGATGTCATGGAATGTTCAGGTATCATGTGGTCTGGTGATGGCATGGAATGTTCTGGTATCATGTGGTCTTGTGATGTTATGGAATGTTCAGGTATCATGTGGTCTTGCGATGTCATGGAATGTTGAGGTATTATGTGGTCTTGTGATGTCATGGAATGTTTAGGTATCATCATGTGGTCTTGTGATGTCATGGAATTCACAGGTATAATGTGGTCTTGTGATGTAATGGAATGTTCAGGTATCATGTAGTCTTGTGATGTCATGGAATTTTCAGGTATCATGTGGTCTTGTGATGTCATGGAATGTTCAGGTATCATGTGGTCTTGTGATGTCATGGAATGTTCAGGTATCATGTGGTCTTGTGATGTCATGGAATGTTCAGGTATCATGTGGTCTGGTGATGTCATGGAATGTTTAGGTGTCATGTGGTCTTGTGTTGTCATGGAATGTTCAGGTGTCTTGTGGTCTTGTGATGTCATGGAATGTTCAGGTGTCATGTAGTCTTGTGATGCCATGGAATGTTTAGGTATGTGGTCTTGTGATGTCATGGAATGTTCAGGTATCGTGTGGTCTGGTGATGTCATGGAATGTTCAGGTACCATGTGGTCTTGTGATGTCATGGAATGTTCAGGTATCATGTGGTCTTGTGATGTCATGGAATGTTCAGGTATCATGTGGTCTTGTGATGTCATGGAATGTTCAGGTATCATGTGGTCTTGTGATGTCATGGAATGTTCAGGTATCATGTGGTCTGGTGATGTCATGGAATGTTTAGGTGTCATGTGGTCTTGTGTTGTCATGGAATGTTCAGGTGTCTTGTGGTCTTGTGATGTCATGGAATGTTCAGGTGTCATGTAGTCTTGTGATGCCATGGAATGTTTAGGTATGTGGTCTTGTGATGTCATGGAATGTTCAGGTATCGTGTGGTCTGGTGATGTCATGGAATGTTCAGGTACCATGTGGTCTTGTGATGTCATGGAATGTTCAGGTATCATGTGGTCTGGTGATGTCATGGAATGTTTAGGTGTCATGTAGTCTTGTGATGCCATGGAATGTTTAGGTATGTGGTCTTGTAATGTCATGGAATGTTCAGGTATCGTGTGGTCTGGTGATGTCATGGAATGTTCAGGTATCATGTGGTCTGGTGATGTCATGGAATGTTCAGGTATCATGTGGTCTTGTAATGTCATGGAATGTTCAGGTATCATGTGGTCTTGTGATGTCATGAAATGTTCAGGTATCATGTGGTCTTGTGATGTCATGGAATGTTCAGGTATCATGTGGTCTGGTGATGTCATGGAATGTTCATGTATCATGTGGTCTGGTGATGTCATGGAATGTTCATGTGTCATGTGGTCTTGTGATGTCATCGAATGTTCAGGTATCATGTGGTCTTGTGATGTCATGGAATGTTCAGGTGTCATGTATAGAGATGAGCGAACCGGGACAACCGAACTCGGTTTCGGTCCGAACATCGTGAAAAGTTCGGTTCGCAGCGAATCCGAACTTCACCGGGTTCGGCCGAACACGTTTTGACCGAACCCGGCTACATTTTGGCGCCTGCCACATGTTAGATCTAAAATGGAGAATTTCAAAATATCACCTGACATCAGGCTACCCCATAATGCCTTGCAAACGGCTCTCCCAGCCAATCGGGAGGCAGCATAGGGGCGGGCTCAAGCCTGCAATAATAGTCTATGCACGGAGCTCAGCGGCCATTTTAGAGACAGGAGCTGTAGGGATAGCATCTCTGCGCAGTAAGGGAAAGCGTTAGGAATCTAAAAGGCAGGAATCCAGCAATCGAAGGGGCTCATCCACTACAGCGGGAGTCTACTCTCAACATCGAAATTGCAATACAAATTCTCCATTTGCCAAGCCAGTGTGTGAATAAGCTTTTATAAGGGGCTCATCCCCGTTGCATGGGTTAACAATCCAACTTGCAATCCAGGCAGGCAGCTGTAGTACTATAACGCCCAGCATTCCCTGAGTGCACAGTGGCTGATAGAAATTCTCATTCATTGCCATTTGCCAAGCCAGTGTGTGAATAAGCTTTTATAAGGGGCTCATCCACGTTGCATGGGTTAACAATCCAACTTGCAATCCAGGCAGGCAGCTGTAGTACTACAATGCCCAGCATTCCCTGAGTGCACCGTGGCTGATAGAAATTCTCATTCATTGCCATTTGCCAAGCCAGTGTGTGAATAAGCTTTTATAAGGGGCTCATCCCCGTTGCATGGATTAACATCCAACTTGCAATACAGGCAGGCAGCTGTAGTACTACAACGCCCAGCATTCTCTGAGTGCACAGTGGCTGATAGAAATTCTCATTCATTGCCATTTGCCAAGCCAGTGTGTGAATAAGCTTTTATAAGGGGCTCATCCCCGTTGCATGGGTTAACAATCCAATTTGCAATCCAGGCAGGCAGCTATAGTACTACAACGCCCAGCATTCCCTGAGTGCACAGTGGCTGATAGAAATTCTCATTCATTGCCATTTCAGGTATCATGTGGTCTGGTGATGTCATGGAATGTTCAGGTATCATGTGGTCTTGTAATGTCATGGAATGTTCAGGTATAATGTGGTCTTGTGATGTAATGGAATGTTCAGGTATCATGTAGTCTTGTGATGTCATGGAATTTTCAGGTATCATGTGGTCTTGTGATGTAATGGAATGTTCAGGTATCATGTGGTCTTGTGATGTCATGGAATGTTCAGGTGTCATGTAGATTTGTGATGTCATGGAATGTTTAGGTATGTGGTCTTGTAATGTCATGGAATGTTCAGGTATCGTGTGGTCTGGTGATGTCATGGAATGTTCAGGTATCATGTGGTCTGGTGATGTCATGGAATGTTCAGGTATCATGTGGTCTTGTGATGTCATGGAATGTTCAGGTATCATGTGGTCTTGTGATGTCATGGAATGTTCAGGTATCATGTGGTCTTGTGATGTCATGGAATGTTCAGGTATCATGTGGTCTGGTGATGTCATGGAATGTTTAGGTGTCATGTGGTCTTGTGTTGTCATGGAATGTTCAGGTGTCTTGTGGTCTTGTGATGTCATGGAATGTTCAGGTGTCATGTAGTCTTGTGATGCCATGGAATGTTTAGGTATGTGGTCTTGTGATGTCATGGAATGTTCAGGTATCGTGTGGTCTGGTGATGTCATGGAATGTTCAGGTATCATGTGGTCTTGTGATGTCATGGAATGTTCAGGTATCATGTGGTCTAGTGATGTCATGGAATGTTTAGGTGTCATGTAGTCTTGTGATGCCATGGAATGTTTAGGTATGTGGTCTTGTAATGTCATGGAATGTTCAGGTATCGTGCGGTCTGGTGATGTCATGGAATGTTCAGGTATCATGTGGTCTGGTGATGTCATGGAATGTTCAGGTATCATGTGGTCTTGTGATGTCATGGAATGTTCAGGTGTCATGTAGATTTGTGATGTCATGGAATGTTTAGGTATGTGGTCTTGTAATGTCATGGAATGTTCAGGTATCGTGTGGTCTGGTGATGTCATGGAATGTTCAGGTATCATGTGGTCTGGTGATGTCATGGAATGTTCAGGTATCATGTGGTCTTGTGATGTCATGGAATGTTCAGGTACCATGTGGTCTTGTGATGTCATGGAATGTTCAGGTATCATGTGGTCTTGTGATGTCATGGAATGTTCAGGTATCATGTGGTCTGGTGATGTCATGGAATGTTTAGGTGTCATGTGGTCTTGTGTTGTCATGGAATGTTCAGGTGTCTTGTGGTCTTGTGATGTCATGGAATGTTCAGGTGTCATGTAGTCTTGTGATGCCATGGAATGTTCAGGTGTCATGTAGTCTTGTGATGCCATGGAATGTTTAGGTATGTGGTCTTGTGATGTCATGGAATGTTCAGGTATCGTGTGGTCTGGTGATGTCATGGAATGTTCAGGTATCATGTGGTCTTGTGATGTCATGGAATGTTCAGGTATCATGTGGTCTGGTGATGTCATGGAATGTTTAGGTGTCATGTAGTCTTGTGATGCCATGGAATGTTTAGGTATGTGGTCTTGTAATGTCATGGAATGTTCAGGTATCGTGCGGTCTGGTGATGTCATGGAATGTTCAGGTATCATGTGGTCTGGTGATGTCATGGAATGTTCAGGTATCATGTGGTCTGGTGATGGCATGGAATGTTCCGGTATCATGTGGTCTTGTGATGTCATGGAATGTTCAGGTATCATGTGGTCTTGCGATGTCATGGAATGTTGAGGTATTATGTGGTCTTGTGATGTCATGGAATGTTTAGGTATCATCATGTGGTCTTGTGATGTCATGGAATTCTCAGGTATAATGTGGTCTTGTGATGTAATGGAATGTTCAGGTATCATGTAGTCTTGTGATGTCATGGAATTTTCAGGTATCATGTGGTCTTGTGATGTAATGGAATGTTCAGGTATCATGTGGTCTTGTGATGTCATGGAATGTTCAGGTGTCATGTAGATTTGTGATGTCATGGAATGTTTAGGTATGTGGTCTTGTAATGTCATGGAATGTTCTGGTATCGTGTGGTCTGGTGATGTCATGGAATGTTCAGGTATCATGTGGTCTGGTGATGTCATGGAATGTTCAGGTATCATGTGGTCTTGTGATTTCATGGAATGTTCAGGTATCATGTGGTCTTGTGATGTCATGGAATGTTCAGGTATCATGTGGTCTTGTGATGTCATGGAATGTTCAGGTATCATGTGGTCTTGTGATGTCATGGAATGTTCAGGTATCATGTGGTCTTGTGATGTCATGGAATGTTCAGGTATCATGTGGTCTGGTGATGTCATGGAATGTTTCGGTGTCATGTGGTCTTGTGTTGTCATGGAATGTTCAGGTGTCTTGTGGTCTTGTGATGTCATGGAATGTTCAGGAGTCATGTAGTCTTGTGATGCCATGGAATGTTTAGGTATGTGGTCTTGTGATGTCATGGAATGTTCAGGTATCGTGTGGTCTGGTGATGTCATGGAATGTTCAGGTATCATGTGGTCTTGTGATGTCATGGAATGTTCAGGTATCATGTGGTCTGGTGATGTCATGGAATGTTTAGGTGTCATGTAGTCTTGTGATGCCATGGAATGTTTAGGTATGTGGTCTTGTAATGTCATGGAATGTTCAGGTATCGTGCGGTCTGGTGATGTCATGGAATGTTCAGGTATCATGTGGTCTGGTGATGTCATGGAATGTTCAGGTATCATGTGGTCTGGTGATGGCATGGAATGTTCCGGTATCATGTGGTCTTGTGATGTCATGGAATGTTCAGGTATCATGTGGTCTTGCGATGTCATGGAATGTTGAGGTATTATGTGGTCTTGTGATGTAATGGAATGTTTAGGTATCATCATGTGGTCTTGTGATGTCATGGAATTCACAGGTATAATGTGGTCTTGTGATGTAATGGAATGTTCAGGTATCATGTAGTCTTGTGATGTCATGGAATTTTCAGGTATCATGTGGTCTTGTGATGTCATGGAATGTTCAGGTATCATGTGGTCTTGTGATGTCATGGAATGTTCAGGTATCATGTGGTCTTGTGATGTCATGGAATGTTCAGGTATCATGTGGTCTGGTGATGTCATGGAATGTTTAGGTGTCATGTGGTCTTGTGTTGTCATGTAATGTTCAGGTGTCTTGTGGTCTTGTGATGTCATGGAATGTTCAGGTGTCATGTAGTCTTGTGATGCCATGGAATGTTTAGGTATGTGGTCTTGTGAAGTCATGGAATGTTCAGGTATCGTGTGGTCTGGTGATGTCATGGAATGTTCAGGTACCATGTGGTCTTGTGATGTCATGGAATGTTCAGGTATCATGTGGTCTTGTGATGTCATGGAATGTTCAGGTATCATGTGGTCTTGTGATGTCATGGAATGTTCAGGTATCATGTGGTCTTGTGATGTCATGGAATGTTCAGGTATCATGTGGTCTGGTGATGTCATGGAATGTTTAGGTGTCATGTGGTCTTGTGTTGTCATGGAATGTTCAGGTGTCTTGTGGTCTTGTGATGTCATGGAATGTTCAGGTGTCATGTAGTCTTGTGATGCCATGGAATGTTTAGGTATGTGGTCTTGTGATGTCATGGAATGTTCAGGTATCGTGTGGTCTGGTGATGTCATGGAATGTTCAGGTACCATGTGGTCTTGTGATGTCATGGAATGTTCAGGTATCATGTGGTCTGGTGATGTCATGGAATGTTTAGGTGTCATGTAGTCTTGTGATGCCATGGAATGTTTAGGTATGTGGTCTTGTAATGTCATGGAATGTTCAGGTATCGTGTGGTCTGGTGATGTCATGGAATGTTCAGGTATCATGTGGTCTGGTGATGTCATGGAATGTTCAGGTATCATGTGGTCTGGTGATGTCATGGAATGTTCCGGTATCATGTGGTCTTGTGATGTCATGAAATGTTCAGGTATCATGTGGTCTTGTGATGTCATGGAATGTTCAGGTATCATGTGGTCTGGTGATGTCATGGAATGTTTAGGTGTCATGTGGTCTTGTGTTGTCATGGAATGTTCAGGTGTCTTGTGGTCTTGTGATGTCATGGAATGTTCAGGTGTCATGTAGTCTTGTGATGCCATGGAATGTTTAGGTATGTGGTCTTGTGATGTCATGGAATGTTCAGGTATCGTGTGGTCTGGTGATGTCATGGAATGTTCAGGTACCATGTGGTCTTGTGATGTCATGGAATGTTCAGGTATCATGTGGTCTTGTGATGTCATGGAATGTTCAGGTATCATGTGGTCTTGTGATGTCATGGAATGTTCAGGTATCATGTGGTCTTGTGATGTCATGGAATGTTCAGGTATCATGTGGTCTGGTGATGTCATGGAATGTTTAGGTGTCATGTGGTCTTGTGTTGTCATGGAATGTTCAGGTGTCTTGTGGTCTTGTGATGTCATGGAATGTTCAGGTGTCATGTAGTCTTGTGATGCCATGGAATGTTTAGGTATGTGGTCTTGTGATGTCATGGAATGTTCAGGTATCGTGTGGTCTGGTGATGTCATGGAATGTTCAGGTACCATGTGGTCTTGTGATGTCATGGAATGTTCAGGTATCATGTGGTCTGGTGATGTCATGGAATGTTTAGGTGTCATGTAGTCTTGTGATGCCATGGAATGTTTAGGTATGTGGTCTTGTAATGTCATGGAATGTTCAGGTATCGTGTGGTCTGGTGATGTCATGGAATGTTCAGGTATCATGTGGTCTGGTGATGTCATGGAATGTTCAGGTATCATGTGGTCTGGTGATGTCATGGAATGTTCCGGTATCATGTGGTCTTGTGATGTCATGAAATGTTCAGGTATCATGTGGTCTTGTGATGTCATGGAATGTTGAGGTATTATGTGGTCTTGTGATGTCATGGAATTTTCAGGTATAATGTGATCTTGTGATGTAATGGAATGTTCAGGTATCATGTAGTCTTGTGATGTCATGGAATTTTCAGGTATCATGTGGTCTTGTGATGTAATGGAATGTTCAGGTATCATATGGTCTTGTGATGTCATGGAATGTTCAGGTGTCATGTAGTTTTGTGATGTCATGGAATGTTTAGGTATGTGGTCTTGTAATGTCATGGAATGTTTAGGTATCGTGTGGTCTGGTGATGTCATGGAATGTTCAGGTATCATGTGGTCTGGTGATGTCATGGAATGTTCAGGTATCATGTAATCTTGTAATGTCATGGAATGTTCAGGTATCATGTGGTCTTGTGATGTCATGGAATGTTCAGGTATCATGTGGTCTTGTGATGTCATGGAATGTTCAGGTATCATGTGGTCTGGTGATGTCATGGAATGTTCATGTATCATGTGGTCTGGTGATGTCATGGAATGTTCATGTGTCATGTGGTCTTGTGATGTCATCGAATGTTCAGGTATCATGTGGTCTTGTGATGTCATCGAATGTTCAGGTGTCATGTATAGAGATGAGCGAACCGGGACAACCGAACTCGGTTTCGGTCCGAACATCGTGAAAAGTTCGGTTCGCAGCGAATCCGAACTTCACCGGGTTCGGCCGAACACGTTTTGACTGAACCCGGCTACATTTTGGCGCCTGCCACATGTTAGATCTAAAATGGAGGATTTCAAAATATCACCTGACATCAGGCTACCCCATAATGCCTTGCAAACGGCTCTCCCAGCCAATCGGGAGGCAGCATAGGGGCGGGCTCAAGCCTGCAATAATAGTCTATGCACGGAGCTCAGCGGCCATTTTAGAGACAGGAGCTGTAGGGATAGCATCTCTGCGCAGTAAGGGAAAGCTTTAGGAATCTAAAAGCCAGGAATCCAGCAATCGAAGGGGCTCATCCACTACAGCGGGAGTCTACTCTCAACATCGAAATTGCAATACAAATTCTCCATTTGCCAAGCCAGTGTGTGAATAAGCTTTTATAAGGGGCTCATCCCCGTTGCATGGGTTAACATCCAACTTGCAATCCAGGCAGGCAGCTGTAGTACTACAACGCCCAGCATTCCCTGAGTGCACAGTGGCTGATAGAAATTCTCATTATTTGCCAAGCCAGTGTGTGAATAAGCTTTTATAAGGGGCTCATCCCCGTTGCATGGGTTAACAATCCAACTTGCAATCCAGGCAGGCAGCTGTAGTACTACAATGCCCAGCATTCCCTGAGTGCACCGTGGCTGATAGAAATTCTCATTCATTGCCATTTGCCAAGCCAGTGTGTGAATAAGCTTTTATAAGGGGCTCATCCCCGTTGCATGGGTTAACATCCAACTTGCAATACAGGCAGGCAGCTGTAGTACTACAACGCCCAGCATTCTCTGAGTGCACAGTGGCTGATAGAAATTCTCATTCATTGCCATTTGCCAAGCCAGTGTGTGAATAAGCTTTTATAAGGGGCTCATCCCCGTTGCATGGGTTAACAATCCAATTTGCAATCCAGGCAGGCAGCTATAGTACTACAACGCCCAGCATTCCCTGAGTGCACAGTGGCTGATAGAAATTCTCATTCATTGCCATTTGCCAAGCCAGTGTGTGAATAAGCTTTTATAAGGGGCTCATCCTCGTTGCATGGGTTAACAATCCAACTTGCAATCCAGGCAGGCAGCTGTAGTACTACAACGCCCAGCATTCCCTGAGTGCACCGTGGCTGATAGAAATTCTCATTCATTGCCATTTGCCAAGCCAGTGTGTGAATAAGCTTTTATAAGGGGCTTATCCCCGTTGAATTGGTTAACATCCAACTTGCAATACAGGCAGCCTTTGTAGTACTACAACGCCCAGCATTCCCTGACTGACTGGCACCTTATGAGTCATGATTTTCCGCCAGTCCGAAAAACAATTTAAAAGGGCCTAATTTCTGTCTAAGGGTTTAATTCAACGTGCTAATTAAGTACAGCCGGTGCCTTTGGTGCTATTATACAAGTCACAGCATACACTGACTGCCACCTATTCACAGTCACTCATTTTCAGCCAGTCCAAATAATATTTTATAAGGGCCTCATTCCTCTAGTAGGGGAAGGGGTTTTGATTCAACTTGCTGCACTCCAGCAGTGAAATGTCTGGTAAAAAAAAGGTTGTGAAAGGACGGGGTAGAGGAAAAAACACCCATGCCATGTCCTCTTCCAGTCCAAATGTTGGATCTGTTGGTGCCAGACCCAGTACCAGCATTTTTGGCACAAGACATGTGGACGGGTGCGAAGGAAGATACTGAACAACATAGTGATGATGATTTGTTTTCCGCGAGTCAGCCAACGGAGTGTGTTGCGGCGGTGGAGGTGGAAGCGGTGTCCGAGACGCATAGCTGTGGTAGTGGGGGTGTTGGTGGTAGCCATGGTGGCAGACGCAGTAATGAGGGGGGGCATGGAGCCTCCCATGATGTCACATCACATTCACAACACAGTGACAGAAGTGGCGGGGATGATGAGGAGGGCTATGATGATGTTGTTTTAGACAGGACGTGGGAACCAGGTGACGAGGTGATGACGGCGTCAGAGGAGGAGGGTAGTAGTGGCGGCACTGGCAGTGATAACCAGCCAAGCCGAGGTAGGGGCAGAAGTAAATCTGCAAAACGTTGCAGCGGTAGGGTCAGCTCAGGAGCCGGTGACGGCGACACTGCTGCTACTGGTGTAGGCTCCCAAAAAAAAGCCTGCCAGACAAGGGGCAAGCTCGGGTGGTGGTGGACGTGGTACTACCTCTTTACGGTACTCTGCCGTGTGGCAATTTTTCTGTACCTTCCCGGAGGACGAAAACATGGCACAGTGCACGTGGAGGAAAAGGTGGGCCAGTCCTTGCAATTATCCATGTGCAGCAGGGTACATGCCACCATCGACACGTGGAGCAGCAACTATGGGCAGGGACAGTACATGTCTTTCACGGCCCACTGGGTAAATATTTTGCAGTCCGATGCACCACCGCAGCAATGCCAGGCATTACCACCTCCACGCTTGTATCTTTCTGGTTCAACTCCGACACCAGCCACCTACCATCCTCCTCCTCCTACTCCTCCTCCTCCTCCTTGCCCACCTCAATGGAGGTCTTCCCGTCCCCATCAGGACACAGTGTATCTTCCACTCCTCCTCCCTCTTTTCATAGGTGCAAGGTGAAGGGCCACAACGCTGTCTTACACCTGCTGAGCCTGGGCGAGAAAAGCCACACAGGGCAGGAGATGCTGCTGTGCATCAAAGAGGAAATCGCACGCTGGCTGTCTCCTCTGAAACTCACACTGGGCAATGTTGTCTCTGATAACGGCAAGAACGTTGTGGCTGCACTGCGTCTAGGTCACCTGACACACGCTCCTTGCATGGCACATGTGATCAATCTGGTCATCATAACACGCTTCTTAAAGTCATATGTTGGTTTGAAGGGTGTGCTGGCCATGTCCAGGAGGGTTTGCGTTCGCTTTAGAAGTTCGTATGCATTTAAGCACACCCTCCTGGACTTGCAGCGTCAAAACAATCTCCCAGAACACAGCCTGATTTGCGACGTTCCAACACGCTGGAATTCCACCCTGCACATGTTGGACCGTCTGTACGAACAGCGGAAAGCCGTGAATGATTTCCTGATGCAGCAGACGGGCAGCGTTTGGAGCCAGTGTAATTTCGAGCTCAGGCACTGGCAGCTGGTTAGAGACGCCCTTTGAAGAGGCCACACGATTTGTGAGCCGTGACGCTAGCGGAATGAAAGTATTGCAGTGTATTACAATAGCGATTGGAAAATCGCATATTAAAGTCCCCTAATGGGACTAGTAAAAAAGTAAAAAAAAAGTTTAATAAAGTTAATTTTAAAAAAAATGAGAAAAAAAATGAAAAACCCAGCTTTTCCCCTTACAAAATGCTTTACTATTAAAAAAACAAAATAAAGTAAAAAAGTTACACATATTTGGTATCGCCTGTCCGTAACGACCCCGACTATAAATATATTACATTATTTAACCCGCACGGTGAACGCCGTAAAAAATGTAATAAAAAACTATGGAAAAATTGCTGTTTTCTGTGAATCCGGACTTAAAAAAAATGTGATAAAAAGTGATCAAAAAGTCGCATCTACTCCAAAATGGTACCAATGAAAACTACAAGTCTTCCCGCAAAAAAAAAGCCCTCATACAGTCCTGTGACTGTCCAGTCTCTTTTTTTTAATGTGCTGCTACTACTACTTCTACCACCCTTGCTGTCCGTTGGCTACCTCTACTACCACGAATACACCTCCACTGCCGTCTGCTACAAGCAGGCCTGAGGCCTGCCCCACCACAGGGCTTTGTCCTGTGACTGTCCAGTCTCTTTTTTTAATGTGCTACTACTACTACTACTAGTACCACCCTTGCTGTCCGTTGGCTACCTCTACTACCACCAATAAACCTCCACTGCCGTCTGCTACAAGCAGGCCTGAGGCCTACCCCACCACAGGGCTTTGTCCTGTGACTGTCCAGTCTCTTTTAATGTGCTGCTACTACTACTACCACCCTTGCTGTCTGTGTTGGCTACCTCTACTACCACCAATACACCTCCATTGCCGTCTGCTACAAGCAGGCCTGCCCCACCACAGGGCTTTGTCCTGTGACTGTCCAGTCTCTTTTTTTAATGTGCTGCTACTACTACTACTACCACCCTTTCTGTCCGTTGGCTACCTCTACTACCACCAATACACCTCCACTGCCGTCTGCTACAAGCAGGCCTGAGGCCTGCCCCACCACAGGGCTTTGTCCTATGACTATCCAGTCTCTTTTAATGTGCTGCTACTACTACTACCACCCTTGCTGTCTGTGTTGGCTACCTCTACTACCACCAATACACCTCCACTGCCGTCTGCTACAAGCAGGCCTGAGGCTTGCCCCACCACAGGGCTTTGTCCTGCTGTGACTGTCCAGTCTCTTTTAATGTGCTGCTGTTACTACTACTACTACTACCACCACCCTTGCTGTCCGTTGGCTACCTCTACTACCACCAATACACCTCCACTGCCGTCTGCTACAAGCAGGCCTGGAGGGCTTGTGAAAAGCCATTGCTTGTTGCTTTTACATCCATGTATGGATGAACTCCGGCAGGCATCTGCCAATAAAAAGAGTAAATTTTTGGAGGGCTTGCACTCAAAAGCCATTGCTTGTTGCTTTTACATCCATGTATGGATGAACCCCGGCAGGCATCTGCCAATAAAAAGGGTCAATTTTTGGAGGGCTTGTGAAAAGCCATTGCTTGTTGCTTTTACATCCATGTATGGAACTCTTTTATTATAAAAGTAAAAAACATAACAACAACATCAACCGATGCAAACCATAACCAAAATACAACATATACAAACATAAACATAAGACATTATATACATACTTTTAAATACATCACTGTATTCCTCCATGTTCCTGGACTTGGCCAATTCCTCAACCAGCTACACTCATCCACATTCAACTTTTATCGTATCCCCCGCCACCTCCCAGTATCCATTTGCCCCCACTCACTCCCTTCCGTACTCATTTGAAACAATCAGCGGGAATGTGTCAAACCCCCCAACATACATACCTATATTTATTTACACCACCCTTAATATACATATACACATATATATACACATATATTCACCTCTACTTATATAAATTGAAATTTTTTTTCTTTTTTTTTTCTTTTTTACAACTACACACATAGCAACATATTATCTAACCAACTTAAACATCACACCATTTTTTTTTTTTAATTTTAATATACTAACCCTAACTCTTAACTAGACTAACCCATCACCACACCAGGCCAACACCCCGCCTCATGTGCTTTCATGTCCGCTTAGTCCTGATGTTGGCCTCCGTCACCACACCCTAAACCTCCCACTCAGACCCTCGCCCCATGTCCTCTCATGTTCTGCATAGTCCGGGACTGAGCGGGAGAAAAAAGACAAATAAATATAATCCTCCCCACACCCCCCAATTCCCCCACCCAACCTTTCTAAACCCCTCTCACTCTCCCTTACATATACATAACAAACAACAAAAACACAACCCGAAAGCACCAAGTTCGGTTTCTGTAAGCCTTTATACTGCCTTTATGTACTGAAAACAAAAAACTCTGCCGTGCACAATCCCAGCCTACCACCAGAAAGAGGAGAAAAAGACCCACCCGACCCCCCCGAGGATAGGATCCACCCACGCCGACACCATTCCCTATCGCTTCCCCAATCGCTTTCCCCTAATGCTGTCCCTTCTCTTACCCTATGTTTGATCTAGCCCTAAACTCGCCCTTCTTTCCCTATTGTTTTCCCTATCGCTTAATTTTTATTTATTTTTTGTGCCTAAGCGAGGGCGGACCCCCCCCAGATGAGCCGGATGAGCCCCCCCCCCTGAAGGTCAATACGCTAAGGCACCCCAAAAGAAAAGCCCCTCCATAGGCGAGAGGCTTTGGATGCTCCCAGTCTATCAACCTCCAAAGAACGTACCTTCACCAGGCCACCGATGATGTTCCCTACAACCTCTTCCACCAGAAGGATTTTGCTCTGCGTAGATACTAAACACCGTGCATTCCAGGTAAAGTGCTTAACCACCATGCTAACTAAAAAAGAAGTGTTACGGTCCCTACCACCTAGGTCTCCGAACATCCCATAAGCCCACCCGGCGTAGGAGAGGCTGGCTAAGCCGAGCCAGCCAATGGAGGCACCCACCCTTTTGTACACCTCTGCATTAAAGGGGCAATGAAGCAGGAAATGCTCCATACTCTCTAGTGTATCGCTACACTCCTCCCGAGGACATCCTCTGTCGTCAGTGTTTCTGTACTTCAAATTGCCCCTTACGTACAGTCTCCCGTGGAAGCAGCGCCAAGCCAGATCCCAAAACTTCTGGGGAATCCTCACTGAATTTAAAAGTTTTAATCCCTCCCCGAGGTCACTACTTGGGCAGTCTTTGAGTGCCAGGGGCTTCCGGAAGTGGGTCATCAGAACCCTTCTGGAATTTCCTCGGCATGGTCCTGATCTCCCACACCTCCAGACCCCACCGGCGTACCATCTTCAAGACCAGGGCGGCATAAGCCGGGAGATGTCCGTGAGGTGTACGCAGGTCTTTCACTTGGCCTCCTCTCTCCCATTCCTGGAAGAAGGGCTGAAACCACTACCTGTAGGAGAGAATCCACCAAGGAGCCCTCTCTTGCCAGAGGTTTGCCATATTGATCTTAACAAATGTGTTCACTAGGAACACCACTGGGTTAACCATACCTAACCCTCCTAGTTTCCTTGGTCGACTTCTCTCTTAATTAGGTTAAGCCTGTTGGAAGAACAGGCTATAGACCCGAGCCCAGAGAGGTTCTGGCAAGATGCACACACTGCCAAGGTAAAGCAACATGGGCACCAGGTAAGCTTTGGCCAAGTGAACCCTTTCTCTAAGGGTTAAGGACCAACCCTTCCATTGGTCGACCTTCTGGGCAACTAACTTTAGCCTGCTATCCCAGTTTTTCTTGGGATAATCACCCGGGCCAAATTCCACTCCTAAGATCTTTGCAGACCCCTGAGGCTCTGGAAGGGTGTCCAGGAGACCAAAACTAGGATCTCCTCCTCTCAGCCAGAGACTGACGCACTTGTCACGGTTAACCTTGGACCCAGATGCCCGTGAGTAACATTCCACTTCTGACATCACCCACTCCGCCTCCCCTTGTGAGGAGACTAAAATGGGGACGTCACCCGCGTATGCAACCACCCTCTGAGTGGCTTCCGGCCCTTCCAAGCCGACCTCGATCCCCGCCAATGGTCCACGGTCAACCCTTCTTAGAAAAGGGTCAATCGCAAACACATATAGCAGGGGACTCAGAGGACAGCCCTGGTGAACACCAGACCCAACCTCAAAGGGGGTTCCAACCCAACCGTTAACCAGCGCGAAAGTCTCTGCCCCAGCGTATAAGGTCTGGAGCCAATTGACAAACCCTCCCGGCAGACCATACCTCAGAAGGACCGACCATAGATACTCGTGATTCACTTGGTCAAACGCTTTGGCCTGGTCCAAGGACAGAACGTACCCCTTCCACTGGCCAGAATTTCCCCGCTCCACTGCCTCTCTGACACTGAGGACAGCACTAAAAGTGCTGCGGCCTGGAACGGAACAATGCTGGACCTGCGAAAGAAGCCGGGGTGCAAATTTCACCAACCGATTAAACAGCACCTTTGCGAGAACCTTTCTGTCCGTATTGAGGAGCGCTATGGGACGCCAATTCTCAATACGAGTCGAATCCTTACCTTTTGATAGAACAATCAAAGCTGACCTCCTCATTGACCTCGGCAGAGTTCCCGAGGATAGACACTCATTAAATACAGATGTCAAGAGGGGAACTAGGGTTCCTTTAAAGGTCTTGTAGAACTCGGATGTTAAGCCATCCGGCCCTGGCGATTTTTTCAGACCTAGTCCATCAATCGCCAGCATTACTTCCTCTTCTTTGATTGGATCTATCAAGACATTAAGGGAGGAATCCTCTCCTGGCTCAGGGATAGTTTCAGCCAGGAAAGCCGACATCTCCTCTCGGTCTGGATCCTGCCTACCCAATAGGTGAGAGTAGAAGGATCTAACGACCTCCAGAATCCCTGACTTGGATCTCCTCAGGGACCCTGTACTGTCTATTAGTCCTGTCACTATTTTACGACTCACTGACATCTTACAGTTCCTGTAGACTTCGGGCGAGCGGTACCTCCCGAAATCCCTCTCAAGAACCAAAGATGCGTGCCTATCATACTGACACCTTTTGAGCAACGCTTTCACCCCGGAGATCTCCTCCTGACTACCTCCGTCCGAGACCAGACGTTCGAGTTTCCTCCTCAGTTCCTGATACAGGCGGTACCTGCTCATGGACCTGAGGCCTGAAAGCCGGCGGAAAAATCCTGCTACCCGATATTTGAACAACTCCCACCACTCCGACTTAGTGCCACCTAGATCCAACAAAGGTACCTGGTCCTGGAGAAAATCTTCAAAAGCCTGTCTTATTTCCGCTTCTTCCAGGAGAGTAGAATTCAGCCTCCATATACCTCGACCCATCCGAAGGGATTCTGCAATGTTCAGAGAAAACAAAATCATACAGTGGTCGGAGAATTCCACCTCAACAACGGACACTGGTGAAGAGATGGCTTCCTCCTTCAAAAAAAACCTATCTATCCTAGACCTACAGCTTCCTCTTTGATAGGTGAACCCGGGGTGACCTGGGGTATGCCTGATGTGGATATCCACCAGGCGAGCCTCGCTAGCTATGCTATTTAAGGCTATACTATCGTAGGCCAGTCTGTCTATGGAAACTCCTCTATCGCGGGGTCTAACGACAGTGTTAAAATCCCCTCCAAAGATGACCTGTCGCCTATAAAAAAGGAAAGGCTTAATCCTCATAAAGAGACTTTTCCGGTCCCACTTAGTTTGGGGACCATAGATGTTGATTAATCGCAATTCTTGTCCCTTTATGAGAACATCTAAAATCAGGCACCTCCCCATTTCTAATTCTATCATCCGTCGGCATTTTACCGGTGCGGTGAAAAGAACCACCACACCGCTATATGGCTTGGCCGCAAGAGAACAGTAGGAGGGCCCGCGTCGCCAATCCCTCCTGGCTTTTACGACGTCTGCCAAAAGTGACAGCCTGGTCTCTTGCAAAAACAAAATGTCAGCTTCAACTCGGCTGAGAAAATCAAAGGCCATAAATTTTGCCATATCTGACTTAATGCTGGCGACATTAATGGAAGCCAGCGTCAACGGTGTGGGTACCGCCATCCTGGATGATAAAATTAGATGGCTTTCTTCTTCCCACCCCTGTCATGGTCTGAGGAGGACCCCCCAGACTCTCTTCATTTTTTGGCACGTTTTTTGGAGGTGGTGGAGTCCATTCCCTCCTGGCGGACCTCCCCCCCTCACTCACACTCCCATCCTCGTCCCCCTGCCCCAGGTTGACCCCTGCCCCAGAGGCCTTTGTACCTCTCGGGGGAAGGGGTCCAGCGCCCTCTGAGACCCCTACCTCACCCTCCTCTTCACTTTGCTGAAGAGCTGGAAAATCCATGAGGGCTTGGTAGCGGTTGGGGGAGAGCACCAGAGGGGTGCAGATGTTGCCTTCCGTGGCCGGGGCATGGCCAGATGACTTTGGCCCGCTCAAGATCTTGCCCTGTGTCCCAGGTGTTTTTTTAGGCTGTACCCTCTCTTCCTCACCAACACTTTCATATTGGGAGGATTGAGAGTCTTCAGCCGCTTGCTCCCTCTGGATCCTCCTGACCTCCTCATCCAATTCAGCGTCCCCAAGGGCATCCGTCTCCAGGGCAGGCTCCGGGTCCAGGCCAGAGGTCCGCCCAGTTGCCTGGGTTTCCCTCAGCTCCCTCTCCTTTTGCCTCTTCTATAGCCTTCGATGGTAGGAAGGCTGGAGCCCTTTCCTTGATGTCTTCACTTGCCCTTTTGCTCCGCCATCTCTGCACGCCTCCTCACCCACAGGAGCCACCCCACTCTCTCCTCCTGCAGGCCTGGCGACGGCATTGACCACGGAGCGGGGACACCTACTGAATGGGTGACCTAAGTCACCACACAGGTGACACCTAACCTGGTCACACGATGCGGCTAGATGACCTATCCCCCCACAATGAGCGCACTTCTGCACAGTGCAGGCTGCACTCAAATGCGAGGGGTCGCCACACCGGTGACACAGCCTCGGTTGCCCCTGGTAGAAGACCATGATACGATCCCTCCCAAGGAAAGCAGAAGATGGGATGTGGGACACAGTTTGCCCCAGACGTTTAAGTTTTACCATAAACGTCCAGGCCCCCGACCAGATGCCAAACTCGTCCAGGTTCTTCCTGGGCATCTCCGCTACTTCCCCATACCGACTTAGCCAGGTCATGATGTCAACGCAAGAAAGTGACTCGTTACGGGTGAGAACGGTCACCTTCTTGAGACCATTCTGACGGGATATTGCTTGTGCAGCAAAATCCCGCCAGCCGGGCTCGTCCTTCACCAACTCATAATTCCCCCAGAAGACTTCTAGGCCTCCTGGTTGAACAAAGCTGATGTCGAACTCAGCTGAGCCATGAGGATGTATCAGGGCGAAGATGTCACGCGCCCTGAAGCCCATCCCCAGCAGCAGCTCCACCACCGTTTTTCTGGGGGGACAGATTTCATTGCCACACCACCGGAGACGGACCACATTCCTCCTGACCACAGCCTGCCCGGTTGTCGGGAGCGACCACTGATCTCCTCTTTTTTCTCGGAAGGCCTCTAACCCGTACCTATCTATCCAGAAGGACAGATCCCTCTGCACACCCTCTATGGTTAGGGACTGCTTCCCCTCCCTTAAGGCCTGCAGGAGGCGCTGTTGCAAGTGACCCTCCCCAGGGCCCGAGGACGAGGGTGGGCGGGCCGGTGCCCCCCCCACTACCCCGGCATAAGTCCTGCTCGGGGCACTGGGAAGGGGAGCGCCAGGCCCCATATTTTCGGCTGAAACATCCTCCCGTGGTTCTAACACCCTTTTGACCAAGCCAGGTTCCACATTATTGCGTTTTTCTTTTGCCTTCCCTGCCCTGACCCCAACCCCCGCCACTGCATCACATTGCGCAACTATGGAGGGGCCGCCAGATGACATAAGCGGCACCTCCACGCAACCCTCCGCATCATTGGTGTCCATGTCACTTGCCAGGGCAGGGAAAGGCACATTTTCATTTGCATTTTTATTTACATTTTTATACACTTTATTGTCATTAACTTTATTATTAACTTTTGTGTTTACTTTTGTATTTACTTTGCTATTATTAACATCTTTATTAACATGCTCATTTGAAACGCCGCAGGCTATTTCCATCTCCACTATGCCTGCTGAGCTGCTTAGCAGCGGCCCCTCTATGTGTCCATCAGCCAGGCCACTCCCCTCCTCCATATCGGAGTGGCCGGCTCCGCCCCTTTTATTTGCCGAGCTGCACTGCAGCGGCCGCTCCACATGTTTACTAGCCAGGCCACTCCTCTCCTCCATACTAGAGTGGCCGGCTCCGCCTCCAGCAGAGGCTTTGGCTACGCCCTTGTCTGAGGCGTCGGGTGCCCACTGGCCTATCACGCTGGCCGGTCCCAGTGCGACCGGACCGGCCACGTTGCAGGCACCCGGGTACCTGCGGGACAGCAGTGCCCCCGACTTCCGGTCTGCCCCCTCCACCGGTATGCGGCTCACATCGCACACCGGTCTCCGGGGCTCGCCGTCAGCCGGGACTGGGGCCACGCCCCCTGCAGCGCTCTGACAGTCAGCGCCGCCCACTTCACAGTGAGCGGCGTCCGGCGCCATCTTGCCCACCCTCGATGCTATCTCCCCGCTTTCCCGCCCCGACTCCACTGCAGAAGCCGGGGCTGGGGGGTTTGCGGGTCCTGCACGTCGGACCAGAATCTCTTCTGGCCCGGAGTGCAGGGGAGACTCGTGCACATATACCAGCCTCACCTCTTTTCTCCGCTCTTCCATCTGCTTCTGTTTCAGTTTTTTTTTTCTTCTCCGCTCCGATGCCGCACTCCTCTCTTCCTCTTCCGGGGGCAGCTCCGGTCCGAAGCTAAACCCCTCCAGCGACATGGGGGGACTCCTGGTCGCAGATTTGGGTCATCAGACCAGGGGGGTGATCCCCCTCGGACCCGGAGCTGTTCCCCGAATCTGGCAGCCGCACAGCGTTTGGCACAATCCTGCTGATGGAGGCATCCCCCGACTGGCTGGGCGCCTCTGTACCTGATCCGTCTCGTACAGGGACCCGCGTTGACATGTCGGGCATTTCCTCCTCTGAAGTACCTCTGCTTACTGTCATGTCTTTTCCTCTGCTTGCTGTCAGTTTTTTTTTTTGTTTTTGTTTTTTTCCTCTGTTTGGCTTGACCCAGCCATTTGCAGGAACCGGTCATCGTTCCTTAATTTCTCGGAAAAGGCTTCTCCCCCTTCCAGGATTGCGGCTCTCCTCTCCTCCACCTCCTTTACCTCCCGCAGCAGGGAACGGACCTGTGCCGAGTATTTGGCCCTCCTGCTGCCGGAGGATTTTGCCGCTCTCTGCCGGGCCACCGTTAGGTCTCCCCGGAGCCACTGCAGGGACCTCCCCAGGTCTTTATATTCCTCGAGGTGGGCCACCAGGCGGGAGCCAAAAGTAGTGGCCTCCTCTCCCGGCCTCAGTGACCCCCACTCCACGAGGTCCCTGCAGCCATGGTGTTCCGGTCCTGCTTCTCCATGCTCCGTTACCTCTGCTCTCCTGGCGGCATGCTGCGATGCCCCAGCCACTTGGGGGGATGAGGCCACATTGCTGCAGCCCCGCGATGTCCTCCTCTCCCCTGGGGCTGGCTGAGCTTTCCCAGCCGGCTGGGATGTCCCTCCACCCCCACCGGCCTGCTCCTCGGGGCACTCTGCTAGCCCAGGCAGGTGTAATAAACCTGGGCAGGTAGTAAGGCAGAGTCCCCGGGAAGGTATGCACAAAAAGCACCACACCCAAAAACAAAACACCTCCTCTCTCCTCAGAGAGCAAGCCGCATCTGCCAATAACAAGGGTCAATTTTTGGAGGGCTTGTGAAAAGCCATTGCTTGTTGCTTTTACATCCATGTATGGATGAACCCCGACAGGCATCTGCCAATAAAAAGGGTACATTTTTGGAGGGCTTGTGAAAAGCTATTGCTTGTTGCTTTTACATCCATGTATGGATGAACCCCGGCAGGCATCTGCCAATAAAAAGGGTACATTTTAGGAGGGCTTGTCAAAAGCCATTGCTTGTTGCTTTTACATCCACGTATGGCTGAACACCGGCAGGCATCTGCAAATAAAAAGCGTAAATTTTTGGAGGGCTTGTGAAAAGCCATTGCTAGTTGTTTTTACATCCATGTATGGATGAACCCCGGCAGGCATCTGCCAATAAAAAGGGTAAATTTTTGGAGGGCTTGCACTCAAAAGCCATTGCTTGTTGCTTTTACATTACATCCATGTATGGATGAACCCCGGCAGGCATCTGCCAATAAAAAGGGTAAATTTTTGGAGGGCTTGCACTCAAAAACCATTGCTTGTTGCTTTTACATTACATCCATGTATGGATGAACCCCGGCAGGCATCTGCCAATAAAAAGGGTACATTTTTGGAGGGCTTGTGAAAAGCCATTGCTTGTTGCTTTTACATCCATGTATGGATGAACACCGGCAGGCATCTGCAAATAAAAAGCGTAAATTTTTGGAGGGCTTGTGAAAAGCCATTGCTAGTTGTTTTTACATCCATGTATGGATGAACCCCGGCAGGCATCTGCCAATAAAAAGGGTAAATTTTTGGAGGGCTTGCACTCAAAAGCCATTGCTTGTTGCTTTTACATTACATCCATGTATGGATGAACCCCGGCAGGCATCTGCCAATAAAAAGGGTAAATTTTTGGAGGGCTTGCACTCAAAAACCATTGCGTGTTGCTTTTACATTACATCCATGTATGGATGAACCCCGGCAGGCATCTGCCAATAAAAAGGGTACATTTTTGGAGGGCTTGTGAAAAGCCATTGCTTGTTGCTTTTACATCCATGTATGGATGAACCCCGGCAGGCATCTGCCACCATAAAGGGTAAATTTTTTGAGGGCTTGTCAAAAGCCATTGCTTCTTCTTTTACCACCTTATATGTATGAACCCTGGCAGGCATCTGCCGCCAAAAATGGTTAATTTTTTCCTTTTTTTAACAATGCATTAAGCATACAACATGCACAAGTGCAGTTGTTTCTGTTAGTTATCACCGTGTCCCATCCGTTTTCCTATAGCCATACATGTTGGCGTAACTTTGACACTAACTTTGCCTTAAAGACAGCTCAAAAGTACTTGGATACACTCATGGGTGACCTAAGAGTGTTATACAGGGCTTCTAGGGCTTTTAAACAGTGTTATACACGATTTTTAGGGGCTTTCTTGTATTACAGGTTTGGTCAGAACTAGTTCGGTCCGAATCAAACTTTTTCATGAAATTCGGCGAACCTGCCGAACCGAACTTTTCATAAGTTCGCTCATCTCTACTCCTAAGGAGTCTGTGAGGATGGACCAGTTTGGGCTATCTACCCAGGAGAGACAACGCAGACGCACTTCGGGACTCTGTCTATATTGCGGCCTCGGAGGCCATCTTGTGCATCTGTGTCCCTAAAAGCCCCAAAGCCTAGGGTTGGTAGGAGAGACAATATTGGGTAAAGAAGGACTTCTGTCTAAATTGTCCATACCCATGACCATAGTGTCCGGTGAGAAAACGCATCGGGTCACTGTGTATCTGGACTTTGGATCCGCTGCTAATTTCATTCGTAGAGACCTGGTGGATCTTCTCCAATTGCCCACAAACCCTCTGGAGAGGCCGTTGATGGTTGCATCAGTAAATAGACTACCTCTGCCAGACCCAGTTATAGCTGTGACCAAGCCGCTTAGGCTCCATGTGGGAGCTCTCCACTCCGAGCTTCTATCGTTCTTTGTCTTGTCCAAGGCCGTTAACCCTGTGCTGCTGGGCCTGCCTTGGCTCCAACTACATGCCCCAGTCCTGGACTGGAACTCTGCAGAGGTTCTCCAGTGGGGCTCCGAGTGTCACAACCGTTGCCTGCTACAGGTTCGTTCGGCTCAGCCTCCTCTGCCCTGGTCATTGGCAGTATTGCCTGGTCATTATGCTGCATTTTCGGACGTCTACAGAAAGAGGGAGGCGGAGACGCTGCCCCCACACCGGGCGTATGACTGTCCTATCGAGCTGATTCCTGGTGCATCCCTTCCC
This sequence comes from Rhinoderma darwinii, assembly GCF_050947455.1. NCBI lineage: Eukaryota > Metazoa > Chordata > Amphibia > Anura > Rhinodermatidae > Rhinoderma > Rhinoderma darwinii. Next base: position 642,086,964 of record NC_134687.1, on the reverse strand, counting down.
CGTGGTAGGGTATAGCCTCTCTCGCTGCCAGAGACTTTGTCCATTGCCGCTTATGTTAAGGAGAACTTGGAGAGGGGCTTCATACGGAAGTCTCCTCCCCGGCAGGAGCCGGGTTCTTCTTCGTCAAGAAAAAGGATGGTTCCCTGCGTCATTGACTACCGGGGTCTCAACCAGATCATGGTGAAAAATAAGTATCCATTGCCACTGATCTCAGAACAGTTTGATCGTATACGTGGTGCCAAGATTTTTTTTAAACTAGACCTGCGTGTGGCTTACAACCTAATCCGGATTCTCCGGGGTGACGAATGGAAGACTGGATTTAACACCCGTGATGGACACTATGAATATCTAGTAATGCCCTTCGGCCTGTGTAATGCTCCCGCGGTCTTCCAGGAGTTTGTTAATGACATCTTCCGTGACCTCCTCTATGTTTGTATTGTGGTCTATCTTGATGACATCTTAATTTTTTCTCCAGATCCTATGACTCATCAGAGACACATCCGTCAAGTTTTGCTGCAGTTAAGGGAGAATCGTCTGTACGCCAAGTTGGAGAAGTGTGTGTTTGAGAAAGATGCTCTACGCTTCCTGGGCTACATCGTCTCGAATAGTGGTCTCAAGATGGATTCTGAAAAAGTAAAATACATCCTGGAATGGCCACGCCCTCAAGGCTTGAGGGCCAAACAGCGCTTTCTGGGATTCCCTAATTTTTACAGACAGTTCATTCCAAACTTCTCCTCACTGACATCTCCTATCTCTAACTTCACCAAGAAAGGCATAAACGCCAAGGTGTGGACTCCTGAGTCAGAGTCCGCACTCAATAGCCTGAAGAGTGCCTTCATGTCAACCTCGATCCTCCATCATCCAGATGTTTCTCGACAGTTCTCATTGGAGGTGGACGCCTTATCCATCGGTGCTGATGCACTCCTGTTCCAAAGAGGTTCCAAGGGCAAGTCAATGGTATGTGGATATTTCACTAAGCTCTTCTCTTCCGCAGAACGCTACTCAACTACTCAATTGGCGATCGGGAGTTACTAGCCATCAAATTGGCTCTGGAGGAGTGGAGACATCTACTAGAGGGCGCAGCTCACCCCATCCTGATTTTTACGGACCAGAAGAATCTCACCTATCTCCAGACGGCCCAACGGCTGAACCCTCGTCAAGCCAGGTGGTCGTTGTTCTTTACCAGGTTCCAGTTTGAGCTCCATTATCGCCTGGCCGATAAGAATTTGAGGGCCGATGCCTTGTCCAGGTCATTCGAGACAGAGGACACCATGGAGATTCCACAGAATATTATTGATCCGTCTTGCATTGTCTCTGTCAACCCCTTGCAAGTTAAAGACATCCCTCCGGGGAGGACCTTTGTGCGCCTGGCTGACAGGGGGAGAATCCTCCGCTGGAGATACTGCTCTAGACTGGCAGGTCACGCAGGTACCCATAAGAACCGAGACCTGATTTCCTGTAATTTCTGGTGGCCCACACTGCCCAAAGACATTATGGACTTTGTTTCTTCCTGCTCAGTGTGTGCAGCTAACAAGGTTGCTCACTCCAGACCTGCTGGTCTGCTACAGCCGCTGCCGGTGCCCGATGCTCCCTGGCAGCATATAGCTTTGGACTTTATTACTGACCTGCCTCCCTCTGCAGGATGCAGTACTGTCTGGGTGGTGGTGGATGGACTTTCGAAAATGGCCCACCTCTGACCGGCCTTCCTTCTGCTCCTCAACTGGCCAAGCTTTTCATCCAACACATCTTCCGCCTGCATGGCTTGCCGCGGCATATTGTGTCTGATCGGGGCATTCAGTGCACCTCGAAGTTCTGGAGAGCCCTCTGTGGACTCCTCAGTGTGGAGTTGGACTTTTCGTCAGCCTACCATCCTCATTCCAATGGTCAGGTGAGAGGATCAATCAGATCTTGGAGAACTACCTACGCCACTTCATCTCCAAGCAGCATGATGACTGGGTGCAGCTGCTTCCGTGGGCTGGATTCTCATATAATAATGACACTAGTGAGTCCACAAGGAATACACCCTTCTTCATTGTCTATGGCCAACACCCACGAATTCCTCTCCCGGTGCCTGATACATCCGAGGTACCGGCACTGACACTGCTTTTAGGGACTTCCTGCAGATCCGGCAGCAGACTTAATCCTCCATCCTACCGGCAGTCGACCGCATGAAACGGAAGGCAGACACAACGAGAAGAGAACCTCCTCAATTTCTCCTTTGCACGAAGGTCTGGCTGTTCTCTAGGAATATCTGACTGAGGGTGCCATCGAGATCCTACAGCAGATTAACCATGTCGCCTACAAGCTTCGGCTGCATCCTACCCTCAAGATCCCCAACTCCTTTCATGACTCCCTCCTGAAGCACGTGGTTCAGAAACGCTATGCCAAGACTCCTAGCCCTGCAGTTGCCTCCAGCGGTCCTTCAGACACCTTCGAGGTTAAGGAGATCTTGGACACCCAGAGGGTAAGACGAAGAACTTTTTATTTGGTGGATTGGAAGGGGTTTGGTCCTGAAGAGAGGTTCTGGGAGCCAGAGGAGAACCTCAATGCTCCTACCGTTCTGAAATTTCTCTCCCGCTCTGGCCCCAAGAGGAGGGGGCGTAAGAGGGGGGATACTGTTTTGTCCATGGCCACGGGCCATCATGTTCACTCACCTCCTGACGGCCGCAGCCATGGGTCTGCGAGCGTTGGCCCCAGTCTCCTACTCAGAAGATGCAAGCGCTCATTTCCACTTATCTTGGCCAGGTCCCGTAGGGTGCGTGCGCATGCACGTACCTGCTCTTAAAGGGCCAGCGCGCGCACCTGAGTTTGATGTCTAAAATAGCCCATGAGTACCCTGGACTATAAGAAGGGCCCAGTGTTTCCCAGTTCCCAGTGTTCCCCGTTCCTGTATCTTGTATCCCGTGCTACCTAGTCAAGTGCCGTGCTGAGCTGTAGTTGTGCTGTGCTGTATTCCATGCCTGTCCTGCTATACCATGCCTGAAGTCTGCCTGCTGCCGAAGTCCCAGCCGAGCCGGTCTTTGCTACTGTCCGAGCTGCCACAGGTACACTATATGAACTATAGACTGTGACCTGTGTCCTGTTGGCCAGCTGCCACACTGTCAAGGCGGTATGGCCCAACGGGTCCACGCACCCAATGTGACACACAATCTATTTGCATCCCAGCATTTGAAATGCAATCCCACCAGAGATAGGAAGAGATGGGGAGAGCAGGAAGCCACCGGCTGCCACCTCACTTTCTCTCAAAAGGTTTCACTATCAATTCCTTAAATGGACTTTTGACATTAGTATGCAGTACTGGACTGGCCCACCAGGCCCAGGATTTACAAAAATGATGTCAGAGCTATGATTGACATGTCAATGCAGTGGCCAGTGATTGATCGGTTGCTCTCAAGAGAAATCATCACATGGGTGTGTAAACTGATGTGCCAGGGGACCTGAACACTCACAGCCGGGAACATTGAAAAGGAGGGTAACTATCAGGAATGTCTGGGCCCCATACAGCAAAATATACAGTGACTTCCACTATTTTAGAGTCTAAAAGATCTGTTAGTGAAAATGCTGGGAGTAATCAAGTAATCCAAGTCATTTACTTCACTCTTATTATTATTATCTGATGGGACAAGTATTTTGCCGATTTTGCCACTAGGTCCCTTTTTACACATGTCTGTTTTACATTGATTTTATAAAACATGAAGAAAAATAAAAAAAATAGACATATATAGCAACATTTACAAGAGACTATTGCAATCACACAAATAATGTTTATATTTTAGGATAATACATTATTATAACCAGAAAAAAACGTGCTAATAAAAAAAGAAATACATGGACTCCTTCACTTTCACTTTGAGGCTTTACTGTCTCATAAACCTATTAAAACTCTAAAATAACTAAAATGAATCATGCTGCAGTTTTGCCAGGAAAATAACAATTTCCATCCGCCTGAGATCAGACCTGTCACTTTCTATAAAGCAATTTGCTGCTCATAGAGCCCTACCCCACAGCTCTGTCCCTAATCAGAAACCGGATCTTACATTTTAAAGAGGCTCTGTCACCAGATTTTGCAACCCCTATCTGCTATTGCAGCAGATCGGCGCTGCAATGTAGATTACAGTAACGTTTTTTTAAAAAAAAAAACGAGCATTTTTGGCCAAGTTATGGCCATTTTTGTATTTATGCAAATGAGGCTTGCAAAAGTACAACTGGGCGTGTTGAAAAGTAAAAGTACAACTGGGTGTGTATTATGTGCGTACATCGGGGCGTGTTTACTACTTTTACTTGCTGGGCTTTCTGACGAGAAGTATCATCCACTTCTCTTCAGAGCGCCCAGCTTCTGGCAGTGCAGACACAGCCGTGTTCTCCAGAGATCACGCTGTGACATCACTCACAGGTCCTGCATCGTGACGAGCGAGGACACATCGGCACCAGAGGCTACAGATGACTCTGCAGCAGCATCGGCGTTTGCAGGTAAATCGATGTAGCTACTTACCTGCAAACGCTGATGCTGCTGCAGAATCAACTGTAGCCTCTGGTGCCGATGTGGCCGACACGATGCAGGACCTGTGAGTGACGTCACAGATCTGCACTGCCAGAAGCTGGGCGTTCTGAAGAGAAGTGGATGATACTTCTCATCAGAACGCCCAGCTAGTAAAAGAAGTAAACACGCCCCGATGTACGCACATAATACACGCCCAGTTGTACTTTTACTTTTCAACACGCCCAGTTGTACTTTTGCAAGCCTCATTTGCATAAATACAAAAATGGCCATAACTTGGCCAAAAATGCTCGTTTTTTAAAAATAAAAACGTTACTGTAATCTACATTGCAGCGCCGATCTGCTGCAATAGCAGATAGGGGTTGCAAAATCTGGTGACAGAGCCTCTTTAAGCCCTGACCCTGAACTGATTTTCTAAAAGACGTCAGAAAAAAGTAACAATTGTAAAATCTGTGTTGTACAAGGCCTTTTCAGTCTTTAAATATTGTGTGCAGATGGTTTAACTGCAGTAAGAGTAGTCACTTACTAATATACTGTCTGTAGCTGAAATGCCTCTGTATGCCAGTCTCACATGCAGTCACATGACCATGATTACGGTGTTTATCTCTGACTAGTGTGATGTTTTGTACACTGAACACTTGGTTATCTCCCCTCCACCTCCCTGTAGAATATGATGTCATTCATTGTATGCCTCTTATTTCCACTGCTTCCTGCTCTCCCCACCTCTTCCTACCTCTGGCCGGATTGTGTTTCAAATGTTGAGACGCAAATAGATCATACCATTGTGCCATTGATCTGGTAACCAATTCTACTCCTCCTCGGATCAGGGTATACCCTTTGTTTGTCCCTGATACAGAAGCTATGTCTCAATACATTAAGGAAAACCTAGAGAAGGGTTTCATCTGCAAATCCTCTTCTCCACCTCCATTATTCAACTTCTTCCTCCACTATCGTACTGCTGACAAAAACGTACTTCTTCCTCCACTATCGCACTGCTGTCTTACTGGATATGTCTAAGCTTTAAAGCTGTGCCAAATAAGGTCAGATTACTTTGTATTGGACTTACTTCTTATAAAAACCTCTTTGACATTTATAGGATCTCCTTCACTAATCAAAAGCCTGTTCCAATATTTGAGGCTTTGCCCCTGAACTACAGTTCCCAGAAGATTTCAGAGAAAAAGAATAAAGCTGTGATAGCTGAGAGTTTAAGGTGTTGGACTTTAAATCCGATGGCGTCTCCCTGAACACGTTCAATCCTGGGCACAGCAAAGCATTTTATAGAGAGGGAGGAAAAAAACCTTCCCGAAAAACATGAACTCCCTTAGTTTCACTTTGAGCCTTTTCTGCCTCATAAAAATATTAAAACTGTAAAATAACTAAAATGAATCATGCTGCAATTTCTCAGGAAAATAACAATATCAGTCCTCCTCAGAAAACGTACTAGTCCTTCTCAATGAATTAGAATATCATCAAAAAGTTAATTTATTTCAGTTATTCAATTCAAAAAGTGAAACTCATATATTCTATAGAGTAATTACACACAGAGTGATCTATATCAGCATTTTTTTTCTTTTAATGTTGAAGATTATGACAAACAGTTAATGAAAACCCAAAATTTAGTCTTTCAGAAAATTAGAATATTGGGGAGAAGTTGAAGATTGTAGACTCATGGTGTCACACTCTAATCAGATAATCAACACAAAATGTTTCTTAAGCCCTTAAAGGGTGTCGCGAAAAAAATAAAAATTATATAAATTTGCTTTTGGTGTCTTATTAAAAAAAAAAATTTCGAACTTTTTCTTCACTATGGGGGCTGCTATTTTTTTTTCATCACTGTATGTGTCGATTAACGACACATACAGAGATGGAATATGGCACATACATCCCCATAGAGAATGCGAACGGGAGCCGTTCGCATTCACTATGGTGTACGCCGTCTGCATGCGCCGCTCCCACACAGTCAAAATGGAAGGTCTTCGGCCGAGCGACATCCGGCGCCATTTTCTTGTGGACCGGAAGCCGCGCCCGGCAAGTAAGATGACTACTTCCGGTCGCAGCTTCCGGACATGTGTTCAGAAGCGAGCGGACGGACCGGAGGGAGCGGCAGCGGCAGGAGCAGGTAAGTTATGTTTGTGTATGTTTGTGTTTTCGTGTGTGATTACCACTGTATGTAAGCCTACTACACTGTGTATTCGCTCAAAAAATGGCGACACACAGTGTAGGAGGTTTGAACATTCAATCCCCTCCTTTCTCCTGGCACTAGCCAGGATAAAGGAGGGGGGATTGTTTGAGGACGCTAGAGCGAGTGTGTCTTCTCAAATTTTGCAGCATAAAGCAATGTGGTTGCTTTACCACATGCCAATGCTGCAATTTTGGGAATTGCTCCCTCTAGTGACCAGCACAGGGAAATGTTATAAATTAGAATCTAATTTATAATATTTCCTGACTCGTGAAAAAATAAAAAAAATTAGAACAATGTCTAATCATGTATACACTAACTGTTTAACTAAAAAAAAGGACTGGTCTGCTACTCAGTGTCCAAAGTCCTGTTTTCAGATTAAATACAATTTTGCATTTCATTGGGAAATCAAGGTCCCAGGGTTTGGAGGAAGAGTGGAGAGGCACTCAATCCAAGTTGCTTGCGGTCCAGTGTGAAGTTTCCACAGTCAGTGACGGTTTGGAGGCCATGTCATCTGCTCGTGTTGGTCCGCTGTGTTATATCAAGTCCAGAGTCAACCCAGCCATCTACCAGGAAATTTTAGAGCACTTCATGCGTCCCTCTGCTGACAAGCTTTATGGAGATGCTGATTTCATTTTCCAGCAGGACTTGGCACCTGCCCACACTGCCAAAAGTACAAATACCTGGTTTAATAACCACAGTGTCACTGCACTTGATTGGCCAGCAAACTCATCTGACCTAAACCCCATAGAGAATCTATGGGGTATTGTCAAGAGGAAGATGAGAGACACCAGACTCAACAATGCAGACGAGCTGAAGGCCACTATCAAAGCAACCTGGGCTTCCATAACACCTCACCAGTGCCACAAGCTGATCACCTACATGCCATGCAGCATTGATGCAGTAATTCATGCAGAGCCGGAGCCCCGACCAAGTATTGAGGGCATATACTGTACATACTTTTGAGTAGGCCACGGTATTAAAAATCATTTTTGAAATTGGGCTTATTTAATATTCTAATTTTCTGAGACACTGAATGTTGGGTTTTCATTAACAGTTAGCCATAATCATCAACATTAAAAGAAAAAAAATGCTGGAAAAAATATATGAGTTTCACTTTTTGAATTGAATTACTGAAATAAATTAACATTTTGATGACATTCTAATTCATTGAGAAGGACTAGTATATCAGAAACCTGTCTCTTTCTCATAGAGCCCTACCCAACAGCACTGTCACTAATCAGAAATTGGATTCTACATTTTAATCCCTGAACTGATTTTCGCAAAAAATGTCAGAAAAAAGTAGCAACGGTAAAATCTGTGTTGGACAAGTGGGTAAAAGCCTTTTCAGACTTAAAATATTGTGTGCAGATGGTTTAACTGCAGTCAGAGTGGTCACTTACCAATATACTGTCTGTAGCTGAAATGCTTCTGTATGCCAGTCTCACATGCAGTTACAGGACCATGCTTCTGGTGTTTATCTCTGACTAGTTTCATATGTTGTACACAGAATACTTGGTTATCTCCCATCCACCTCCCTGTAGAATGTGATGTCATAAAATATATGCCTCTTATTTCCACTGCTTCCTGCTCTCCCCATCTCTTCCTACCTCTGGTAGGATTGCTGTCACGTTGGGTATGAAGACCCACTGGGCCGTACCGCCTTGACGGCATGGCAGCTGGCCAACAAGACGCAGGTTACAGTATAGTTTGTATAGTGTACCTGTGGCAGCTCGGACTGTAGTGAAACAGGCTCGGCTCGGACTAGGCAGCAGGCAGACGTCAGGTATGGTGTAGCAGGACAGGTGTGGTATACAGCACAGCATGAGTTCAGTTCAGTATGGCACTTAACCAGGATAACACAGGATACAGGAACGGGGAACCCTGGGAACTGGGAAACACTAGGAGACCATTTGCTTAGACAAACTTTGGGTACGACAACAACGCTCAGGCATGGGAGGAAGGGGCTGAGCCCTTCTCATAGTCCAGGGTACTCATAAGCTAATTTTGACATTAACTTCAGGTGCACGCGCTGGACCTTTAAGAGCGGGCACGAGCATGCGCGCGCACCCTACGGGACCCAGCTGAGGTAAGCGGAAGTGAGTGCTGGTGTCTCCTGAGGAGGAGACTGGGGCAAGCGCTCGCAGACCCATGGCTGCGGCTGTCAGGAGGTGAGTGAGCCTGACGGTCCGCGCCCGTGAACATGCAAATTGCGTTTAAAATGCTGCCATTGCTTTAATTGTATTGGTCAGCAGATTAAAGTTAGCATGAAACAAAACCCAAAAAACAATGGAGGAATCAGTTTTTTTCCCCATTCCACCCTACAATTATTATTTTTTTCCACTATATAGACATTTAAGCACAAAATAGGATACATGACATGGTGCCATTAAAAACTACAGACATCCCGCAAAAAAACAAGCCCTCATGTGGCTATGTCAATGAAAAAAAATAAAAAAGTATGGCTCTTGGAATGCAACGATGGAAAAATGATAAATTTGTTCCACTAGATACTTATTGTTATGTCCATGGCTGGGGGCCATCAGGCTCACTCACCTCCTGATGGTTGCAACCATGGATCTCCGAGCGCTGGCCCCAGCCTTCTCCTCAGGAGACACCAGCGCTCACTTCCGCTTACCTTGGCCAGGTCCCATAGGGTGCTGAGTTTAAGTCTAAATTATAGCATGAGCACCCTGGACAATAAGAGGGGCCCAGCCCCTTCCTGCCTTGCCTGAGCATTGTTGTCTTACCTTAAGTTCGTCTTAGCAAATGGTCTCCTAGTGTTTTCCAGTTCTCAGTTTGACATCTGCCTGCTGCCTAGTCTCAGCCGAGCCTGTCTTACTACTGCCTGAGCTACCACAGGTACACTATACAAACTATGGACTGTGACATGGGCCCTGTTGGCCAGCTGCCATACTGTCAAGGCGGTATGGCCCAGTGGGTCCACGTACCCAACGTGACAGTATGCTCAGGCCATGGACCCCGCTGGTCAATCCAAGACCATGATGACATCACAAGAGATGCGGGCGGATATGCTAGACCTCCGGTCTCAACAGGACCAACTCCACTAGACCTTGAACAGTATTGCACGTCGGCTCGAGGTGAAAGCTGCCGATCCTCCTACTACACCTCCTGGCAGTATTGATCCTCTCGCTACACCTCCTGGCAGTGCTGATCCCTGATTTTCTTTGCCACTTCCTGACCACTATGATGGAGACGCAAGTACCTGCCGAGGATTTTGAACCGGTGCCAGACCCACTTCAGCCTGTATGCAAGGGCGTTTTCGTCTGATGGCGCAAGGGTCGCTTTCATCGTCTCTCTCCTCACTGGCAGGGCCTTTGCATGGGCGAATCCTATCTGGGAGAGACAAGGACCAGAGACCCGGGACTTCCAGGGGTACCTTCTGACATTTTGCACGATGTTTGAGGAGCCTGGACGAGTCTCGTCTGCAGCCACCTCCTTGCTGAACCTACGCCAGGTAGACACCACTTCCGCACCCTGGTGGGAGAACTGTTGTGAAACAATGAGGCCCTGGTGGCTACAATCTGGCAGGGACTGTCTCCTAAGATTAAGAACGAGCTTGCCGCTCGAGATCTACCATCTACCCTGGATGACCTCATCCTTCTGGGCGCCCAGATTGATATAAGTATCCGAGAACGGCTCCATGAAGCTCATTGGGAGGGAGGAGTGCCTCAAATGCCGATCCTCCTAAGGAGTCTGTGAGGATGGACCAGTTTAAGCTATCTACCCAGGAGATACAACGCAGACACACCTCGGGACTCTGTCTATATTGTGGCCTCAGGAGCCAGCTTGTGCGTCTGTGTCCCCAAAAGTCCCAAAGCCTAGGGTTGGTAGGAGAGACAACCTGGGATAAAGAAGGACTTTCGTCTAAATTGTCCATTCCCGTGACCATAATGACCGGCGAAAAAACGCATGGGGTCTCTGTGTATCTGGACTCTGGATCCGCTGCTAATTTCATTCGTAGAGACCTGGTGGATCTTCTCCAATTGCCCACTACCCCTCTGGAGAGGCTGTTGATGGTTGCATCTGTAAATGGACTACCTCTGCCAGACCCAGTTAGAGCTGTGACCAAGCCGCTTAGGCCACTCCGAGCTCCTCTCGTTCTTTGTCTTGCCCCGTGCTGCTGGGCCTGCCTTGGCTCCGACTACATGCCCCAGTCCTGGACTGGAACTCTGGAGAGGTTCTCCAGTGGGGCCCCGAGTGTCTCGAAAGTTGCCTGGCACGAATTCGTTCGGCTCAGCCTCCCCTGCCTTGGTCATTGGGTGCATTTTCTGACGTCTTCAGCAAGAAAGAGGCGGAAACACTGCCCCCACACCGGGCGTATGACTGTCCTATTGAGCTGATCCATGATGAATCCCTTTCCCATGGTAGGGTATATCCTCTCTCCTTGCCAGAGACTCTGTCCATGTCCGCCTATGTTAAAGAGAACTTGGAGAGGGGCTTCATACGGAAGTCCTCCTCCCCGACAGGAGCCTGGTTCTTTTTTGTCAAGAAAAAGGATGGTTCCCTGCGTCCTTGTATCGACTACCGGGGGTCTCAACCAGATCACGGTGAAAAATAGGTATCCATTGCCATTGATCTCAGAATTGTTTGATCGAATATGTGGTGCCAAGATTTTTCCAAACTAGACCTGCGTGGGGCTTAAAACCTAATCTGGATTCGCCGGGGTGACAAATGGAAGACTGGATTTAACACCCGTGACAGACATTATGAATATCTAGTAATGCCCGTCGGCCTGTGTAATGCTCCCACGGTCTTCCAGGAGTTCGTTAACGACATCTTCTGTGACCTCGTCTATGTTTTTGTTGTGGTCTGTCTTGATGACATCTTGATTTTTTCTCCAGCTTCTATGACTCATCAAAGACATGTCGTCAAGTTTTGCTGCGGTTAAGGGAGAATCGCCTGTACGCCAAGTTGGAGAAGTGCGTGTTTGAGAGAGATGTGCTACCCTTCCTGGGCTACATCGTCTCGAATCGAGGTCTCAAGATGGATCCTGAAAAGGTAAAGTCCGTCCTGGAATGGCCACGCCCTCAAGGCTTGAGGGCCATACAGCGCTTTCTGGGATTTGCAAATTTTTACAGACAGTTCATTCCAAACTTCTCCTCACTGACATCTCCTATCTCTAACCTCACCAAGAAGGGCATGAACGCCAAGGTGTGGACTCCAGAGGAGGAGTCTGCATTCAATAGCCTGAAGAGTGCCTTCACGTCAGCCTCTAACCTCAATCATCCAGATGTTTCTCGACAGTTCGCGTTGGAGGTGGGCGCCTCCTCTGTCGGTGCTGGTGCACTCCTGTTCCAGAGAGGTTCCAAGGGCAAGTGAATGGTATGTGGCTATTTCTCTAAGCTTTTCTCTTCCGCAGAACGCAACTACTTGATTGGCGATCGGGAGTTACTGGCCATCAAATTGGGTCTGGAGGAGTGGAGACATCTACTAGAGGGCGCAGCTCATCTCATCCTGATTTTTACGGACCACAAGAATCTCACCTATCTTCAGACGGCCCAACGGCTGAACCCTCGTCAGGCCAGGTGGTCGCTGTTCTTTACCAGGTTCTAGTTTGAGCTCCATTATTGTTCAGCTGACAAGAATGTGAGGGCCGATGCCTTGTCATACGAGACAGAGGACACAGGGGAAATTCAACAGAATATTATTGATCCGTCTTGCATTGTTTCTGTCAACCCCCTGCAAGTTAGGGACATTCCTCCGGGGAGGACCTTTGTGCGCCTGGCTGACAGAGGGAGAATCCTCAGTTGGGGACACTGCTCTAGACTGGCAGGTTACGCGGGTACCCATAAGACCAGAGACCTGATTTCCCATCATATCTGGTGGCCCACGTTGCCCAAAAACATCATGGACTTTATTTCTTCCTGCTCAGTCTGTGCAGCTAACAAGGTTGCCTTCTCCAGACCTGCTGGCCTGCTCTAGCCGCTGCCTGTGCCAGATGCTCCCTGGCAGCAAATAGCTAAGGACTTTGTTACGGACCTGCCTCCCTCTGCGGGATGCAATGTTGTCTGGGTGGTGGTGGACCGATTTTCCAAGATGGCCCACTTCGTTCTGCTGACCGGCCTTCCTTCTGCTTCTCAACTGGCCAACCTTTTCATCCAACACATCTTCCGCCTGCATGGCTTGCCACGCCATATTTTGTCTGATCGGGGAGGTCCGGTTCAACTCTAGGTTCTGGAGAGCCCTCTGTAGACTCCACAATGTGAGATTGGACTTTTCCTCAGGCTACCATCCTCAGTCCAATGGTCAAGTTGAGAGGATCAATCAGATCTTAGAGAACTACCTATGCCACTTCGTCTCCAAGCAGCATGACAGGGTGCAGCTTCTTCCATGGCCTGAGTTCTCGTATAATAATCACACTAGCAAGTCCACAAGGAATACACCATTCTTCGTTGTCTACGGCCAACACCCACGAATTCCTCTTCCAATACCAGCAGCTAATTCTGCATTTGGGGACTTCCTGCAGATCTGGCAGCAGACTCGATCCTCCATCCTACTGCCAGTCGACCGCATGAAATGGAAGGCAGACACGAGGAGAAGAGAACGTCCTGAATTTCTCCCTGGCACAAAGGTCTGGCTGTCCTCTAGGAATATCCGACTGAGGGTGCCATCATACAAATTTGCTCTCAGGTTCCTCGGACCCTTCGAAGTCCTACAGCAGACCAACCCTGTTGCGTACGAGCTACGGCTGCCTCCTACCCTCAAGATTCCCAAGTCTCCTAGCCCTGCGGTTGCCTACAGCAGTCCTTCAGAAACCTTTGAGGTTAAGGAGATCTTGGACACCAAGAGAGTAAGAACTTTTTTTTTGGTGGATTGGAAGGGGTTTGGTACTGAAGAGAGGTCCTGGGAGCCAGAGGAGAACCTCAATGCTCCTACCCTTCTGAAGAAGTTTCTCTCTCGCTCTGGCCCCAAGAGGAGGGGGCATAATAGGGGGGATACTGTCATGCCTATAGCCGCAGGCTCACTCACCTCCTGACGGCCGCAGCCATGGATCTGCGAGCGCTGGCCCCAGCCTCCTCCTTAGGAGACGCCAGCGCTCACTTCCGCTTATCTCGGCCGGGTCCCGTAGGGTACGCACGCGCATGCCCGCTCTTAAAGAGCCAGCACGCGCACCTGAGTTTAAGTCTAAATTAGCCCATGAGTACCCTGGATTATAAGAGGGACCCAGCCCCTTCCTGAGCGTTGTTGTCTTACCTTAAGTTTGTCTTAGCAAATGGTCTCCTAGTGTTTTACAGTTCCCAGGGTTTCCCGTTCCTGCTACCTGTAACCTGTGTCCCGTGCTATCCTGGTCAAGTGCCGTGTTGAGCTGAAGTTGTGCTGTGTACGATGCCTGGTGCCTGCTTGCTGCCTAGTCCCAGCTGAACCTGACTTACTACTGTCCCAGCAACCACAGGTACACTATACGAACTTTAGACTGTGACCTGTTGGCCAGATGCCATACCGTCAAGGCGGTACGGCCCAGTGAATCCACGTACCCAACGTGACACTTATGTTTATTGATAAATGATAACCGGTATAGAATAACTGATGTAACGTCCACTGGGAATGTGGACCCACTGGGCTACTCTGCTGGCCAGACAAGTTTAGGACAGTCACTGATCGATGGTACCTTGATGGAAGGCTGGTACCTTATTACTGGAGGTAGGCTTGTGCTGGATTATCAGAAGCTGTCTTGTGCTGGATTATCGGAAGCTGCCTTGTGCTGGATTATCGGAAGCTGGTTTGTGCAGGATTTTCAGAAGCATAACTGGTCTCCGACACTGGACTCAGGACTCGTCACGGACATTGTGCTCAGGATACAGGAATAGTCACGGACACAGGACTCGTCACGGACACTGGAGTCGTCACAGACACTGGAGTCAGTATATAGGACTAGACACAGATACAGGACTCGGGATACAGGGCTGAACACATATACAGAATAGTCACGGACAAAGGTTTCAGGGAACTGGATACGGAACCTTCACAGACTAATTGGGTTAGCACTAACATTGCTCAGGCACTGAGGCAGAGGGCGGGTCCAACTATATAGGCCAGGGTGTGCAGGGATAGGCTGGGGACACTTCAGTGGTGCACATGCTGGCCCATTAAGAAACCACCAGAGTGCGTACGCACCCTACAGGGAGCAGGAGGCAGTGCTAGCCGGCGTCCCCAGGGAGGAGAAACACACTGATGGCCTCGGCCTCCGTGGGAGGGAATATGTTGGCGGTCCCCGGCTGTCGGCTCTACAGTACCCCCCCTATGCTCTTTTCTTAAGGCCAGAGCGAAGGAGGAATTTTTTGATGGACATGGGGGCATTAATGTTCCCTTCAGGTTCCCAAGATCTCTCCCCAGGACCAAAACCCCTCCAGTCCACAAGGTAGAAATTCTTCCCTCCAACCTTCTTGTAGTAAAGAACCTCCTTGACTTCAAATACATCTGCAGAATCCCTCGGATCAGATGTGGAATTAGGGGAATTTTCCTTATCAATTGAGGAGCACAGGTTTCAGGAGAGAAACATGCCAGGATTCGGGAATCTTGAGAGTCGGAGGCAGACGTAGTTTGTAAGACTATACTATCTGAGAGTGTTGTGTGCAGAGTTCAGTGTATTTCTATACGATGCTGCTCACGGTCTACTGCTTGTAAGGACTGAGGAAATCTATCACAAACAGGAGGCAGAGGAAACAGGCTGAAGGTGCATCAGTTAGGATACACTAAAACTCTACAGTGTGAGGATAGCAGTTCTATGTCACCCATCCATCACTTGCTAAACTTAAAGATAGGACTCAGAGCAGAGCAAGTGCAGTGTGAGGACACTCCACCCCCTCTGCTTCTGCAAAGCCTGAAACATCATAGGAAATGTACTATGCATTAGGAAAACCATATCAAAGGGAAAGAAGAAACCAAGATGGCAGACAGCGCATAAATGGCACATTAACGAAAACAGATAAACGCCACGTATACACAGGAACTTCTACATTATACTATAATAGCAGCTTTTGGAGCACTATATAGGAAAAAAATTGCAGGAGCGCTTTAACTCTGACGACTCAGATTGGATACTTGAATACGTGTTTATTCACCCCTAAGGAATTCAGGTACTTTCCAATCCTATTTTCTGGGTTATTTGATCTCAGGTTGACATGTCTCCTGTTTCTTTGTCTTTCGATGGCCCGGGACCTTTTTTACTTGTCATTCTTATTTTTCCATCTTAGTGCATGCGACCAATGTCGCCCCCACCTAAAACGGTACAATACATCAATATATAAGATATGAAAGATATAGATAAAAGATAGGTAGATAGAATTAATAATAATCTTTATTTGTATAACATAAAAAAATTGCAACTTAGATATATAAAGATATTATAATCATCTATCTCATATATATATTGATATATAGTATAGTTCTAAGCTGGTGCTACACAACGACTTCGGCCACGACACAGGTCCCATGGCCAAAAATCGCTTTGTTCAGTAGCCTACATCGCAAGTAAAATGACCCCGATGACTTTCACTGTCATTACTTGCCATGTGGGCTACGAAACATACTGATCTTTGGCCGTGCAATCTGTCGTGGCCAAAGTTGCCGTGTAACCTCAGCCTAAAACTACACTATATAACAATATATATATCAGATAGATAGCTATAGAGAAAAAGAATAATCTTTATTTATATGAGACAAAAAAAAAATCTGCATTTAGACATTATTATAATTTTTATTATGGATGAGATAGATAAATGATAAATAGAATGACATGAAAAAATCTGTATAATAACTTTATTATGGACTTCATAGACAAATAAGACAGATAGATATGAGGTAAATACATAGATAGACATAAGATCCATAGATAGATATGGGGGGGGGGGATCAGGGTTTGCCATGAGAAGTGGTGCGCCGCCGACAGAGAAAGTATTGTGATCATTGTCACAGGTTGTCACAATGATCACATACCTACATGCCACGCTGATTAATCTCTGGGCAGAGTTCCGTGATGTCAGCTGTCTAGACAGCTTTGTCATGAAGCTAAATGCTGCTACAAAGCTGAAAAGAGTAAACTCAGCAGGACGTTGTGGAACATCCTTGCAGAGTTAATTGCGGACTGCCTGGACATTTATAGTCTATGGGCGGTCCGCAATTGGTTAACAAGACTTATTTTGTGTGCAAAACATTTCCCACATTCTGAACATGAATATGGCTTCTCTCCTGTGTGACTTCTCTCATGTATAACAAGATTTGAATTTTGAGCAAAACATTTCCCACATTCTGAACATGAATATGGCTTCTCTCCTGTGTGAATTCTCATGTGTAACAAGATCTGATTTCTTTATAAAACATTTCTTACATTCTGAACATGAATATGGCTTCTCTCCAGTGTGACTTCTCTCATGTCTAACAAGATGTGATTTATTTGTAAAACATTTCCCACATTCTGAACATGAATATGGCTTCTCTGCTGTGTGATTCCGCTCATGTATTACAAGGTTTGATTTTCGTGCGAAACATTTCCCATATTCTGAACCGGGGTATGGCTTCTCTCCTGTGTGACTTGTGTGTGTAAAACGACCTGAGCTTTTTGTAAACTGTTTACCACATTGAAAGCTTTTACCCCCTTTCTGAGCTGTGCTTGTGGTAAGATTCTGTGATTTGTCAGAAGACTGTTCCTCATTATTAGGAGGATTATATGATAGATCTGCACTGTGAAGTCTAGGATGTACATTAATGGTAGCAAGGTTTTCTCCTGAAGACTGCTGCATGATATCTTCATCTTCTGCTTTATAATTTAGCAATAACACGAAGTTGCCCTCAGAGTTCATGCTGGGATTTTCTGTTAGGATTAAAAATGAATTTTTGTTTGTCTTTTTCAAACAATAAATGTAACATAATCATAACATTCTAATTAGGCTAGAATCATACATGCACTTTATTGAGTCAAAGCCAGAAATGGATCCAGCAGGAAAGAAACGTATAGTCCATGCCTTATGGTTAAAGTAAAACTGTACTAGACACTGCACGTGTAATTCAGCCGTATAAAACTTTATCATTTATATATTTTAAAGTGTTATATAAAGTCCAGGATTCTGGTCTGCACACAGTCACCACTTTTATTACATAAGTATTTACTTGACAAAAATAAAAATTTAAAAGCACAAGCTTGTTTTGCAATTATGGCCTTTGACAACACATTTGGCCCTTCAATGCCAATTGGGCATCACTTTAATACAATAATTTAACTTAAAGTGGCTCTGTCACCAGATTATAAATGCCCTATCATCTACATAATCTGATCGGCGCTGTAATGTAGATATCAGTGGTTTTTATTTTGAAAAACAAATCATTTTTGACCAAGTTATAGACAATTTTAGATTTCTGCTAATTACTTTCTTAATAGACAACTACACGTGTTTTTACTTTTTACCAACTGGGCGTTGTACAGAGGAGTGTATTTCTTTCACTGCACAATCACGCTGTAACAATGGGCTGGAACAATGAGAAGTGTATGATGCAGATTGGTCACTGATTGGTCAGAGTCATACGCTCCTCTGTACAACGCCCAGTTGGTAAAAAGTAAAAAACACGCCCAGTTTTCTATTAAGAAAGCAATTAGCATAAATCTAAAATTGTTTATAACTCGGTCAAAAATTATCGTTTTTCAAAATCAAAACCACTGTTATCTACATTACAACGCTGATCAGATTATGTAGAAGATAGGGCACTTATGTGACCCACAACCCACACATTATGTGACCACTGGAATTCAGGTAACACTGTATTTACACTGTAACACTGTGGTATCGAACAGATTAACAGTATTTTACTGAGGAGTATGAAGTATTTATACCTACAGCAGCATCTTATCATCAGGTCTGTCAGTGTCGGTGTGGGAGCAGCTCTTGCACGGACTCTTCTGTGTTGTTTTTGTTTTTTAACGTATTGTCACTGCAGCCAGTTTTAACTTTCCAGACAGAGCCTAATTTTTTTTTTAATCTGACGTACCACTTGTGTGATAATACATTTGGAATGCTTTTACTTATCCAAGTGATTCTGAGATTTCTTGTGACACATTGTACTTTATGTTAGTGGTAAATTTTGGTCAATACATTCAGTATTTGTAAAAAACAAAAAACAACAACACCAAAATGCGTCTAACACTTATACATTTTAAAAATTATTATTTTTTCTTCTATTACTCTGCTTGTAAGACCATCATACCATACAAAATAGTAAATAATTCACATTTCCCATGTCTACTTTATGTTGGCATAATTTTTTTAATATCCTTTAAGCCTTTCATGCCGACAATCTGTAGATTCACGTCCAATCCGCATATACCCCATGCAGCGAGGACGTGAATCTGCAGACCTCTGCTTCTGTCGGCATAGCGCTGGGGAGAGCGCTCTGACGCCAGCGGTGTCAGTGTCCCTGGTTCCCCAGCAACCTGTTCTCTGACAGCCGAACCGATTTATTCGGCTACAGAGAATATGATCACCATTATTACCTGCTTCCTGACTGCCCACTGTAAATTCACGTCGGTGCTTGCTGGGCTCTGTTCAGCACCGACGTGAATTCACAGTGGGTGTTAAAAGCGCGATCCGGGTGTCTCAGAGTAGCGGTGATACACGGATCGCGCTGTTAACCCCTGCCTCTGGTCCCGAAGATATGATTGGGACCTGATTGGTTCAGTTCCTGATCATGTGATCACAGGGAAAGTTTGCTGTAGCAACAAACTGGAAAGTTTGTTGCTACAACAAACTTTCCCGGGGACCGATCGTCAGTTGCATGGCAAAACCGGAGGCTGGTCCTCATAGGCTCCCTGTTAGTGTGACGGTCAGCATCACACTGACCGTTTATAATACATTACACTACTTAGGTAGTGTAATGTATTATATCAGCTATCAGTGCTGTAGGTCTTCAGGTAAAAAAAAAAGTAATACAAATGTTTTATAAAAGTGTAAAAACAAGTTATAAGTTACAAAAACAAAAATGTATTTTTTTTCCTATAAGAAGTCTTTTATTAGAGGAAAAAAATGAAACCGTTAAAAAAGTACACATATTTGATATCACAGCGTTTGTGACGACCCAAACTATAAAGTTATATTTCCCGCACGGTGAACACCGCAATAAATAAATAAAATTAAAAAACAATGCTAGCATCACTATTCGTTTGGTCATCACCCATCCCAAAATATAGAATAAAAAGTGATAAAAAAAAAGTTGCATTTACCCCAAAATAGTACCAATAAAAATTACAAACATATCCCGCAACAAACAAGCCCTTATACTGCTTTTTTGACTGAAAAATAAAAAAGTTATGGCTCTCAGAATATGGTAAAACAACCAAAAAACATAGGGGACATAACACCCACTATTGTACCTATGAATGTATAACTGACACGTATTTTCATAAAATATTATAATTTTTATTAGTACATAATGAATAACAATACGTGATATCAGAAATAATGACAATGATAAAAATAAGTCAGATTCCAAGAACAGCATCAGAGTGGTATAGATGTAATTATACCTGAGGGTATACAGAACAACCCATCTAGAGACAAAAATGCCAAATCATGCAGACCCCATGAAATATAAAGGACATGTGTAGCTGTAAAAGACAGCAAAAATACACAGCCCAAACAAAAGTTGTAACTATAGGTAAATATAAATGGTGAATAGCCATATATGTATAACCCTGAATAGAGTGCTATCTAATGGGAAAAAAGCATTTCACTACAGAAAATAAACCATACCTATAGACATGGTGGCAGGAAATGGACATCAGCCTAGATGTGGCACAGAAAAAAAGAGCACCTCGACGCGCGTTTCGCCTGGGACCGGCTTCATCAGAATATGGTGACACAAAAAAGAAATAATTTTATACAAAAAGTGATTTTATTGCGCAATTGTCACAAAACATTAAAAAAAAAAAAACTATATACATATGGTATCGCCGTAACCTAATCGAACCGCAGAATAAAGTAAAATGTCACTTATAGCGCACGGTGAACACTGTCAAAAATTTAAAATGAAAAGACAAAAAACATTATCAGAATTTATGTTTTTTTGTCACTTTGCTTGCCAAAAATAAATAAATAAAAAAAATAAAGAATAAAAGAAAATAAGTGATAAAAAAAAAATCAAAAAAATCACATGTACCCTAAAAAAATTGTACCAATGAAAATGACAGATGGTAACGTAACAAATAAACCCTCACACAGCTCCAGTAGAGAAAAAAGAAAAAAATTCTGGCACTCAGAATATAGCGACAGAGATTGTGCGGAGCGTTCCAAAAGCGGATAAGATTAGGCACCATTTATCAGTGCAACACTGGCCACATATCTATGAATTATTATTTATTCACCGCATTATTATACCCTCTTATTATGCCCTGATGTACTCTGCACAGATTACATATACCCTGATGTACTCCTCACAGTTTACATATACCCTGATGTATTCCGCCCATCTTACATATACCCTGATGTGCTCCGCACAGATTATATATGCCTCCAAATTATAAACTGAAATACCAGCAAAACCCCCAAATAGAACTACTACCAAGCACAATCTGCGCTCCAAAATCCAAATGGCGATCCTTCCCTTCTGAGCTCTGCCATGGGTCCAAACACCAGTTTATTACCACATATGGTGTATTGCTGTAATCGGGAGAAATTGCTTTACAAGTTTTGGGGTGCTTTTTATTCTTTATTCCTTGTACAAAAAAAAATAATATTTTTTCAGAGAAAAAGATTTTCACTTTCACAGACAAACTCAAATAAATATAGCAAAAGACCTGTGGGGTCAAGATGCTAACTATACCCCTAGATAAATTCCTTGAGGTATGTAATTTCCAAAACCCTGTCACTTTTGGGGCGTTTCCACTGTTTTGGCACAAGACCTCTTCAAACCTGACATGGTGCCTAAAATATATAAAAAAAAAAAAAGGAGGCCCCAAAATCCACTAGGTGCTCCTTTGCTGCTGAGGCCTGTGCTTTAGTACATTAACACACTAGGGCCACAAGTGGGATATTTCTAAAAACTGCAGAATATGGGCAATAAATATGGAGTTGCGTTTCTCGGGTCAAACCTTCTCTGTTAAAGAAAAAAAATGTATTACAAATAAATTTTGGCAAAAAAAAAAAAAAGTGTTCATTTCCCCTCTACTTTGCTTTAATTCCTGCGAAATGCCTAAAGGGTTAAGAATTGTTGTGGGTGAAGGGGTGAAGTTTTTAAAATGGGTTGATTTATGGGGTCTATCTAGTACATAAGGCCCTCAAAGCCACTTCAAAACTTTACTGGTCTTTGAAAAATGTGAGAAATTGCTGCTAAAGTTCTAAGCCTTGTAACGCCTAGAAAAATATATATTTTTTCAAAAAACGATGCAAATATAAAGTGGACATATGGAATATAAGAAATAGTAAAACATTTGTGTGGTATTACGCTCTGTTTTACAAGCAGATACATTTAAAATGAGAAAAATCATAATTTATATAAATTTGACCACATTTTTCCACTAACATAAAGTACAATAAGTCACGAAAAAACACTCTCAGAATCGCTTGGATAGGCAAAAGCATTCCAGAGTTATTACCACATAAAATGACACGTCAGATTTTACAAAATGGGGCTGGTCCCGAAGGCCAACATGAGCTTGGTCCTGAAAGGGTTAATCTTAGAAAGCTTTAGGTGTTTCACAGGAATGAAAGCAAAGTGGATGTGAAACGTAAAATTGTAACTTTTTTTGCAGAAATTAAAATTTTGATATATATTAATTTTCCTGTAATACAATCAGGTGTCAACAGAGAAACAACTCAATCTTTATTACACTGATTCTAAAAATAGAAATATCCCATATGTGGCCCTGGTGTGCTATGTGACAAACACTGGTATGAACGAGCACCTTGTGGATTTTGGGGCCTCTTTTTATTAGGAGATTTTCCCAGGCACATTATAGATTTGCAGAGGCCTTGAGGTGCCAAAATATAAGAAACGCCCTTGGATTTTGCTTGGTAGTAGTTTTGTCTGGAGTTTTGCTGGCATTTCAGTTTATAATGTGGGGACATATGTAAGCTCTGACGAGTACATAAGGCCATAATAAGAGGGTATAATAATGGGGTAAATAATAAAATGAATAATCCATAGATGTGTGGCATACTGTAAAGCAATCCTTTATGCACAGGCCAGTGTCGCACTGATAGAGGTCGTCCATTCTTATTCCTCTTTAAGAACACACTCTGCACTTTGTTGGGGACTTTTCCTTCTTTGTAGTTTAGGAAACTTTTCTGGTAAAATTGTTCTCCTGGTATAATACGGGCACCCTCGCTTCTAGTAGATGTGCTCAGTCCCTCTTCTTCCTGGTTCCCAAAAATTAGGGCCTTGATAACCACCACTTACAACTGTAGGAATGTGTTCCTCTGGCCTGCACATTAGTAAGTTTCATCACCCTGCCTTACAAGAGCCATACCTATTATTTTTACATCATAGCCGTATGAGGGATTTTCTTTGCGGGACAAGCTGTAGTATTTATTAGTACTATTTTAGAGTACATGCAACTTTTTGAGCACTTTTTATTCCATTTTCTTGGGAGGCAAGGTGACCAGAAAACAGCAATTGTGGCATAGTTTTTTTTTGGGTGGGGGGGGGTTTGTTACGGCGCTCACCGTGCGATATAAATGACTTATAAGTGACTTCTGCACATACTGACCAATAACAGTGATCGCCGGCTGATACCAAAGCTAACTGGTCTCCAGATGGCTGGCAGGACGTCCGTTATCAGTAACTGTCAACTGTCCCTGTGCGATCTTGAGTGGGGACAGTCTTACATGTTCGTCACCATGCGAAGTCACCACATCCCCTGAAGTACATGCACCTGATTTTGCATTAAGGGTTAAATTAAAGATGTAGAACAGTGAAATTGAATAAACAGAGATGGTGCCGAAATATTCTGCAGCGCTGTACATAGTTTCTCACTTACTGTCCCCATTGGGGCTCACAATCTAAATTCTCTATTGGTATGATTTGGGGTGTGGGAGGAAACCAGACTACCCGGAGGAAACCCACGCAAACACGGGGAGAACATACAAACTCCATGCAGATGTTGTCCTTGGTTGAATTTGAACCCAGGAGTCAAGCGCTGCAAGGCAACAGTGATAACCAGTGAGCCACCATGCTGTAATTTCTACAATCTATTAAGTCCAGTGAGAATATAAAAGCAGCCAGACGAGCATCTATCGCCGGCATCAATCACACAGTAATTGCAAATTATTTTCACCCATATACGGATCTTCCCTATGTGATGAAGGCAGATTTTTACCACTCGCTTGGAGTTGGCTATTTTTATTGGATCATACTGAATTGTCCATAAAACGTGTCAATAGTGCGGGAACGCATGACGGGATAAGAAATATGAGTGAGCTTCTATAGAACAAGGTATACAATATCACGATTCTGAGGTAGTTAAATCAGAGGAAGAGTGGTCAGAGTCATAAATCTGCGGGGTGTTGAGGAAGGACACTGAAGGACTCGTCAATATCTCTAGAAGCTCCACCGCAGGGTGAATGAGCAGGTCCTGCAGATTCACAGCATCCTAGACTCGATTAGAAAGGACCGTGGGTTTCAGTAGTCCCGTGGATTAGACTATAAACAGAAAGCTCTCCCAGCTACACAAGGTATTGCCTGTTTCTCAGCCCATCAATGCATTGCTGACTGCACCGGGTACCTTGCCCTGGATCTTCCATGCAGGGTAATGGAGCCGCTTATTTCTTAGAGCATGGGGGAGAGTCATGTGAGTATGACGCATGCTAGTAGTGCAGGTGCCATTCTGTGCATATGATGCGGGAAGCGACCTCTGAGGATGGTGGAGAGCTTGTCCTTGAGAAGCAGGATATTGTCCATCCTGCTCTTTTTTCGACTACCAGGTAGGATTATTTAGGGGCTTTATTATAGTCCAGACTCAGCAGCTCTCCTAAAACGCGGCCAATGCGGAGTGACATCTACTGAAAGTCCCGTACATACAATTTATTTTTTGGGGGGGGGGGGTGGATACACAGCAAATTTGAAAAACCTTTTTTTCTTAACTTTGTTTTTATCTTCTTACACAAAGCACAGTGCAGTATAATTAATGTATATTGATTCCATGGGTCATTACGATTCTTTTTTTTTTGGGGGGGGGGCTCTTTTTAATTTTTATTAAAAACTTTATTCAAGTTAACAATCCTTTTTTTGTTCTCTATGGACAAAAACGACTGACTATCACTGACAAGTAACATAATAAGCAGTTATCGATGGCAAGCCTGGATCCTCTGCTGCCATGGTATCCCATCGCAGAGCGCTGATGGTCTGAAGCGGAAGCCCCCTCCCTCTGTTACACACCTTCGTTTCAGCAGCCACTATTGACCAAAACATCTAAGGGGTTAAACTGTTGGCATCAGAGTTCTCTCCGATCCCGGCACTTGCATCAGGAGCCCGACTGTGTATAAGGCCTAATTCACAGAAGCATATTTCATGTCAGTGTGCTGTCCGTCGATATAACGGAGAGAACACTGACCCATGCAATACAATGGGGCTATTCAGACATCTGTGTTTTTTCACAGAGTGTTAATCCGTTGCATGAAAACTCACCGCATGCGCTATTCTGGTCTGTTTTTTGTGAACCACATCACCCATTGAAGTGAATGGGTGGGTGGTAAACACAGACTGCACATAGACGACATCTGTGTGCTTTCCGTCTTTCACGCATCAGTTGCTAAAGAAACACTGGAGAAAAAAAAAAAAAAGAGATGATAAAACCAGTGCTGGCAGAGGAGAAACACGGAAATGAAAAACTGATGCCACACTGAAACCACACTGATGAAACATGGACATGAAATACGGTAAATTTTTTGCAGGGCGCAAAATGGACACACTCGTCTGAATGAGGCCTTACAGTCATGCTCCTGCTGTTGATGTCATGTGTACAGTGGCAATAACCACAAGATCAAAATGACGGATATGTCCATCACTTGTCGATAAAGGGTGAAATGTACTTTAAAAGCTTCTTGAAGACCCTTACAGGAGAGCGACCAGAAGACATGTTCCAGAAGAGCGATTTAGTGTACAGTAGATTATAGCGGAGATCTGATTGCTTAAAATTGCAGCCTAAGGTTGTACTATGGGAACATCCTGAAGACAACATGTCCCCTTGTGACTTGTGTGCAGTCGTCAAAACAAAACAAAAATAAATTTAAAAAAACACCTCAAAAGACGCACTGTGTGTGAATTTATTATTACAGTGTCAATGCTGGAAGTGTCTTGGGCGAGCCCCCTTTCAGCATTGATGAGGTGTTTGAGTGGTTAACCTATTAAGGATGCAGCCTTGTTTTGGCCTTAAGGCTCAGAGCCAATTTTTCAAATCTGACATATTTCAATTTATGTGGTAATAACGTCGGAATGCTTAAACCAATCCAAGCGATTCTGAGACTGTTTTCTCGTGACACATTGGGCTTTATGTTAGTGGTAAAATTTTGACGATATATTAAGTGTTTATTGGTGAAAAATTGCAAAAAATGTAGAGAAAATTTATAAAAAATAGCATTTTTCAGAATTTAAATGCATCTGCCATGTGTCTACTTTAGATTGGCATCATTTTTTGAACATTCTTTTATTTTTCTTGGACGTTACAAGGCTTAGAACATAAACAGCAATTTCTCATATTTTTAAGAAAATTTCAAAAGCCTTTTTTTTAAGGTACCTGTTCAGTTCCGAAGTGGCTTTAGGGGCCTATGTATTAGAAAGCCCAATAAAACACCCCATTTTGAAAACTAGACCCCTCAAAGTATTCAAAACAGCATTTAGAGGGTTTATTTAACCCTTCAGGCATTTCACCGAAATTAAAGCAAAGTAGAGGTGAAATTTGCAAATGTCATTTTTCTCGCTGAATTTCAATTGTATTCAATTTTTTTTCTGTAACCCAGAAGGTTTTACCAGAGAAAATCTACTAAATATGTATTGTCCAGATTCTGCAGTTTTTAGAAATGTCCCACATGTGGCTCTAGTGTGCTCGTGGACTGAAACACAGTCCTCAGAAGCAAAGAAGGACCTAGTGGATTTTGAGGCCTCTTTTTTTATTAGAATATATTTTAGGCAGCATGCCAGGTTTGAAGAGGTGTTGAGGTGCCAAAACAGTAGGAATCCCACAAAAGTGACCCCATTTCGGAAACTACACCCCTCAAGGAATTAATTTATGGTTGTTGTTACCAATTTGACCCCACAGTTTTTACACAGCAAGTATTTGAATTGGGCTGTGAAATAAAAAAAATGACATTTTTTTCCAATAAGATGTCATTTTTGATAAAAATGTCTTATTTTTACAGGGAACAAAATAACCCATTTTCTTGCCCAATTTCTCCTGAGTGCAGCAATACCCCATTTGTGGCGATAAACTGGTGTTTGGGTCCATGGGTGGCCTCAGAAGGGAAGGGGCGCTGTGTGTTCTTTGGAGTGCAGATTTTGCTGGATTGGTTTTCGGGTGCCAGTGTCGTATTTGCAGAGCCCCAGGGGTATCAAAGCAATGGAAACCCACCAGAAGTGTCCCCATTTTGGAAACTACACCCCTCAAGGAATTAATTGATGGGTAATGTGACCATTTAGACGCCATAGTTTTTACACAGAACTTATTTGAATTGGGCTGGGAATTCAAACAAAATTAATTTTTTCCAATAATATGTAGTTTTGGCTGAAAATTTCTTATTTTCACAAGAAATAAAATACCCCATTTTGTTGCCCAATTTGTTCTGAGTGCAGCAATGCCCAATTTGTGGTGATAAGCTGACGTTTGGGCTCATGGGAGGGCTCAGAAGAAAAGGACCACCATTTGGCCTACTGGGGATTTTCTGGTGCGAAGTCATGTATGCAGAAGCCCCTGAGGTACCAGTACAGTTGAAACCCCCAAGGAGTGACCCCATTTTAAAAACGACACCCCTTAAGGAATTCATCTAGAGGTGTAGTGAGCATTTTTACCAGAGACATACACCCCATAAACTAATGTGGGTTCTCACGGGTATGGCAATACCCTCAATGTGGCTGTAATCAGCTGCCTGGGCACGCAGCAGGGCTCAGAAGGGAAAGATGAGGGGGATAAGATGAGCGGAGTGCATCAGGGTAAGTAAAACTGGGGTAGATTAAAAATTTAGGGATGTATGATACATTTTAAAACACTCTTTCATACAGAGCCTTAGTTTTTCAGGACACGTGTCACATTGATATATTGTGTCCTCCCTTATCCCCCTCTTATAGCAGACTTTGCACCTCTTGACTTTTTCCTTTCTTGTCAGTTTGGGGAAGTTCTCCTGGAAAGTGTTGCCTTGGTACGATGCGTGTGGCCTCGCTTCCAGAAGTACTGGGTGCCCCCCCCTTCTTGGTCCCTAAAAATTTGTTTCTTGATAACCACCTCTTGAAATTCCAGGAAAGTTCCCGTCTGGCCTGCACATCGACGTAGCACGTACGCATTGTACAATGCCATCTGTATGATGTGCACGGCCAGCTTCTTATACCACACCGCATGGCGCTGTAGGGCTTCAGGACTTGATCTGACAAGTCCACCCCTCCCATGTACCTATTGTAGTCCAGGATGCAGTCTGGTTTGGGGGGTCTCTGTACTGGTACCTCGTACAGGTACATGGGTACTGGTGTGGCATCTCCCTTGTCTTGTACGTGACACACAATATGTTGCTGCTAGATTGTGCCCTGCTCTCACCCCTTTTTGTTTGTCCAAGCAGTGTCTTAGGGAGGCCTCTCAGATTTTTTCTAGCAGTGCCGCATGCCACAGGACTTCTGGAAAAGAGGCTGTTGAAGAGTGGGACGCTGGTATAAAAATTATCCAGGTAGAGTTGGTAACCCTGGTCCAGCAGTGGGTGCACCAAATCCCACACAATTTTTGAATTAACTCCCAGTAAGGGGGGCATTCTGGGGGCTGAACACTGGTGTCCTTCCCTTCATATACCCTAAATCTGTAGGTATACCCTGATGCACTCTCGCACAGCTTATACATCTTCTCGCCATACCTTGCCCTCCTACCCGGCAGGTACTGGCAGAATTGAAGCCTCTCTTTAAAATGTACCAAGGACTCATCAATAGAAATACACGTCCCGGTGGTGTATGCTTGGGAAAACCGGGCACTGAAACGGTCTAATAGGAGTCTCCATTTATACAAACAGTCAAAACTGGGTTCGTCTTGGAGTAGGCAATGCTCATTAGGAGAAGCGAAGTATTGCTTCATTTTTATTTTTTTTAGGTTCCAGTTCAGTTCTGAAGTTGTTTTGAGGGGCCTATATATTAGACACCCCCATCAGACACCCCATTTTAGAAACTAGACCCCTCAAAGTATTCACAACAGCATTTAGAAAGTTTATGAACTCTTTAGGTGTTTCACAGGAATTTAGAGCAAAGTAGAGGTGAAATTTACATATTTATTTTTCTCAGAAAATCCTTTTTATAGCATTTTTTTCTATAACACAAAAGGTTTTAACAGAGAAACGCAACTCAATACTTATTGCCCAGATTCTGCAGTTTTAATAAATACCCCACATGTGGCCCTAGTGCGGTAATGGACTGAAGCACCGGCCTCCGAAGCAAAGGAGCACCTAGTGGATTTTGAGGCCTCTTTTTTATTAGGCACCATGTCCGGTTTGAAGAGGTCTTGTGGTGCCAAAACAGTGGAAACCCCCCAAAAGTGACCCCATTTTGTAAACTAGACCTCTTGAGGAATTCATTGTAGTTTTCTTGGGGTGCATGCGGCTTTTTGATCAGTTTTCATTCTATTTGTAGGTGGCGTGGTGACTAAAAAAACAGCAATTCTACTATTGTTTATTTATTCTATTTTTTTTACAGCGTTCACCGTGCGCTATAAATGACATATTCACTTTATTCTGCGGGGCGATACGATTACGGCGATGTTTATAGTTTTTTTTAATGTCTTATGGCGTTTGCACAATAAAATACGTTTTGTAAAAAATCATTCACTTTTTGTGTTACCTTATTCTAAGAGCCAGAACTTTTTTATTTTTCTGTCAATAAAGCCGTGCGAGGACTTATTTTTTGCGTAACGAACTGTAGTTTCTATCATTACCATTTTTAGGTACATGCGACTTTATGATCTCTTTTTATTCCATTTTTTTGGGAGGTAAAGTGACCAAACAATTGTGATTGTGGTGCGGTTTATTATTATTATTTTCTTTTACGGCGTTCACCATGCGGGATAAATAATGAAATAATTTTGTAGTTCAGGCCGTTACGGACGCGGCGATACCAATTATGTATAGTTTATTTGTTTGTTTATATATTTTTATTAATAATAAAGGACTGATAAGGGAAAAGGGGGGATTTTTACTTTTTATTACTTTTAAATCTTTTATTTTCTAATTTTTACACATCTTTTTTTAACTTTTTTTTCACTTTATTACTTTGTCCCACTAGGGGACATGAGGGCAGGAGGCTCTGATCGCTATTCTAATACACTGCACTACATGCGTAGTGCAGTGTATTAGAACTGTCAGCTACTCGAAATAATTTTGTAGTTCAGGCCGTTACCAATTATGTATAGTTTATTTGTTTATTTATATATTTTTATTAATAATAAAGACTGATAAGGGAAATGGGGGGGATTTTTACTTTTAGCACTTTTAAAACTTTTATTTTCTTATTTTTACACATCTTTTCTTAACTTTTTTTTTACTTTATTACTTTGTCCCACTAGGGGACTTGAGGGCAGGAAGCCCTGATCGCTATTCTAATACACTGCACTTTAGAGCTGTCAGCTACTCACTGACAGCAAGCATAGTGGGTCCTGACTTTGTCAGGACCCACTAGGCTTCCGTAGATGGCATAGCCGGACGCCATTGTTTGGTGTCCGGTTGCCATAGTCACCATCGCCGGCCGCTATCGTGCAGCAGGCTTAACCTCTAAAAAGCCGCGATCTCTATTGAACGCGGCTTTTAAGGGGTTAATCAGCGGGGACACAGCGATCGGTCCCCGCTGTAGGAGCTGTGACAGCTCCTGTATGTGTCGGGAGGTTGGCCGAAATGGCCGTTACTCCTGTGATGTACTATTAGGTCATGGAGCACGAATGATACAGCTACCATGACCTAATAGTACGTCCAGGAGCGGGAAGGGGTTAAAATGAATTTTTCTCATGTTAGTGCAGCTGTTAATCCCAGCCAGAGCCCCCAAATACTGACGCGAACACTAGGGCATGACCGGATCCATAGAACACCTTGTAGAGAACTTCTATGTGCAGTCACAGCTCCCTCACGTCCTGCACTATGTATAACACATTGTCTGACGTGTTACTGTAATGTAGAACTAAGGAGGAACCTCACCTTAACAAGCCTCCCAATTCACTTTCTAAATTTATTATTACTTACCTGTGGTAACACCTTCTGGAATTTCCTCCTCCACTTCACTCTTACATGGTTGATCGCCCCTCACCCGCTCTTCTTCTTCATCCTCCGCTTTAATATTAGTCAGATCTTCCCTCTGATATCACATATGTAACAATTCAGTACAATACAGCAGAGAGTGCAAAGAATCTAACAGATCAACATAAGAAACCACCAATATCTATGACCACAGGATCAAAAAGCTCCACACCCCCCTATAGAGAACTGGTATAGGGCTCAGCTTAATCTACCTGATGATTCTCTGGGACAATGTGATTTTCCTCTGGACAGTACTGGGAACACAGAGGACTGGGACATCTCTCTGGTGGATTTCTCCTACTGGATCCATCTGTAGGAAACACACAGTGACTGAATACATGGCTACTGTATATCTGTCTATATATAATCACACACTTCTCTCTACACCTTACATTCTAGGTTTATTGATCAGAGTGTAATGACGGGGGTGGGGAGACCGACAAGTGAGCCCTAATCTACCCGCCACTCAGTCCCTGCCTACTTGCAACGACCCGCCCTAGGCGACGGGGTACAACTGGGCGACGGTCCCTACGCTCAATAAGTGCACGACAGACAAACAGAAAAGGGTACACAGAGCTAGGGGGAGAAAGGGGCAGTTGCCCACGGCAACACCGTGAGCAACAAGAGAAGCGAACAAGCCGAGTCAAACCAGGAGAGTACGAGGTACCAAACTCAGAGCAGGAGAGTAGTCAGCAAGCCGGGGTAAATATGAAGCAAGGACAATAGTACAAGAAGCTGCAGCAGGGCCAGGAAACCAGACGAGAAGAATCACAAGCAAAGGAGGAACAGGAAAGGCAGGTATAAATAGACAGAGGGCGGGAGCTAGCTCCGTCTGGCCAGGCTGTGATAGGTTCTCCCACTCCTAAGCCTGCCACCCTGAGTGGTGGAAGATGGAGTCAGTCTCACAGACATAGAAGCAGGTGCAGACTGATTATCTATGGGCGTTAACCCCGAAGCTGTGCCTGGCAGATCCTTTACACAGAGCCTAAATTATAACGTTTTGGGTGACTACACGATATCAGGCAGGTTGTTTTAATGTTTTTGCGGATCGGTGTAGATCTTAATTTTGTGAACTTCTAGTCTAATGCACTGGCAGATATTTATGACTGGCAGTAACGTACACCTGGTACAACTGCCCATCCTCCACACGGCAAATGAGCGGCATGTCACAGAATATGATTTTCCTTGTTCCACTCATTAATTATCCCCCCCAAATATGTATGGGACTAAGCTGAAATTCTGGGCACTGCCCCTGTGGCTATCAATACAGCAGCCCTAGATAACCCCTTTACAGGTCAGAGACCCGATTCTCCAGGAGTCCATCATGACAGCACTACAGGAGGTTGTCCCTTGAACACCGAGGTTAAGAAGCCTCTTCCACCTCCATCATTTAGAGTTTTTGGAAATACAACACCAGGATGATTGCAACTAGATTTATTGAAACCAAGACACAAATCCACATATGTTAATTTCATAAAGTAGAACATACAAACCATAAGGGTGGGAAATCAAGGCGCTGTCATGACGGACTGCTGGAAAACAAATTTCCGGTAGGATTAATTTCTAATTTTCAGGATGTTCCTTATGACCGCTCTACAGGAACAGTACCAAATGAGTAGGCTAGTCGGTGGGGGGACGGGACCAACAGCTTGTAGAAAGCAGTCTCCATTAGATAACACTTTCAAGTCTGTAATTTCTGCAAAAGGTATGGATATTTGAAAACGTGGCAGCTCTACCGATTGGATCAAACAAAGCATCTGCCCTTTCGGCCCAGGATATTGATACGGCTCTGGTAGAGTGGACTTGACTTTATCCTTGGATTATATAAAGGAGTCCTGTACAGAAGTTTTTAGCCATCTTGATTTGGTGCTTTTAGACGCTTTTTTCCTTTTTTGGTTTCCCCTATACCGTACTAATAAGTTGGAATCCATTCTCCATGGCTTCTTTACTCCAAGAAAGTTGAGAATTGCTGGTCTTACGTCAAGGATGTCAAACAATGTAGAGAGAAAACGATGGACTGCACACCTGAAATCGACTGTTCAGGTGCTATAAGGGTTCGGGTTTGGATACCCCACAACTTGTGTAGAAAAAAAACAACCCAAGCACTCAAGTGTAGAGATGAATATAGGAATCAATGCAGAATTTTTCCCCAATCTTTTTTTATTTCCAAGATATGAATTTATCATAGTATGGATGATGAATTTGTAATAGGCGATTATATATTTGCAATAAAATGTAAATAATATGTACATATACAAGATGGTCACTTCACATTGGACATACATATGATATAATGATACTTCACAGAAACCGACGTAAAAAAAGATACGCATGACAAAACTGATTGAGGACATATTGACATGTAGAACACGTAGATTTGCCCATTCTTTGAAAAGGTACAGTTTGAAGGCATTACATGAGGGCCAAAAGTAATTTAGCTATATTAAACAAGAGAACAGGTCATAAGTTGGTCAAACAGTGTTACATGCTGAAAATGCTCAGTATATCTACATAGATGATATGACATGCAACAAGATCAAATAACATCACAGCACTGGCGTAGCTATAGGTGTCGCAGCGGTCGCAATTGCGACCGGGCCCCGAAGCCAGGGGGCCCACGGCCCCCCGCACCACATCAATAAAAAGTTACTATAGTAACTCGGGCCGCGGGCCCCTGTTACTATAGTAACATACTTTACTTACCTTCCTGGTCCCGGATCGCAGCGGAGGTCCTGACGTCAAGCTCTGTGCGCAGCGCATGACGTCACAGCGCTATGCGCCGCGCACAGGATCGAGACGACAGAACTCCCACAGCGGCTGAAGAGGAAGGTAAGGTTAGCCCTGACTGGCGGGGTCCGACTCCCGGGACCCGCCAATCAGCTGTTTTGAAGGGGCCGCAGCACTCGTACGAGAGCTGCTCCCCTTCATTCCTGTCACTTCATTCCGGTCACACTGTGAATCGGTGTCGGCGATTCAGTGTGGGCGAGTAGTGAAATGAAGGGGAAGCAGCTCTACGAGTGCTGCGGCCCCTTCAAAACAGCTGATTTGCGGGTCCCGGGAGACACATCAGCTATTGATGGCCTATCCTGAGGATAGGCCATCAATGTTTAGGGACTGTACAACCCCTAAGCCTACGATGTAGATTGTGTGATCCTGTCTGCTGGGCCCTGTATCTAAGCCAATCACATGGTAGGCTTAGATACATGGCCCATGTGTGATCCTGTCTGATGGGCCCTGTATATAAGCCTACCACACTGTAGGTTTAGATACAGGGCCCCAGCAGACAGTAATCTTATACTGTATAAGATTACTGTCTGCTGGACCCTGTATCTAAGCCTACGTTGTGGTAGGCTTAGATACAGGGTCCCACAGACAGTATCACACATGGGCCCAGTATCTAAGCCTAACACACGTGTTACTAATCATTTTTTGTGTGTTTTCTTACAGGTTCGGTCGTTGGACTACGTCGGATTCCAGGACTACTTTGATGACAGCTTTTTTTTTATTATCAATAAAATGGTTAATGAGGGTTGTGTGTTTTTTTTTTTTTATTTCAATAAAATATTTTTTCTATGTCTTTGTGTTTTTTTTTAAACTATATTACTACCACCTTAGTAATGGCCACCGGCTGATTGACAGCATCCATTGCTAATCCATTGCAGAGGCTAACACTAACCCCCTTTATTACCCCGGTACCCACCTCCACCAGGGGTGCTGGGAAGAGCCGGGTACGATCCAGTACCTGACCATCTGTAGTGATGGTCGGCCACTGGGGTGGCCGCAGGCTGGTATTATCAGGAGGGGAAAGGCCAGATACAGTGGCCCTTCCTACCCTGGTGATGCTAGGCTGCTGCTGCTTTATTGTATCTGGCTGGTTATGAAAAATGGGGGGGACCCCACGTCATTTAAAATAAAAAATAAATAAATAAATAATTGGAAAGAACGATGTGGGGTCCCCCCCAATTTTCATAACCAGCCAGATACAACACAGCAGCAGCAGGCAGCCTTACCAGGGTGGTAGGTGCCACTGTTTTTGGCTTTCCCCAGCCTAATACCACCAGCCTGCGGCCACCCCGGTGCTTGCCCGTCACTACAGATGGTCGGGTACTGGTTCGTACCCGACTCTTCCCAGTACCCCTGGTGGCGGTGGGTACCGGGGTAATAAATGGGTTAGTGTAGCCTCTGCACCCGCTAACATTAATTAGACAGGAAGTCTCACAGGACAAATACGTGTAAAGGTGGGAGACAACACTCAACCACCCATATAAATAATTAGAGATAAGGACTCTAACAATATATAATAAACAAGAGAAAAAAAGAGTTCATGCATATCAACATATGAAAAAATTAAGCATCTTTATTGATAACATAAAATACACTAAATGACAAAGACAGAATCTAAAATAAATCCTTGTGCGGATCACATATGTATACATTGAGTATATATATATATATATATATATATATATTTTTAATACACTGATGGTATGCACAATTACTGTGGCTCAATGTAGTTCCAACATAGGGTGCATCAAAATAGGAGTAATTTTAAAATGTAAACTGTGTAAAGAAGGACAATATGCCTAACTCAAAGAGGCCTGTAGTAACTCAAAAGTAATTGGTGCCTTGAAAAAATGGCATAAAGCCAAGTTTAAATCCGATAGATGCACTTACCCATGTGTGGGAGATTGAGTGTGACCCAGCGGTATAGAAGAGCGCCCCGACGCGCGTTTCACCTGTGGCTTTCTCAAGGGGTGCGGATGTTGTGTTAGTGCCCAGTTTAAATGTGATTCGATGAAGTCATCTGATCTATCCTATGCCAATCAGGAGCCGATCTGAGCGGCGCCTGACTATGACAGATGTGGATACACGCAAATACCGCCGCCGGACGTCAGTGACCCACCGCGCATGCGCGAATCCCGGGACGCGTCACCAGGGAAACAGCGCAGGCGCAGAGCGCCGTGATAGACGACCGGCGGCCGAAATCCGTGCCCCACCTACCCATTTCATATAGGTCCCATATAATGAACCAGGAGATGTATGTACATTTAACAAGATTTAATTATGTGAGAAGCTAAACCTAAACTCTCCGAATATGACCATTCAGTCTCTATATAAAGTTAAAAGTTGCTAGCTAGTTGGATCGCTATGTACTAGCGCCATCTAGTGGTTAAATTTGAAAATAGACAATTATATTAATAAAATAGAGTATAAATATATATTACATGTTGTGAACAAAGTGTCAATGTGAACAAAAAGAATAGAATTTATGAATATAAATTATGCGCAGATATCAGTAATTGTAAATAGTTATAAAATACATATACAATACATATATATACAACGGTGAATATAAAAAAAGATTTAATACTCAGATTAAAGAGTATATAAAAAACAATGTAGTCTGAGGAGTTACATGACATAATTTATGAAAATAAAGTGATTAGGGCAGTAAGCAAGAAAAGAACACGTGTTAAAGTGCATATTAAATCACATACAAAAACATAAGTAAAAAAAAACAAATGATCCGATATGTAGAATACACCAAATGATATAATTCACATATATTCAAAAGAGGAAAACGGGATCCCATACAAATATAAAAGCAGTAATAAGTGATAAAACGGAGAGTATTGGTAGAGCATTCTTTTTTCTATCCACGACAAATCCTGGAATCCATATTGGTGGCAAAGATAAGAGTATCAAACTTTAGTCGAAGTTCGAATCTGAGCACTATCAAAAAAACAACGGAAAAGCACTTTATTATCAATTTAAAACATAAAGAGATTAAAAACCGGTAGAGATATCACAGAAAAGCTGCAAAACTCAAACTTTCATTTAAACCCAAAGGGGTCATGGTACCAAGAACTGCAATCCATCTGCATTCTTTTTGGGCCAACATGGTCTTCGCATCTCCACCTCTGACACCACAGTGTACCCGGTCGATCCCCCTAACCTTAAAACTTTTGGGGTCTCCCCCATGACAGAGCTTAAAATGTTTGGGGATGGTTTTAAGTATGGTTAAGTCCTCAATTTCCTTTGCCGCCACTATGTCCCTGACATGTTCTCTAACTCGGATTTTAAGTTGTCTAGTGGTGAGGCCCACATAGATTTTAGGACAACCACACGTGGCGTAATAAACCACATGGCTAGTGTTACAGGATATGTACTCCAGAATTTTAAAGGTACGTTCACCACTTGTGGATGTAAATGTAGTTGATCGAACTACATTCGTACAAGCCACACAGTCACCACATGGGTAACACCCCTGAATAGGGCCGCTAACATTAAGCCTCGCCTTAGTAACGGAGGTTGTCAATCAGCCAGCGGCCATTACTAAGGCGGTGATAATAAAGTTTAAAAAAAGATACAAGCACATAGAAAAAATATTTTATTGAAATAAAAAAACACAACCCTCATTAACCATTTTATTGAGAATAAAAAAAACGCTGTCATTGAAGTCCTCGAATCCGAAGTCCAACAACCGAACCTGTAAAAAAACACAAACACACAAAAATAATCAGTAACACATAAAGAAGCAAAATTATTATTCTTACCTATCCTGGGTCCAGCGCTGGAGACGCAATGTCAGCGAGCCGAGTCCTGTATCTAATCCAATCATGTGTGATACTGTCTGCTGAGCTGTGTATCTAATCCGATCATGTGTGATACTGTCTGCTGAGCCACTGTATCTAATCCTATCATGTGTGATACTGACTTCTGAGCCACTGTATCTAATCCTATCATGTGTGGTACTGTCTGCTGAGCCACTGTATCTAATCCTATCATGTGTGGCACTGTCTGCTGAGCCACTGTATCTAATCCTATCATGTGTGATACGGTCTGCTGGGCCACCGTATCTAATCCTATCATGTGTGATACTGTCTGCTGGGCCACTGTATCTAATCCTATCCATAGTTTATAGGGTCGTAGTGCTATAGATATGCTATGCTGTCTCATATACACACTTTTTTTTGGGTGGACACATATGTATTGGGGCCATTTCCCTGACATTTTAAGCCCTGAGGGTATGTTCACACGGCAGCGTCTGTTCAGGAGAAAACAGCACCGTAATTTCAGCCGTAATGGCATGTGCAGGCGTCTTTCGCTGCGTCCATTACGGACGTAATTGGAGCTGTTTTTCTATGGAGTCCATGGAAAACGGCTCCATTTACTTCTGAAGAAGTGACAGGCACTTCTTTGATGCGGGCGTCTTTTTTACGCGCCGCTTTTTGACAGCGGAGCGTAAAAAAAAAATGACCGTCGGCACAGAACATCGCAAGACCCATTCAAATGAATGGGCAGATGTTTGCCAACGCTTTTGAGCCGCATTTTCGGACGTAATTCAATGCTAAAACGCCCGAATTACGTCCGTAAATAGGGTGTGTGAACCCAGCCTTAGTGACGCCCCGGCTGCTAGTGCTGCATTGTTGGGTCACGTAGTTGACCCTGCGATGCAGCTGAAAGCTGCGGACCGTCGGCCATGAGAAGTTTGCGGGGGGGGGGGGGGGGGCAGTAATAATTTTTGCATCGGGGCCCATGAGCCTTTAGCTACACCCCTGCATCACAGTAATTAATAGTCCTACACAATGGAAAAGGCAGGGATATCATTTAAATGGTACAATCTTAAGGGGTGGAGGGGTATTAGCAAAGTACCCCTCAGGACCATACCATAAGATACCGGCAGTGATGTGTATAGGAGGAAAGGACTAAAGGAAACAGTAACAATGTAAAAAAATCAGTTACCTGAATGAAAAGAGGAACTCCCAGACGCTCTGAATTGAGTGTGAGAGATGGACATCCTCTGATAGTCCATGTTTTCTTAGGAATTCCCTCTCAGGATCCAGATAGCCAGTTTCAGATCCTGAACACCCTGAAATAACAGTGGGCCTTTGTGAAGATGTTCCTGTATTTGGTAGCAAAACAGGTTTCTCCAGTTCCACTTTGGCCTAAAGGGAAATTTGAGGATAGTATTGGCTGCCTTCTCTTGAATCTTCGTCACAACTAGTAAAATCAGAACACGGAGGGAAGGCATAGGCCAGACCTACGTCAAAAGATTGGGATAAAGTGCCCACTGCTGCCGGGTTGTCCTTCAGGTTCATGGAGAAGAGGGTACTAACCTTTGCGTTTCTGCGGCAAACAGGTCCACCTGTGGATAACCCCACTTCTTGGAGACCAGCTGAAAAACTTTCTAATTTAGGGCCCATTCCCCTGGGTCTGCTGTCTGATATTGATAGAACTGCGTGCTTGGCCCAGCTGAATATCTCTGAGGTTAGACATTGGAGAGGACAATGTCCAGTGCCTCCGATTGCACAGAAATAAGCAGTCACGTTGTCTGAAAAAGTCCTCAAATGAGAGTTTTTCAGGAGGAGATGAGAACATTTTAATGTTTGCCAAATGGCCCCCACTAATTTGAGGACTTCTTTCGAACCCGAAGTGAACATCTCGCTGGAAAACACTCAACTTGAACGCCCTATTTAGGCAGGCTTGCATCCATAGAGATCAGAATGGAAGGTTAAAGCCTCCAAAGAATCTCCTTTTTTTTTTTTAGGGTGGTTGGAGAAAGCCACCAATTCTAAAATGATTTTACAGATGGGAGAAAAAGGATTTTTGTATTTTGAAAATTTTGGTCTCAATC
Source organism: Rhinoderma darwinii (assembly GCF_050947455.1). Classification (NCBI taxonomy): domain Eukaryota; kingdom Metazoa; phylum Chordata; class Amphibia; order Anura; family Rhinodermatidae; genus Rhinoderma; species Rhinoderma darwinii. The sequence goes on along the minus strand of NC_134687.1, from coordinate 642,047,188 downwards.
CCAAAATGACAGAATTAGATACTAAAGGGTACGGGAATGGAACTGGTCCCATGGGACAGTTTGAATAGACAAGGCAATAAGTCCCAAAATCCGCATACATTTTTTACCTGGAATGCCAAGATTTTCTTTCTTATGTCCTCCTGTTTTGAATGGGGAAGGAAGGAGTATTGATGGCAGTAAACCGGTAAGACACTTAGGAAGATCTTCCTTATTGCTGGAATGAGATCTGATTTTTTGTAATTGATGATCCATCCTAGTTCTCGGAGAACAGGAAAGACCAAGGATAAATGTTCATGAAGAATGCTGGAAGAAGCTGCTACGAGGAGGAAATCGTCCAAGTAGGGTATGATGACCCCTTACTCTCTCAGGAACGCCATTCCTTCTACGATCAGCTTCATATATATTAGTGAAGCTGATGAAATGCTGTAGGAAAGGCCCTGAAATGGTTAGTGAAATACGGGGGAATCAATTTCGAACTGCAAATCTGAGAAACGTCTGATACCATAGATGAATTGGAATGTGGTAATACGTGTCTTTTAAATCTATAGTGCATATTACTGCATGCTTATTTATTAGAGGAATGGTTGTTCGGAAAGATTCCATCTTGAACCTTCTGTATTTTACCCACTTGTTCAAGTATTTTAGGCTTATATGGTTCCGTATGAACTATTGGGTTTGCCAACTAGAATAATGGGCTTTGAATTTGAAGAATGTTGTTTATGCCTTTTAATAATTTGCCAGAAGATCGCTTGACTGAAGTGGAGTAACCTGGAATTTATCTGGAGGAAGATTTCCGGACTCTACTTTGTATTCTAAATGATTTGCAGAAACCATGAATTCTGGGTAATTTCGGTCCACTTGGAATGGATAGAAGCAGTCCTCCTTCACGGTTATTGTGCAACTGGTTTCCTGAGTTAGCGTTTGGATTGAGGATGAAGTTCCGACCTCTCCCACCTTTGGGATAACTCCATGTTCCATATTTCCCTTTTGCTCTAGTATCTGTAGCTGGAGGACAGTGCTTACAATAGTACGGGTATCCCCTGACCATGTTTTCAGCCATGAAGTCGTCTGGTGAAGTTAGATAAGACTCCATTTTTAGCAGCAAACCTGACAGATTCAGCTGAGGCGTCAGCAAAAAAAGTCTGTGGCCATCTTTAATACAGGGAGGGATTCCAAAATCTGTTCTCTAGGAGTTTTAATCTTGCGGATTTTCAGGTTAATTTATTCAGATGAACATGGATCTGGCCACTGATGTAGCTGCCACGTTAGTTTTAAAGTCTAGAGGATGCTTCCCAGGATTTCTTCAGCTGGATGTCAGATTTCCTGTCCAATGAGAAGAGATCTCTAGTTTCAGGATTTTCTCAGACTGTTTTGCATCCTTTGGATCAAAGGGTAGTCAATTTTTAAATTCTCTTGAAATGACGAGACGTTATTCTGCGTCTTTTCACTTATCAAGTATAAGGTCTTTCAAATTTTGATTCACTGGAAAAACTCTTCCAGACCTAAGGCCACAAAACATCCCATATTGTACGGAACAGAGTTGACTTCAATATTCATAGTCCCTCGGATTGCATTACAGATGGTGTTCGTATCTTCAGATGAGAAGTAATATTTTTGATCAACATTAACGTCTTCATTTTCACCTATCTCACCCTCTAATACAAATTAGGATTGTTCTTCTGATTCTAAGGCTGGGTTCACACGACCTATTTTCAGACGTAAACAAGGCGTATTATGCCTCGTTTTACGTCTGAAAATACGGCTACAATACGGCGGTAAACATCTGCCCATTCATTTGAATGGGTTTGCCGACGTACTGTGCCGACGACCTGTCATTTACACGTCATCGTTTGACAGCTGTCAAACGACGACGCGTAAATTGACTGCCTCGGCAAAGTGCAGGACACTTCTTTGGAACGTAATTTGAGCCGTTCTTCATTGAAGTCAATGAAGAGCAGCTCAAGATTACGGGCGTCAAAGACGCCTCGCAAAATGCGAGGAGGAGCATTTACGTCTGAAACTACGCAGCTGTTTTCTCCTGAAAACAGTGTCTTTTCAGACGTAAAAGACAGTTCTCGTGTGCACATACCCTTAGCTAAAATCCATTTGGATTCTTGGTCTTAGTACTTTGAGACTGGGCCATATTCGACATAGTAGATTGTACTTCATCTCTAATCATGGACCTCAGTTCCTTCATAAATAAAGGATGTTCCTCTTTAACCCCTTCCCGCACACGGGCGTGACTGTACGTCCAAATACAAAGTGCTTTCCCGCAAAAGAGCGTACAGTCACGCCCTGTAGATAAAGCGTGCACAGGAGCTGTGCGCGCTTTATCTTCAGCGGCTGTCAGCTGTTATACACAGATGACATGCCGCTGCAATGGCTGTTACCGCCGATCGCAGCCATTTAACCCCTTCAATGCGGCTGTCAATGACGTCCGCCGCATTGAAGTGGTTCACAGAGGGAGGGAGTTACTAGGTTGCCCAGGTACGTTAGCCTATTAGGTCCTGCCCGAGGCAGGACGTAATAGGCTAACTGTCAAATGAAGAATGACCGTTACGATACACTGCACTACATAAGTAGTGCAGTGCATCTTACCGGGGGATCAGAAGACCAGATCTTCAAGTCCCCAAGTCAGTGTAAAAGAAAGTAAAAAATTGAAAAAAGAAAAAAAATAATAATATAAAGGTTTCCCTGATCAACTCCTTTATTATTAGATAAAAAATGAAAACATGAAAAAAACAACTATACATAAGTATCGGCGCGTTCGGAACGGCCTGATCTATATAAATATCACATTATTTTTACCGCACGGTGAACACCGTAAACATTTTTAATAAAAAACAATGACAGCATTTTATTTTTTGGTCAACTTGTCTCAAAAAAAATTTAATAAAAAGTGATCAAAAAGTTGCAAGTAACGCAAAATGGTACCAATAGAAACTACAGTTCGTCACGCATAAAACAAGCCGTCCCGCAGCGATATCAACGAAAAAATAAAAAAGTTATGGCTGTCAGAAAATGGCGACACTAAAACATGTTTTTTTTTTTTTTAGAAACGAGTATTTTTATTGTGAGAACGTAGTGAAACGTAAAAAAACAATATAAATTTGGTGTCGCTGTAATCGTATCGCCCCGCAGAATAAAGAGAACATGTTGTTTATACTGCACGGTGAACACTCCAAAATAAAAAAAAAGAAACGTGCTAGAATTGCTGTTTTTTGGTTTCCTCATCTCCCAAAAAATGGAATAAATAGCGATTAAAAAAAAAAAAAATGCATGTACCCCAAAATAGAACCAATAAAAGTTACAGCTCGTTCCACAAAAAACGCGCCCTCACACAGCTCCGTCAACGGAAAAATAACACGTTATAACTCTCAAAACGCAATGATGCAAAATGACGGCCCAGACTCATTTTTAGGTCCAGTAGAATTTCACTAAATACCCCACATCATAATTTGTTGGACCCCACAGGTGGACCCTGTAGACGCAGCGGAGATGAGGAAACTTTAGGGCCTTGTGCGGCTTATAGGGCTAGTGAAGAAGTCAAAGATTAGGCAATACTGGAGCGCAGATATTTTGTATAATACCCAATAAACCCGGCCTGTGTATAAAGGATTGGTTCAAAGCGAACCACACCAATCCATGGAGTATTCATTCACCCCATTATTACATCATCCTATTATGCCCTGATGTAACCCGCCCAGTTTACATATACCCTGGTGTACTCCGCCCAGCTTACATATACCCTGATGTACTCCGCCCAGTTTACATATACCCTAATGTACTCCGCACATATTACATATACCTTGATGTAGTCCGCCCAGCTTACATATACCCTGATGTACTCGTCACAGATTACATATACCCTGATTTACTCCTCACATATTACATATACCGTGATGTACTCCTCACATATTACATATACCGTGATGTACTCCTCACATATTACATATACCGTGATGTACTCCGCCCAGCTTACATATACCCTGATATACTCCGCCCAGCTCACATATGCCCCCAAATTATAAGCTGAAATACCAGTAAAACACCAAGCAAAATCTGCGCTTCAAAAGCCAAATGGTGGTCCAACTGAGCCTGGCAGCGTGGGCAAACGGCAATTTATGACCACATATGGGGTATTACTGTATTCTGGAGAACCCGCTTAACAATTTATGGGATGTGTGTCTACGGTGGTACAAGCTGGGCACAACACATTGGGCACTGAAATGGCATATCTGTGGAAAACAAAAATTTTCAATCTGCAACATCTATGGTTTACTCATTTTTGCAAAACACTTGTGCGGTGAAAATGCTCACTACACCCCTAGATCAATTCTTTGAGGGATCTAGTTTCCAAAATGGGGTAATATTTCAGGAGTACCACTGTACTGTTACTATAGCTCAATGCAACATGGTGTCAAAAAACGAGTCTTGTAAAATCTCCACTCCAAATACTAAATGGCGCTCCTTCCCTTTAGAGCCTTGCTGTGTGTCCAAATAGCAGTTTATGACCACATGTGGGGTATTTCCGTACTCCAGAGAAGTTGCTTTACAAAGGTCGGGGTGCTTTTTCTCTTTTATTTGTTGAGAAAATTATACATTTTGAACTAATGCTACGTGTTATTGGAAAATAATGTAATTTTTAATTTTCACTGCCCATTTGTAATAAAATCTATGAGACACCTGTGGGGTCAAAATGCTCACTACCCCCCTAGATGAATTCCTCAATGGGTGTAGTTTGCCAAATGGAGTCACTTTTGGGTAGTTTCCACTGTACTGGTACCCAAGGGGCTTTGCAAAAGCGACATGGTGCAGAAAAACCAATCCAGCAAAATCTGCACGCCAAATGGCGCTCCTTCCCTTCTGAGCCCGGATGTGTATTCATACAGTGGTTTATTACCATATATGGGGTATTTCCGTACTCTGGAGAAGTTGTTTTGCAAATGTTACGGTGCTTTTTCTCCTTTATTTGATGAGAAAATGAAACATTTTGACCTAAAGCTACATCTTAGTGGAAAAAAATGTAATTTCTCATTTTCACTGCCCAATTCTAATGAAATCTATGAAATACCTGTGTGGTCAAAATAATCACTACACCCCTAGATGAATTCCTCTAGGGGTGTAGTTTCCCAAATGGAGTCACTTTTGGGGGGTTTCCTTTGTTTTAGCACCACAAGACCTCTTCTAAGCGGACATGGTGCCTGAAATATAATTTAATAAAAGGAAGGCAGAAAAATCTCTAGGTGCTCCCTTGATTAAAATGGAATTTCTTCAAAAAAATTAAAATTTGCAAATTTCCCTTCCACTTTGCTTTAATTCCTGTGACACGCATAAAGGCTTAAAAAACGTTTTAAATGCTGTTTTGAATACTTTAAGGGGTGCAGTTTTTAAAATGGGGTGATTTGTGGGGGTTCCTAATAAATAAGGCCCTCAAAGCCACTTCAGAACTGAACTAGTCCTTGACAAAATAGCCTTTTGAAATTTTCTTGAAAATATGAGAAATTGCTGCTAAACTTATAAGCCTTGTAACGTCCTAGAAAAATAAAAGGATGTTCAAAACATGATGCAAACAGAAAGTAGGCATATGGGAAATGTTAACAAGTCACTATTTTGTGTGGTATTACGATCTGTCTTAGGCCCCATGCACACGACCGTGCCCGCAATCACGGCCCGCGATTGCAGGCACGGCCGGCCGCTGACTGACAGCCGCTTTTTCGGGCCGTGCTCCCATACAAAGTATGGGAGCACGGGCCGCAAAATGCGAAAGAACGGACATGTTCCATAATTCCCGGAACATTTCCACGGCACTGACACCCTTCCGTAGTGCTACGGAAAGGTGTCAGTGTTTAATGAAAGTGAATGGCTCAGTTTCTGCGGACCGCAATTGCATGGGGCCTTACAAGCAGATACATTTGAATTTAGAAAAATGCAAATTTTTGCAAAATTTTGTTGTTTTTCACAAATAAATATTACATTTATCGACCAAATTTTTTCACTAACAAAGTACAATATGTCACGAGAAAATAATCTCAGAATCGCTCGGATAGGTAACAGAATTCTGGAGTTATTACCACATAAAGTGACACGTCAGATTTAAAAAAATGAGGCTGTGTCATATGGTCCAAAAGTGTCTGGGTCCTTATGGGTTAACAAGCTTGTCCATACAATATTAACATAGCTGTTTTTTTTATATTAAATCTTTTTGTGCATGCAGCACAGTGTTGGACTCGTTTTATGGGGTCACTATTTTTTTTCAGGAGGTTCCTTATCTAAAAAATACAGAGGAGTAGCAGCAATATATGGTAGGAATAGTAATTACATATAAAAGTATTTCAGGAATGTAACTTACATGGACTGTGTCAAGATCCTGCGCAGTGTGAACACGAGAAGACGCTTGAGAATCCATTGCTGTAACAGACCACAGATCAGACTGGTACATTTAAATATCGTTTTTAGGCAGCAACTTACCTACCACATTGTGTAGCCAGCGACATCAGCTTCTCCCCCGATCTGTAATCTTTATTCTTCATTTCGTTCCCCGGGGAAGCCAGAAGGGGATACAACAGAACTTCCGATGCATGCCGATTATGCGCATCTTCCGATATCGGACAAAGCATGGACACATAACTGCCACCGAGAGCAATCAGAGGACTGGCAGGTGCCTGCTTCTCAGACCCGATGCAGCCATGTACAGCAGGGACAGGCAAGATAGCCAGGGGGGGAAGACGAAACCAAGCCGCCAGAGAAATACAGGCAAATGGAAAAAAAAAAACAGCAAAGAGAGCACCTCTCTGCGGCTGTCCTCTGTAGGGATAGGAAAACAACTGCAAGGTGGAGGTGAGGGGGGCCTTTTAACTTCTGTGTTCCTGTTCCTACTGAGGTCAAGAGGACAACCTCCTGTAGTGCGGTCATGAAGGACGTCCTGGGAAGTAATGATCATTTACCTTCACATTGTAGACTTCTATCAGAGGTATATATCAGGAGGGATTCTCAACTTATATCTCTGACAGAAGTCTCCGACATACGACACTGTACCGTCATTTACTGGCATACATTGCCCTGGAGCTCCCATGTAAAAAAACAAAACACCACAAAACTACACACTGCACAGAATAGAGTAAAAGAAAAGCCTAGTCTACCATACCAGCCCGATAGAGGTCAAAAGGACACACTTGGCATCTGTGGAGCGAATTAAGACCTATATATTTGTTGGATGTATACAAGAAATGTAGGGCTCTATCGTGATGTGAAAAATTGCAGGTTATTGCATACACGTGTATATGTACTGCACATGACGGTATTAATACCAACGCCAGTGCCCACAGTAATGGCCAATAGACTCAAATATATATCCGTCTCTTCTCACCTTGTGATGTGCGTGGCCGGTAGTTCTCCATCATTACTATTGCTGCATTGGTGACATGACACATAACTGACCATATTGGTGGCTGATCTGCAGCTTCTTGACGTCACTTGGAAGGTCTGGATGCTGTTATACAAGACACTGGATTCTTCCTATTATGTATTGTCCCTTCCCTATGGGTGACTTTTTCTATAATGTAGAAAAGTTTACCTTTCCGCTCAACAGGTAGATGATCTCCAAGGTGAAGTCTAATATTCTTCTGCTCATCTCATTCCTGTCCTTGTCCATCCTTGGTGGGTCATTCAGGAGAAGGAATGTTGTGGAGCAGAAGATGAGAAAACTGGTGGATCTGGAGGATCTAGTACTGCAGACGTCTTTATGAGGAAAGGAGAAGATGGAAATCATACAGGGGACATCATGTGTGACATACAGAACCTCACCTATTGATCATTGAGAGAAACATCTTCTCAGAGCCGTCACCACATGGAATAAAGGGATATTCCTAACACGGACATTTCTCCCCAGGATAAGCCAGAAATGTCTGATGGATGCGGCTCCACCTCTGGCCGTGCTCGGCTGTTTCTGGAACTCCTATACAAGTGAATGGAAAGAGTCGTGTACATGTGTGGTCACCGCTCCATTCATTCTCCACCTGGATGTAGTCATCGCCTCACCAGGCGGGTCGGGGGACTCCCCGTTCTCCACATAGAGGTGGGACCCCCATATATCAGACATTTATGGCACATCTCTCAGGTGAGAAGAGTAAAATGAAGTCATTTCCCCCCCAGACAATGAAGACCTGACTCATGACAACCTGACACATGGCGGATACTGGGGAGACATTGCTGACACCTCATAAGGCGTGGTTTTTAGTACAAAAAATAAACGCCATGAAAGAAAATAAATGTAATAAAAAGTGATAAAAAAAATCTACAGCTCGTCCCACAAACAAACAGTCTCTCGGCTCCATCCACAGAAAAATAAAAAAGTTCTGGCTTTGAGAATTTGGCGACAGAAAATAATTTTTTTAACAATTCGTTTTTTCTTTGTAAATGTCGCACATCATGAAAAACGATAGAAATTTGGTATCGCCATAATCGTATAGACCGCAGAATAAAGTTATCAGAACGTTTATACCACAAAAAAAAACAAAAATAAACATTGGAGGAATCAGGATTTTTTCCCATTTCCCCCCACATAGAGGTTTTGCAGTTGCAGTGACATTATGTGATACTTTATATGACGCCCTGAAAAACTACAACTCCTCCCGCAGAATCTAATCCTCGCACCGCGAGACTGACAGAGAAACACAAAGTTATAGATCTGAGAAGAGGGGGAGGGAAAAACTAAAACAGAAACTGTCCTGGTGATTAAGGGGTTAACCTGCGGTGCGGATAATAGACACGCAGGATATCGGATTTATACCGCGGATTCGCTGCGCATTTGTTGCAAAAATTCCCCATTAAGTGAAATAGGAAAGTCAAGTCCCGCAACAAACGCCATTGTTCCCAGAATCCTCTGCGGCTCCACCGCGTGTTCACTGCAACGCTGCAGGTTACACATATATAAAAAAGAAGGCGTCATGTGACCCCTGCAGCCAATCACAGGCTGGAGAGGTCACATGTCCTTATAGGGGTCACCTGAACACAGCCGGAAGAGCAGGGACGTGTTGCTATGGTAACGCTCGGAGAGGTGAGGATCGGCCTTGTTGTATTTCTGTAGTAGATATTCGGGAGGATTATACGTCCACCATTTGGGGTGATTTCCTGGCGTGTTGTGAGTCGTATTCGCTACGTGTGAACATTCCCTTAAACCGCACGGTGAACGACATTAACAAGAAATGTATAAAAGTCAGTGAATAAGTTGTATGTCCCGAATATTATGTCATTCCAAAACACGACTCGTCCCACAAAACATCCGACCACTACAAAGACCAGAAATAACAACTTACCCCAAAGAGGCCGGCACTGGAGGGGTTAAATCCCGGCTAGGAGTCCAGTGGGCGGGGTCACTCAATGATTGACAGCTCTCTGTACACACACTCATACAGGGATGACTGATAACAAAGAGAACGCCCGACCAGCACTGCTCTCTACCTCATACACGGCAATAGCTGAGGACCTGTGCTGACGTCACCACTATGTGACCGGAGCACGAGGATCGGAGTTTATCAGTAGAGAGGGTGGATGAAGGACCTGTGATGACGTCACCACTATGTGACCGGGGCACGAGGGTTAGAGCTTATCAGTGGAGAGAGGGTGGATGAAAGACCTGTGATGACGTCACCACTGTGAGCGGAGCACGAGGGTCGGAGCTGATCATAGCAGAGGGTGGATGAAGGACCTGTGATGATCACGTGACATGAGGGGCGGAGCTCTGTGAGTGGCCCGTTCCCCTGTGCTATGTGGAGAAGTGCTGATGATCACGTGACATGAAGGGCGGAGTTCTGTGAGAGGTCTGGGCTATGCCTCCTCTCCTCTAATAAGCCACACCCCTCTTTCACCGGTCACATGGTGGTGACGTCATCACAGATCCTTCAGCTGTTTCAGTGTATGAGGTAGAGAGCAGTGCTGGTCGGGTGTACATGACTTCTGGTCACCGCTGTTGTTTACTGTTCTCTCTGTTATCAGTCAGGAGAGTTCCCATGATGCAGTAGTAAGGTAAGGTTACATGAGGTCATTTCTATCCGGTTTTGGTGCGTTTTTGTTTGGCACAGTGTTGGTGATTATTATTTATTTTAAGAGCTGTAAATATTAAATACAGGAGGGTTTAACCCCTTGGTGACATCAGATCTTTAGTATTATGTTGTACGTGCGCCGTCACACTAGAAGGAGCGGAGCCTGCACCGTACACGACTACTGACAGCCGCCTGCAACCGCCAAGATCAGAGACAGCGCAATCCCTGCTGTTTACCCCTCATAAGCCGTGATTAATCGCGACCGCGGCATCTGATCAGAAATAGCGGCTTCCTCTGTCCTCCAAAGAAACTGCGCGATTCCGACCGGTTACCAGTGTAATACATTGTAATAAATTTTTTATTTTGTTGGTTGTTTTACAAAAAAATGATGTAAGCATTAAAAATAAGTAACGTAATCGCCACATCCGTTATTGTCCAAATTATTAAAATATCAAGTTATTTAAACCGACTATGTCACCAGATAAGTGTGATCATTTTTGAGCAAGTTATGAGCAATTTTAGATTTATGCTAATGAGTTTCTTAATGACCAACTGGGTGTGTCTTTACTTTTGACCAACTGGGTGTTGTACAGAGGAGTGTATGACGCTGACCAATCAGTGACCAATCAGTATCCAGTCAGTGACCAATCAGCGTCATACACTTACAGTGTGATTGTGCAGTGAAAGAAGCCGGGCTGTAACAATGAGAAGTGTATGACGCTGATTGGTCACTGACTCTTTACTTATATAGGAGATAGGACACTTATAATGTGGTGACAGCCTCTTTACTTATATAGGAGATAGGGCACTTATAATGTGGTAACAGAGTCTCTTTACTTATATAGGAGATAGGGCACTTATAATGTGGTGACAGCCTCTTTACTTATATAGGAGATAGGGCACTTATAATGTGGTGACAGAGCCTCTTTACTTATATAGGAGATAGGGCACTTATAATGTGGTGACAGAGTCTCTTTACTTATATAGGAGATAGGGCACTTATAATGTGGTGACAGTCTCTTTACTTATATAGGAGATAGGGCACTTATAATGTGGTGACAGATTCTGTACTTATATAGGAGATAGGGCACTTATAATGTGGTGACAGAGCCTCTTTACTTATATGAGATAGGGCACTTATAATGTGGTGACAGAGCCTCTTTACTTATATAGGAGATAGGGCACTTATAATGTGGTGACAGAGTCTCATTACTTATATAGGAGATAGGTCACTTATAATGTGGTGACAGAGCCTCTTTACTTATATAGGAGATAGGGCACTTATAATGTGGTGACAGAGCCTCTTTACTTATATAGGAGATAGGGCACTTATAATGTGGTGACAGAGTCTCTTTACTTATATAGGAGATAGGGCACTTATAATGTGGTGACAGTCTCTTTACTTATATAGGAGATAGGGCACTTATAATGTGGTGACAGAGTCTCTTTACTTATATAGGAGATAGGACACTTATAATGTGATGACAGTCTCTTTACTTATATAGGAGATAGGACACTTATAATGTGGTGACAGAGCCTCTTTACTAATATAGGAGATAGGGCACTTATAATGTGGTGACAGTCTCTTTACTTATATAGGAGATAGGGCACTTATAATGTGGTGACAGCCTCTTTACTTATATAGGAGATAGGGCACTTATAATGTGGTGACAGAGTCTCTTTACTTATATAGGAGATAGGGCACTTATAATGTGGTGACAGAGCCTCTTTACTTATATAGGAGATAGGACACTTATAATGTGGTGACAGAGCCTCTTTACTTATATAGGAGATAGGACACTTATAATGTGGTGACAGAGTCTCTTTACTTATATAGGAGATAGGACACTTATAATGTGGTGACAGAGCCTCTTTACTTATATAGGAGATAGGGCACTTATAATGTGGTGACAGCCTCTTTACTTATATAGGAGATAGGGCACTTATAATGTGGAGACAGAGCCTCTTTACTTATATAGGAGATAGGGCACTTATAATGTGGTGACAGAGTCTCTTATATAGGAGATAGGACACTTATAATGTGGTGACAGAGCCTCTTTACTTATATAGGAGATAGGGCACTTATAATGTGGTGACAGTCTCTTTACTTATATATGAGATAGGACACTTATAATGTGGTGACAGAGCCTCTTTACTTATATAGGAGATAGGACACTTATAATGTGATGACAGTCTCTTTACTTATATAGGAGATAGGGCACTTATAATGTGGTGACAGAGTCTCTTTACTTATATAGGAGATAGGGCACTTATAATGTGGTGACAGTCTCTTTACTTATATAGGAGATAGGACACTTATAATGTGGTGACAGTCTCTTTACTTATATAGGAGATAGGGCACTTATAATGTGGTGACAGAGTCTCTTTACTTATATAGGAGATAGGACACTTATAATGTGGTGACAGCCTCTTTACTTATATAACAGATAGGGCACTTATAATGTGGTGACAGAGTCTCTTTACTTATATAGGAGATAGGGCACTTATAATGTGGTGACAGTCTCTTTACTTATATATGAGATAGGACACTTATAATGTGGTGACAGAGCCTCTTTACTTATATAGGAGATAGGGCACTTATAATGTGGTGACAGTCTCTTTACTTATATAGGAGATAGGGCACTTATAATGTGGTGACAGAGCCTCTTTACTTATATAGGAGATAGGGCACTTATAATGTGGTGACAGCCTCTTTACTTATATAGGAGATAGGGCACTTATAATGTGGTGACAGAGCCTCTTTACTTATATAGGAGATAGGGCACTTATAATGTGGTGACAGAGCCTCTTTACTTATATAGGAGATAGGGCACTTATAATGTGGTGACAGAGTCTCATTACTTATATAGGAGATAGGGCACTTATAATGTGGTGACATAGCCTCTTTACTTATATAGGAGATAGGACACTTATAATGTGGTGACAGAGCCTCTTTACTTATATAGGAGATAGGACACTTATAATGTGGTGACAGAGTCTCTTTACTTATATAGGAGATAGGACACTTATAATGTGGTGACAGAGTCTCTTTACTTATATAGGAGATAGGACACTTATAATGTGGTGACAGAGTCTCTTTACTTATATAGGAGATAGGGCACTTATAATGTGGAGACAGAGCCTCTTTACTTATATAGGAGATAGGGCACTTATAATGTGGTGACAGATTCTCTTTACTTATATAGGAGATAGGGCACTTATAATGTGGTGACAGAGCCTCTTTACTTATATAGGAGATAGGACACTTATAATGTGGTGACAGAGTCTCTTTACTTATATAGGAGATAGGGCACTTATAATGTGGTGACAGAGTCTCTTTACTTATATAGGAGATAGGGCACTTATAATGTGGTGACAGAGCCTCTTTACTTATATAGGAGATAGGGCACTTATAATGTGGTGACAGAGCCTCTTTACTTATATAGGAGATAGGACACTTATAATGTGGTGACAGAGCCTCTTTACTTATATAGGAGATAGGGCACTTATAATGTGGTGACAGAGTCTCTTTACTTATATAGGAGATAGGGCACTTATAATGTGGTGACAGAGCCTCATTACTTATATAGGAGATAGGACACTTATAATGTGGTAACAGAGCCTCTTTACTTATATAGGAGATAGGGCACTTATAATGTGGTGACAGAGCCTCATTACTTATATAGGAGATAGGGCACTTATAATGTGGTGACAGAGTCTCTTTACTTATATAGGAGATAGGGCACTTATAATGTGGTGACAGAGCCTCATTACTTATATAGGAGATAGGGCACTTATAATGTGGTGACAGAGTCTCTTTACTTATATAGGAGATAGGGCACTTATAATGTGGTGACAGAGCCTCTTTACTTATATAGGAGATAGGACACTTATAATGTGGTGACAGAGCCTCTTTACTTATATGAGATAGGGCACTTATAATGTGGAGACAGAGCCTCTTTACTTATATAGGAGATATGACACTTATAATGTGGTGACAGAGCCTCTTTACTTATATAGGAGATAGGACACTTATAATGTGGTGACAGAGCCTCTTTACTTATATGAGATAGGACACTTATAATGTGGTGACAGAGTCTCTTTACTTATATAGGAGATAGGACACTTATAATGTGGTGACAGCCTCTTTACTTATATAGGAGATAGGGCACTTATAATGTGGTGACAGAGCCTCTTTAGTTATATAGGAGATAGGACACTTATAATGTGGTGACAGAGTCTCTTTACTTATATAGGAGATAGGGCACTTATAATGTGGTGACAGAGCCTCTTATATAGGAGATAGGACACTTATAATGTGGTGACAGAGCCTCTTTACTTATATAGGAGATAGGGCACTTATAATGTGGTGACAGAGCCTCTTTACTTATATAGGAGATAGGACACTTATAATGTGGTGACAGAGCCACTTTACTTATATAGGAGATAGGACACTTATAATGTGGTGACAGAGTCTCTTTACTTATATAGGAGATAGGGCACTTATACTGTGGTGACAGAGCCTCTTTACTTATATAGGAGATAGGGCACTTATAATGTGGTGACAGAGCCTCTTTACTTATATAGGAGATAGGACACTTATAATGTGGTGACAGAGTCTCTTTACTTATATAGGAGATAGGGCACTTATAATGTGGTGACAGCCTCCTTACTTATATAGGAGATAGGGCACTTATAATGTGGTGACAGAGTCTCTTTACTTATATAGGAGATAGGGCACTTATAATGTGGTGACAGAGCCTCTTTACTTATATAGGAGACAGGACACTTATAATGTGGTGACAGAGTCTCATTACTTATATAGGAGATAGGGCACTTATAATGTGGTGACAGAGCCTCTTTACTTATATAGGAGATAGGACACTTATAATGTGGTGACAGCCTCTTTACTTATATAGGAGATAGGCCACTTATAATGTGGTGACAGAGCCTCTTTACTTATATAGGAGATAGGGCACTTATAATGTGGTGACAGAGCCTCTTTACTTATATAGGAGATAGGACACTTATAATGTGGTGACAGAGCCTCTTTACTTATATAGGAGATAGGACACTTATAATGTGGTGACAGCCTCTTTACTTATATAAGAGATAGGGCACTTATAATGTGGTGACAGAGCCTCTTTACTTATATAGGAGATAGGGCACTTATAATGTGGTGACAGAGCCTCTTTACTTATATAGGAGATAGGGCACTTATAATGTGGTGACAGAGCCTCTTTACTTATATAGGAGATAGGGCACTTATAATGTGGTGACAGAGTCTCTTTACTTATATAGGAGATAGGGCACTTATAATGTGGTGACAGAGCCTCTTTACTTATATAGGAGATAGGGCACTTATAATGTGGTGACAGAGCCTCTTTACTTATATGAGATAGGGCACTTATAATGTGGAGACAGAGCCTCTTTACTTATATAGGAGATAGGACACTTATAATGTGGTGACAGAGCCTCTTTACTTATATAGGAGATAGGACACTTATAATGTGGTGACAGAGCCTCTTTACTTATATGAGATAGGACACTTATAATGTGGTGACAGCCTCTTTACTTATATAGGATATAGGGCACTTATAATGTGGTGACAGCCTCTTTACTTATATAGGAGATAGGACACTTATAATGTGGTGACAGAGCCTCTTTACTTATATAGGAGATAGGGCACTTATAATGTGGTGACAGAGTCTCATTACTTATATAGGAGATAGGGCACTTATAATGTGGTGACAGAGCCTCTTTACTTATATAGGAGATAGGCCACTTATAATGTGGTGACAGAGTCTCTTTACTTATATAGGAGATAGGGCACTTATAATGTGGTGACAGAGCCTCTTTACTTATATAGGAGATAGGACACTTATAATGTGGTGACAGCCTCTTTACTTATATAGGAGATAGGACACTTATAATGTGGTGACAGAGCCTCTTTACTTATATAAGAGATAGGACACTTATAATGTGGTGACAGAGCCTCTTTACTTATATAGGAGATAGGACACTTATAATGTGGTGACAGAGTCTCTTTACTTATATAGGAGATAGGGCACTTATAATGTGGTGACAGAGCCTCTTTACTTATATAGGAGATAGGACACTTATAATGTGGTGACAGCCTCTTTACTTATATAGGAGATAGGGCACTTATAATGTGGTGACAGAGTCTCTTATATAGGAGATAGGGCACTTATAATGTGGTGACAGAGCCTCTTTACTTATATAGGAGATAGGACACTTATAATGTGGTGACAGAGCCTCTTTACTTATATAGGAGATAGGACACTTATAATGTGGTGACAGCCTCTTTACTTATATAGGAGATAGGGCACTTATAATGTGGTGACAGAGCCTCTTTACTTATATAGGAGATAGGGCACTTATAATGTGGTGACAGAGCCTCTTTACTTATATAGGAGATAGGGCACTTATAATGTGGTGACAGAGCCTCTTTACTTATATAGGAGATAGGGCACTTATAATGTGGTGACAGAGTCTCTTTACTTATATAGGAGATAGGGCACTTATAATGTGGTGACAGAGTCTCTTTACTTATATAGGAGATAGGGCACTTATAATGTGGTGACAGAGCCTCTTTACTTATATAGGAGATAGGGCACTTATAATGTAGTGACAGAGCCTCTTTACTTTTATAGGAGATAGGGCACTTATAATGTGGTGACAGAGCCTCTTTACTTATATAGGAGATAGGGCACTTATAATGTGGTGACAGAGTCTCTTTACTTATATAGGAGATAGGGCACTTATAATGTGGTGACAGCCTCTTTACTTATATAGGAGATAGGGCACTTATAATGTGGAGACAGAGCCTCTTTACTTATATAGGAGATAGGGCACTTATAATGTGGTGACAGAGCCTCTTTACTTATATAGGAGATAGGACACTTATAATGTGGTGACAGAGCCTCTTTACTTATAGGAGATAGGACACTTATAATGTGGTGACAGAGCCTCTTTACTTATATGAGATAGGGCACTTATAATGTGGAGACAGAGCCTCTTTACTTATATAGGAGATAGGGCACTTATAATGTGGTGACAGCCTCTTTACTTATATAGGATATAGGACATTTATAATGTGGTGACAGAGCCTCTTTACTTATATAGGAGATAGGGCACTTATAATGTGGTGACAGAGTCTCATTACTTATATAGGAGATAGGGCACTTATAATGTGGTGACAGAGCCTCTTTACTTATATAGGAGATAGGACACTTATAATGTGGTGACAGCCTCTTTACTTATATAGGATATAGGACACTTATAATGTGGTGACAGAGCCTCTTTACTTATATAAGAGATAGGACACTTATAATGTGGTGACAGAGCCTCTTTACTTATATAGGAGATAGGACACTTATAATGTGGTGACAGAGTCTCTTTACTTATATAGGAGATAGGGCACTTATAATGTGGTGACAGAGCCTCTTTACTTATATAGGAGATAGGGCACTTATAATGTGGTGACAGAGCCTCTTTACTTATATAAGAGATAGGACACTTATAATGTGGTGACAGAGCCTCTTTACTTATATAGGAGATAGGGCACTTATAATGTGGTGACAGCCTCTTTACTTATATAGGAGATAGGGCACTTATAATGTGGTGACAGAGTCTCTTTACTTATATAGGAGATAGGACACTTATAATGTGGTGACAGCCTCTTTACTTATATAGGAGATAGGACACTTAGAATGTGGTGACAGAGTCTCTTTACTTATATAGGAGATAGGGCACTTATAATGTGGTGACAGAGCCTCTTTACTTATATAGGAGATAGGGCACGTATAATGTGGTGACAGAGTCTCTTTACTTATATAGGAGATAGGGCACTTATAATGTGGTGACAGAGTCTCTTTACTTATATAGGAGATAGGACACTTAGAATGTGGTGACAGAGCCTCTTTACTTATATAGGAGATAGGGCACTTAGAATGTGGTGACAGAGCCTCTTTACTTATATAGGAGATAGGGCACGTATAATGTGGTGACAGAGTCTCTTTACTTATATAGGAGATAGGGCACTTATAATGTGGTGACAGAGTCTCTTTACTTATATAGGAGATAGGACACTTAGAATGTGGTGACAGCCTCTTTACTTATATAGGAGATAGGGCACTTATAATGTGGTGACAGAGCCTCTTTACTTATATAGGAGATAGGGCACGTATAATGTGGTGACAGAGCCTCTTTACTTATATAGGAGATAGGACACTTATAATGTGGTGAGAGTCTATTTACTTATATAGGAGATAGGGCACTTATAATGTGGTGACAGAGCCTCTTTACTTATATAGGAGATAGGACACTTATAATGTGGTGACAGAGTCTCATTACTTATATAGGAGATAGGGCACTTATAATGTGGTGACAGAGCCTCTTTACTTATATAGGAGATAGGACACTTATAATGTGGTGACAGAGCCTCTTTACTTATATAGGAGATAGGGCACTTATAATGTGGTGACAGCCTCTTTACTTATATAGGAGATAGGGCACTTATAATGTGGTGACAGAGTCTCTTTACTTATATAGGAGATAGGACACTTATAATGTGGTGACAGAGTCTCTTATATAGGAGATAGGGCGCTTATAATGTGGTGACAGAGCCTCTTTACTTATATAGGAGATAGGGCGCTTATAATGTGGTGACAGAGCCTCTTTACTTATATAGGAGATAGGACACTTATAATGTGGTGACAGTCTCATTACTTATATAGGAGATAGGACACTTATAATGTGGTGACAGTCTCATTACTTATATAGGAGATAGGACACTTATAATGTGGTGACAGAGTCTCTTATATAGGAGATAGGGCGCTTATAATGTGGTGACAGAGCCTCTTTACTTATATAGGAGATAGGGCGCTTATAATGTGGTGACAGAGCCTCTTTACTTATATAGGAGATAGGACACTTATAATGTGGTGACAGTCTCATTACTTATATAGGAGATAGGACACTTATAATGTGGTGACAGAGTCTCTTATATAGGAGATAGGGCGCTTATAATGTGGTGACAGAGCCTCTTTACTTATATAGGAGATAGGGCGCTTATAATGTGGTGACAGAGCCTCTTTACTTATATAGGAGATAGGACACTTATAATGTGGTGACAGTCTCATTACTTATATAGGAGATAGGACACTTATAATGTGGTGACAGTCTCATTACTTATATAGGAGATAGGACACTTATAATGTGGTGACAGCCTCTTTACTTATATAGGAGATAGGACACTTATAATGTGGTGACAGAGCCTCTTTACTTATATAGGAGATAGGACACTTATAATGTGGTGACAGAGTCTCTTTACTTATATAGGAGATAGGACACTTATAATGTGGTGACAGAGCCTCATTACTTATATAGGAGATAGGACACTTATAATGTGGTGACAGAGTCTCTTTACTTATATAGGATTTAGGACACTTATAATGTGGTGACAGAACCTCTTTACTTATATAGGAGATAGGTCACTTATAATGTGGTGACAGAGCCTCTTTACTTATATAGGTGATAGGGCACTTATAATGTGGTGACAGAGCCTCTTTACTTATATAGGAGATAGGGCACTTATAATGTGGTGACAGTCTCTTTACTTATATAGGAGATAGGACACTTATAATGTGGTGACAGCCTCTTTACTTATATAGGAGATAGGGCACTTATAATGTGGTGACAGAGTCTCTTTACATGTATAGGAGATAGGGCGCTTATAATGTGGTGACAGCCTCTTTACTTAGGAGATAGGACACTTATAATGTGGTGACAGAGCCTCTTTACTTATATAGGAGATAGGGCACTTATAATGTGGTGACAGAGTCTCTTTACATGTATAGGAGATAGGGCACTTATAATGTGGTGACAGCCTCTTTACTTAGGAGATAGGACACTTATAATGTGGTGACAGAGCCTCTTTACTTATATAGGAGATAGGACACTTATAATGTGGTGACAGAGCCTCTTTACTTATATATGAGATAGGGCACTTATAATGTGGTGACAGAGCCTCTTTACTTATATAGGAGATAGGACACTTATAATGTGGTGACAGCCTCTTTACTTATATAGGATATAGGACACTTATAATGTGGTGACAGAGCCTCTTTACTTATATAAGAGATAGGACACTTATAATGTGGTGACAGAGCCTCTTTACTTATATAGGAGATAGGACACTTATAATGTGGTGACAGAGTCTCTTTACTTATATAGGAGATAGGGCACTTATAATGTGGTGACAGAGCCTCTTTACTTATATAGGAGATAGGGCACTTATAATGTGGTGACAGAGCCTCTTTACTTATATAAGAGATAGGACACTTATAATGTGGTGACAGAGCCTCTTTACTTATATAGGAGATAGGGCACTTATAATGTGGTGACAGCCTCTTTACTTATATAGGAGATAGGACACTTATAATGTGGTGACAGAGCCTCTTTACTTATATAGGAGATAGGGCACTTATAATGTGGTGACAGAGTCTCTTTACTTATATAGGAGATAGGACACTTATAATGTGGTGACAGCCTCTTTACTTATATAGGAGATAGGACACTTAGAATGTGGTGACAGAGTCTCTTTACTTATATAGGAGATAGGGCACTTATAATGTGGTGACAGAGCCTCTTTACTTATATAGGAGATAGGGCACGTATAATGTGGTGACAGAGTCTCTTTACTTATATAGGAGATAGGGCACTTATAATGTGGTGACAGAGTCTCTTTACTTATATAGGAGATAGGACACTTAGAATGTGGTGACAGAGCCTCTTTACTTATATAGGAGATAGGGCACTTAGAATGTGGTGACAGAGCCTCTTTACTTATATAGGAGATAGGGCACATATAATGTGGTGACAGAGTCTCTTTACTTATATAGGAGATAGGGCACTTATAATGTGGTGACAGAGTCTCTTTACTTATATAGGAGATAGGACACTTAGAATGTGGTGACAGCCTCTTTACTTATATAGGAGATAGGGCACTTATAATGTGGTGACAGAGCCTCTTTACTTATATAGGAGATAGGGCACGTATAATGTGGTGACAGAGTCTCTTTACTTATATAGGAGATAGGGCACTTATAATGTGGTGACAGAGTCTCTTTACTTATATAGGAGATAGGACACTTAGAATGTGGTGACAGAGCCTCTTTACTTATATAGGAGATAGGACACTTATAATGTGGTGACAGAGCCACTTTACTTATATAGGAGATAGGGCACTTATAATGTGGTGACAGAGCCTCTTTACTTATATAGGAGATAGGGCACTTATAATGTGGTGACAGTCTCTTTACTTATATAGGAGATAGGGCACTTATAATGTGGTGACAGTGCCTCTTTTCTTATATAGGAGATAGGGCACTTATAATGTGGTGACAGAGCCTCTTTACTTATATAGGAGATAGGACACTTATAATGTGGTGACAGAGCCTCTTATATAGGAGATAGGGCACTTATAATGAGGTGACAGAGCATCTTTACTTATATAGGAGATAGGACACTTATAATGTGGTGACAGAGCCTCTTTACTTATATAGGAGATAGGACACTTATAATGTGGTGACAGCCTCTTTACTTTTATAGGAGATAGGGCACTTATAATGTGGTGACAGAGCCTCTTTACTTATATAGGAGATAGGACACTTATAATGTGGTGACAGAGCCTCTTTACTTATATAGGAGATAGGGCACTTATAATGTGGTGACAGAGTCTCTTTACTTATGTAGGAAACAGGACACTTATAATGTGGTGACAGAGCCTCTTTACTTATGTAGGAGATAGGACACTTATAATGTGGTGACAGAGCCTCTTTACTTATATAGGAGATAGGGCACTTATAATGTGGTGACAGCCTCTTTACTTATATAGGAGATAGGGCACTTATAATGTGGTGACAGCCTCTTTACTTATATAGGAGATAGGACACTTAGAATGTGGTGACAGAGTCTCTTTACTTATATAGGAGATAGGGCACTTATAATGTGGTGACAGAGCCTCTTTACTTATATAGGAGATAGGGCACGTATAATGTGGTGACAGAGTCTCTTTACTTATATAGGAGATAGGGCACTTATAATGTGGTGACAGAGTCTCTTTACTTATATAGGAGATAGGACACTTAGAATGTGGTGACAGAGCCTCTTTACTTATATAGGAGATAGGGCACTTAGAATGTGGTGACAGAGCCTCTTTACTTATATAGGAGATAGGGCACGTATAATGTGGTGACAGAGTCTCTTTACTTATATAGGAGATAGGGCACTTATAATGTGGTGACAGAGTCTCTTTACTTATATAGGAGATAGGACACTTAGAATGTGGTGACAGCCTCTTTACTTATATAGGAGATAGGGCACTTATAATGTGGTGACAGAGCCTCTTTACTTATATAGGAGATAGGGCACGTATAATGTGGTGACAGAGTCTCTTTACTTATATAGGAGATAGGGCACTTATAATGTGGTGACAGAGTCTCTTTACTTATATAGGAGATAGGACACTTAGAATGTGGTGACAGAGCCTCTTTACTTATATAGGAGATAGGACACTTATAATGTGGTGACAGAGCCTCTTTACTTATATAGGAGACAGGGCACTTATAATGTGGTGACAGAGCCTCTTTACTTATATAGGAGATAGGACACTTATAATGTGGTGAGAGTCTATTTACTTATATAGGAGATAGGGCACTTATAATGTGGTGACAGAGCCTCTTTACTTATATAGGAGATAGGACACTTATAATGTGGTGACAGAGTCTCATTACTTATATAGGAGATAGGGCACTTATAATGTGGTGACAGAGCCTCTTTACTTATATAGGAGATAGGACACTTATAATGTGGTGACAGAGCCTCTTTACTTATATAGGAGATAGGGCACTTATAATGTGGTGACAGCCTCTTTACTTATATAGGAGATAGGGCACTTATAATGTGGTGACAGAGTCTCTTTACTTATATAGGAGATAGGACACTTATAATGTGGTGACAGAGTCTCTTATATAGGAGATAGGGCGCTTATAATGTGGTGACAGAGCCTCTTTACTTATATAGGAGATAGGGCGCTTATAATGTGGTGACAGAGCCTCTTTACTTATATAGGAGATAGGACACTTATAATGTGGTGACAGTCTCATTACTTATATAGGAGATAGGACACTTATAATGTGGTGACAGAGTCTCTTATATAGGAGATAGGACACTTATAATGTGGTGACAGTCTCATTACTTATATAGGAGATAGGACACTTATAATGTGGTGACAGAGTCTCTTATATAGGAGATAGGGCGCTTATAATGTGGTGACAGAGCCTCTTTACTTATATAGGAGATAGGGCGCTTATAATGTGGTGACAGAGCCTCTTTACTTATATAGGAGATAGGACACTTATAATGTGGTGACAGTCTCATTACTTATATAGGAGATAGGACACTTATAATGTGGTGACAGTCTCATTACTTATATAGGAGATAGGACACTTATAATGTGGTGACAGCCTCTTTACTTATATAGGAGATAGGACACTTATAATGTGGTGACAGAGCCTCTTTACTTATATAGGAGATAGGACACTTATAATGTGGTGACAGAGTCTCTTTACTTATATAGGAGATAGGACACTTATAATGTGGTGACAGAGCCTCATTACTTATATAGGAGATAGGACACTTATAATGTGGTGACAGAGTCTCTTTACTTATATAGGATTTAGGACACTTATAATGTGGTGACAGAACCTCTTTACTTATATAGGAGATAGGTCACTTATAATGTGGTGACAGAGCCTCTTTACTTATATAGGTGATAGGGCACTTATAATGTGGTGACAGAGCCTCTTTACTTATATAGGAGATAGGGCACTTATAATGTGGTGACAGCCTCTTTACTTATATAGGAGATAGGGCACTTATAATGTGGTGACAGAGTCTCTTTACATGTATAGGAGATAGGGCGCTTATAATGTGGTGACAGCCTCTTTACTTAGGAGATAGGACACTTATAATGTGGTGACAGAGCCTCTTTACTTATATAGGAGATAGGGCACTTATAATGTGGTGACAGAGTCTCTTTACATGTATAGGAGATAGGGCACTTATAATGTGGTGACAGCCTCTTTACTTAGGAGATAGGACACTTATAATGTGGTGACAGAGCCTCTTTACTTATATAGGAGATAGGACACTTATAATGTGGTGACAGAGCCTCTTTACTTATATATGAGATAGGGCACTTATAATGTGGTGACAGAGCCTCTTTACTTATATAGGAGATAGGACACTTATAATGTGGTGACAGCCTCTTTACTTATATAGGATATAGGACACTTATAATGTGGTGACAGAGCCTCTTTACTTATATAAGAGATAGGACACTTATAATGTGGTGACAGAGCCTCTTTACTTATATAGGAGATAGGACACTTATAATGTGGTGACAGAGTCTCTTTACTTATATAGGAGATAGGGCACTTATAATGTGGTGACAGAGCCTCTTTACTTATATAGGAGATAGGGCACTTATAATGTGGTGACAGAGCCTCTTTACTTATATAAGAGATAGGACACTTATAATGTGGTGACAGAGCCTCTTTACTTATATAGGAGATAGGGCACTTATAATGTGGTGACAGCCTCTTTACTTATATAGGAGATAGGACACTTATAATGTGGTGACAGAGCCTCTTTACTTATATAGGAGATAGGGCACTTATAATGTGGTGACAGAGTCTCTTTACTTATATAGGAGATAGGGCACGTATAATGTGGTGACAGAGTCTCTTTACTTATATAGGAGATAGGGCACTTATAATGTGGTGACAGCCTCTTTACTTATATAGGAGATAGGACACTTAGAATGTGGTGACAGAGTCTCTTTACTTATATAGGAGATAGGGCACTTATAATGTGGTGACAGAGCCTCTTTACTTATATAGGAGATAGGGCACGTATAATGTGGTGACAGAGTCTCTTTACTTATATAGGAGATAGGGCACTTATAATGTGGTGACAGAGTCTCTTTACTTATATAGGAGATAGGACACTTAGAATGTGGTGACAGAGCCTCTTTACTTATATAGGAGATAGGGCACTTAGAATGTGGTGACAGAGCCTCTTTACTTATATAGGAGATAGGGCACGTATAATGTGGTGACAGAGTCTCTTTACTTATATAGGAGATAGGGCACTTATAATGTGGTGACAGAGTCTCTTTACTTATATAGGAGATAGGACACTTAGAATGTGGTGACAGCCTCTTTACTTATATAGGAGATAGGGCACTTATAATGTGGTGACAGAGCCTCTTTACTTATATAGGAGATAGGGCACGTATAATGTGGTGACAGAGTCTCTTTACTTATATAGGAGATAGGGCACTTATAATGTGGTGACAGAGTCTCTTTACTTATATAGGAGATAGGACACTTAGAATGTGGTGACAGAGCCTCTTTACTTATATAGGAGATAGGACACTTATAATGTGGTGACAGAGCCACTTTACTTATATAGGAGATAGGGCACTTATAATGTGGTGACAGAGCCTCTTTACTTATATAGGAGATAGGGCACTTATAATGTGGTGACAGTCTCTTTACTTATATAGGAGATAGGGCACTTATAATGTGGTGACAGTGCCTCTTTTCTTATATAGGAGATAGGGCACTTATAATGTGGTGACAGAGCCTCTTTACTTATATAGGAGATAGGACACTTATAATGTGGTGACAGAGCCTCTTATATAGGAGATAGGGCACTTATAATGAGGTGACAGAGCATCTTTACTTATATAGGAGATAGGACACTTATAATGTGGTGACAGAGCCTCTTTACTTATATAGGAGATAGGACACTTATAATGTGGTGACAGCCTCTTTACTTTTATAGGAGATAGGGCACTTATAATGTGGTGACAGAGCCTCTTTACTTATATAGGAGATAGGACACTTATAATGTGGTGACAGAGCCTCTTTACTTATATAGGAGATAGGGCACTTATAATGTGGTGACAGAGTCTCTTTACTTATGTAGGAAACAGGACACTTATAATGTGGTGACAGAGCCTCTTTACTTATGTAGGAGATAGGACACTTATAATGTGGTGACAGAGCCTCTTTACTTATATAGGAGATAGGGCTCTTATAATGTGGTGACAGCCTCTTTACTTATATAGGAGATAGGACACTTATAATGTGGTGACAGAGCCTCTTTACTTATATAGGAGATAGGACACTTATAATGTGGAGACAGAGCCTCTTTACTTATATAGGAGATAGGGCACTTATAATGTGGTGACAGCCTCTTTACTTATATAGGAGATAGGACACTTATAATGTGGTGACAGAGTCTCTTTACTTATATAGGAGATAGGACACTTATAATGTGGTGACAGAGTCTCTTTACTTATATAGGACACTTATAATGTGGTGACAGAGCCTCTTTACTTATATAGGAGATAGGACACTTATAATGTGGTGACAGAGCCTCTTTACTTATATAGGAGATAGGACACTTATAATGTGGTGACAGAGCCTCTTTACTTATATAGGAGATAGGACACTTATAATGTGGTGACAGAGCCTCTTTACTTATATAACAG
This sequence comes from Rhinoderma darwinii, assembly GCF_050947455.1. Classification (NCBI taxonomy): domain Eukaryota; kingdom Metazoa; phylum Chordata; class Amphibia; order Anura; family Rhinodermatidae; genus Rhinoderma; species Rhinoderma darwinii. The sequence continues at coordinate 642,020,497 of NC_134687.1, read as the reverse complement.
ATAGGGCACTTATAATGTGGTGACAGAGTCTCTTTACTTATATAGGAGATAGGACACTTATAATGTGGTGACAGTCTCTTTACTTATATAGGAGATTGGACACTTATAATGTGGTGACAGAGCCTCTTTACTTACATAGGAGATAGGGCACATATTATGTGGTGACAGTCTCTTTACTTATATAGGAGATAGGGCACTTATAATGTGGAGACAGAGCCTCTTTACTTATATAGGAGATAGGGCACTTATAATGTGGTGACAGATTCTCTTTACTTATATAGGAGATAGGGCACTTATAATGTGGTGACAGAGCCTCTTTACTTATATAGGAGATAGGACACTTATAATGTGGTGACAGAGTCTCTTTACTTATATAGGAGATAGGGCACTTATAATGTGGTGACAGAGCCTCTTTACTTATATAGGAGATAGGGCACTTATAATGTGGTGACAGAGCCTCTTTACTTATATAGGAGATAGGACACTTATAATGTGGTGACAGAGCCTCTTTACTTATATAGGAGATAGGGCACTTATAATGTGGTGACAGAGCCTCTTTACTTATATAGGAGATAGGGCACTTATAATGTGGTGACAGAGCCTCTTTACTTATATAGGAGATAGGACACTTATAATGTGGTGACAGAGCCTCTTTACTTATATAGGAGATAGGGCACTTATAATGTGGTGACAGAGTCTCTTTACTTATATAGGAGATAGGGCACTTATAATGTGGTGACAGAGCCTCATTACTTATATAGGAGATAGGACACTTATAATGTGGTAACAGAGCCTCTTTACTTATATAGGAGATAGGGCACTTATAATGTGGTGACAGAGCCTCATTACTTATATAGGAGATAGGGCACTTATAATGTGGTGACAGAGTCTCTTTACTTATATAGGAGATAGGGCACTTATAATGTGGTGACAGAGCCTCATTACTTATATAGGAGATAGGGCACTTATAATGTGGTGACAGAGTCTCTTTACTTATATAGGAGATAGGGCACTTATAATGTGGTGACAGAGCCTCTTTACTTATATAGGAGATAGGACACTTATAATGTGGTGACAGAGCCTCTTTACTTATATGAGATAGGGCACTTATAATGTGGAGACAGAGCCTCTTTACTTATATAGGAGATATGACACTTATAATGTGGTGACAGAGCCTCTTTACTTATATAGGAGATAGGACACTTATAATGTGGTGACAGAGCCTCTTTACTTATATGAGATAGGACACTTATAATGTGGTGACAGAGTCTCTTTACTTATATAGGAGATAGGACACTTATAATGTGGTGACAGCCTCTTTACTTATATAGGATATAGGGCACTTATAATGTGGTGACAGCCTCTTTACTTATATAGGAGATAGGACACTTATAATGTGGTGACAGAGCCTCTTTACTTATATAGGAGATAGGGCACTTATAATGTGGTGACAGAGCCTCTTTACTTATATATGAGATAGGACACTTATAATGTGGTGACAGAGTCTCTTTACTTATATAGGAGATAGGGCACTTATAATGTGGTGACAGAGCCTCTTTAGTTATATAGGAGATAGGACACTTATAATGTGGTGACAGAGTCTCTTTACTTATATAGGAGATAGGGCACTTATAATGTGGTGACAGAGCCTCTTATATAGGAGATAGGACACTTATAATGTGGTGACAGAGCCTCTTTACTTATATAGGAGATAGGGCACTTATAATGTGGTGACAGAGCCTCTTTACTTATATAGGAGATAGGACACTTATAATGTGGTGACAGAGCCACTTTACTTATATAGGAGATAGGACACTTATAATGTGGTGACAGAGTCTCTTTACTTATATAGGAGATAGGGCACTTATACTGTGGTGACAGAGCCTCTTTACTTATATAGGAGATAGGGCACTTATAATGTGGTGACAGAGCCTCCTTACTTATATAGGAGATAGGGCACTTATAATGTGGTGACAGAGCCTCTTTACTTATATAGGAGATAGGACACTTATAATGTGGTGACAGAGTCTCTTTACTTATATAGGAGATAGGGCACTTATAATGTGGTGACAGAGCCTCTTTACTTATATAGGAGATAGGACACTTATAATGTGGTGACAGCCTCTTTACTTATATAGGAGATAGGGCACTTATAATGTGGTGACAGAGTCTCTTATATAGGAGATAGGGCACTTATAATGTGGTGACAGAGCCTCTTTACTTATATAGGAGATAGGACACTTATAATGTGGTGACAGAGTCTCTTTACTTATATGAGATAGGGCACTTATAATGTGGAGACAGAGCCTCTTTACTTATATAGGAGATAGGGCACTTATAATGTGGTGACAGCCTCTTTACTTATATAGGATATAGGACACTTATAATGTGGTGACAGAGCCTCTTTACTTATATAGGAGATAGGGCACTTATAATGTGGTGACAGAGTCTCATTACTTATATAGGAGATAGGGCACTTATAATGTGGTGACAGAGCCTCTTTACTTATATAGGAGATAGGCCACTTATAATGTGGTGACAGAGTCTCTTTACTTATATAGGAGATAGGGCACTTATAATGTGGTGACAGAGCCTCTTTACTTATATAGGAGATAGGACACTTATAATGTGGTGACAGCCTCTTTACTTATATAGGAGATAGGACACTTATAATGTGGTGACAGAGCCTCTTTACTTATATAAGAGATAGGACACTTATAATGTGGTGACAGAGCCTCTTTACTTATATAGGAGATAGGACACTTATAATGTGGTGATAGAGTCTCTTTACTTATATAGGAGATAGGGCACTTATAATGTGGTGACAGAGCCTCTTTACTTATATAGGAGATAGGGCACTTATAATGTGGTGACAGAGCCTCTTTACTTATATAAGAGATAGGACACTTATAATGTGGTGACAGAGCCTCTTTACTTATATAGGAGATAGGGCACTTATAATGTGGTGACAGCCTCTTTACTTATATAGGAGATAGGGCACTTATAATGTGGTGACAGAGTCTCTTTACTTATATAGGAGATAGGACACTTATAATGTGGTGACAGCCTCTTTACTTATATAGGAGATAGGACACTTATAATGTGGTGACAGAGTCTCTTTACTTATATAGGAGATAGGACACTTATAATGTGGTGACAGAGCCTCTTTACTTATATAGGAGATAGGGCACGTATAATGTGGTGACAGAGTCTCTTTACTTATATAGGAGATAGGGCACTTATAATGTGGTGACAGAGTCTCTTTACTTATATAGGAGATAGGACACTTAGAATGTGGTGACAGAGCCTCTTTACTTATATAGGAGATAGGGCACTTAGAATGTGGTGACAGAGCCTCTTTACTTATATAGGAGATAGGGCACTTATAATGTGGTGACAGAGTCTCTTTACTTATATAGGAGATAGGACACTTAGAATGTGGTGACAGCCTCTTTACTTATATAGGAGATAGGGCACTTATAATGTGGTGACAGAGCCTCTTTACTTATATAGGAGATAGGGCACGTATAATGTGGTGACAGAGTCTCTTTACTTATATAGGAGATAGGGCACTTATAATGTGGTGACAGAGTCTCTTTACTTATATAGGAGATAGGACACTTAGAATGTGGTGACAGAGCCTCTTTACTTATATAGGAGATAGGACACTTATAATGTGGTGACAGAGCCTCTTTACTTATATAGGAGACAGGGCACTTATAATGTGGTGACAGAGCCTCTTTACTTATATAGGAGATAGGACACTTATAATGTGGTGAGAGTCTATTTACTTATATAGGAGATAGGGCACTTATAATGTGGTGACAGAGCCTCTTTACTTATATAGGAGATAGGACACTTATAATGTGGTGACAGAGCCTCTTTACTTATATAGGAGATAGGACACTTATAATGTGGTGAGAGTCTATTTACTTATATAGGAGATAGGGCACTTATAATGTGGTGACAGAGCCTCTTTACTTATATAGGAGATAGGACACTTATAATGTGGTGACAGAGCCTCTTTACTTATATAAGAGATAGGACACTTATAATGTGGTGACAGAGCCTCTTTACTTATATAGGAGATAGGGCACTTATAATGTGGTGACAGCCTCTTTACTTATATAGGAGATAGGGCACTTATAATGTGGTGACAGAGTCTCTTTACTTATATAGGAGATAGGACACTTATAATGTGGTGACAGAGTCTCTTATATAGGAGATAGGGCGCTTATAATGTGGTGACAGAGCCTCTTTACTTATATAGGAGATAGGGCGCTTATAATGTGGTGACAGAGCCTCTTTACTTATATAGGAGATAGGACACTTATAATGTGGTGACAGTCTCATTACTTATATAGGAGATAGGACACTTATAATGTGGTGACAGCCTCTTTACTTATATAGGAGATAGGACACTTATAATGTGGTGACAGAGCCTCTTTACTTATATAGGAGATAGGACACTTATAATGTGGTGACAGAGTCTCTTTACTTATATAGGAGATAGGACACTTATAATGTGGTGACAGAGCCTCATTACTTATATAGGAGATAGGACACTTATAATGTGGTGACAGAGTCTCTTTACTTATATAGGATTTAGGACACTTATAATGTGGTGACAGAACCTCTTTACTTATATAGGAGATAGGTCACTTATAATGTGGTGACAGAGCCTCTTTACTTATATAGGAGATAAGGCACTTATAATGTGGTGACAGTCTCTTTACTTATATAGGAGATAGGACACTTATAATGTGGAGACAGAGCCTCTTTACTTATATAGGAGATAGGACACTTATAATGTGGTGACAGAGCCTCTTTACTTATATAGGAGATAGGGCACGTATAATGTGGTGACAGCCTCTTTACTTATATAGGAGATAGGACACTTATAATGTGGTGACAGAGCCTCTTTACTTATATAGGAGATAGGGCACTTATAATGTGGTGACAGAGTCTCTTTACATGTATAGGAGATAGGGCGCTTATAATGTGGTGACAGCCTCTTTACTTAGGAGATAGGACACTTATAATGTGGTGACAGAGCCTCTTTACTTATATAGGAGATAGGGCACTTATAATGTGGTGACAGAGTCTCTTTACATGTATAGGAGATAGGGCACTTATAATGTGGTGACAGCCTCTTTACTTAGGAGATAGGACACTTATAATGTGGTGACAGAGCCTCTTTACTTATATAGGAGATAGGACACTTATAATGTGGTGACAGAGCCTCTTTACTTATATATGAGATAGGACACTTATAATGTGGTGACAGAGTCTCTTTACTTATATAGGAGATAGGGCACTTATAATGTGGTGACAGAGCCTCTTATATAGGAGATAGGACACTTATAATGTGGTGACAGAGCCTCTTTACTTATATAGGAGATAGGGCACTTATAATGTGGTGACAGAGCCTCTTTACTTATATAGGAGATAGGACACTTATAATGTGGTGACAGAGCCACTTTACTTATATAGGAGATAGGACACTTATAATGTGGTGACAGAGTCTCTTTACTTATATAGGAGATAGGGCACTTATACTGTGGTGACAGAGCCTCTTTACTTATATAGGAGATAGGGCACTTATAATGTGGTGACAGAGCCTCCTTACTTATATAGGAGATAGGGCACTTATAATGTGGTGACAGAGCCTCTTTACTTATATAGGAGGTAGGACACTTATAATGTGGTGACAGAGTCTCTTTACTTATACAGGAGATAGGGCACTTATAATGTGGTGACAGCCTCTTTACTTATATAGGAGATAGGACACTTATAATGTGGTGACAGTCTCTTTACTTATATAGGAGATAGGGCACTTATAATGTGGTGACAGAGCCTCTTTACTTATATAGGAGATATGGCACTTATAATGTGGTGACAGCCTCTTTACTTATATAGGAGATAGGACACTTATAATGTGGTGACAGAGCCTCTTTACTTATATATGAGATAGGACACTTATAATGTGGTGACAGAGTCTCTTTACTTATATAGGAGATAGGGCACTTATAATGTGGTGACAGAGCCTCTTTAGTTATATAGGAGATAGGACACTTATAATGTGGTGACAGAGCCTCTTTACTTATATAGGAGATAGGGCACTTATAATGTGGTGACAGAGCCTCTTTACTTATATAGGAGATAGGGCGCTTATAATGTGGTGACAGCCTCTTTACTTATATAGGATATAGGGCACTTATAATGTGGTGACAGAGCCTCTTTACTTATATAGGAGATAGGACACTTATAATGTGGTGACAGAGCCTCTTTACTTATATAGGAGATAGGGCACTTATAATGTGGTGACAGAGCCTCTTTACTTATATAGGAGATAGGGCACTTATAATGTGGTGACAGTCTCTTTACTTATATAGGAGATAGGGCACTTATAATGTGGTGACAGTGCCTCTTTTCTTATATAGGAGATAGGGCACTTATAATGTGGTGACAGAGCCTCTTTACTTATATAGGAGATAGGACACTTATAATGTGGTGACAGAGCCTCTTATATAGGAGATAGGGCACTTATAATGAGGTGACAGAGCATCTTTACTTATATAGGAGATAGGACACTTATAATGTGGTGACAGAGCCTCTTTACTTATATAGGAGATAGGACACTTATAATGTGGTGACAGCCTCTTTACTTATATAGGAGATAGGGCACTTATAATGTGGTGACAGAGCCTCTTTACTTATATAGGAGATAGGACACTTATAATGTGGTGACAGAGCCTCTTTACTTATATAGGAGATAGGGCACTTATAATGTGGTGACAGAGTCTCTTTACTTATGTAGGAAACAGGACACTTATAATGTGGTGACAGAGCCTCTTTACTTATGTAGGAGATAGGACACTTATAATGTGGTGACAGAGCCTCTTTACTTATATAGGAGATAGGGCTCTTATAATGTGGTGACAGCCTCTTTACTTATATAGGAGATAGGACACTTATAATGTGGTGACAGAGCCTCTTTACTTATATAGGAGATAGGACACTTATAATGTGGAGACAGAGCCTCTTTACTTATATAGGAGATAGGGCACTTATAATGTGGTGACAGCCTCTTTACTTATATAGGAGATAGGACACTTATAATGTGGTGACAGAGTCTCTTTACTTATATAGGCGATAGGACACTTATAATGTGGTGACAGAGCCTCTTTACTTATATAGGAGATAGGACACTTATAATGTGGTGACAGAGTCTCTTTACTTATATAGGACACTTATAATGTGGTGACAGAGCCTCTTTACTTATATAGGAGATAGGACACTTATAATGTGGTGACAGAGCCTCTTTACTTATATAGGAGATAGGACACTTATAATGTGGTGACAGAGCCTCTTTACTTATATAGGAGATAGGACACTTATAATGTGGTGACAGAGCCTCTTTACTTATATAACAGATAGGGCACTTATAATGTGGTGACAGAGTCTCTTTACTTATATAGGAGATAGGACACTTATAATGTGGTGACAGTCTCTTTACTTATATAGGAGATTGGACACTTATAATGTGGTGACAGAGCCTCTTTACTTATATAGGAGATAGGGCTCTTATAATGTGGTGACAGCCTCTTTACTTATATAGGAGATAGGACACTTATAATGTGGTGACAGAGCCTCTTTACTTATATAGGAGATAGGACACTTATAATGTGGAGACAGAGCCTCTTTACTTATATAGGAGATAGGGCACTTATAATGTGGTGACAGCCTCTTTACTTATATAGGAGATAGGACACTTATAATGTGGTGACAGAGTCTCTTTACTTATATAGGCGATAGGACACTTATAATGTGGTGACAGAGCCTCTTTACTTATATAGGAGATAGGGCACTTATAATGTGGTGACAGCCTCTTACTTATATAGGAGATAGGGCACTTATAATGTGGTGACAGAGCCTCTTTACTTATATAGGAGATAGGACACTTATAATGTGGTGACAGAGCCTCTTTACTTATATAGGACACTTATAATGTGGTGACAGAGCCTCTTTACTTATATAGGAGATAGGACACTTATAATGTGGTGACAGAGCCTCTTTACTTATATAGGAGATAGGACACTTATAATGTGGTGACAGAGCCTCTTTACTTATATAGGAGATAGGGCACTTATAATGTGATGACAGAGCCTCTTTACTTATATAACAGATAGGGCACTTATAATGTGGTGACAGAGCCTCTTTACTTATATAGGAGATAGGACACTTTTATAATGTGGTGACAGAGTCTCTTTACTTATATAGGAGATAGGGCACATATTATGTGGTGACAGCCTCTTTACTTATATAGGAGATAGGGCACTTATAATGTGGTGACAGAGCCTCTTTACTTATATAGGAGATAGGGCACTTATAATGTGGTGACAGAGCCTCTTTACTTATATAGGAGCTAGGACACTTATATAGGAGATAGGGCGCTTATAATGTGGTGACAGAGCCTCTTTACTTATATAGGAGATAGGACACTTATAATGTGGTGACAGCCTCTTTACTTATATAGGAGATAGGGCGCTTATAATGTGGTGACAGAGCCTCTTTACTTATATAGGAGATAGGGCACTTATAATGTGGTGACAGAGCCTCTTTACTTATATAGGAGATAGGGCACTTATAATGTGGTGACAGAGTCTCTTTGCATGTATAGGAGATAGGTCACTTATAATGTGGTGACAGAGCCTCTTTACTTATATAGGAGATAGGGCACTTATAATGTGGTGACAGAGTCTCTTTACTTATATAGGAGATAGGGCACTTATAATGTGGTGACAGAGCCTCTTTACTTATATAGGAGATAGGGCACTTATAATGTGGAGACAGAGCCTCTTTACTTATATAGGACACTTATAATGTGGTGACAGAGCCTCTTTACTTATATAGGAGATAGGGCGCTTATAATGTGGTGATAGCCTCTTTACTTATATAGGAGATAGGGCACTTATAATGTGGTAACAGAGCCTCTTTACTTATATAGGAGATAGGGCACTTATAATGTGGTGACAGAGTCTCTTTACTTATATAGGAGATAGGGCGCTTATAATGTGGTGATAGCCTCTTTACTTATATAGGAGATAGGGCACTTATAATGTGGTGACAGAGCCTCTTTACTTATATAGGAGATAGGGCACTTATAATGTGGTAACAGAGCCTCTTTACTTATATAGGAGATAGGACACTTATAATGTGGTGACAGAGTCTCTTTACTTATATAGGAGATAGGGCACTTATAATGTGGAGACAGAGCCTCTTTACTTATATAGGAGATAGGGCACTTATAATGTGGAGACAGAGCCTCTTTACTTATATAGGACACTTATAATGTGGTGGCAGAGCCTCTTTACTTATATAGGAGATAGGGCGCTTATAATGTGGTGACAGAGCCTCTTTACTTATATAGGAGATAGGGCACTTATAATGTGGAGACAGAGCCTCTTTACTTATATAGGACACTTATAATGTGGTGACAGAGCCTCTTTACCTATATAGGAGATAGGACACGTATAATGTGGTGACAGAGCCTCTTTACTTATATAGGAGATAGGACACTTATAATGTGGTGACAGTCTCTTTACTTATATAGGAGATAGGGCACTTATAATGTGGTGACAGAGCCTCTTTACTTATATAGGAGATAGGGCACTTATAATGTGGTGACAGAGTCTCTTTACATGTATAGGAGATAGGGCGCTTATAATGTGGTGACAGAGCCTCTTTTCTTATATAGGTGATAGGGCGCTTATAATGTGGTGACAGCCTCTACTTATATAGGAGATAGGGCGCTTATAATGTGGTGACAGCCTCTTTACTTATATAGGAGATAGGGCACTTATAATGTGGAGACAGAGCCTCTTTACTTATATAGGACACTTATAATGTGGTGACAGAGCCTCTTTACTTATATAGGAGATAGGGCGCTTATAATGTGGTGACAGAGCCTCTTTACTTATATAGGAGATAGGGCGCTTATAATGTGGTGACAGCCTCTTTACTTATATAGGAGATATGACACTTATAATGTGGTGACAGAGCCTCTTTACTTATATAGGAGATAGGGCGCTTATAATGTGGTGACAGAGTCTCTTTACTTATATAGGAGATAGGACACTTATAATGTGGTGACAGAGCCTCTTTACTTATACAGGAGATAGGACACTTATAATGTGGTGACAGAGCCTCTTTACTTATATAGGAGATAGGGCACTTATAATGTGGTGACAGAGCCTCTTTACTTATATAGGAGATAGGACACTTATAATGTGGTGACAGAGCCTCTTTACTTATATAGGAGATAGGACACTTATAATGTGGTGACAGAGCCTCTTTACTTAAACAGGAGATAGGACACTTATAATGTGGTGACAGAGCCTCTTTACTTATATAGGAGATAGGACGCTTATAATGTGGTGACAGAGCCTCTTTACTTATATAGGAGATAGGGCACTTATAATGTGGTGACAGAGCCTCTTTACTTATATAGGAGATAGGACACTTATAATGTGGTGACAGAGTCTCTTTACTTATATAGGAGATAGGGCACTTATAATGTGGTGACAGAGCCTCTTTACTTATATAGGAGATAGGGCACTTATAATGTGGTGACAGAGCCTCTTTACTTATATAGGACACTTATAATGTGGTGACAGAGCCTCTTTACTTATATAGGAGATAGGGCACTTATAATGTGGTGACAGAGCCTCTTTACTTATATAGGAGATAGGGCACTTATAATGTGGTGACAGAGCCTCTTTACTTATATAGGAGATAGGATGCTTTTAATGTGGTGACAGAGCCTCTTTACTTATACAGTGAAGGAAATAAGTATTTGATAACTTGCTGATTTTGTAAGTTTGCCCACTGTCAAAGACATGAACAGTCTAGAATTTTTAGGCTATGTTAATTTTACCAGTGAGAGAGAGATTATATAAAAACAGAAAATCACATGGTCAAAATTATATATATTTATTTGCATTGTGCACAGAGAAATAAGTATTTGATCCCTTTGGCAAAGAAGACTTAATACTTGGTGGCAAAACCCTTGTTGGCAAGCACAGCAGTCGGACGTTTTTTTGTAGTTGATGATGAGGTTTGCACACATGTTAGATGGAATTTTGGCCCACTCCTCTTTGCAGATCATCTGTAAATCATTAAGATTTCGAGGCTGTCGCTTGGCTTCTCGGATCTTTAGCTCCCTCAATAAGTTTTCGATGGGATTAAGGTCTGGAGACTGGCTAGGCCACTCCATTACCTTAATGTGCTTCTTTTTGAGCCACTCCTTTGTTGCCTTGGCTGTATGTTTCGGGTCATTGTCGTGCTGGAAGGCCCAGCCACGAGCCATTTTTAATGTCCTGGTGGAGGGAAGGAGGTTGTCACTCAGGATTTGACGGTACATGGCTCCATCCATTCTCCCATTGATGCGGTGAAGTAGTCCTGTACCCTTAGCAGAGAAACAACCCCTAAACATAATGTTTCCACCTCCATGCTTGACAGTGGGGACGTTGTTCTTTGGGTCATAGGCAGCATTTCTCTTCCTCCAAACACGGCGAGTTGAGTTAATGCCAAAGAGCTCAATTTTAGTCTCATCTGACCACAGCACCTTCTCCCAATCACTCAGAATCATCCAGATGTTCATTTGCAAACTTCAGACAGACCTGTACATGTGCCTTCTTGAGCAGGGGACCTTGCGGGCACTGCAGGATTTTAATCCATTACGGCGTAATGTGTTACCAATGGTTTTCTTGGTGACTGTGGTCCCAGATGCCTTGAGATCATTAACAAGTTCCCCCCGTGTAGTTTTCGGCTGAGCTCTCACCTTCCTCAGGATCAAAGATACCCCACGAGGTGAGATTTTGCATGGAGCCCCAGACCGATGTCGATTGACAGTCATTTTGTATGTCTTCCATTTTCTTACTATTGCACCAACAGTTGTCTCCTTCTCACCCAGCGTCTTACTTATGGTTTTGTAGCCCATTCCAGCCTTGTGCAGGTCTATGATCTTGTCCCTGACATCCTTAGAAAGCTCTTTGGTCTTGCCCATGTTGTAGAGCTTAGAGTCAGACTGATTAATTGAGTCTGTGGACAGGAGTCTTTTATACAGGTGACCATTTAAGACAGCTGTCTATAATGCAGGCACCAAGTTGATTTGGAGCGTGTAACTGGTCTGGAGGAGGCTGAACTCTTAATGGTTGGTAGGGGATCAAATACTTATTTCTCTGTGCACAATGCAAATAAATACATATAATTTTGACTATGTGATTTTCTGTGTTTTTTTTTAAAATATAATCTATCTCTCACTGGTAAAATTAACCTAGCTTAAAAATTCTAGACTGTTCATGGCTTTGACAGTGGGCAAACTTACAAAATCAGCAAGGGATCAAATACTTATTTCCTTCACTGTATAGGAGATAGGACACTTATAATGTGGTGACAGCCTCTTTACTTATATAGGAGATAGGGCACTTATAATGTGGTGACAGCCTCTTTACTTATATAGGAGATAGGACACTTATAATGTGGTGACAGAGCCTCTTTACTTATATAGGAGATAGGGCACTTATAATGTGGTGACAGAGTCTCTTTACTTATATAGGAGATAGGGCACTTATAATGTGGTGACAGAGCCTCTTTACTTATATAGGACACTTATAATGTGGTGACAGAGCCTCTTTACTTATATAGGAGATAGGGCACTTATAATGTGGTGACAGAGTCTCTTTACTTATATAGGAGATAGGGCACTTATAATGTGGTGACAGAGTCTCTTTACTTATATAGGAGATAGGACACTTATAATGTGGTGACAGAGCCTCTTTACTTATATAGGAGATAGGGCACTTATAATGTGGTGACAGAGCCTCTTTACTTATATAGGAGATAGGACACTTATAATGTGGTGACAGAGCCTCTTTACTTATATAGGACACTTATAATGTGGTGACAGAGCCTCTTTACTTATATAGGAGATAGGGCACTTATAATGTGGTGACAGAGTCTCTTTACTTATATAGGAGATAGGACACTTATAATGTGGTGACAGAGCCTCTTTACTTATATAGGAGATAGGGCACTTATAATGTGGTGACAGAGCCTCTTTACTTATATAGGAGATAGGGCACTTATAATGTGGTGACAGAGCCTCTTTACTTATATAGGAGATAGGGCACTTATAATGTGGTGACAGAGTCTCTTTACTTATATAGGAGATAGGACACTTATAATGTGGTGACAGAGCCTCTTTACTTATATAGGAGATAGGGCACTTATAATGTGGTGACAGAGCCTCTTTACTTATATAGGAGATAGGACACTTATAATGTGGTGACAGAGTCTCTTTACTTATATAGGAGATAGGACACTTATAATGTGGTGACAGAGTCTCTTTACTTATATAGGAGATAGGCCACTTATAATGTGGTGACAGAGCCTCTTTACTTATATAGGAGATAGGCCACTTATAATGTGGTGACAGAGCCTCTTTACTTATATAGGAGATAGGCCACTTATAATGTGGTGACAGAGCCTCTTTACTTATATAGGAGATAGGCCACTTATAATGTGGTGACAGAGCCTCTTTACTTATATAGGAGATAGGGCACTTATAATGTGGTGACAGAGCCTCTTTACTTATATAGGAGATAGGGCACTTATAATGTGGTGACAGTCTCTTTACTTATATAGGAGATAGGGCACTTATAATCTGGTGACAGAGCCTGTTTAACCCTCATAAAAAATCATTTACATGTGAACGTCGCTGTTTTTGGTCACCGGGCTTCTCCAACATATGGATAAAAAGTCACATTCACCCAAACATGTGTCAAACAAAGTCTACAGCTCGCCCCACAAAAAGACCCTCACACCGCGTAACCCCCGAAAAAAAACCAGCCAAAATCATATTGACCCGGAGAATAAAGATGTCATTTTTACCGCATCGTGAAACGAAACCCCCCAAAAAATCCAGGATTCACAGTTTTTCCGCTATTCCACCCCACAATTTATTTTTCTCTTTCCCAGTACGTTATAGGGGACATCGATTAGTGGGAAAACCCCTTCAGACAACTGATAATATCCACCAGACAGGTCTTCAGTATATGATCTGTGGGGGTCCGACACCCGGACGCCGCACCGATCAGCGGCTGCCTCCGGGCACCAGACGTCCCTGCTGAAAGCAGATGGCTCCGGTCGTCAGTTGTCCGATCGTGGAAAACCCTTTTATAAACTACATCACGTCCCATAGAAGACATGTTATCATACGGCTATGTCACCAGAAATATAAAAAAGTTCTGGCTTTTGGAAGGAGGGGGGAAATTTTTAATTGGCTGCGTGTCCAAGGGGTTAAGCACAAAACATGAGACCATAAACATTAATGGATGACAGACTGGTCCAGAAGGAGAGAGACCCTGCCCGCATAGACTGCTCTCTACAAGAGGAGGGACCCTGCCCGCGTAGACTGCACTCTACAAGAGGAGAGACCCTGCCCATGTAGACTGCACTCTACAAGAGGAGAGACCCTGCCCGCGTAGGCTCCACAAGAGGAGGAGTCAGTAGATGAGGGTAGAAGCCGGTCATCCGGTGGAGTAGTGGAAGCCGGTTGTTTCAGAGTGTAAGCTTTTCTGAAGAATTTTCAGGTTACTGGTGAAGGTTTAGATGGTGGGAGAAATTGGATGTGTTGGTTTAAAGAGATCTAGAGTATGGGGGATGCACGGGAGAAATCTTCTGTGAGGAACAGGGGAGCTGAGATTACGTGTGGAGGTATCAGGAGATTAGAGCAGAGCCATATGGAGAGGACAGGTTGTGGACTGGAGATCTTGTGGGAGGTATCGGGAGATTAGGGCAGCACTGTATGGCGGGCACAGGTTGTGGACCGGAGTTTACGTTTGGGTAGGTATCAGGAGATTAGGGCAGAGATGTATGGAGGGGACAGGAATTTGACAGCCTCACATGTCATTTTTAATTTAGTAATTTATGGGTGGCCAGTGACCGCAGAGGTGGAATGAGGGGAGAGGTAGATTTGCAGCTGAGTTGAGAATGGGTAGGAGGGGTGCTATAGTGTTAGATGGGAAGTCACAGAGAAGGATGGTGGAGCAGTCTAGACGGTGGATGATGAGGGCAGATATACTAGCATGTTTGTCTGTTCGAGGGTGAGGAAAGACTGACTTCTAGAGTGTTTTTGTGGTGGAGGCAGCAAGAAGTGGTAAGGACTTGGCTGTGCCGTTTGAATTTAAGGGTTATTCCAATACAGTGGACCTGTTAGACGGGGAAAATTGTGGAGCCATTAACTGTGACTGATAGTTGTGGTAAGGGGGTTAAGTGAAATGGGATGAAGATGATTCAGTTTTCTCCATGTTGATCTTTAGGAAGTGGGAGGTGGAGGAGGAGATAACTGTTAGGCTGGGTTCACACGACCATGTTACGTCCGTAATGGACGGAACGTATTTCGGCCGCAAGTCCCGGACCGAACACAGCGCAGGGAGCCGGGCTCGTAGCATCATAGTTATGTACGATGCTAGGAGTCCCTGGCTCTCCGTGGAACTACTGTCCCGTACTGAAAACATGATTACAGTACGGGACAGTTCTCCCGATGCGAGGCAGGGACTCCTAGCATCGTACATAACTATGATTCTAGGAGCCCGGCTCCCTGCACTGTGTTCGGTCCGGGACTTCCGGCCGAAATACGTTCCGTCCATTACGGACGTAACCTGGTCGTGTGAACCCAGCCTTAGACAAACTAGGTAACAGGGAGGTCACATCATGATCAGTGAGGTTACTGGGACCCTCGAAATACACTAACAGAGAGAGGGTAGGACGACGATGACGAGGAGGTGGTGGTGTGTGAGTGGGAGATACTAAATGTTTAGTTGGTAAGGTATTAGGAGATCCAGGAGAAGGCCAAGGGACTAGAGAATTTGTATCAGGAGGGTGTGGTCGAAGGTGGTGGATAGGTCTAGAAGGAAGAGCACAGATTAATGTAGAAGCAGAGGACAGGTCTAGAAGGAGGATCACAGAGTAATGTGGAAGGAAGAGTACACTTCACATTTTACAGAAGTTTGTGTGTAAGATGTGGCAGCTAAGGGACTGTTCACATCATCGTTGTCCTCCCATTGAGGGGTTCCGTCTGAGGTTTCCGTCGGGGTAACCCCTCAACGGAAAGGCAAACGAAAACCTAAGCTTCCGTTTCCCTCACCGTTGAGATCAATGGTGACGGAAATTTAGCTAATGGTTTCCATAAGTCACCGTTGTGACAGGGTTCCGTTGTTCTTGACGGAACCAATAGCACAGTCGACTGCTCTTTTGATTCCATCAAAACGACGGAACCCTGTCACAACGGTGGCAGACGGAAAGCATTAGCTGAGGTTTCCGTTTTTGCCTTTCCGCTGAGGGGTTAACCCGACGGAAACCTCAGACGGAACCCCTCAGCAGAACACAGATGGTGATGTGAACGCAGCCTAAGTGATAAGATAATGCAGAGATCCTGCACACACGGCACAATACATGGTGCTTCCTCACACTACACTGCCGGGACCTTCCGTCCGTACACTCTTCACTGCCGGGACCTTCCGTCCGTACACTCTTCACTGCCGGGACCTTCCGTCCGTACACTCTTCACTGCCGGGACCTTCCGTCCGTACACTCTTCACTGCCGGGACCTTCCGTCCGTACACTCTTCACTGCCGGGACCTTACATGAACCGCGGTTGGTGTCTGCCTTGCAGATGTGAATAAAGTGTTAGTTCAGGGTACAGTGAAGTACAATTATTATCTGGTGAAACAATCTACAAGGAATAGGGGAATACTGTAATAAATTAAGAATTTTAGATGACTCTGAAGTAGGGATGCATTGAAACTTCGATACTGTGCACCCCCAAAAGGTTCGATACTGTTATTTCATGTATTTTGATACTAAGCTTTGCGGCCGCACAGCTTAGCATTGGAACACATGAATGTATGAGAGCGGGGCTGCGGCTGTGTAATACGGCCTTTGCGCCGCTCCTGAGTCCTGACAAGTGCGCGCCGTCAGGATAATGAGATGCGGCCAGCGCTGCACTAATGAGCGGCGGCACTCAGGACTGAACATGGCGGGCGCACTACAAAACACCCCCATGTTCTGTCTTCAGTGCCTGAACCGCCGCTCATTAGTGCAGCGCCGGCCGCATCACTTCATGCTGACCGCGCACACACTTATTGTCAGGAGCAGGGCAATGGCTGTATTACACAGCCGCAGACCCGCTCTATAATGGCGGAGATCAGAGAAACCTCTCATCTCCGCCGCTATTCTGAATGCTGCGATCAAAGCTAAACGCATCATTCAGGAGGAAAATGAGAAGGGGGGGTGCCCCTTGAATCGCGTCACAGGGAATCCCTGGGAAGCAATCGAGGGACATACCATATATGGGCAGACAGCCCAGGATCCATTGAAGGACCCCAGGGCTGCCTTACCATATTTCCTGTTGTTAGGGCAACTTAGTACACAGGCAGTTGTTAGGACATACCTAACAGTATATAGATATATGCTAGTGCATTACTATCGGTATATAGATATACGCCAGTACATTAAAGTTTAAAAATAAAGTAAAAACATACAGTAATATTAAGCCCTTAACGACCGGAGTATAGTGTTTTTACGTCGGCCGTTCAGGGTAGTTCTTCTGAAGCACCGCCTTTTCATGTCGGCACTTAAGAAGAACTTTCCCTGCATCGTGCAGGGATCTCCTGAAGCTCGTGCTGTTGCTAACAGCCTCGGGCTTCAGGGCAACGATCGAAGAACACTAGCAGTATTTAATCATATTTAAACCCTCAGATGCGGCGCTAAATAGCAAGCACCGCATCTGAGTGATTTTAGAGGGAGGGAGCTCCGTCTTTCATCCCACTGGCATCCCCGGGGGTGCTGATGGGTTCTATGGCAGCCTGGGGGCCTAACAAAGGCCCCCAGGTCTGCCTTTAGTGATTGCCTGTTCGGCTATGCCAGAGGCATGACCTAACAGGTGCCTGTCAGTTTTACACTGACCGGCAATTATACACTGCAATACTTAATTATTATAGTGTATTATAATAGCGATCAAAAGCTTGCATAGTAAAGTCCCCCAGTAGGACTAAAAATAAAGTTAAAAAAAAGTTAACGTTTGAAATAAATAAATAAATTTCCCAAGTAAAAAAAATAAAACCCCCCCCACTGTTTCCCCTTACAAAATATTATGAAAAAAAGTAAAAAATTACTCATATTTGGTATCGCCGCGTCCGTAACGAACCCGACTATAAAACGATTACATTATTTAACCCGCACGATGAACGCCGTAAAAATATAATAACAAACAACGCCAGAATTGCTGTTTTCTGTTCATCCGGCCTTCAAAAGAATTTTATAAAAAGTGATGAAACCGTCGCATCTACTCCAAAATGGTACCAATAAAAACTACAAGTCGTTCCGCAAAACAAAAGCCCTCATACAGCGGCATCGGTCAAAAAATAAAAAAGTTATGGCTCTTAAAAGATGGCGACACAAAAGCAAATAATTTAGAAAAAAAAATGTGTTTTTACTGTGTAAAAGTAGGAAAACATAAAGCAATCCATATAAATTTGGTATCGCCGCAATCGTAATGATCCGCTGAATAAAGTTATTATGTTATTTATACCACGCGGTAAATGGCGTAAAATTAAGATGCAAAAAAAATGGCGAGATTTCTGGTTTTTTTTCAGTACCCCACTAAAAAAGTTAATCAATAAATTATATGTACCCCAAAATGGTGCTATTATAAGACTTGTCCCGCAAAAGTCCTTATACAGCTATGTCGACACAAAAATAAAAAAAGTTATAGATCTTTGTATGCGACGATGGAAAAACTTACAAAATTCAACGGTCATTAAGGTTTAAAATACCTTCAGTATTAAGGGGTTAAATAAAAAAAAAAATACACATTCTGTACAATAAACATTAAATAAGTCTCAATACATAAAATATACACATATTCTGTATTGGCGCGGCCGTAATAACCCGCACAACTATTTTTTTGCATCATTTTATGATGTGTACGCTGTAAAAAAATTAAATAAAAACTGCTTTCTATCACTTATTGTGAGGCACGTGATGCGATGAATTTAACCTCCATGTGCCTCACATTAATAGTAATTAACCCCATCATGTACTTTACACATTAACCCATTATGACTGAGAAACATGATGGGGTTAATTACTATTAATGTGAGGCACGTGGAGGTTAAATTAATCATCGCACCTCGCGCCTCACATCAGAAAATGGAAGAACTTTTTTTTTATTACTGTTTAAAGAGGCTCTGTCACCAGATTTTGCAACCCCTATCTGCTATTGCAGCAGATCGGCGCTGCAATGGAGATAAGAGTAACGTTTTTGTTTTTTTTAAACGAGCATTTTTGGCCAAGTTATGACCATTTTTATATTTTATGTAAATGAGGCTTTCTAAAGTACAACTGGGCGTGTTTAAGGTTAAAGTACAACTGGGCGTGTATTGTGTTCGTTACATCTGGGCGTGTTTACTTCTTTTACTAGCTGGGCGTTGTTAATAGAAGTATCATCCACTTCTCTTCACAACGCCCAGCTTCTGGCAGTGCAGACACAGCGTGTTCTCGAGAGATCACGCTGTGACGTCACTCACAGGTCCTGCATCGTGTCAGACGAGCGAGGACACATCGGCACCAGAGGCTACAGTTGATTCTGAAGCAGCATCAGCGTTTGCAGGTAAGTAGCTACATCGACTTACCTGCAAACGCCGATGCTGCTTCAGAATCAAATCTAGCCTCTGGTGCCGATGTGTCCTCGCTCGTCCGACACGATGCAGGACCTGGGGCAGGAAGTGAGTGACGTCACAGCGTGATCTCTCGAGAACACGCTGTGTCTGCACTGCCAGAAGCTGGGCGTTGTGAAGAGAAGTGGATGATACTTCTCGTCAGAACGCCCAGCTAGTAAAAGAAGTAAACACGCCCAGATGTAACACACATAATACACGCCCAGTTGTACTTTTACTTTAAACACGCCCAGTTGTACTTTAGAAAGCCTCATTTACATAAATATAAAAACGGTCATAACTTGGCCAAAAATGCTCATTTTTAAAAAAAAAAAAAAACTTCACTCTTATCTCCATTGCAGCGCCGATCTGCTGCAATAGGAGATAGGGGTTGCAAAATCTGGTGACAGAGCCTCTTTAAGTATCGTTTTGGTATCGAAATTGCAATACTACACAAAGTATCGGTATCGGAGTCCAAATTCTGGTATCGTGACATCCCTACTCTGAAGTAACTTCTAATATCTGTAATAACTTATTAGAGGTGTATTAATTCATAAAGGCATCTGTCACATTGAACACCAGTCTGATCTGTTGGCAGCAGATTATATAGCAGGAGCAATGTGGAAGAAAAAGATGATCCAGCGCTGATGGTAGTTTAAAAGGGAAATGAGAGTCCCATGTTTATTGAAGAAAAATCTTAAAATCGAAAGGGAGACGCAGTCCCAAGGTGCAAGTAGTCAGGGTGTATACCCAAGCCTACGCGTTTCGAACGCGATCTGCGTTCTTAATCATGGCAGGAAAGATAATGACCGTGTGTCTGAGACTTCCCTATATGCTAAGTTGTCAGCTGTTGAAGCCGCTATGCAAATGTCAGTAATTAGAGAAATTCATCAATTGAGGAGTGGCTAACGGACACCGGGTAGGTAAGTTGGAAACGCGTAGGCTTGGGTATACACCCTGACTACTTGCACCTTGGGACTGCGTCTCCCTTTCGATTTGAAGATTTTTCTTCAATAAACATGGGACTCTCATTTCCCTTTTAAACTACCATCTGCGCTGGATCATCTTTTTCTTCCACATTGCTGTTCCATACCGCGGGCTGTCGTGGGGATCCGAGTGACGCTGCTGGAGACACATACCGGTGAGCTGGAGGTTCTCTCCCTGTTTCTATTACTAACATTACGGCATATCCTCCGTGCACATCGGCTAGCAGTTTGCCTATATACTCGTGTTATATTGATTTCAACGTTATTTCAATCTGAAGCCAGGAGCAACTTGGAATATCCTCATTTGTGTTCCCGGATAACTTCTAAACGAGTGCAACAGCTAATATTCCCAAGGCATACATATATTGCATGTATCTATTTGATGCAATTAACAAATATGTTGCTTTTTCATGTGTTATTTTTAACTAAGATTTGAAGAACGTTATTATTTCTGTTTATGTATTATTACTATTTTCAATTTATTGCTATTGTATAGAAGACATTACAATCATAAATATGTCGTTCTCCCAAATGCCTCAGCGCTCAAGAGCAGAAATGGCGGCCCTAGTATTCGGAGACTTAGATTATTCTGATTTATCTAATCCATCTTTACATAATAAATTTAAAGAATTGGAAAAACTATCAGCCACCGAAACCAAAGTATGGTGGGATCTAACCACTCTTCAAAATTACATCTCCAAAAACATGATCCCAAGGAGTCTAAGATTAAGAAAAACGCCAACTCATAATTACTCGGATGAATTTTCAATGGAATGGAACAACATTCTGACTGACTGTTCAATTAACCTTATGCGGCTGATTACCAAGCAAGAGAACATCAAACTAATAGAACTACAAACGGATATTAGTAAAATAAGGGATGAGATCAATCTATCCTCCAGCTCACCAGACTTCACAATGCTGCAAAAGCGAACTAACGATCACCTGGAGCAATTGGAAAAATCCATTGCAGAAACTAAGAAAACAAAGTTTCAGAGGGATAACCAGGATTACAGCAATAATGAAGTCTATACGTGGCACAACGCTAATCATAATAAATACAAGACCAAATCCATCTTGAGGAATAGACGTTCTCCACAAATATTTTTCCAATTCTCACAAAGTCAGTTTCAGTTCCACTGAACCTGAAACCACAGACGGGGCAGAGGAGGAATCGGATACCGATATGTCCAGAAACAATCAACGATCAAGATCCAATTACAACAGCACACGAGATGTTTCAAAAAACGGGGGAGGAGGGGGGTAGAAAGCACAAATCAAGCTGGCATCATATTGCCCCGCAAACTGAGGAACCAGAGGTATTAAGAACCCTAGATGTAGTTAATCTTTCATCAATGTCACTCAGAAAATCTCAGATTAGGGTTCTCTCACTGGGACTAAATTTTGTACCAAATCAAAATTTTGATTTATTCAATACCTTGCTTGATATAAACAAGTTCGTACGAAACCTTACCATCAAAAGGCATTTTCTTACTTCTGAAGAATCTCCTGCAATTCCACCACGAGAAACATCGCTAACATCCCCAGCGGTCAATGCATACAAGACACTGTTGTTCCAAGAACAAACTACATTGCTACATCTGGAAGATCTAGCTGGACAATATACCAACCAATCTCCCCTATTGACATCCAAATTTGAAGTCAAGAATCCAGGATTCTATCCCACTCAGTCCCGCACCGAGTCAATGGACACATTTCAGCAGATCATGGAACGAGAGCTGTATAAAATCCAAGAATCAGCCAAAATTGATAAATTCTCACACTATCGGAGAAACAAGCAATAAGATTACTACGGGACAATCCAGACATAGTCAGTCGCATGGCAGACAAAGGAGGTAGCATCACGGTTATGGATAAAGATGTTTACATCAGTCAAATCATGATACTATTAAATGATACAGATACATACACCAGATTATACCAGAATCCAACCAAGAATTTTTATACCATCTTGAAAAAAAATATTAGATAAAGGTTTAAATCTGGGCATATTTTCAGATAAAGAATTTAAATATTTATTGGTAGAACATCCGATCGTTCCCATCCTTCATGCACTCCCAAAGACACACAAGGGCATGAATCCTCCCCCCATGCGACCAATTGTCTCCGGCATAGGTTCTCTGACTGAGAGGATATCTGAATGGTTGGATACATTTCTCCAGCCTCTTGTCACCAGAGTACCAGGGCATCTCAAGGACACCAAAGATGTCCTTGAGGCCTTTCACAACAAAATATGGCACCGTGACTATACGTGGCTTACTTGCGATGTTGTCGCCCTTTACACCAGTATCCCACATGATATTGCTCTTGAGGCCCTCACGTATCATCTCCACAAATACAGTGGATATGATCAGGACATGCAAACATTTTTGATAGAGATAACTCATTTCCTTATGATGCACAACTACTTCAATTTTGCAGGAAATTTTTATTTACAAAAACGAGGAGTATCTATGGGGGCTAAGTTCTCCCCCTCCATAGCCAATCTCACCATGGCATATTGGGATGAGCATTTTATATACTCTTTAGCCAACCCATGTTCACATTTCATCCATTGGTATGGCAGATACATTGATGATCTCCTATTCATTTGGGAGGGAGATGTATCTGCCATACCGTTGTTCATATCATTTATGAATAATAATGATTCTAACCTCAGATTTACCCACAATCATAATTCAACATGTATCAATTTTCTAGATCTGAGTCTGATCTGCAAGATTGGAGATATTATTCGCTCTGATATCTATTGCAAACCGATATCAGGCAATACTATATTGCATGCAACTAGTTGTCATCCTATCCACACTATTTCTGCAATCCCTATAGGTGAGCTGACACGCGCTAAACTTAACTGTAGCTCCCATACAGGATATGTTAAAGAGGAATCTGCTATCTATCGAAGATTAAGAGCCAGAGGATATAAAGATTGGACTTTAGCAAGGGCCAAAAATATAGTTGGAACTAAAAATAGAGATTCCCTTATATTTAACGATAGAACCGGAATCACTCCAATAAAAAGCTATAGTACCCCAACTCTTGTATTACAATATAGCAAGCAGTTTGACACAATCAAAAATATGGTGTTAAAATACATCCCCCTGCTATATGAAGTTTCCAAACTAGAGAAGCTCCTGAAAGACGGCTGCAGAGTGGTGTCCCGTAGGGCACAAACTTTGGGTAATATACTGTCCCCATCACTTTTGCCAATCAACAATCCCAAGCCTACTTGGTTGACACACAAGGGGTTCTATAAATGTGGTGTCAGCCCCTGCAAAGTCTGCACATATGTCAAAATAAACAAACAATATTCAAATTCTACAGAAACTACCAGCTTTGCAGTTAAATCTTATATGAATTGCAATAGCGACTACGTAGTTTACATCATTGAATGTACAGTGTGCAGACTCAAATATGTAGGTTGCACTACGAGGAAATTTAAAACTCGCATTTTGGAACATCTCAGCTATATTAGAAATCCATCCATCACCAATATTTCAAATGCAGCCAGACATTTCGTTACTTGCCATAACAGAAATGTCAGCTCATTTTGTACCTATGCTATAGAGAAAGTAGGGGGGACAATGAGAGGAGGAGATTTGAAACATCGTTTGCTCACGAGGGAGGCATTCTGGATTTACAATCTTGAAACTCGTTTTCCCCAGGGACTCAATCTCAAGAAGGAACTCATGTTCCATTATTGAATGTTGAGATATTCGCATCAATTTTGCACTCCAGATTGAAGAACTCACATATTTACATTGACTAAATAATCGGCAATATAAACAAATAATAATCAAGTACAATAACAACTTCTTGCTAAGTAATACTATATTTTCTATAAAATAAGTTCTGTGCAATCTGGTACTGCAAATTCCATCAATTGTACAACTAGTTTTGTCGCTGGAAACCAAATAGTTCTACCAAAAATCCAAGGGCAACAAGCGCATATACATTATGACAACGTCAATTACCAGCAACCATTTAACAATATGTTGCACGGTTCATTGGGGCATATTTGACACTCACATTTTGTCGCTTGATGGCCTTGGTTTGGTCACGGTGTGTCCTTCTGCTCGGCGGGGTTTTTCATCTTTCCAGCTCTCTCTCGGGATTTGCGCTTTTTGCTTAATCACATTTTGTCCTGTTCAGAATACCACAGTATACCTAAGATCAATAGTATCAAATTATATATTGGATGGATTTCATACATATATATGACATAATAATTCTCAAGCTAAAATTAGTACACTTTGTCCTTATGCCAGGTCATTTCTAAAGAAGAAAATCTTTTTCTTAGATTTTCCTCAAAATATGAAACAAATGGCTTCACCAACCAAGCTTACTCTCAGTATGTTTGGCAGTACACGAATAAAGGTGAACTTCAAATTAATATTATTTGATTACATACGTTTAACTGCAGTACTTATTATAGTCATTAATTTATTAAATGTTCTTTTTGAAGACCCAATTCATACCAATTATTACGATGCGTCAATACCTTTTCCTTACATGAAGCTTGCATTAGTTATATACCCTATATTGTAGCAAATGAACAAAGGGGAATTTAGGTTAATATGCATCATTTGGCCATACATGGTCAACTATAGTACAAATCATGTCGACGAACCTATTAAATGTTCTACTTTGAAGATCAAATTTACATCAATTATTATGATACATTATTATCTTTCCCTACATGAAGCTTACATTGGTTAACAGTTTGATTATACACTTGAGTAAGTAATCCTTGAGTATATATGTATAATTACAGTACAACCATATTGATGAACTTATTAAATGTTCTATTCTTCTATTTTTTAACTGATAATACGTTTCTGTATAAATATGTATAGCAAACAACTTTAAATGATTTAAATAGATTATTTTACACATTTTTCTGCGAGTTTTTTTTTCACAATAAAACACATTCCATTTCTAGATATCGAAAGACTGAATTCACACCTACTATTATGATGCGTTAACATCTATCTCTACAAGAAACTCACATCTTATATGGACTCGAGGTGTTTTAATATCATTATTAGCATATGTTGCTCATACCAATACCCACATCTGTTGTTTATACACGGAAGCTGCTCTATATGGTATCAACATGTTCCCAATGCACAAATAAATTAATGTTCTTGATCTTACATATCCCTTTTAAGCTTGGGTCTAGCAATAGTTCCCTAATTAATAAGATACTTCTTTAGTTCTGAGACATGATTTACCATTTATTTGGGAAATAAACAACCATTGGATCTTTATAATAAGACAAATATCAAATATAATAACATCAAATACATATATAAGAATAAGTTATACTGACAGGATAACAAATACCATAAAAAATAAATATTTATCACTTTGCTCGGGAAGATGGATAATCACACCATTTAAATACGACATAATGTCAATAAATTCAATTTATAACTAATTGATTGATTCTGATACATACAAATTTCAAAATTATAGTTTCTAAACAATCAATACTTTGTTATATATATATATATATATATATATAATTTCTTTTTTCTTCAATCTTTTTTAATTCTCTTTCATGTAAATGCTTTTAATGTTTTGATACGACACCATGTTATGTTTGTTTTTTATGTATGCACGAGTATCATTATGGCCGTGTGTCTCAATCTTTCCCGTACGCGCTTCTCAATGATAACCGGGTCTGTCTATTAATAATAGTATTGAAGTTGTACTTGTATATTATAACTTTGAATTATCTTCGAGCAACATCATGTATAAAATGTACATACAATATCATTATGTTAAACTCCTGCTATTCCAACTTACCTACCCGGTGTCCGTTAGCCACTCCTCAATTGATGAATTTCTCTAATTACTGACATTTGCATAGCGGCTTCAACAGCTGACAACTTAGCATATAGGGAAGTCTCAGACACACGGTCATTATCTTTCCTGCCATGATTAAGAACGCAGATCGCGTAGGCTTGGGTATACACCCTGACTACTTGCACCTTGGGACTGCGTCTCCCTTTCGATTTTAAGATTTTTCTTCAATAAACATGGGACTCTCATTTCCCTTTTAAACTACCATCAGCGCTGGATCATCTTTTTCTTCCACATTGCTGTTCCATACCGCGGGCCGTCGCGGGGATCCGAGTGACGCTGCTGGAGACGCAGACCGGTGAGCTGGAGGTTCTCTCCCTGTTTCTATATAGCAGGAGGACCTGAGCAGATAGTGTCTCTCCATTCACTTCTATAGGAGTTACAAAAACCTCCTAAGGGCCAGTTCACACAGAGTTTTTTTACGTGGAAACCGCGCCAAAAAATGGCCGAAAATGCCTCCCATTGATTTCAATGGGAATGGGAGGCGGATGCTTTTTTTTTTATCGCGAGCGGAAAAACAGTCTCGTGGTAAAAAGAAGAGTCATGCCCTATCTTTGGCTATTTACGCCTCTGACCTCCCTTTGACATCAATGGGAGGCAGAGAAAGCGTATTTTGCGGCGTTTTTGCCCGTGGCACTCAATGGGCGCGAGCGACAAATGACGCGAAAATCGCGGCAAACGGCGTGCAGGCAGAGGAAAATCTGCCTCAAAATTCCAAACAGAATTTTGAGGCAGAATTTTCCTCCTGCAAAAAACTCTGTGTGAACTCAGCCTAACAAGGCCACCCAGAGGTGGAGCCGCATCTATCAGACATTCCTGGCATATCCTGGGGAGAAATGTCCGTGTTGGGAATACCCCTTTATTCCATGTGGTGACGGCTCTGAGAAGATGTTTCTCTCAATGATGAATAAGTGAGGTTCTGTATGTCACACATGATGATGTCCCCTGTATGATTTCCATCTTCTCCTTTCTTCATAAAGACGTCTACAGTACTAGATCCTCCAGATCCTCCAGTTTTCTCATCTTCTCCTCCACAACGTTCCTTCTCCTGAATGACCCACCAAGGATGGACAAGGACAGGAATGAGATGAGCAGAAGAATATTAGACTTCACCTTGGAGATCATCTACCTGTTGAGCGGAAAGGTAAACTTTTCTACATTATAGAACAAGTCACACATAGGGAAGGGACAATACATAATAGGAAGTAATAGGAAGAATCCAGTGTCCTGTATAACAGCGTCCAGACCTTCCAAGTGACGTCAAGAAGCTGAAGATCAGCCACCAATATGGTCCGTTATGTGTCATGTCACCAATGCAGCAATAGTACTGTTGTAGAGCAATGAGAATGACCAGGAACCAGGAGGATCAGGATGACCTCTATATAGAAACATAGAAGATGACGGCAGGAGGAGAGCACATGGTCCATCTAGACACCACAATATTATTTCTTTTTTCGTTTTGGCCTCGTTCTATTTTCTCAATGTCTTTTTGTTGGTGAGGTCTCCAGTATTACAGATGTGGGGTCACGAGCTCTATACAGCGGGGTCACAATCTCCCTCTTTCTACTGAGGGGGGGGGGAATACTGTATTCAGTTCTCTAATTGTCTCTCTCCATACACAGGAGTACACAATAGTGAAGAAGACATCGTGTGACTGTACGACTCCCATCATCCATGAGTCAGGAGGATGGAGCAGTAGTCAGAGCCCCATCACAGAGCCTCCCCCTCACTCCCGGATAAATGAGAAGATCTTAGAACTGATCTGCAAGATGACTGAGCTGCTGACTGGAGAGGTGACACTGCTGGGAAATTCTATAGTAACGGCACTGGAGGTGTCTGGGTGATGACTGTATCATTGTGTGTGTCAGGTTCCTATAAGGAGTCAGGATGTGGCTGTCTATTTCTCCATGGAGGAGTGGGAGTTTCTAGAAGGACACAAGGATCTGTACGAGGAGGTCATGATGGAGAACGATTGGCCGCGCACATCACAAGGTCAGAAGAGACGGATATATATATAATATATATATTGTTCAAGCCCTAATACCATCGTGTGGAGAATATACACACGTGGTTCCTGAGCTCCGATCACACGTTCCTTGCTTTGCTGCAGTGCTGCACTAGGGTATGTTCTTAAATTCTAAGTTCAAATAGAAACATAACCACTGTCCATATGTCCTATAATGATATATTAATGGCAGAGAGGGGGTCCCCGGCTCGGTACCACACTCATTTAGTCAGATCCTTGAAAAACAGTAAAATAGTTTGCTCTTTCCCTACATTCGGTTAGACATCGCTTTTATTCTTCATGGTTGTAGCCGTGTTCTCTGGTTTTCTGCAGGACGAGCTGTAGATTTTTAACAATCATATACAATGAATTTTTGTGTAGCATCAATTTATGTGATTTTGTTTTTTTACGTGAATATAGGAAATAAGCAATTTTCAGCTTCGTTTTTGAAATAATTTTTTTGTACTGTTCACGTATTACACTAAATAACCTAGTAAATTAATTCTTCGGGCTATTTCGGTCATGTGGATACCTAATATGTGTAGGATTTTTTATTGGTATTTACAACAAAATGTATTTTATACTAAATAATCACTTTTTTGTATTTCTTTTTGAAGACTTTTTATTAATGTTTTATTTCCATTTTTAAAATTATATAAAGGGATTACTATTTTACAATGTTTTTAATACTTATAATGTATTT
Source organism: Rhinoderma darwinii (assembly GCF_050947455.1). Taxonomy (NCBI): domain Eukaryota; kingdom Metazoa; phylum Chordata; class Amphibia; order Anura; family Rhinodermatidae; genus Rhinoderma; species Rhinoderma darwinii. Next base: position 641,991,130 of record NC_134687.1, on the reverse strand, counting down.
GCATACTCCTGTATGCTAATACATTCTCTTCTGTGGCACTAAGACATCACATAGGTGTGTCGTACCGTGGGCTTACAGAACAGACAGCCCTGGGGTCCTTTCTAAGTCACCACTGCTGACTGCAGAGGGTTCCCCCAGTCTCAGATCACATCATCAGAAAACCCAGAGGCAAGATCGAAGAGAGGAGACCCTGTTGATCATGCCGCGGACGTGAACCGAAGCAATTAAAGCCATACGATCCCTTCCATACTCAAGAGGCTTCTCTAAGAACAGGAGGTGTTATTTACTAGGCAAGAGATGTTACTAAGAGCTCATTAGCCTTTTCTACATCGACGCCAAAAGATAAAGACTTTGGACCTGCATCTCCCACCGTTAAAAGTCAGTGGGCGATCTTTAGCCCCTTGGCTGCCTGTCAGCGATGCAGCATTTAAGGGATTAAACTGTGGAAATTGGATGTTTCTCCAGTATCCATTGCAGCAGGAGCCTGGCTGTCAATCACAGCCGAGCTCCCATGGTGATCACCATCACGTACATTGCAATGCAGCAAGCTGACCCTTTCCATGACGTGCCTGTACATGATAATGCAAGAAGGGGTTCCATTTTGTGCAGGGAGACACAAGCCGTTCTCCCTGCAGTAACACTACTGTCCCAGCTGTACTCAGGATAAACAGTATTGTACTTTTCCCCCTGCCGTGCGCAGTTCAGGATAAGCAGTGAGAGGGTCAAAGGAAAGGTGTCGTTAAAAAAAATATTATTTTATTTTAATATATAAAAATTTTTTTTTTTTTGTTTTTTTTTTTACATTGCATTTTTATTTTATTAACACTTTTTATTTTTATTTTTATGGGGGCTGCCATTTTTCATTGCTTCTGTGTATGTCTCTTCACGACACATAAACAGGTGCAATTCGACAATTACAGGGAATAGGAGATAGGGTCGGCTCCCGTCCCTAGCTCTAAGCTTCTGCGATTCTAACTTTGAACTGCGCATACTCTGTGAGATGCGCAGTTCACAGAAACCAGCGTAGAAGCCGGTTTGTACGGGGAAAGCTGGTGCCATCTTGTTGAAGCCCGGCAGCATAGCGGGTAAGGTGTGCATGCATGCAGTGTGTGTGTGTGTGTGTGTGTGTGTATGGTGTGTGCAGGGTGCTTGTGGGGGGGGGAGAGTAGTGTGGTGGATTGCGGGGGTGTTTGTGTGTGTGTCTGTATGTGGGGGTGTTTGCGGTGGTGTGTTTTTTTCGGAGGGTGGTGCTTGTGGGGTTGTGTAGTGGTTTGCGGGGGAGTGTGTGTGTGCATGGGTGGGATTTGGGTGCGTGTGTGTGGGGGCGTATGTGGAGCCTCTACATGTGTGGAAGAGGTTTGTGGGGGGAGCTCCATGATGCGCCAGAATTATTAATAACTTTAATATTTGTGGCTCATCTCTAGTTCCTGTGGGCCACGATAGAAACTTCAGTTCATTGACCTAATATTTTTATAGTGGCGCAGGGGAGAAGACCGAAATAGCTATAGGTGAGTAGAAGTATTTATATTTTTCATATTCCTAACTCTTTTTTTTGTTTTTTTTTGTTTTGTAGGTTCCATTGGACTACGTCGTAGATTCGGTGGACTACTGCGATGATCTATTTTTTTTAAATGTTTAACGAGGATTGTGTGGGGGTGTTTTTATTTCTACAAAAATCTTTTCTTATGTCAATGTATTCTTTTAATTCTTTATTAGCACCTTGATAATGGCAGTTGTCTGACATCGTCCATTACTATGGCGGGGCTTATTTTTTTTTATCAGCCAGATACAACATAGCAGCAGCAGGCTAGCATTACCACTGTTTTTGGCCCTTCCCAGGCTCATAATACCAGCCTGCGGCCGTCCCAGTGCTTATCCATCACGACAGGTGGTCCGGTACTGGATTGTACCCGGCTGTTCCCGGCACCCCTGGTGGCTGTGAGTACCGGGGCAATAATGGCGGATTAGAGCGAGCCTTTTTACTGGCTAGCACTAACTCCCCGCGTTAGTAATGGGCATCGTCAAACAGACAACTGCCATTAATAAGGCGCTAATGAAGTATTAAAAAAACACAGAAATAAAAACTCCCCCATACAATCCTTGCTAACCATTTTATTAAAAAAAAAAAAAAAAAAGATCGCAGTAGTCCAACAAATCTACGACGTAGTCCAATAGGTCCAGCGGAACCTGCAAAGAAAATAAAGTTAGGCCTCAAACAAACTTCAGTGAAAAATGCTTTAGTGTGCTATCCATTTTTTATTTCTATGGGGCCATGCACAGTTCTGTTTTTTTTTTTTTTTAATGTAACCGTGTGGCCGTTCTGACAAAAATAGAACAGTCTCGCCCATTCCATTCATTTGGTCCGTTGAAACAACGCACCGCACACGGAAGCTATGTGTGAACGTGTCGAATACACTATAGTTTCTTGTAAAATGGTTTTTAAAATTCAGGGATTTTGCAGATTTTTTTGCGGGGTGTTTTTTGGGCTTCGTTAGGACTCCAAAGAATTGATCCGACACTTTTTTATGCAACGCATTTTTAAAAAATGTAGCGTTTTTTTGTCACTTTTTTTTTTTTGACGCAGTTTGTGTGCGCTTTTTGCATGTTTTTGGCGCATAATTGGTACTCCCAATAACTATGGGAACGTTTTACGTTCAGAAGAATTGACTCGACACTTCTTTATTTACGCAACGCGTTTTCTAAAAATGCTTGCTCAAAAAAGCGCATTGTATGTGCTATCTCTTTTATGTAAATGAAAAGCGTAATCAAGCGTTCTTTGACGCTTTTTTCAGCATGTAAAATGTGCCAAAAACCGCATCAAATACACGCCGTGTGAACCTGTAAACTGAAAAGTCATTCACTACAGGGTGTCGTGGAAGTCAATGGCTCAAAATATATTAGACTGAAATTTAGACGAGTCCAACAGACTCTCAGGGGAGGCTCCATTATTCAGCATCCTAATCAGGATATTTCACACCGATATATATCGAGAGAGGAGAAGAAAACACACAGACGCTGCTGATATGCTTAAAATACTCCTCTGGAGGTTTATTTCCAAACTCAAACTATAATACTATCATTCAGAAGGGGTGTAGGCTTGAGGTTAACCAATCAGAGACAATGTGACAATTCTTATTCAGCCAATTACAGACATACGATGCATTCCAGATACATCATTATAATTCTTCACACAACAGGTTTGCAGGTGGCCTTATCTCTCTTGGCAAGAATGTTCCTGTAAGATGGGGGAGGCATTCCCACAAGCATATTTGCCACCCTCCCATCTCACTCCCTGTGCCTTCTCGGCAAGCTTCGTATGGGAGCCAAGGTCAAAGATAAAACATACGAAATCAACATTACTTGCGTTAAAGGAACAATGTCTTTCTTATTCACTACAAAAGAACCAAGATGGGAACTCCAGACAAGATGGCTGCTGCACGAAACTAAATCATTTAAACATTATCATCACTTTCACATAATACATATCTTAGTAATTCGGCATCCTGCTTGATAATTCATAATGTAATTTCATACAGAGAATATAAGCAAATAAACCATCCTTCACAAGGGTCTTCCCTCTTGACTTTCATTACTCTTAGGCTGGGTTCACACGATCATGTTACGTCCGTAATGGACGGAACGTTTTTCGGCCGGAAGTCCCGGACCAAACACAGTGCAGGGAGCCAGGCTCCTAGCATCATAATTATGTACGATGCTAGGAGTCCCTGCCTCCGTGTAACTACTGTCCCGTACTGAAAACATGATTATAGTACGGGACAGTTCTCCCGATGCGAGGCAGGGACTCCTAGCATCGTACATAACTATGATGTAGGAGCCCGGCTCCCTGCACTGTGTTCGGTTCGGGACTTCCGGCCGAAATACGTTCCGTCCATTACGGAGGTAACATGGTCGTGTGAACCCAGCCTTAGAGTATGTTCACACGCTTAACAAAAAACGTCTGAAAATACGGAGCTGTTTTCAGAGAAAACAGCCTCTGATTTTCTGGCGTTTTTGAAGCTGAAAATGAAGCTTCTTTTAATTTGGAGCTTCTTTTCGGGTGTTTTTTGAGGCATTTTTCATAGCGTTTAATGGAAAATCGGCTCCAAAAAACGCCTCAAGAATTGACATGCACTTCTTTTTATGGAGCGTCTTTTTATGCTCCGTTTTTTAAAACCGCGGCGTAAAAAGACGCCCCTTATGAACTAAATTCTGTTTTTCCCATTGATTTCAATGGGTAGATGTTTGTAGGCATTCAGCTTCCGTTTTTTCAGATGGTTTTTCGAGACGTAAACTCCCCGAAATACGCCTTAAAAAACTGCGTGTGAACATACCCGTAGCCTTTTGGTGTGAGCTATAGATCCTTCCAGCATTGTACAATCTCTTCAAAAATGGACCTGGACACTGCAATTTGAAGGCACCTTTTCCTGGCGTGTATCCAGAAATAGGAGTGGGATGAGTCTCCCTCCCACATTTGCGGCAGCTGTAAGTCAGGTTGCTTTGCCTGAATCACCTTGCTGTAATTCTTGAAAGTGCTCCTTCTGGTGGCCAACATAGGAAAACATGTAAAATTATTATTTAATTTTTAATACTTCCCACCTTGTGGAAGGAAAAAAAAAATACACAAAACTAAATTAATTTGATTAATTCGCTCTCGAGGACTCTCACGATTCTGTTTTTTAACAGAATCGTAAAATCGATTCTTTAGTGGCGCCGTCACACCGAGCTGCAGGAGGAAGCTCTGCCTCGTCGCTTCCTAGTCCGCCCCGTTCTGTTTCTGCTTCCCCATGGAACCGCTGTACTGTACGGAACAGCAATTCCGTGGGGAAGCAGGGACTCCTAGTACATAGCCATACCGCCCCGCTGTAGATAGCACCGCCATGCAGGTTGCACCCCCCTTGTACCTTGTAGATCGCACCACAACCCCCCCCCCCCTTATAGGAGCTGAATCCCCGGCCAGAGCTTCGTCAACCTCTGGTCGGGGATTCAGCTCCAAGTGGCAGCTACAGTGGCGCGATCTACAAGGAAGGGGGGTGGTGCTGCAATTTACAAAGGGTGGATTTGCACTCTGCAAGGGGTGTGGGGTTGCGATCTACAAAAGAGGGGGTGGTGCTGCGATCTACGTGTGGGGCTGAGATCTACATGTGGTGGTGCTGCGATCTACAAGGTGGGGTACGATCTACATGGTGGGGTTGCTATCTGCAAGGGGGTCGTGGCACTGTGTACATGGGCACTGTGGCACTATATTGGGGGAGGTGGCGGCACTATGTGAGCACTGTCACTTTATGTGGGCACTGTGGCACTATATCACTATGTGGGCACTGTCACTATATGTGGGAACTGTGGGACTGTCACTGTATGGGAACTATGTCACTATATGTGGGCACTGGGGCACTATCTACCCTGACAAATGAAATCCATCCTTTTTGTTTTTTTCAACGGCCATGAAAGACAGACTGGATATGGATGAGAATTTGGAGACACTGATGCAAAATGGACATGAAAAACTGACCATTGATTGATTACTTTTTAATGGCCGTGGTTTTTTTTCTCTGACGTGTTATTGCAGCCTAAATGACTATGATGCCAGGAGTCCCGTTCACATGTACCGTGATCGGGCCGGAAAATCCGGCTAACTCACGGACCATTTTTCACTGTCCAATCACGGTCGTGTGAATCCGGCAATGTCGGAGACTGGCTGAGGTGGTGACGGGTAGAGAGGGATGTTAGTGCACGAAGTGACTCATTGATTATAGATTCTGTTAACCTGTTCCATGCCGGGGAACACAGAAGTTATAATCAATTAGATAGACATTTTTCCAATTGTATTTATGATAAAAGAAAGTATTTGCAGAGGTTAAAAGTTGTGGAGTTACATACAATAATTATAGCAATATATGTTAAAATGTTATTTATTTAAACAATATTTATTAAAGTATCTCTTGGTATTACTGTTAAATAAACAGAAAAAAAATATAAAATCGAGATTTAAATCGAAAATCGCCAGTGTTGAAAAAAATCTAGATTTTATTTATTGCCTAAGTCGCGCAGCCCTAGGTGGATGGGACCCCTCCTCCTCCCTGCATCAGCACAGCAGTATATATAGTCACGTCCATCCTTGATCATGCCCACCTAGCTCTGCTCATGCCGCAGTCAAGAATAGCCCGTTTTCAGCCCGCACCTCATAGCTGGGCACAATACATGTTCTCCCTCCCTGATCGGAACTCATGAAGGTGGCTGCAAGAAGGGAATAAACTACATACAGACAGGCAGTGCTTCTATGAACTATACATAGTATATGGGGGAACAAGGAGGAGTATGGAAGAGGAGGAACAAGGTGGGGTGATCACTGTACCTCTGTTACACTGACTGCTTCCTCCTGATGGGAGAAGTGTAAAGCACCTCTCCATATTCCCCTATACTGTGTATTATTCATTGAAGCGCTGCCTCCGAGGGGGAAGGGGCTGTATAGGCAACGTATTCCACTGGTTGTCTACAGTGGGATTTGTTGCAGCCTTCCATCGGAGGTGTACATCAGGATTCCTACCAATGTATAACTCTGACAGAAGGCTCAAAACGTGTTGTGCACAGAGCGTAAGATCTACCATGATCAGCTATAACATTATAACAACTTGCCTAATATTGTGTATATCCCCTTCATGCCACGAAAACCGCTCTGACCCATCGAGGCATGGAACTGCATAAGGCCTCTGAAGGTTCATTTGATATCTGGCACAAGACATTAGCAACAGATCTTGTAAATTGTGAGGTGCGGCCTCCATGGATCAGATTTGTTTTTCCAGCACATCCCACAGATGATCGACCAGATTAAGATCTGGGGAATTTGGAGTTGAAGTCAACACTTTGAACTCTTTGTCATGTTTTTCAAACCGTTCCTGAATAATCAGTGTGGCAGGGCACATTATCCTGCTGATAGAGACCACTGCCATGAATGGGTGTACTTGATCTGTAACAATGTTTAGGTTGGTGGGACGTGTCACAGTAACGTTCACATGATTTCCACAAGTTTTCCCAGCAGAACATTGCCCAGAGCATCTCACTGCCTCTGCCACCAGCCCCTCTGCTGCCAGTATTACGTTTCCCAGCAATTTATTCTACAGTAGTTCTTCCCATAATGCATCCTGGTGCCATCTTAACCCCAAGAAAGTAACGCACACGCACCCCACGTGATTCATTAGACCAGGCCACCTTCCATTGCTCTATGGTCCAGTTCTGACGCTCCCGTGCCCATTGTAGAAGCTTTAGCCAGAGGACAGGGGTCCGCATGGGCACTCTGACTAGTCTGTGGCAACGCAGCCCTAAATACAGCAAGCTCTGATGCTCTGCATGTTCCGACACCTTTCTATCATTGTCAGCATTAAGTTTTTCAGCCACTTATTCTCCTGTGGGATCAGACCAGACGGGCTAGCCTTTGTTGCCCACACACATAGTTGTCCTTCCTTGGACCACTCTTGGTAGATACTAACCACTGTATATTGGGAACACCCCACAAGACCGGCCGTTTGGAGATGCTCTAACCCAATCGTCTAGACGTCACAATTTGGCTCTTGTCAAAGTCTCTTAGATCTTTATGCTTTTCCATGTTTCCAACACATCAACTTTAAAAACTGACTGTTCACTTGCTGCATAAATATCTCGCACCCCTTGTCAGGCGCCATTGTAACGAGATCATCAATGTTTTTCACTTCACCTGTCAGTGGTTTTAATGTTACGGCTGATTACTCTATAAATTGAGGAGGACCGTGTGAATCGGCTGTATTTAAAAAAAAATATGTATGTATGTGTATGTATATATATATATATATATATAGCAGATATAAAAAAAATGGCGACAGCACCCTGCAACACTAATGCCACCTAAACCACTAAATATAAATAGATATGCACTGAAGCTCAATCTACCTACAAATAGGGAGGTTCTTAGTGCACATTTTGATCAAAAAGTGTTAGCCCACCTGCCACGACAAGGCGACCTCTGTAAGGTGGGAACCTACGCTGCACATACACCCAGAACTGGGACTAAGCCTACATATATATACCTGGTTATGGTAGGATCCAGCATTGAACTGATTAAAATCACCCAGGGCAGAGTGGGAGGAGTGCAAAAACAACAAGTGGAGGCAGTCACTAACCCCACATATATGGATACCATAAACACAACAAAAATTTGAACAGCACATTCCAACTAAATGATACAAAATGTATGCAGGTGCAAGAACACCCATGACTGCAGATATACAGCAAAACCTAGAATGGTGACAGCACCCTGCGACACTAATGCCACCTAAACCACTAAATATAAATAAATATGCACTAAAGCTAAATGTACTTACAAATAGGGAGGTTCTTAGTGCACATTTTGATCAAAAAGTGTTAGACCACCTGCCACGACAAGGCGACCTCTGTAAGGTGGGAACCTACGCTGCACATACACCCAGAACTGGGACTAAGCCTACATATATACCTGGGGATGGTAGGATCCAGCATTGGACTGATTAAAATCACCCAGGGCAGAGAGGGAGGAGTGCAAGAACAACAAGTGGAGGCAGTCACTAACCCCACATATATGGATACCATAAACACAACAAAAATTGAACAGCACATTCCAACTAAATGATACAAAATGTATGCAGGTGCAAGAACACCTATGACTGCAGATATACAGCAGATATAAAAAAAAATGGCGACAGCACCCTGCAACACTAATGCCACCTAAACCACTAAATATAAATAGATATGCACTGAAGCTCAATCTACCTACAAATAGGGAGGTTCTTAGTGCACATTTTGATCAAAAAGTGTTAGCCCACCTGCCACGACAAGGCGACCTCTGTAAGGTGGGAACCTACGCTGCACATACACCCAGAACTGGGACTAAGCCTACATATATATACCTGGGTATGGTAGGATCCAGCATTGAACTGATTAAAATCACCCAGGGCAGAGTGGGAGGAGTGCAAAAACAACAAGTGGAGGCAGTCACTAACCCCACATATATGGATACCATAAACACAACAAAAATTTGAACAGCACATTCCAACTAAATGATACAAAATGTATGCAGGTGCAAGAACACCCATGACTGCAGATATACAGCAAAACCTAGAATGGTGACAGCACCCTGCGACACTAATGCCACCTAAACCACTAAATATAAATAAATATGCACTAAAGCTAAATGTACTTACAAATAGGGAGGTTCTTAGTGCACATTTTGATCAAAAAGTGTTAGACCACCTGCCACGACAAGGCGACCTCTGTAAGGTGGGAACCTACGCTGCACATACACCCAGAACTGGGACTAAGCCTACATATATACCTGGGGATGGTAGGATCCAGCATTGAACTGATTAAAATCACCCAGGGCAGAGAGGGAGGAGTGCAAGAACAACAAGTGGAGGCAGTCACTAACCCCACATATATGGATACCATAAACACAACAAAAATTGAACGGCACATTCCAACTAAATGATACAAAATACGCAATATATATATATATATAGGCGCAAATGTCCGAGGAGGTCTCTCTCTCTCTCTCTATCTCTCTCCTGTCATGAGCTCATGGAAAACAATTACAAGTAAATGTAATCATATGTATTTTTTTTCTTTTTTTTATTACTCCATAACCGCGCAAGGGAAAGGAAACTTGGGTGTATATAAATGTAAAGCTTCCTTTAACACCTCAGTGGTTTCCCATCCCTTGTGGAGAAGAAACTTGGAGTAGTTGTATCTTGTCTGACCGTGGGTTCCCTACCATGAAATTTAGAATTCGCTAATAACCAGAGGTGTCATTGTTTCAGGGCACTTTTTTTTTTGGTTGGCAGGGAGCTTTTAACCATTTCCTCAGCCATTTTTCGGATTTTCACTTTTGTTTTTTCCTCCCCACCTTCCAAAAGCTATTTATTTTTTTATCCTTCTTTTTTTTTTTTTTTTGGAACATAAGAAAAACTTTAGATAACTGTTTTTTACTTTTTTTTATTAGTCCCCTAGAAGACTTGAAGCAGCGATCGTTGGATCGCTTGCATGATCTACTGCAATACTAATGTATTTCAGTATATCGTGATTCTGACTGCCTCCTTTGAAGCCCTTCCTGGGGCGGAGCTTCAAAGTAGTATAAGGTGGCAGACCTGGGGGCCTTTATCAGGCCCCCAGGCTGCCATAACAACCGCTGTTAACAGCCGATCGCGCTGCGGGGGGGGGGTGCGATGGCGTGTTTGAGGGGGCGCCCTCCTGATTCTAACACTTCAAATGCTGCGGTCCCGATTGACCGCGGCATTTAAGGTGTTAAATGGGCGGAATCAAAGTGAACTTTGATTCCTGCCTGTTGCAGTGAGGTGTCGGCAGCAGTCACCCGTTCTGCATGGAGCGAGCTCAGCCCGTGAGCTCGCTCCATACTTCCCCTTAACGCTTATCACATACAGTTACGTGATTTTGCGTTAAGGGGTTAAAAAATGGTCTTTGCACCCGACCACTTTCAACTGTATCCGCAATTGTCAGGATGTGCACTTTAGACTCTGATAAATAAACCTAGAATTAAAGGTGTAGAGAGAAGTGTCTGATATATAGACTGATATACGGTAGTCATGTATTCAGTCACTGTGTGTTTCCTACAGATAAATCCAGTAGGAGAAATCCACCAGATAGATGTCCCAGTCCTCTGTATTCCCAGGACTGTCCAGAGGAAAATCACAATGTCCCAGAGAATCATCAGGTAGATGAAGCTGAGCCCTACACCAGATCTATATAGGGGGGTGTGGTGCTTTTTGGTCCTGCGGTCATAGATGTGGTCATAGATTTTGGTGGTTTCTTATGTTGATCTGTTAGATTCTTCGCACTCTCTGCTGTATTGTACTGAATTGTTACATATGTGAGGAAATTCCAGGAGGTGTTACCAGAGGTAAGTAATAATGAATTTAGAAAGTGACTTCAGAGGTTTCTTAAGGTGAGGTTCCTCCTTAGTTATATATTACAGTAAGGCTATGTTCACACGCTTAACCAAAAATGGGTGAAAATACGGAGCTGTTTTCAAGTGAAAACCGCTCCTGATTTTCAGACGTTTTTTTAGCAACTCGAGTTTTTCGCTTAATTTTTTTATGGCCGTTTTTGGAGCTGTTTTTCTATAGTCAATGAAAAACTACTCCAAAAACGTCTCAAGAAGTAACATGCACTTCTTTTTCGCGGGTGTTTTTTAAAACGGCCGGGTAAAAAGATGTCCCAATAGAATGCTGTTTTTCCTATTGAAATAAGTGGGCAGGTGTTTGGATGCATTCTGCTTCCGATTTTTTTTTTTTTTTTTTTTTTTTGTGGAAGTTTTTCGTCCGAAAAATGGACGAAAATAAGCAGTGCGAACATACCCTAACACTTCAGACAATGTGTTATACATAGTGCAGGACCTGAGGGAGCTGTGACTGCACATAGAAGTTCTCTACAAGGTGATCAATAAATCCGGTCATGCACTAGGCTTAGTATCAGATAACAGAGGCGCTACGGCGGGCTAGACAGACTTTTTTTGTATAGTGAGTGATAAATCGCTGTCCCTAGGAATTAATTGAGTAACTTGATCTCTTAAACGCTCCTGACAAGTGTGTAGCTCTGAAATCTTAGCATGTAGCAATTAAAAAATAAACGCTAGCAAGTTGCTTGACAATTTTATCACTCGTTGCAAAAATAAGCCTAGCCCCAGCCTAATGGCCGGGAACTGGGAAAACTTAAATTAACCATTTGAGCACCACAATCAATGCTGTCGGGATGTTTATATTTATTTTTTTCCGAAGTGCAGAATTCTCTCAATTTTTAGCCTTTGTTTTGGGATGGGGGGGCGTTCACACTGATTTGTTGCAGAAATTCCTGTGACTGTTCCATTCATCTGAATCAGGCAGAAATCTGTGCACAGAAACAACCATATTCACATGTATGGAGCGGAGCACATGTACGTCATTGTGCAGGAAAGGGTTAGGCATCATTCTGGGCAAGTCAATAGAAATAAAAACCACATACATTTTGGTGATTTCCTTTTGTACTTTGTAATTTATTTGGTTCTTTCATTATAAATCCCCTAATGATAACAGCTGAGAAGAAAGATCCTCATTATAGTTCTTGTATATTTCTTGACGGCTACTGCTGCGGTTTCTCTTTGTGGTTATTGCAACTACAACCTGACTGTTGTGGTTGTTCCCCCTCATTGCCCCTAGTGGTGATGTTGTGCAAAATTGCGGAGAGGGGTTGCTGCCCCCTCCCTTTACTTAGCTCACACAGTTTCTATCCCTTTACAATACTAATTGCTACATACAGTGAAGGAAATAAGTATTTGATCCCTTGCTGATTTTGTAAGTTTGCCCACTGTCAAAGACATGAACAGTCTAGAATTTTTAGGCTAGGTTAATTTTACCAGTGAGAGATAGATTATATTAAAAAAAAAAAACAGAAAATCACATAGTCAAAATTATATATATTTATTTGCATTGTGCACAGAGAAATAAGTATTTGATCCCTTTGGCAAACAAGACTTAATACTTGGTAGCAAAACCCTTGTTGGCAAGCACAGCAGTCAGACATTTTTTGTAGTTGATGATGAGGTTTGCACACATGTTAGATGGAATTTTGGCCCTCTCCTCTTTGCAGATCATCTCTAAATCATTAAGCTAGGCCACTCCATGACCTTAATGTGCTTCTTTTTGAGCCACTCCTTTGTTGCCTTGGCTGTATGTTTCGGGGCATTGTCGTGCTGGAAGACCCAGCCACGAGCCATTTTTAATGTCCTGGTGGAGGGAAGGAGGTTGTCATTCAGGATTTTACTGTACATGGCTCCATCCATTCTCCCATTGATGCGGTGAAGTAGTCCTGTGCCCTTAGCAGAGAAACACCCTCAAAACATAATGTTTCCACCTCCATGCTTGACAGTGGGGACGTTGTTCTTTGGGTCATAGGCAGCATTTCTCTTCCTCCAAACACGGCGAGTTGAGTTAATGCCAAAGAGCTCAATTTTAGTCTCATCTGACCACAGCACCTTCTCCCAATCACTCTCAGAATCATCCAGATGTTCATTGCAAACTTCAGACGGGCCTGTACATGTGCCTTCTTGAGCAGGGGGACCTTGCGGGCACTGCAGGATTTTAATCCATTACGGCGTAATGTGTTACCAATGGTTTTCTTGGTGACTGTGGTCACAGCTGCCTTGAGATCATTAACAAGTTCCCCCCGTGTAGTTTTCGGCTGAGCTCTCACCTTCCTCAGGATCAAGGATACCCCACGAGGTGAGATTTTGCATGGAGCCCCAGATCGATGTCGATTGACAGTCATTTTGTATGTAGACAAATGCAGCTTATATAAAATTGTGTTTCGTTCACTGAATTAGTAGATTTACTGCCTGATTAGAACGAATTAAAATTTAATTTTAATAATATAGTATAAAATTGGCTCATATGGCCCAAAGTACATATGTTCAGGCTCAGACAAGTGGTCAGGGATAGGGGACGGTCTAATAGAGCGTATGTATGAAGACCAAACCTCCTCTTATAGTATATAGCCCTATCAGCCACTCGCTGAAAAATTGATTGTTCCAGCCCAACAGGCTCACAGCATGTGGTCAAAGAGAGAGGGTATATAAACAGTCCTAGTTTCAGACCGATATTACCCTTTAATGATTTCAAACTCTCGGACCACAAGCTGAATGATTATTTACAACCCTACGCGTTTCAATGCCACTGTTACATGTGACAAATCCTCAGGGATTGTTTCAAATTCAGGTTAAGTGCCGGTTAGCACGATTTTAGTGCTAACATTATTCCTATTATTCCTCCCGGCTCGTGCACGACTCTGATACAAATGGCCGCACACGAACCGGCGAAGCTGGGGACATATGAAGGGCTAGAGCCCGCCCCCCGCAGTGACGAGGCTAACGACACACCGCCAATCCCATAGAGACACGTCACAAGAATGACGTGTCTGGATTGCGGCGAGCCCCCTTGTAGCCTGGCCAATCAGGGTAGAGTATGACGTATAGCGTCCCTGGTAGCCCTGGAGACCTAAGGCGGATATATCTAAATACTCGGGACAGCGATGGACTCTGGTAAATATACTGAGGATAATTCAGTCTTGGCCACAGACAACTGACTTGATAGGTCCATTGCCTGTTGGGTAAGGCCTTTAGTAATGTGCACAAATTCATTTATATTCAAGGTACTTGGCATCATAGCATAATGCTACCATGTTTCCCCGATAGTAAGACACCCCCGATTGTAAGACGTATCGGGGGTTTCAGGGGGGTCGGCTAATATAAGCCGTACCCCGAAAGTAAGACATATGTCTTACTTTCGGGGAAACACGGGGGTATTGCCGCCTCCTGCCCACTTCCGGATATATCCGTCCTCAGCAGCTGCTAGTTCGCGCAGGAGGACGGATATATCCGTCCTGTGATGGCGCGGGTACTGAGACTGTACCCACGCGATCAGCGGCAGGAGCACGGCTGTTATACACAGCCTGGCTCCTGCTGCAACTGCCGGAATCGAAGCGCGCCGATTCCGGCAGTTTAACCCATTAAATGCCGCTGTCAATAGTGACAGCGGCATTTAATGTGTTTGACAGAGGGGGGAGCTCCCTCTGTCACCCGATCGGCGCCCCCGCAAACAAATCGCGGGTCGCCGCGGGTCGCCGTCGGGTTTCCATGACAGCCGGGGGTCTAACAAAGACCCCCAGGTCTGCCTTCAGCATCTGCCTGTTACGCGATGCCGGAGGCATGACCTAATAGGTTGCCTGTCAGTTTTACACTGACAGGCAATAATGCTTCGGTATACTAAGTATACCAAAGCATTATATATGCGATCGGCACATCGCATAGTGAAGTCCCCTGGTGGGACTAAAAAAAAAAATGTAAAACAGTTAAATAAAGTTTGTGAAAAAAAAATTACAAAATAATTAGACAATTTTTTTCCATTATAAGACATACCCCGAAAGTAAGACATAGTGGGGCTTTTGGGGATAAAAAGAAAGTAAGACACTGTCTTACTTTCGGGGAAACACGGTATTTAGCTCGATCGTCATATGAATGAACACTCATAGGTGCTGATAGTATTAGACAGTTGGAGCTCTGATTAGGAACATAGAGTGCACTGCACAAGCGCATATGGGACGTATAGATACCACAAACTAAACGCAAATAACCCTATATGTATATTCGAGGTACTTAATTGAACGCTAGTAAAAGCTGAAGCTCTGTTAAGGACCAGAGAGTGCACTGCACAAATGCATAAAAAAACGCATAGATACTGCAACTACCCGCACATAACCCTATATGTATATTTTGCATGGAGCCCCAGATCGATGTCGATTGACAGTCATTTTGTATGTCTTCCATTTTCTTACTATTGCACCAACAGTTGTCTCCTTCTCACCCAGCGTCTTACTTATGCTTTTGTAGCCCATTCCAGCCTTGTGCAGGTCTATGATCTTGTCCCTGACATCCTTAGAAAGGTCTGTGGACAGGAGTCTTTTATACAGGTGACCATGTAAGACAGCTGTCTTTAATGCAGGCTCCAAGTTGATTTGGAGCGTGTAACTGGTCTGGAGGAGGCTGAACTCTTAATGGTTGGTAGGGGATCAAATATTTATTTCTCTGTGCACAATGCAAATAAATATATAGCATTTTGAGTATGTGATTTTCTGTTTTTTTTTAAATATATAATCTATCTCTCACTAGTAAAATTAACCTAGCCTAAAAATTCTAGACTGTTCATGTCTTTGACAGTGGGCAAACTTACAAAATCAGCAAGGGATCAAATACTTATTTCCTTCACTGTATGTCCCCCGAGCACATGCCTCCTATACTGCGGTTGTTGGTGATAAGTACACTGTTTTTCAGTGTTATTCATTAAATCACGTTCGGCTCCACTGATGTTTGATGCCCGTTACTTCGCGCATGCGCCAAGGTCTTCTTCTCTCGGACTGTAATATTCTGTCTCTGCTTTTGCCGTATCGTTTACTGCGCATGAGTGCACACGCGATATCTCATTGGTGGTTCCTTGCTGAACTTACTATTCGCAGTACTATCTGTCCATCACCGAGGTGGGGGCACGGTCCTCTATCTCGTTTCTTATTGGCCTAGGCCATGATGAAGGGACATGTGTGGCCAATTTATCGTGCATTTAACCATGGGAAATCTGCGGCGCGCCGTGATTAGCCACGATACCCCTGAAGATGCTACATCTGTAGCGAAACATGTCGGGGGGGCTTTCTTTGAAATTTTAAACACTTGTTCCTGCTGACTTCCTACATTAATCTGTGAACTAGAGTGTGGCATTCTGCAGCCGCTGACACTCTGTATCCCCACAATAGAGTTGCTACATATTGCACTATGCTGATCATTGTCAGCTGTGGACTTGAATCTTTTAATTTCTGTGTAGTCTGTCTTTTGCTATAACAGCTTAACAAAATTTTGTTATTTTAAATCAATTTATAGTTGGAAAACAGGACTTATTTTGCCGGCAGGCATTCTTTTGTATTGATTCCTAATGCGCCCACCAACTATTGCGGTCCCTCTCCTTAGTGTTTGCTAATAATTGCAGGGTTAATCACCCATATTCTTTTGGACCCTGTTCTATAAATTTAGAACTTCACATATACTGTATGTTGAAAAAGATGGCAGGTTTCCTGTCTAAAAGGATCAATTCAGAAACATTGTCCGCGGAGGCAGCATTTATTGTATTTTCTACAGATAATATTCCATTACATCAGTTTGATATACACACCGCCTTTAAATATCTACAAAAAACCTACCAGAAATACATTAGATCTTGCTGGGAAATTGCTAGCCTCGAGACCTATATACAACAGAAAATTGTGTATAGGGGGCTCCGCATGAATATCACCCCCAATTCTTATCGTAGTGACGTAGAATTTGTTGGAGGCTGGGAGGAGCTTCTCACAGAGAGCTCCTTACGATTATTACAATATATCTTGGACTTTGAAAAACGTGATCATAATAAAACTGCTCTCCAGTTGGAGAAGGAAATTGGGGATATTCAGGGATTCAATACTCTAAGTGAATTCAATAACTGCGAGACTCCATTACAAAAAAATATTGAAAAGTTACAAGCTGAGATAAAAGAGAGGAAGCATCGCAAGTACGTTAGAGATCGTAGAGATTTCGATACTGGTCAGGCACATACTTATAGAACACAGTCACATACTGTGCCTCTAAAAATGTACAAGTCTTCACAGATTTTTCTGACTCCGAGGTATCTGGTACCGACGATACTGTGCGTTCCCCCAGTTCTAGATTGGGCACTAAACGCAAAATAAAAAACAACAGATTTAATTCCTCCAAAAGAAGCACTGTACAGACTAGATCAAACCCGAAATGCCAGCCAAATCCGATTCCTACCATTACTTCCAATCCCTCCTTATTATCAGCCTTTTCTGTACCAGCAGTTGCCGCTACCTCAATTATACCATCAACCCCTCGAACAACTGGCATTGTCTCCAGCCAAAATTCTACTATTACCAGATGCCCTACCGGCATTACCAACAACACAAGTGGACCCCTCAACACGTTTCCTTTTTTAGGAACTGCCAACCCCCGGTGGAACCTGGGCTAATGGTACCACAATCTATTCCCTCTGTTCCAACTAGAAGTGCCGAAATGCAGGTGTATAACATATCCTCTGTTCACCTAAATGACTCTCAATTTACATTCTTCCATAGAGGCCTATCTTTTACTCCTACTCCTCTGTTCGACGAATTTGTCTGGTCAAAGGATGTAAATCTATTTGCCAGAAAGGTGGCCCTACATAAGTATTTTAAAAATAATGCATTAAGCACGGGGGATATTGATAGGGCCGAAGCTAATACACTTGAAACTCTCTTGTATGAAAATGAAGCTGGGCCCATTGCAGCTGTTGGTCCCTTTTCCTCGCTGCGTCCTAAATCGAAGCTCACTCCACCATTCTCACAATACGCCCACATAGATGTTTTCGTTAAGCTGGTATGTGCAGATCTGAAAAGAATCAATATGGATAGAACTAGAGCACTTGCTAACCTCAGCGAGCCAGAAAGGGTGGCACTAGACTAACTTTGCCACAATGACCAAATTACCATCAAACCCTCTGACAAAGGGGGCAATATTGTGGTCATGAATTTGGACGATTATGTTGCTATGGCTCACAGAGTATTGGATGATATTACCACTTACATCATTCTTGAAAAAAAAAAAACACTGATCTTAAGGATCTGCACACGATACTTGATGAGGCAAAGACAGAGCATGATCACCAGCGAGGAATTTAAACGGATTTACAATCATTTTCCTACGTTGGTGACCTTTTATGCTCTGCCTAAGAACCATAAGGCATCCCGCCCAGTTCCAGGCAGGCCCATTGTGTCAGGCAATGATAGCCTTACTCAGGGTATCAGCATGTATCTTGACGAGATCCTTTCCCCTTTCAGCACCTCTCTATCATCATTCCTGAAAGATACTAAGGACACCATCAACAGGATCCAGGAGATTCACGTTACCCCCTCCACACTTATTGCTAGTATTGATGTGGAGTCTCTCTACACCAACATTCAGCATAAATTTGGCCTCACTGCAGTTGCACATTTTTTGAGCACAAAGGGCACTCCATTTCGTGCACATAATAAATTTTTACGGTCTCTACTTCAATTTCTTCTGACACACAATTATTTCCTATTTGACCAAAAATTTTATCAACAGATAAAAGGAACGGCCATGGGCACCGTCTGTGCACCAACATATGCTAATTTATTTCTTGGAGGGTGGGAAGACACCATTGTCTTTACTGATAAGCTAGCTTCTTACACCTGTCATATTCTTTTCTGGGGGAGATATATCGACGATATTCTCCTATGGGATGGCGATTTAACTTTATTTAACGATTTCATGGCCACGCTACAGGCTGGGTTCACACAACCTATTTTCAGACGTAAACGAGGCATATAATGCCTCGTCTTACGTCTGAAAATAGGGCTACAATACGTCGGCAAACATCTGCCCATTCATTTGAATGGGTTTGCCGACGTACTGTACAGCCGACCTGTAATTTACGCGTCGTCGTTTGACAGCTGTCAAACGACGACGCGTAAATTGACTGCCTCGGCAAAGAAGTGCAGGACACTTCTTTGCTATGTCATTTGAGCCGCTCTTCATTGAAGTCAATGAAGAGCAGCTCAAGATTTATGAGCGTCACAGACGCCTCGCATAATACGAGGAGGAGCATTTACGTCTGAAACGAGGCAGCTGTTTTCTCCTGTTTTCTCTTTCAGACGTTAAAGCCTCTCATCGTGTGCACATACCCTAACACTAATCAGGTGGGCATGAAATTCCCTCACGTTATACATGAAAAAGAGATCACTTTCCTGGACCTTAAAATCTCTCTGGACCCTGCTGGTGGTGGCCACACTGATATCTCACGGAAACCAACATCAACTAACAGTCTATTACATTGGGAAAGTTACCATCCTCCCGCTCTAAAGAAGGGTTTACCTATAGGGCAATACCTCCGAGCTAAAAGGAACTGCTCCGATGAGTGGTCCTTCCAATTGGAGTGTGATGGACTTTTCTCCAAATTCTTGGCACGAGGTTACCCTAGGAAATGGCTACACAACGCATACGCTAGGGCAAGAGCCACAGATAGAAAGGAACTGTTATGTGAACGGAAACCCAAGGGTGCTCAACAATCTTTGACTACCATCAAGTCTATGGGACCGACCAACATTCGATGCATTGGTACTTTCGACACTGTTTCTCACCAGGTTCGTGAGATCCTGCATCGACATTGGCCAATTCTCTTGGCCGACCCTGACCTTCAGGATGTGGTCCCCCCTACCCCCAGCATAACTTATCGCAGAGGCAGGAACCTGCGTAACTACTTGGTGCATAGCCATAACTCTAGATCTACTGCTGCACCGAAATGCTGGCTGAAATCATCGGCTATTGGTTCCCATCCATGTGGCCGATGTTCTTTTTGTTACCTTATGCCTACTGTCAAGCAATCTATTAACCCACTTGATGGTAGATCCTATCAAGTTAGACAATTCATCAACTGCCAGAGCAAAGGCGTAATCTATGTAGCAAAGTGCCCGTGCCCTATGCTGTATGTGGGTAAAACTATACAGGAGCTAAGGAGGAGAATTTCGAAACATCTGAGTACCATAAATCATAAAGATGATACACCACTGTCCAGACACATCCGTTTCATACATGGCGGGGATATCCGTTCACTACAATTCTGGGGTATTACTCAGATTAAACTTGGCCCTAGAGCAGGCAATTTGGATCGTAGATTGCTACAGGAGGAGGCACGCTGGATCCATCGCGTGGGATCTCTCAGTCCGGGTGGCCTCAATGAGGGGTTCTCTTTTGCGGCGTTTCTTTGACCCTTTGGACATCTTTTTCATTGAAACAATTAAAATTATATATATATATATATATTTTTCTAGCATCTTTGCTTTGACCCGCTTGATTACCATCGGGCTGGCCAGTTTGTATTTATGTGCTCTTTACATTTTGAGCACATTATCCTATAAGATGCTTTTGGTATTGAAACAAACAATGAATATAACCTATCCACTTTGCCATTCTTTATTACCTCATAGCTTAATATCTTATTTATTATCATCTTTAATTCAGACTATATTCCTTGACGGCTACCGCTGCGGTTTCTCTTTGTGGTTATTGCAACTACAACCGGACTGTTGGGGTTGTTCTCCCTCATTGCCCCTAGTGGTGATGTTGTGCAAAATTGCGGAGAGGGGTTGCTGCCCCCTCCCTTTACTTAGCTGACACATTGGCAGTTTCTATTCCTTTACAATACTAATTGCTACATATGTCCCCCGAGCACAGGCCTCCTATACTGCGGTTGTTGGTGATAAGTACACTGTTTTTCAGTGTTATTCATTAAATCACGTTCGGCTCCACTGATGTTTGAAGCCCGTTACTTCGCGCATGCGCCAAGGTCTGCTTCTCTCTGACTGTAATATTCTGTCTCTGCTTTTGCCGTATCGTTTACCGCGCATGCGTGCACACGCGATGTCTCATTGGTGGTTCCTTGCTGAACTTACCACTCGCAGTACTATCTGTCCATCACTGAGGTGGGGGCACGGTCCTCTATCTCGTTTCTTATTGGCCTAGGCCATAATGAAGGGACATGTGTGGCCAATTTGTCGTGCATTTAACCATGGGAAATACGCGGCGCGCCGTCATTAGCCCCGATACCCCTGAAGACGCTACATCTGTAGCAAAACATGTCGGGGGGGGGGGGGGCTTTCTTTGAAATATTAAACACATGTTCCTGCTGACTTCCTACATTAATCTGTGAACTAGAGTGTGGCGTCCTGCAGCCGCTGACACTCTGTATCCCCACAATAGAGTTGCTACATATTGCACTATGCTGATCATTGTCAGCTGTGGACTTGAATCTTTTAATTTCTGTGTAGTCTGTCTTTTGCTATAATAGCTTAATAAAATGTTGTTATTTTATAATTGGAAAACAGGGCTTATTTTGCCGGCAGGCATTCTTTTGTATTGATTCCTAATGCGCCCACCAACTATTGCGGTCCCTCTCCTTAGTGTTCACTACATTACGCTGCCCTCAGACAGCGCAGCATAAATATCTGACAGATCCGCTTTGTTCTTGTATTATAGTGATGCCCAATTGGTAGTGAAGGAGTAAATGTGTGGGCAGAGGACAGGCCTGATTGCCAGACATCGTTGTGCGTCTCAAATATTTGAGTTTCATCAAGTAATTTATGTAATAAAAGTGGTGACTGTTGTATACCAGAATCATGGATTTGATATATTTTAAAATGTTTTTCACATCTTAAGTAAGGCTGGAATCACACGCAGGGTGGATTTATAAGGAATGGCTAACACTTTTCCTTCCTGCTGGATCCCCTTCTGACTTTAGCTCAAACTGCATGTTTCCACCTAATAGAAATGTTATAAGTTTGTCTACTTCGTGATATTCTTTTCTTCAAACCACAATCTATTTTTAATCCTAATAGAAACTTCCAGTAAGAACTCTGAGGGAAACTTCATGTTATCGATAGATGATAAAGTAGAAGATGAAGATATCATGCAGCAGTCTTCAGGAGAAAACCTCATTACCATTAATGTACATCCAGGACTTCACAGTACAGATCTATCATATAATTCCCCTAATCACGAGGAACCTTCTCCTGACCAATCACAGATTGTTACCACAAGTACTGCTCAGAAAGTGGGCAAAAAGTTTCAGTGTGGTAAACAGTCCACAAAAAGCTCAGGTCGTTTTATACAGAGAAGTAACACAGGGAAGAAACCATACTCTTGTTTAGTATGTGGGAAGTGGTTTCCAGGTAAATCACATCTTGTAATACATGAGAAACGTCACACAGGAGAGAAGCCGTATTCATGTTCAGAATGTGGGAAATGTTTTATAAATAAATGTCGTCTTGTTACACATGAGAGAATTCACACAGGAGAGAAGCCGTATTCATGTTCAGAATGTGAGAAATGTTTTACAAATAAATCAAGTCTTGTTAAACATGAGAGAATTCATACAGGAGAGAAGCCGTATTCATGTTCAGAATGTGGGAAAGGTTTTACAGATAAATCAAGTCTTATTATACATGAGAAACGTCACACAGGAGAGAAGCCGTATTCATGTTCAGAATGTGGGAAATGTTTTATAAATAAATGTCGTCTTGTTACACATGAGAGAATTCACACAGGAGAGAAGCCGTATCCATGTTCAGAATGTGAGAAGGGCTTTACAGATAAATCAAGTCTTGTTATACATGAGAGAAGTCACACAGGAGAGATGCCGTATTCATGTTCAGAATGTGGGAAATGTTTTACAAATAAATGTCGTCTTGTTATACATGAGAGAATTCACACAGGAGAGAAGCCACTTTCATGTTCAGAATGTGGGAAGGGCTTTACAGATAAATCACATCTTGTTAGACATGAGAGAATTCATACAGGAGAGAAGCCGTATGCATGTTCAGAATGTATGAAATGTTTTACACAAAAATCACATCTTGTTACACATGAGAAAATTCACACAGGAGATATGCCGTATTCATGTTCAGAATGTGGGAAATGTTTTACAAATAAATGGAGTCTTATTGCACATGAGAGAATTCACACAGAAGAGAAACCATATTCATGTTCAGAATGTGGGAAGAGCTTTACAGATAAATCAAGTCTTGTTAAACATGAGAGAATTCATACAGGAGAGAAGCCGTATTCATGTTCAGAATGTGGGAAATGTTTTACAGAGAAATCAAGTCTTGTAGTACATGAGAGAATTCACACAGGAGAGAAGCCATTTTCATGTTTAGAATGTGGGAAATGTTTTACCTACAAATCAGGTCTTGTTACACATGAGAGAAGTCACAATAGGTGAAGGTTTGTTTAATGCTCAGAATGTGGGAAGTATTATTACTGAAGGCAAACTTCGGGATCATCAAAGAATTCACACTCGAAGAAAACAATTTTGATGATTTATGTGTTTTTTTTTTAACTCATCTGAGAATTCATATACAGTAGAACCCATAGTCTCGTTTTGAGCGTAGGAAATGCTATGAGAAAAAAAATATTTTTTAATACATACATTTATTCAGACATTAAAAACGAACTGGCATAAATTACATGTGGAGCTGATTACTTCTAATTTACTTAGCCTTTTTCAATCTGAGAAAGATGCTACCCCCCCCCCCCCTGTCTATGAGGGAGACTCTTATAGTTCTTATCCCCCAAACCCATAAAAATCCTAAAGACTGGCTCCTACTGGCCTTTTCCGCTTCTTAATTGCAATGTTAAAATACTAGCTAAAATTCTAGCAGTGCGTTTGCAGAAGGTTATATTATGTCATTCACCTAATTTAATCTGGCTTTATGCCAGGGAAGGACACTGATATTAACCTACGTGAGTATTCACTGATGTATCAATTACTTGTGGCTCCTGGATTGTTGCCTTTTTGGACTTGGAGAAAGCATTTGATTCGGTAGAATGGTCATATCCGTGGTCTGTTCTCCATTGAGTGTGCTGAAACGTAAAGAGAATAAAATTCACCTCTTTCACTGAACCTGCTGGAGTGCTGCCGTTTTTGGTTTGGCCCGAGATGTATCCAATGGTTATGTCTACTTTTCTCCCAACCTATAGCAAGTGTCAAAACTAATTGTCACATTTCCCCTTCCTTTACCCTGGCCCAGGGGACGAGACATGGTTGCCCGTTGTCCCCTTCACCTTTTGCATTGACTATTGAACATCTTGCTCTGGCTTTTAAGCGGTTCACCTGACATAAAGTTCTTCGAGCTGAGGGGGAGGGAGGAATATGTCTCTTTATGCTGATACGCTTCTATTCCCCAACAATTCAGGTCCATCTTTATGGCATTATTGACTCTGTTTGATATATTTACATCCTTTTCTGGGTTATGCGTGAACTGGTCAAAGTCCTTGGTAATGGCGATGGATACAGCGGCCAGGGATATTGCACTTCCCTCCCCACGACAATGGGCAGATAAAATTACTTGGTATAGTAATTAGCTCTAATATCCATAGTTTTATACCTGACTACATTGTTCCCCTGATACAACGTCTTAAGCTGGATTTTGATACGTGGAAACCTCTTCCTCTCACAGTTACTGGTCATATTAATTTGTTTAAGATGAAGTCCCTCCCTAGATTGCCGTACCTCTATCATAATTCCCCAGTATGGTTGCCTCTATCATTTTACTCCAATATAGATAAACATCTTAACTTTTATTTGGGCAGGAGGTTCCCCAGAACACTACAATTGCCTACTGAACAAGGTGGTCTGGCCCTTCCGAATCTTTATCTTTGATTTCCTTGCCAGCCAACTAGTGTATGTTGGGTTCTGATTTACTCACAGACATTTTAACCCCTGTACAGATCTGAAAGCTTCACTTCTAGGCTACTACATGGCTTTAGTTAACTCCTATATATAAACAGCCCCCCCCCCAGGACACTCCTTACAACTCCACTGCAGACTACCCAGGAGGTTTGGCAGAGGTCACTTTTGCTTTTCAGCTCAGAGACAGTGTCCTGGTCACCTCGGATGCTTTGGTATAATCCGCTCCTGCCACAGTTACAGCGACTTCCTGACCCCAGTAGGGGGATAGCCTTCGGTATATTAACTTTGGGTGATGTGGAAGATAAGGTGGCTACCTTTGCACAACTTCGGGCCAAACACCAGATCCCACCTCATTTCAGGTTTTGTTATTTCCATCTTAGACATGCCCTCTGGTCACAGTTTTCAGGGTATGTTGTCAAATTATGTACATCCCGGTGGAGGATTGGGTAACACAAGAGGCATTGACTAAACCTATAGCCATGCTGTATAGACAATTATTGCAGGTCTCTTCCAAAAAAAACAAGATAGAATTCTAGACCGATGGTCCCAGGCTTCTCCCTCTGTATCTACTTATCATAAAGAAATGCTGGCTGCTTTGACTGATCCTTTAATATCGACAAGAGACCGCCTTATACAATTTAAAACGTTTTCATTACATTTATTATACCCCTTCCAAATTGTTTACAATGGGACGAATACATGCTCCTATCTGTCCACGTTGTCAAACAGCTGATGAATTGTCCAGTTATTTCTAATTTCTGGACTTAAAGGCTATATAAATCTTTGATGGGCTTTTTATTTTTTTTAATAAACAGGTCAGTCAGTGTGTTTGGTGTAACTTTTTTTATTAGGCCCCATGCACATTGCAATTACGGACCCATTAGCTTCTATTGTGCACGAACACCTTCCCGTTGTTTGAAGGTGTCCGGGGCTGTAGAAATGTTCAAAAATTATGGAACATGTACGTTCTGTTGCATTTTACGGGCCGTGCTCCAATACCTTGTAGGGGAGCACGACCCATATATGCGGCCAGCCATGCCCGCAATCACGGTCAGTGATTACAGGCGTGTGCACTGGGCCTTAGTCTTTCATTTTTTACCTTTTGAGATACAGTTGCTCTGTATTCTGAGCAGCTGTATGTAGCGCTAAATCCTGTTCCTGCCAGGACCGTGGGACTGACTGGTCAAGTGACAGTGGGTCATGCGTGTTCATAACTTAGATGTGATAGATGACACGCAGGACCCGCTGACATTGAACCCGTCAGGTCCATGGAACTGACGGATTCAGGTCATAGCGAAAGATAGAGCTGCTGTGTATAGAGAATACAGAGCAGCTGTATCTAAAAAAGTAAAACTAATTTTTAATCAAGACTAATTATAAAATGACACCAAACACACTGACCTGTATTAACAAAAAAATGCCCATCAAAGGTGTACATAGCCTTTAAGTTATGGAATTTATTGAACTAAAATTTGGACTTACTTGATCATAGAATCTGCCTCTTACTACTGGTGGAAGATCTTCTACATACTGTAGCTGCCAGATCCCTTATTAGGCTCTTATTGTTTTATGTAAAGAAAACCATCCCCATGAATTGGAAACACCCCACGGTTCCCACATTGTCAGAATGAATCATGTTGGTAAACTTTAATCTGACACAATTTTAACTCGCATATAAAGCGCGTGGATGCCCAGATACATTTCTGAAAATATGTCATTCATGGGTAGTCAACCCTGATACTAATCAATAGTTTTGACCTCAATTTTGATATCTAATTATCCTCCTCCCTCAGATCCTTGCTTGTTCAACCAGGTTATCCCTATTAGCTTCCCTGTACCCAGTCTCCCTGTTACCTTGCCTTCTGCCTTTGTCTGGATTTCCCGTTGTGAGCTCAGCCTGAACTTTGTACTATCCTTGCCTGCCATCTGCCTTGACCTATTGCTATCCAGACCCGTAATGATGTCTGCTGCCTGTCCTGACTTCTGGCCTATACATCTGACTGCCTCTAAACCCGCTGTGTCAAGCATTGCCCTGGGTTACAAGCACCATCTCCCAGACGACACAGCGGATCGACAAACAAACCTGTGAGAACCGTTATACTGACCATAACACCATGTGAGCAGAGATGGACAAGTAAAAAAGTTAATAGGTATGTAAGTGTATATATGTATCTGTGTATATATATATATATATATATATATATATATACAATCACATAAACAACACAAAACTTTGAACTACACATTACAACAAAAAGAAACAAAACCTGTATACAGGTGCAAGAATGCCTGTGGCTGCAAATATATACAGCACACTAGAAAACGGCAACAGCACACTGCAAACACTAATGCCACCTAAGCCACTAAATATAAATAAATATGCATTACTGCTAAATCTACTTACAATAGTGGGGTTCTTAGCACACATTTTAATCAAATTGTGTGAGCCCACCTGCCACGACAAGGTGACCTCTATGAGGTAAGAACCTACGCTTCACATACACCCAGAACTGGGACTAAGCCTACATATACTTGGGCATGGTAGGAACCAGCATTAAACTAATTAAAATCACCCAGGGCAGAATGGGAGGAGTGCAAGATCAAAAATGGAGGCAGTCACTAACCCCACATACAGTGAAGGAAATAAGTATTTGATCCCTTGCTGATTTTGTAAGTTTGCCCACTGTCAAAGACATGAACAGTCTAGAATTTTTAGGCTAGGTTAATTTTACCAGTGAGAGATAGATTATATATAAAAAAAAAAAAAGAAAATCACATTGTCAAAATTATATATATTTATTTACATTGTGCACAGAGAAGTAAGTATTTGATCCCCTACCAACCATTAAGAGTTCAGCCTCCTCCAGACCAGTTACACGCTCCAAATCAACTTGGTGCCTGCATTAAAGACAGCTGTCTTAAATGGTCACCTGTATAAAAGACTCCTGTCCGCAGACTCAATTAATCAGTCTGACTCTAACCTCTACAACATGGGCAAGACCAAAGAGCTTTCTAAGGATGTCAGGGACAAGATCATACGGGACAGTACGGGACAGTTGTCCTGCAGCGAGGCAGAGACTCCTAGCATCGTACATAAGTATGATGCTAGCAGCTCGGCTCCCTGCACTGTGTTCGGTCCGGGACTTGCGGCCGAAATACGTCCGTCAATTACGGACGTAATTAGTGTGTGTGCACATACCCTAAGGATGTCAGGGACAAGATCATAGACCTGCACAAGGCTGGAATGGGCTACAAAACCATAAGTAAGACACTGGGTGAGAAGGAGACAACTGTTGGTGCAATAGTAAGAAAATGGAAGACATGCAAAATGACTGTCAATCGACATCGATCTGGGGCTCCATGCAAAATCTCACCTCGTGGGGTATCCTTGATCCTGAGGAAGGTGAGAGCTCAGCCGAAAACTACACGGGGGGAACTTATTAATGATCTCAAGGCAGCTGGGACCACAGTCACCAAGAAAACCATTGGTAACACATTACGCCGTAATGGATTAAAATCCTGCAGTGCCCGCAAGGTCCCCCTGCTCAAGAAGGCACATGTACAGGCCCGTCTGAAGTTTGCAAATGAACATCTGGATGATTCTGAGTGATTGGGAGAAGGTGCTGTGGTCAGATGAGACTAAAATTGAGCTCTTTGGCATTAACTCAACTCGCCGTGTTTGGAGGAAGAGAAATGCTGCCTATGACCCAAAGAACACCGTCCCCACTGTCAAGCATGGAGGTGGAAACATTATGTTTTGAGGGTGTTTCTCTGCTAAGGGCACAGGACTACTTCACCGCATCAATGGGAGAATGGATGGAGCCATGTACCGTCAAATCCTGAGTGACAACCTCCTTCCCTCCACCAGGACATTAAAAATGGCTCATGGCTGGGTCTTCCAGCACGACAATGATCCGAAACATA
This sequence comes from Rhinoderma darwinii, assembly GCF_050947455.1. Classification (NCBI taxonomy): domain Eukaryota; kingdom Metazoa; phylum Chordata; class Amphibia; order Anura; family Rhinodermatidae; genus Rhinoderma; species Rhinoderma darwinii. The sequence continues at coordinate 641,962,319 of NC_134687.1, read as the reverse complement.
CAGCCAAGGCAAGAAAGGAGTGGCTCAAAAAGAAGCACATTAAGGTCATGGAGTGGCCTAGCCAGTCTCCAGACCTTAATCCCATCGAAAACTTATGGAGGGAGCTGAAGATCCGAGTTGCCAAGCGACAGCCTCGAAATCTTAATGATTTACAGATGATCTGCAAAGAGGAGTGGGCCAAAATTCCATCTAACATGTGTGCAAACCTCATCATCAACTACAAAAAACGTTTGACTGCTGTGCTTGCCAACAAGGGTTTTGCCACCAAGTATTAAGTCTTGTTTGCCAAAGGGATCAAATACTTATTTCTCTGTGCACAATGCAAAAAAATATATATAATTTTGACTATGTGATTTTCTTTTTTTTTTTTTATATAATCTATCTCTCACTGGTAAAATTAACCTAGCCTAAAAATTCTAGACTGTTCATGTCTTTGACAGTGGGCAAACTTAGAAAATCAGCAAGGAATCAAATACTTATTTCCTTCACTGTATATGAATCACATAAACAACACAAAAGTTTGAACAGCACATTCCAACAAAATGAAACAAAACGTGTATACAGGTGCAAGAACGCCTGTGACTGCAAATTTATACAGCACACAAGAAAACGGCGACAGCACACTGCAAACACTAATGCCACCTAAGGCACTAAATATAAATAAATATCCATTTGTAGGCTTAGTCCCAGTTCTGGGTGTATGTGCAGAGTAGGTTCCCACCTCATAGAGGTCGCCTTATATATAGAAAGCAAAGACTGGCAGCACTCCAACAGGTTCAGTGAAAAAGGTGGACTTTATTCACATTGCAACGTTTCAGCTCACTCTGTGGAGCGTTTCTCACAAAGTCCTTCTCAATGAATTAGAATATCATCAAAAAGTTAATTTATTTCAGTAATTCAATTCAAAAAGTGAAACTCATATATTCTATAGATTCATTACACACAGAGTGATCTATTTCCAGCATTTTTTTGTTTATTTTTTCGTTTAAAGGAACAGTGTCATCACAAATTATTTTTTTATATGTTAAAGATGTTAGTGCTTTATTAAAAACGTTTATATTCATTTGTGTGTTTGTGTTTTACTTTTTCTTATTTTTACACTTTTTCTTCCCTATGGGGGCTGCCATTTTTTGTTCCATTTCTGTGTGTGTCGATTAACGACACATACAGACATGGAATACGGCAGCCACAGTCCCATAGGGACTGCGAACGGCTCCCGTCCCATTGACTGCAGTGTACGGCGTCTGTGTGGGAACTGCGCATGCGCCGCTCCCACACAGTCCTATTCGAAATTGGCGCCGTCCGGCGCCATTTTCCTGTGGACCGGAAGTCGCGGCCGGACAGTAATATTACTACTTCCGGTCGCGGCTTCCGGATTTGTGCACTTGCACCAGCGGCAGCAAACGGAGCGGACGGGCCGGAGGGAGCCGCGGCGGCAGGAGCAGGTAAGAGATTTCAATGTATGTTCGTGTTTTTGTGTGTTTACTACTGTATGTAAACCTACTACACTGTGGGTTAGCTCAAAAAATGGCGACACACAGTGTAGGAGGTTACACCGTTCAAACCCCTCGTTTATCCCGGCACTAGCCAGGATAAAGGAGGGGGGGATGCCGAGAGCTCACTAGAGCGAGGGCTTTTAACCCAATGTTGCAATGCTGCAATTTTGGGAACAGCTCCATCTAGTGACCAAAAATGGGTAGTATTATAAATTAGAAATAATTTATAATATTTCCTGGCTCGTGCAAAAAAAATAATAATAATTTGAACAATGTTTAATCACCCACACACTAAATGTTTAATTTTTTTTAAAAAAACATGTTTTTCTGGCAACACATTCCCTTTAATGTAGATGAACAGCTAAGGAAAACCCAAAATTTAGTGTCTCAGAAAATAAGAATATTATATAAGCCCAATTTCAAAAATGATTTTTAATACTGAAATGTTGGCCAACTGAAAAGTATGTACAGTATCTGCCCGCAATACTCGGTGGGGGCTCCTTTTGCATGAATTACTGCATCAATGCGGCGTGGCACGGAGGCGATCAGCCTGTGGCACTGCTGAGGTGTTATGGCAGCCCAGGTTGCTTTGATAGCGGCCTTCAGCTCATCTGCATTGTTGGGTCTGGTGCTCTCATCTTCCTCTATGGGGTTTAGACAAGGCGAGTTTGCTGGCCAATCAAACACAGTGCTACTGTGGTTATTAAACCAGGTATTGGTACTTTTGGCAGTGTGGGCAGGTGCCAAGTCCTGCTGGAAAATGAAATCAGCATCTCTATAAAGCTTGTCAGCAGAGGGAAGCATGAAGTGCTCTAAAATTTTCTGGTGGACGGCTGCGCTGACTCTGGACTTGATATAACACAGTGGACCAACACCAGCAGATGACATGGCTCCCCAAACCATCACTGACTGTGGAAACTTCACACTGGACCGCAAGCAACTTGGATTGAGTGCCTCTCCACTCTTCCTCCAGACTCTGGGACCTTGATTTTCAAATGCAATGCAAAATTTACTTTTATCTGAAAACAGGACTATGGACCACTGAGCAACAGTGTTGGTCCACTGTGTTATATCAAGTCCAGAGTCAGCGCAGCCGTCTAGCAGGAAATTTTATTGCACTTCATGCTTCCCTCTGCTGACAAGCTTTATGGAGATGCTGATTTCATTTTCCAGCAGGACCTGCCCACACTGCCAAAAGTACCAGTACCTGGTTTAACCCCTTAATAATCGGGCCTGAAAAGGTCTTAATGACCAGCTAAATTTTTCCGTTTTAATCAAATTGCAGAGAGGTATCTGCATTTCAGCAGCCATAAAATTTTTATATTTTCATTGACAAGGCCTTGTTTTATGCAGGAGAAATTATATTATTTTTTTCACAGTTTGGAGGTAGAAAAAAAATATTTTTACGGCGTGAATATAAGAAAAAGCAATTCTCTGCATTGTTTTTCTTGTTTCTTTTTTATCCTGGTAACGTTTCACGCTAAATAACCAATTAGATTAATTCTTCAGGTTATTATGGTCGTTTAGATACCAAATATGTGTAGGTTTTTTGTTTTTATTTAGTGTAGGGGAAATAAAATATATTTTATGCAAAATAATGACTTTGTTGGACTTTTTTTTATGTATTTATTTTTTTGTTACTTTTTTAAATCCCATTAAGAGATCACTTTATTTATAACTTTATATTTTACTTGTAATGTATTAGCATACTCCTATATGCTAATACATTATACTGTGTCACTATGAGACAGGCTGCTGCTAGGGCAGCACATAGTGTGCCTGAAAAGCAGGCTTACTGAACAGACAGCCCTGGGGTCCTTTGTAGGTCCCCAGGGCTGACTGTAGAGGGATTCCCTGGTGTTTGATCACATCACCGGAGCGCTCATCAGCATCTTCTACAGCGACGCCAAAAGACGTCTCTGTAGACTAAGCACATGCACCGCTTGCCTTCAAATGAGGGTGGGCGGTTGTTAAGGTGTTAATAACCACAGTATCACTGTGCTTGATTCGCCACCAAACTTGCCTGACCTAAACTCCATAGACAATCTATGGGATATTGTCAAGAGGAAGATGAGAGACACCAGTCCCAACAATGCAGACGAGCTGAAGGCCGCTATCAAAGCAACCGGGGCTTCCATAACACCTCAGTGTCACGATCCATGGGTATATGAACCCACTAGGCTGCACCGCCTTAGCGGAGTAGCAGCTGGCCAATCAATAGTCTGGATGCATAATTCTCCATAAGTTGGTTAATCCTCCAGGGAGTACTGTTAGGGTATGTGCACACACACTAATTACGTCCGTAATTGACGGACGTATTTCGGCCGCAAGTAGTGGACCGAACTCAGTGCAGGGAGCCGGGCTCCTAGCATCATAGTTATATACGATGCTAGGAGTCCCTGCCTCTCCGTGGAACTACTGTCCCGTACTGAAAACATGATTACAGTACGGGACAGTTGTCCTGCAGCGAGGCAGGGACTCCTAGCATCGTACATAAGTATGATGCTAGGAGCCCGGCTCAATGCACTGTGTTCGGTCCGGGACTTGCGGCCGAAATACGTCCGTCAATTACGGACGTAATTAGTGTGTGTGCACATACCCTTATGCGGTTGGCAGACAGGAGGAGAATCCTTCGCTGGGGGCACAGCTCCAAACTTGCTCATAAAAACCCAATATCTAATTGCCCGTCATTTCTGGTGGCTTCGAACAAAGTTGCTTACTCCAAGCCTGCGGTCTGCTCCAACCTCTGCCTGTGCCCTATGCTCCATGGCAGCATATAGCAATGGACTTTGTCACAGACCTCCCTTCCTCTGCAGGATGCAATACAGTCTGGGTGATGGGGACCGGTTCTCGAAGATGGCTCATTTTTTCCCGATGACCGGCATACCTTCTGCTCCTCGACTGGCTAACCTCTTCATCCAGCACATCTTCCATTTGCATGGCTTGCCTCTTCATCTCGTGTCTGATCGGGTGGGTTCAGTTCACCTCGAAATTCTGGAGAGCCCTCTGTAAACTCCTAGATGTGAAGTTGGACTTTTCTTCAGCCTATCATCCCCAGTCCAATGGCCAAGTCGAGAGGGTTGTCGCTCCAACCAATCCTAGGCATTGGAGTTTTTTGGCTTCTTGGGACACAAACGCACAGCATGGCCTCCGAGGTCGCAATACAGACAAAGCCGCGAAGTGCGTCTGCGTTGTTTCTCCTGGGCTGACCATTTGAGCCAGTCCACCTGCATAGGCTCCTCTGGTAGAACAACTGGTGAGGGCAAAAGAAATTGCTGGAAAGTAGAAGCCAGCCTGGGGAATCTTCTCTCCCGACAAACCTCTTGGGAACGCTCCCGGATCCTCATGTCAATCTGCGTGGCAACAAGAATGAGGTCATCCAGGGTAGGTGGTAGATCACAGGTGGCAAGCTCGTCTTTAATCTCGGAAGACAGTCCCTGCCAGAATGTAGCCAACAAGGCCTTGTTATTCCAGGACAGCTCTGCTGCCAGGGTGCGAAACTGAATGGCGTACTTGCCCACGGTGGTGTCTCCCTGGCGAAGGATCAGCAGAGATGCAGCTGCTGACGAGACTTCTCCAGGTTCCTCAAATACTGTACGAAAATTCTGTAGGAAATACAGGAAGGCACGGGTCTCTGACGTTCCCAGATAGGATTCAACCATGCTATGGCCTTGCCAGTAAGGGAATGCTCTGGCATGTAGACTGAAATGAATCTGGAACTGGTTCAGAAATTCCCTGCAGGTACTTGCGTCACCGTTGTAACGAGGAGGTAGTGGCAGCGAGAATCGGGATTCAGCACCGGTACTGACAGGAGGTGTAGCAGGAGGAACAGCCGAAGTAACAAGTGCTGTGATGACTGCAGCTTGCGCATCCAGTCGATGTGCAATTTCTGGACCCACTAGGCCGCACCGACATAGTGGAGTAACAGCTGGCCAAACAATAGTCCTAGTAAAAGGGTACCTTTGATAGTCCAGAGAATAGCGGAGGCTAGGCACAGGTGAACTTCCAGGCAGATGACACCATACGTGGTGTATAACATTAACCGTGACAGATGGCACATCGACACATACAGAAATGATAAAAAAATGGCAGCCCCCATAGAGAAGTAAAAGAAAGAAAAAAGTAAAACACAAAAACATAAATAAATAAAATGTATTTTAATAACATACTAAAATCAAAAACATATAAAAAAAAATATTTTCGTGACACTTTCCCTTTTAAGAGGCTCTGTCACCACATTATAAGTGCCCTATCTCCTACATAAGGAGTTTGGCGCTATAATTTATGTGACAGCAGTGCTTTTTATTTAATAAAACTATCTGTTTTCACCACTTTATTTGCGATTTTAGATTTATGCTAATGAGTTGCTTAATGCCCAAGTGGGGGTATTTTTACTTAAGACCAAGTGGGCGTTGTACAGAGGAGTATATGACGCTGACCAATCAGCATCATGCACTCCTCTCCATTCATTTAGACAGCGCATAGGGATCCTTTTAGATCACTATGTGCTGTCTTATACTAACACATTAACGATATTGAATTGTTTAGACAGTGAATAGACATTCCACGGGATGTCTATTCACAATCTGTGCACTTCGTTACTGTTTTTGTGGTAGTTACAGCAGAGCAAAGCGTAATCCCGCGAGATTACGCTGTAAATGACCGGTTACAGCGAGATTACGCTTTGCTCTGCTGTAACTACCACAGAAACAGTAAGGAAGTGTACAGATTGTGAATAGACATCCCGTGTAATGTCTATTCACTATCTAAACATTTCAGTATCGTTAATGTGTTAGTATAAGACAGCACATAGCGATCTAAAAGGATCGCTATGTGCTGAGGAAATGAATGGAGAGGAGTGTATGACGCTGATTGGTCACTGATTGATCAGCGTCATACACTCCTCTGTAGAATGCCCACTTGGTCTAAAGTAAAAATACGCCCACTTGGACATTAAGCAACTCATTAGCATAAATCTAAAATCACTAATAAAGTGGTGAAAACAGATCGTTTTTTTTAAATAAAAAGCACTGTCACCTACATTATAGCGCCGATCTCCTTATGTAGGAGATAGGACACTTATAATGTGGTGACAGAGCCTCTTTAACCCCTTAACGCTCCATGACCTACTATTAGGTCATGCTAACTGTAGCGTTCGCGCTCAGTGACCTAATAGTAGGTCATGGAGTAAACACGGCGCCGTTCGCGCGGGGCGCGTTCATGAGCTGTGATAGCTGCTGTTTCCGACAGCAGACTATCACTGCTCAATGTGCCGGGACCGATCGCGGAGCTCCCCCGCCGATTAACCCCTCAGAAGCCGCGTTCAATAGCGATCGCGGCTTCTTAGGGGTTAATCCGCCATCGCCAGCCTGCTACGCGATAGCGGCCGGCGATGGTGACTATGGCAACCGGACACCAAACAATGGCGTCCGGCTATGCCATAGACGGAAGCCTAGTGGGTCCTGACAACGTCAGGACCCACTATGCTTGCTGTCAGTGAGTAGCTGACAGTTCTAATACACTACACTACGCATGTAGTGCAGTGTATTAGAATAGCGATCAGGGCCTCCTGCCCTCAAGTCCCCTAGTGGGACAAAGTAATAAAGTTAAAAAAAAGTTAAAAAAAGTTGTGTAAAAATAAGAAAATAAGAGTTTTAAAAGTAATAAAAGTAAAAGTCCCCCTTTTTCCCTTATCAGTCCTTTATTATTAATAAAAATATATAAACAAACAAATAAACGATACATAATTGGTATCGCCGCGTCCGTAACGGCCTGAACTACAAAATTATTTTGTTATGTATCCCGCACGGTGAACGCCGTAAAAAAAAATATTAATAAACCGTACCACAATCACAATTGTTTAGTCACTTCACCTCCCAAAAAATGGAATAAAAAGAGATCAAAAAGTCGCATGTACCGAAAAATGGTACTGATCAAAACTACAGTTCGTTACGCAAAAAATAAGTCCTCACACGGCTTTATTGATGGAAAAATAAAAACGTTCTGGCTCTTAGAATAAGGTAACACAAAAAGTAAATGATTGTTTACAAAACGTATTTTATTGTGTAAATGCCATAAGACTTAAAAAAAAACTATAAACATCTGGTATCGCCGTAATCGTATCGCCCCGCAGAATAAAGTGAATATGTCATTTAAAGCGCACGGTGAACGCTGTAAAAAAATAGAATAAAAAAACAATAGTAGAATTGCTGTTTTTTAGTCACCACGCCACCTAAAAATAGAATAAAAACTGATCAAAAAGCCGCATGCACCCCATGAAAACTACAATGAATTCCTCAAGGGGTCTAGTTTCCAAAATGGGGTCACTTTTGGGGGGTTTCCAATGTTTTGGCACCACAAGACCTCTTCAAACCGGATATGGTACCTAATAAAAAAGAGGCCTCAAAATCCACTAGGTGCTCCTTTGCTTCGGAGGCCGCTGCTTCAGTCCATTACCGCCCGAGGGCCACATTTGGGATATTTCTCTAAACTGCAGTACCTGGGCAATACGTATTAAGTTGCGTTTCTCTAGTAAAACCTTTTGTGTTATAGAAAAAAAATGGTATAAAGAGGATTTTCTGACAAAAAAAAAAAGTAAATTTCACCTCTACTTTGCTCTAAATTTCTGTGAAACACCTAAAGGGTTCATAGACTTTCTAAATGCTGTTGTGAATACTTTGAGGGGTCTAGTTTCTAAAATAGGGTGTTTGATAGGGGTTTATAATATATGGGCCCCTCAAAGCATCTTCAGAACTGAACTGGAACCTAAAAAAATAAATAAATGAGGCAATACTTCGCTTCTCACATTATACTGATAATGAGCTGTGCCCACCCCGAGATGACCCCAGTTTTGACCGTTTGTATAAACGGAGACCCCTATTAGACCGTTTCAGTGCCCGGTTTTCCCAAGCATACACCCCCGAGAAGTGTATTTCTATTGATGAGTCCCTGGTACATTTTAAAGGGAGGGTTCAATTCCGCCAGTACCTGCCGGGTAAGAGGCCAAGGTATGGCGGGAAGATGTATAAGCTGTGCGAGAGTGCATCAGGGTATACCTACAGATTTAGGATATATGAAGGAAAGGCCACCCCAAACCAGACTGCATCCTGGACTACAATAGGTACATGGGAGGGATGGACTTGTCAAATCAAGTCCTGAAGCCCTACAGCGCCATGCGGTGTGGTATAAGAAGCTGGCCGTGCACATCATACAGATGGCTTTGTACAATGCGTACGTGCTACGTCGATGTTCAGGCCAGAAGGGAACTTTCCTGGAATTTCAAGATCTAATCTTTAGGGACCAGGAAGGGGGGGCACCCAGTACTTCTGGAAGCGAGGCCACACACATCGTACCAGGGCAACACTTTCCAGGAGAAGTTCCCCAAACCGGTGGAAAGGGAAAGAGTCAAAAGAGGTGCAGAGTCTGCAATAAGAGGGGGATAAGGGAGGACACATTATACCAATGTGACACGTGTCCCGAAAAACCAGGGCTCTGTATAAAAGATTGTTTTAAAATGTATCATACATCCCTTGATTTTTAATTTACCCTGATGCACTCCGCACAGCTTACCCCCCTCATCTTTCCCTTCTGAGCCCTGCCATATGCCCAGGCAGCTGATAACAGCCACATGTAGGGTATTGCCGTACCCAGGAGAACCCACATTACAATTTAAGGGGTGTATATCTCCGGTGGCGCATGCTGGGCACAATATATTGGACACTGAAATGGCATATATATATATATAAAATTGCAAATCTAACACTGCACCATCTGCTGCGCTTTATCTTTTACACAGTACCTGTGGGGTCAAATTGCTCACTACACCTCTAGATGAATGTCTTAAGGGGTGTAGTTTTTAAAATGGGGTCACTTCTCGGGGGTTTCAACTCTACTGGTACCTCAGGGGCTTCTGCATACATGACTTAGCACCAGAAAAGCTCCAGTAGGCCAAATGGTGGTCCTTTCCTTCTGAGCCCTCCCATGGGCCCAAACGGCAGTTTATCACCACAAATGGGGTATTGCCGCACTAAGGACAAATTGGGCAACAAAATTGGATATGTTGCTCTTTGTGAAAATAAGAAATTTTGATAAAAAATGACATCTTATTGGAAAAAATATCATTTTCTTCATTTCACAGCCCAATTCAAATAGGTGCTGTGAAAAAACTGTGCGGTCAAAATGATAACAAAAACCATAAATTAATTCCTTGAGGGGTGTAGTTTCCAAAATGGGGTCACTTCTGGTGGGTTTCCATTGCTTTGATACCTCTGGGGCTCTGCAAATGCGACATGGCACCCGAAAAACAATCCAGCAAAATCTGGACTCCAACAAACACATAGCGCTCCTTTCCGTCTGAGCCCTCCCATGGGCCCAAACGGCAGTTTATCACCACAAATGGGGTATTGCCGCACTAAGGACAAATTGGGCAACAAAATGGGATATGTTGTTCCCTGTGAAAATAAGAAATTTTGATCAAAAATGACATCTTATTGGAAAAAATATCATTTTTTTCATTTTACAGCCCAATTCAAATAGGTGCTGTGAAAAAACTGTGCGGTCAACTATGATAACAAAAACCATAAATGAATTCCTTGAGGGATGTAATTTCCAAAATGGGGTCACTTCTGGTGGGTTTCCATTGTTTTGATACCCCAACGCCTCTTCAAGCCTGGCATGCTGCCTAAAATATATTCTAATAAAAAAGAGGCCTCAAAATGCACTAGGTGCTTCTTTGCTGCTGGGGCTTGTGTTTTAGTCCACGAGCGCACTAGAGCCACATGTGGGACATTTCTAAAAACTGCAGAATCTGGACAATACATATTTAGTAGTGTTTCTCTGGTAAAACCTTCAGTGTTACACGAAAAAAATTGAATAAAATTGAAATTCAGCAGAAAAAATGAAATTTGCAAATTTAATTTCCACTTTGCTTTAATTCCTGTGAAATGCCTGAAGGGTTAAAAAACTTTCTATATGCTGTTTTGAATACTTTGAGGGGTCTAGTTTTTTAAATGGGGTGTTTTATGGGGGTTTCTAATACATAGGCGCCTCAAATCCACTTCAGATCTGAACTGGTACCTTCAAAAAAAGGCTTTTGAAATTTTCTTAAGAATATGAGAAATTGCTGTTTATGTTCTAAGCCTTGTAATGTCCAAGAAAAATAAAATAATGTTCAAAAAACAATGCCAATCTAAAGTAGACATATGGGAAATGTGAACTAGTAACTATTTTGGGTGGTATAACCGTCTGTTTTTCAAGCAGATGCATTTAAATTCTGAAAAATGCTATTTTTTGTAAATTTTCTCTAAATTTTGCAATTTTTCACAAATAAAGACTGAATATATCGACCAAATTTTACCACGAACATGAAGCCCAAAGTGTCACGAGAAAACATTCTCAGAATCGCTTGGATAGGTTTAAGCATTCCGACGTTATTACCACATAAAGTGAAATATGTCAGATTTGAAAAATGGCCTCTGAGCCTTAAAGGCAATGTGTTGCCAGAAAAACATGTTTTTTTAAAAAAAATTAAACATGTAGTGTGTGGGTGATTAAACATTGTTCAAATTTTTTTTATTTTTTTCACTAGTCAGGAAATATTATAAATTAATTCTAATTTATAATATTACCCATTTCTGGTCACTAGATGGAGCTATTCCCAAAATTGCAGCATTGCAACATTGGGTTAAAAGCCCTCGCTCTAGTGAGCTCTCAGCATCCCCCCCTCCTTTATCCTGGCTAGTGCCGGGATAAACGAGGGGTTTGAACGGTGTAACCTCCTACACTGTGTGTCGCCATTTTTTGAGCTAACACACAGTGTAGTAGGTTTACATACAGTAGTAAACACACACAAACACGGAACATACATTTAAATCTCTTACCTGCTCCTGCCGCCGCGGCTCCCTCCGGCCCGTCCGCTCCGTCTGCTGCCGCTGGTGCAAGTGCACAAGTCCGGAAGCCGCGACCGGAAGTAGTAATATTACTGTCCGGCCGCGACTTCCGGTCCACAGGAAAATGGCGCCGGACGGCGCCAATTTCAAATTGGACTGTGTGGGAGCGGCGCATGCGCAGTTCCCACACAGACGCCGTACACACAAGTGAATGGGACGGGAGCCGTTCGCAGTCCCTATGGGACTGTGGCTGCCGTATTCCATGTCTGTATGTGTCGTTAATCGACACATACAGAAATGGAACAAAAAATGGCAGCCCCCATAGGGAAGAAAAAGTGTAAAAATAAGAAAAAGTAAAACACAAACACACAAATGAATATAAACGTTTTTAATAAAGCACTAACATCTTTAACATATAAAAAAATAATTTGTGATGACACTGTTCCTTTAAGGCCCAAACTAGGCTGCGTCCTTAAGGGGTTAAACAGACCTAAATAAACCTGCATAAGGGGAAGGGAATGTGGGAAGGGATGTTATTGTGGGGTTATACTTCCACAGATTTACTCTGTGGGGAGATAAAAGATAATTAGGGCAGTTGAACAGAACAACAACAACAGTAAACAAACTTTATCTTGATTGTCGATGAACATCTTACCTGTCTCAAAAGAAACCCATATGTTCCTCAGTCGATCATGGCTCGCAAGACCACCCCAACACCGTTTTGGCATGTCTCGACACCATCCCCATCTCATTGACATGTTCTCTTATCAAAGATTCGTTTAAATTTCTATTGTCTATTTCGACCCTCCCAAAATCAATTGTGTTGTGTCCAGGAGCAGTAAAATGATAAGGACTCAGACAATTGGTGGACCTCCCGACAAGTCGTAGGAGGGCCTGGATGCCTTTCTAGAAATATATAATATTACAAGTTATGAGTACTAGATTCCGGAGATGGGACGTTGATCCCGGGATTTATTCCGATTGCCATATTTGGAGTCGGGGAGGAATTTTCCCCCCCAAATGAGGCAACTGGCTGTCACGTAGAGTCCGTGGACCCACTGGGCCGTACTGCCTTGGCCGTATGGCAGCTGGCCAACAGGGCGCAGGTCAGAGTCTACACCATGTTCCAAATTATTATGCACATTGGATTTAAGTGTCATAAACATTTAATTATTAGTTTTTCAATGAAACTCATGGATGGTATTGTGTCTTAGGGCTCTTTGGATCATTGTAATCAATCTCAGCCACCTGTGATAATTAGTTTGCCAGGTGTGCCCAATCAAAGGAAAACTACTTAAGAAGGACGTTCCACATTATTAAGCAGGCCACAGGTTTCAAGCAATATGGGGGAAAAAAAGGATCTCTCTGCCGTCGAAAAGCGTGAAATAGTGCAATACCTTGGACAAGGTATGAAAACATTGGATATTTCAAGAAAACTTAAGCGTGATCATCGTACTGTGAAAAGATTTGTGGCTGATTCAGAGCACAGATGGGTTCGTTCAGATAAAGGCATAATGAGGAAGGTTTCTGCCAGACAAATTAATAGGATTAGGAGAGCAGCTGCTGAAATGCCATTGCAAAGCAGCAAACAGGTATTTGAAGCCGCTGGTGCCTCTGGAGTCAAGGTGTGGGATCCTCCAGAGGTTTGCAAGTGTGCATAAAGCTATTATTCGGCCACCCCTAAACAATGCTCACAAGCAGAAACGGTTGCAGTGGGCTCAGAAATACATGAAGACTAATTTTCAAACCGTGTTGTTTACTGATGAGTGCTGTGCAACTCTGGATGGCCCAGATGGATGGAGTAGTGGATAGTTGGTGAATGGCCACCATGTCCCAACAAGGCTGCAACATCAGCAAGGAGGTGGCAGTATCATGTTTTGGGCTGGAATCATGGGGAGAGAGCTGGTAGGCCTCTTTAGGGTCCCTGACGGTGTGAAAATGACCTCTGCAAAGTACGTAGAGTTTATGACTGACCACTTTCTTCCGTGGTACAAAAAGAAGAACTGTGCCTTCCGTAGCAAAATTATCTTCATGCATGACAATGCACCATCTCATGCTGAAAAGAATACCTATGTGTCATTGGCTGCTATGGGCATAAAAGGAGAGAAACTCATGGTGTGGCCCCCCATGTTCCCCTGACCTCAACCCTATTGAGAACCTTTGGAGCATCCTCAAGCAAAATATCTATGAGGGTGGGAGGCAGTTCACATCAAAACAGAAGCTCTGGGAGGTTATTCTGACATCCTGCAAAGATATTCAAGCAGAAACTATCCAAATACTCACAAATTCAATGGATGCAAGAATTGTGAAGGTGATATCAAAGAAGGGGTCCTATGTCAACATATAACTTGGCCCGCTAAGTTTTTTTTATTGAAAGAGCTTTTGATTTCTGTAAATATGACCTCCTGATGCTGCAAATTCAAAAAATTACCATTTTAGTTCTCTTTACAACCTTTAAAATGTTTTGATCTCTGTTGTGCATAATAATTTGAAACAGTGCATTTTTAGTTTTTTACCTCTTAAAAAACCTGTTATCATTAGGAGATTTGTTCAATAAAATTCGCATTATACTCCAACCGTTGATGGCTTGAAGATTATACTGACTGTCATTTGCATCGACTATTTAGGAAAATCAGCGAAAAATAACATTTGCATAATAATTTGGAACGCGGTGTATAGTTCGCATAGGGTACCTGTGGCAGCTCGGACTGGTAGCAAAGCAGGCTCGGCTGGGACTAGGCAGCAGGTAGCAGGACAGGCGTAGCATACGGCACAGCACCACTACAGCAGAGCACGGCACTTGACCAGGATAGCACGGGATACAGGAACAGGGAACACTGGGAGCTGGAAAACACTAGGGGACCATTTGCAAGACAAACTTAGGGTACGACAACAACACTCAGGCATTGCAGGAAGGGGCTAGGCCCTTCTTATAGTCCAGGCTGCTTATGGACTCATTTAGCATTAAAGTCCGGTGCGCGCGCTGCCCCTTTAAGAGCAGGCTCGTGCCTGCTCTTAAAGGGGCAGCGTGCGCGCGCAACCTACGGGACCCGACTGATGTGAGTGGAAGTGAGCGCTGGCGTCTCCTGAGGAGGAGACTGTGGCCACCGCTTGCTGACCCATGGCTGCGGCCGTCAGGAGGTGAGTGAACCTGACGGCCCGCAGCCATGGACATGACACTGACATCAACCTTCCCCTGGATCAACATGGTAGGATTATAGGTTAAAACTGATAGACCAATGTCATTTTTTCAACCTTACCAACTAAGTAACGTACAGAACATCAAAATGGCTTCTACCCTGTGTGACTTATCTGATGAGCACTAAGTTTGCCTTTAATAGTAAAAGATTTCCCACATTCTGAACATGAATACAGCTTCTCCCCTGTGTGAATTCTCCTATGCTTAGCAAGACTTGATTTATCTGTAAAACATTTCCCACATTCTGAACATGAATAAGTGTTTAATCTCCTCTCTATGTACAATCCGCAGGTCGTTCTTTTACAAGAGACCCATTTACTTGGTTCCAAGCTGCGAGCTCTTACACGGCCTTGGGTCAATCATGGTTATCATGCCTCCTATTCAAGTTACTCCTGTGGGGTCTCTTTGCTGGTTCACAAATCTCTACAATGTGATGTTACAAATGTAAGAACAGATCCACGGGGAGGTTCATTGTGTTATTCTGCCAAATCCATTTTACATCCTTTATTATAGTGAATATATATATAAGTCTCTGGCCTCTATCCTACTACAGACTGATATAATGACGCTGGTAACGGAACTTGGACCTGCTCCCCTTCTGCTGCTCAGGGATTTTAACCTCTTGCTGTGTTCTGGCCCAGATAAACTAGGGGGAGTCCCGGGTTCTGGTTCCCCTTTAACATATTGGGCTGCCATGTATTATATACGGAAAATTTGGCGACTGGGGAGTCTTCCGTCTTTACTGCCTTCTCCGTGAAACAACAAGAACATAGTGTTTTGTTAACTGAACTTACTAAGGAAAAAAAAGTTATATTCTCGGAAGAGGGTTTTTGAGCATGGAGGCAAGAATGGTCTTTTGCTGGCCTACCTGGCTAGAGAGGACACTACCCCAAACCCTATTTTGGAAATAACCTCCTGTATTGGGATGTATGTTAGTGACCCCTTGGCCATTAATGGAGTCTTTGCTAAATTTTACTCTGACTTATACTCTTCTAATGTTTCCACTACCCCTTCTGATCTAGAGGCATACTTTGATAATATTTAGTTCCCTACCCTGGACATAGAGGATGTTGGTATTCTCGAAGCTGATTTGACTATGGAGGATATTACAGAGGCTATTGGCTCCTTCCCGAACCGGAAAACCCTGGGAATGGATGGCCTGCCCATAGAATGGTATAAACTACACGTTGAATTAATTGCCCCTCATTTTTTTTTCATCTCTGTATGTGTCGATTAACGACACATACAGAGATGGAATATGGCACATACATCCCCATAGAGAATGCGAACGGGAGCCGTTCCATTCACTATGGTGTATGCCGTCTGTGTGGGAACAGCGCATGCGCCGCTCCCACACAGTCCAAAAGGAAGGTCTTCGGCCAAGCGACATCCGGCTCCATTTTCATGTGGACCGGAAGCCGCGGCCGGACAGTAAGACGACTACTTCTGGTCGTGGCTTCCGGACATGTGATCAGAAGCAAGTACTAGGAGCGGAGCGAGCGGACGGAGCGAAGGAAGCGGCGGCGGCAGGAGCAGGTAAGGTCTGTTTGTGTTTTACTGTGTGATTACCACTGTATGTAAGCCTACTACACTGTGCATTCGCTCAAAAAATAGCGGTACACAGTGTAGGAGGTTTAAACATTCAACCCCCTCCTTTCTCCTGGCACTAGCCAGGATAAAGGAGGGGGATTAATTGAGCACACTAGAGCGAGTGTGTCTTCTCCAATTTTGCAGCATAAAGCAATGAGGTTTGTTTACCACATGCCAATGCTGCAATTTTGGGAATTGCTCCCTCTAGTGACCAGCACATGGAAATGTTATAAATTAGAATCTAATTTATAATATTTCCTGACTTGTGAAAAATTAAAAAAAATTAGAACAATGTCTAATCATGTATATACTAACTGCTAAACTAAAAAAAAATAATAATAATTTTCTAGCGACACATTCCCTTTAACCTTTTCCAATCCTTTGATTGGGGCAATACCCTCCCTCCCTCTATGAGAGAGGCTTTTGTAGTACTGATACCCAAGCCCCGTAAAGATCCGAAAGAGTGTGGCTCCTACTGGCCTATCTCAATCCTTAATTGTGACATTAAAATATTGGCCAGAAGTTTAGCAATGCATCTTCAAAAAATCATTTCTCATACTATCCATCTGGACCAGTCTGGTTTTATGCCCGGGAAGGCCACTAATGTTAACCTTCGAAGGCTCTTTAACAACATGTCCTTTGCTGTGGGCTCGGGAGGATCCAGAATTGTTGCACCTCTAGATCTTGAAAAGGAATTTGACTCGGTAGAATGGTCTTATCTGTGGTCTGTACTTGGAGTTTGGGTTTGGTCCCAGATACATCTGATAGATACAGCTATTAGACTACCAACCTATAGCCAGTATTAAGACCAATTGTCACATCATCCCTCATTCACACTAGCCCGAGGGACTAGACAGGGTTGCCCACTCTTACCTTCCCTCTTTGCATTAGCCTTTGAGCCTCATGCGTTAGCTATAAGGGCCTCTCTTGATATAAAGGGCTTTGTGATGGGTGGGAGGGAGGAGCGTGTCTCCCTCTATGCTGACGATACGCTTCTATTCCTTAATGATCCGGGTCCATCTCTGCGGGAAATGTTATCTTTGTTTGATTTATTTGCATCCTTCTATGGACTTCGTGTGAGTTGGTCAAAGTCCTTGGTGATGGTGATAGATGATGCAGCTGGGAGGGTTGCACTTCCTTCCCCACTACAGTGGGCAGATAAAATTACTTATTTAGGTCTAGTAATTAAGCCCAATATTTGTAGCTTTATACCAGATAATATCACTCCTTTGGTACAGCCTCTTAAGATGGACCTTGATAGTTGGAAACACCTCCCTCTCACAGCTACGGATAGAGTTAATCTATTTAAAATGAAGTCGCTGCCCAGGTTTTTGTATATTTTTCATAACTCTCCAGTGTGACTAACACTATCACTGTATACTAATATCGATAAAGAGCTTAGATCTTTTACTTTGGCAGGGGGCATGCATAGAATTGCTCTGGGCACACTACAACTCCCCACTGAGCAGAGGTGGCTCTCGCGAATTTATATCTTTACTTCCTTGCCAGCCAATTGGTGTACGTTTGGTGGTGGTTTACTCATAGACATTTTAACCCCTGTACTGAGCTGGAGGCTTCACTTCTTGGTTCCTATGAAGTCCTAGTGAATTGTATTTATGGGCAGGCCCCCCCTCCGGGATATACTCTTACAGTCCCAATGCAGACTACTCTAAAGGTTTGACAGAGATCCATGGTGCTATTTAAGTCAGAACTGGAGTCCTGGTTACCTAGGACTCCACTATGGTATAACCCGCTTTTACCGCAGCTAAGAAGACTCCCTGACCCTAGTGAGTGGGCAGTCCTTGGGTTATTGACCTTGGAGGATGTGGTGGTGGAGGACAAGATTGTCTTCACTCAGCTTAAATTCAAACACCATATTCCGACTCATCTCAGGTTCCGCTATTTTCAGCTTAGACACGCTCTTTGGTCGCAATTTGCAGGCTATAATGTCAGACTATGTACATCCATGGTGGAGGACTGGGTGACACAGGAGACGTTGTTCACACTTTATCGGCAGTTGCTTAATGTATCTTCCAATAAACTTGACAAAGCCTTGGACCGATGGTCTCAGACCCTTCCCTCTGTATCTGTGGATGATCCTAAAGAAATCTGCTCTGACAGGTCCTTTAATATCTACAAGAGACCAACTTATTCAAGTAAAAATTTTCCACCAAATTCATTACACAGAGGCGTAGCTAGGTTCTCCAGCACCAGGGGGCAGATTCAGTTTGGCGCCCTCCCCCCAACCTCTTTCCTGACATCTCCTTCCCCCTCGCCATGTTTGTTTTCTCTACCAATCAATGACGTGTCATTTCTTTTCAACATTTATTTTTATGTAACTCGAGCATAAAAACATTTGTACATTTTACAAGCAATATAGTTCTATACACAACACCAGATCCAAGCTCAGTACATAAATACAACAGCACAAATATAGCTCAATTTAGTTCAACCCCTGCTGTATAGGTATGTACGGCGTAAAACTATAGCTCCCAGCATGGACCAAACAATGGTAAGGATATGCTGGGTGATGCTGTTTCACAAAAAATAAATCATATCATAATCATACCACCCATCATCTTGCTGCAGATCATACAGTGACTACATTACTGATTAGAGGCAGAATAAACATTTACATTAAGTGACTCAGCGGTGACGTCTCAGATTCTAATTCTTTTTCTCTATCCGGTCCGGACCTCTATGATGACTTCTCCTGGTCACAGCCCATTTCTGCAGTTTGCCGCTCAGCTATAAACAAAGATAAAATTCTCATTATACCACACGCTACGCCCCTAAATATAATAGCGTACGATACACCATACACTGTGTCCCACACACATACACACGCACCGTGCCCCCTGTAGATAGTGCCTGCCATAGAGCCCCATGTAGATAGTCACCCCATATAGCCCACCCCTGTATATAGTGTCCCACAAATAGCTCCTCCTATAGTGCTCCACAGATAGCCCACCCCTGTATATAGCCCCCCTGTAGATATAGCCCACCCCTGTATTGTATATGGCATATCATATGCTATTTTAAATGTTTTTAACTTCTATGTAGTGTTTTTGTATTCAATAAACGGTTATTTTTCATACTCATATGGTTATTCTTTGAAAGTTATACCCGTTGCCTTATACATACCCATTTGTTTTTCTTTATACATAGTGGTTTGTAGGGTATGTGGCATGATATATGCAGTGCCTGCCAGTGATATATATATATGAAAGGCGCTGATTGGCTGGGCAGAATGACTTTCCCTGTCATTCAGCGCCTTTCAACGACGCAAGCGGAGCAAAGTATCGCACCGCTTTACTCGTACAAAGGTGCTGAATGGCCGGGCACGGAACATACCCGGCCATTCATTGCTTCTAATTGTACCTGTGTCCTATAAATGCAGGTACAATTATAGTGCCTGCCCCCCCCTAGCTACGCCCCTGCATTACACTCCTTCCAAATTATTTAGAATAGGACGTATACCTACTCCTGTTTGCCCACGTTGCCAGGGGCTCCTTCCTGCATATGTTCTGGGAATGTCCAATTATTAAGAATTTATGGGCTGAAGTACTTGAATTTCTTGACCTCAAACTAGGTCTCCCTCGTATTCTTGACCCTGGAATTTGTCTCCTATTGCTGGTGGAAGAAACTATTCCTACTGTGGCTGTTAGATCTCTCATGACACTATTATTAAATGCTAAAAAGACAACATACTCCTGCACTGGAAACATCCTAAGGTTCCTACATTATCCGCATGGATTGCGTTTGTCAACTCTACCCTTCCATGTTTTATACTCCCATATGAAGCTCGTGGATGTCCTGGCAAATTTCTGAAAATATGGAACTCTTGGGTGGCCAACCCTCATACTAACTCTTAACCAGATATTGTCCAGGACAGGATATCTGGATGTGGACTTTGCTGCCATCTCAGTGTGTCCCCCACTTCTCCACTGCACTTCTCTCTTCATGGGTACTCACCGAAGTCTTTTGTATATTCTTTTGCTGATAAGGAAAGGCTATCTGTTAAGTTTTGTTTTCTATTATGCATGCATATTGATGTGTCAAAACTATATTTGTATGTTTCAATTGATATTTGACCCTATACATTGGTACTATTGTATTGACACCTCTATGTATTATGCAGGCTTTTCTGCCTTTGTACCTGTACCACTGTTTGTTATGAGGTCTTAATAAAATTACCTTTAAAAAAAATAAAGAATTCTGGCTGTTCTAGGTGGAAAGAACTAACTATCAGTACTAATAAGGTGGACCTAATGAAGTGGCCGCATTCAAGTTTAAGTTACGTGACAAAATTTAATAGCAAATTGTTGTGCTATTCCTTTGCCGACCTATATTTATTTGGTCTTGTTTTTCAGAACATATAAGGCTTCAATTTTGCATAATAAAATAATTGATATATTTAACTTTGATGGAGTGGGAGAGGCGTAGAGGGGAAAACCCTGGACGTTTTAAAACGTCCTTGCAGAGATAGGGGTGGACCACCAGGACGTTTATAGTCTATGGGCAGTCGGCAACTGGTTAAAATAGGTGCTTGCTAATAATCATTAATCTGTTTTTCTTTTAATCCAATATAAAAACCACATCTTTAAACCTTCTTAACCCCTTAATGACCAAGCTTGTTTGGACCTTCATGACCAAGCCAGATTTGTCAAATCTGGTATGTCTGACTTTATCAGAGAATAACTCTGCAATAGTTTTGCATATCCAAGTAATTCTGACATTATGTTGTACTTTATTTAAGTTTTAAAAGTAGACTGATATGATTTGCGTAAATTAATTACAAAAAGTTATGAAATTTTGTAAAAGTTAACATTTTTCCCTATTTGGAACTGCAATATGTCACATACACTACCGTTCAAAAGTTTGGGGTCACCCAGACAATTTTGTGTTTTCCATGAAAACTCACATTTATATTTATCAAATGAGTGGCAAAATGACTAGAAAATATAGTCAAGACATTGACGAGGTTAGAAATAATGATTTTTATTTGAAATAATAATTTTCTCCTTCAAACTTTGCTTTCGTCAAAGAATGCTCCATTTGCAGCAATTACAGCATTGCAGACCTTTGGCATTCTAGCTGTTAATTTGATGAGGTAATCGGGAGAAATTTCACCCCATGCTTCCAGAAAGCCCTCCCACAAGTTGGGTTGGCTTGATGGGCACTTCTTGCGTACCATACGGTCAAGCTGCTCCCACAACAGCTCTATGGGGTTGAGATCTGGTGACTGCGCTGGCCACTCCATTACAGATAGAATACCAGCTGCCTGCTTCTTCCCTAAATAGTTCTTGCATAATTTGGAGGTGTGCTTTGGGTCATTGTCCTGTTGTAGGATCAAATTGGCTCCAATCAAGCGCTGTCCACAGGGTATGGCATGGTGTTGCAAAATGGAGTGATAGCCTTCCTTATTCAAAATCCCTTTTACCTTGTACAAATCTCCCACTTTATCAGCACCAAAGCAACCCAAGACCATCACATTACCTCCACCATGCTTGACAAATGGCATTAGGCACTCTTCCAGCATCTTTTCAGTTGTTCTGCGTCTCACAAATGTTCTTCTGTGTGATCCAAACACCTCAAACTTCGATTCGTCTGTCCATAACACTTTTTTCCAATCTTCCTCTGTCCAATATCTGTGTGCTTTTGCCCATATTAATCTTTTCCTTTTATTAGCCATTTTCAGATATGGCTTTTTCTTTGCCACTCTGCCCTGAAGGCCAGCATCCCGGAGTCGCCTCTTCACTGTAGACGTTGACACTGTCGTTTTGCGGGTACTATTTAATGAAGCTGCCAGTTGAGGACCTGTGAGGTGTCTATTTCTCAAACTAGAAACTCTAATGTACTTGTCTTGTTGCTCCCTTTTGCAGCGGGGCCTCCCACTTCTCTTTCTACTCTGGTTAGCGCCTGTTTGTGCTGTCCACTGAAGGGAGTAGTAGTTGTAGGAAATCTTCAGTTTCTTGGCAATTTCTCGCATGGAATAGCCTTCATTTCTAAGAACAAGAATAGACTGTCGAGTTTCACATGAAAGCCCTCTTTTTCTAGCCATTTTGAGAGTTTAATCAAACCCACAAATGTAATGCTCCAGATTCTCAAGTAGCTCAAAGGACGGACAGTTGTAGAGCCCCTCTAAACACCAAAACTGTTTATAGCGGTGCTAACATAATTGCACAAGGGTTTTCTAGTGTTTTCTAATCATCCATTAGCCTTCTAACACAGTTAGCAAACACAATGTACCATAAGAGCAATGGAGTGATGGTTGCTGGAAATGGGCCTCTATACACCTATGTAGATATTGCATTAAAAACTAGACGTTTGCAGTCCTATTGGGACTTTTACCCCTGCAGATATAACAGGTTAAGGGCAGCATCTTCCCCAAACCTAAAGACACCCAGGTAACATAACCAATGGGCTCTCATTGCTGCTATGTACTTCTTACATATGAGTGACAACAACCAGTGACCTTCACCCCACACCTCCACATAAAACTCCTTAGATTGTAATTTGCAGTACCGTGGCATATTTATACACATTATAATTATAAACCTCAGACAATATAAACAATAGGGCCTCAATTAATAATATAATGCTATCACCAATCTCATGCTATCACCCTCAGGTTTTGGGTCCCATCAGTTCATTGCAAATCCAGTACATCATCGTCATCTTCTTCTTCTGTCTTCTGCTCTTCACTGACTGTCACCCTCAGGGCAACCCACAAAATTGTGGAGTCAGACTGTACGGTGGTGTCCAGTGGGGGATTTATTATTACCCTCCTCTTGGTCACTTACTTATTAAAACAGTTGATACTGCTGACGGATTCACTCAGGTCTTTGGTCTTAACTTTACTTTGCTGGTGTCATCAGGACTTGGTTTGGTCCTTCTCATCTGTCAGACACCGTCTCTTTTAGTATACGTCACCGGGCTGTACATAGCACCTCATGCTCTGAGCCTGAGGTGAGATCCCACGTAGATGGAGTAGTGGAGTTTTATTGTGACTACCACAAACCCTCCGCATCTGTCCTCTTCCTCCGATAAGTTACTTGTCTGCACGGCTGCTTAGAATTGTGACACTGCCGTCAGTTCATGACAAACACGTTGTACTGGCTCCGGCTGCGCCTGCCGCATCTCAGTGATGGAGTTCATCATATTAAAAGTCTTCTAGTTCATGTTTACTGCCACTTGCTGGAGACCCCAAACCCTTGTCAATTGTTAAAATAAATGCTAATCTGGTGATAACATCATCCGCATACACTATAAACGTTGTTCTAAGTACATACAATAATAATGACAGGCCCTTAAACTAAATCAAACACCTTTATGTAAGAAAAACTAATCTGTTCCACTGGACAGGGCACCTAGAAAATGTATAGTTACTGGGTACATTGTATTTGCACTTGGTGTTACACTTTTTAGTAGGATTTATAAATATTCACAGATACCATACGTTTTATCTGACAAGTGTCTCAAACCAATTTTTTCCTACTCTGGTTCGTTCTACCTGGGAAGGCCTCTCAAGGTCTCTTCTCTTCGTGGGATGCGGGTGTGATGATAAGGTTTGCACCAGTCTGCCAGGACTGTTCTGTAGGCGAATCAAACAGCTCTAACAGAATTTACCAGCATCAGCTGTAAAACCTGGGACATACCAATTAGATCTTACCACATCAATCCTTGCAGTCTTGGGGCATATGTGAGGTCATACACCATCAATGGAAGTGCCATCAAGAATGCCTTGGGTGCTACCGGTTTACCTTCCTTTATCCGTCAACATTCTGTTAGAATCTGGTTCTCACGCCTTCGACTCCAAGTTGGACACTTCATGTAGAGGACAAGCTTTTCATCGCATAACCATTAATTGATCTTAATCAGATAATTGAGTTGAAGAAAAACATTAACAATGACAGATTTATGTTAAACGTTCACACTGGGCAGTAACTAAAACTGATACATACAAACTGATTCTTCTTCTTTTTATATATATCTATACATACACATATACACTGCACAGAATTCTCTGCTCAAAAATTTTACTTTCACAACAAAAATATTTTCGAATGGGAATCTACTTGCACTAAGACGTTATCATTTACACAAAGATAATACTGACGCATGCCTCCAATAGTCCAATGCTAAGGCTGGTCCAGAACTTTACATAAAACGTAACCTCAGTATTTAATATTCCCACAACACTTTTCATAGGTACCTTTGTTGTTTTACCTATGTCGTGCAGTGCGCACATCATGCAGGCTGCTACAAACCTAGTGGTGGCATTATTGAATCCAGGGACAAGTCAATTTACTGATACATGGCTGCACATACTCTATTTGCCAGGTCTTTCATCTCTTACGCTCTCAATTGGCTTACCCGATGATCCAACAAAGGTCCTACTACCAATGGGCCCATAATCGTGGGCGATGCCAAAAGCGTACCTAGAGTCAGTGTAAATGTCGGCTGGCTTAGCTTTTGCCAGGTTACAAGCCTCAGCGAGCACCTGCAGCTCCGCTCCTTGAGATAAACAAGAAGGTGAGAGTGGTTTCTGGATAATTTACCTTGTGCCTCGTATCCTGTCTTGTACATACTGTATATGATGAAGTATCTCTACATTACAAATTTACATTAAAACCCCATGTCACATATAGATAGAACATTTCAAAGGGGTGGCGTCTTCATTCTCAAAAATAAAAACAAATGTTATACACTTCTCCACACTCATCTGATAATCCAGAACACTTTGAGAATCTCACTCCGCCAGGTCCTATAGATACTTGATTAATAAAAAAACAAATAAAAATTACTAAAATCTTGCATAAAATTAACAATGTTCAGATAATTTTCACCTTCTTCCCTACTAAATCTATAAAGATTCATGATCTCTTACACAATACTTCATATTGGGTGGAGACTACAGCACAGCATACCCAGTGCCATATTTACCATTCTGGAAAAATCTACACACAAAAAACTCAAAATTCAGGTTACTCTCATACACATTTAATGTGGATTACTCATTGGGGTCTCATACACATTTTGTAGATCTCCTGGAACCAAATTCATTAATTCAAAACAAAACAAAATTGTACCTGATCAGTCCCCTCACTACTCCCTCCTTTTTGTACTCTGCGAAAGAAATGTAGCAGGATTCAAAATGACATCTCTCAACATAATAAGGTTGGTCACTCTATCTGTGCGGCACTCGTTTGGCCCCCTATAATACACAATAGCCTAAAACAAAAGTGAGTTTCTCCTGGAAAAACAGCATGTTCTTTTAGATACCTTGCAACCATTTACTTTTAAAACTTCATACATTTTCAAAAATTACATTTAGTTAGTACTATAGCACTTCCTATGCATATGTAAAAATAACAACTATAATTCTTTATCCAATAAAACAGAAAATAATATATCTGCTAATATTAATCACTGCAAACCAATAAACCATATGTGGGAGTAGGGAACAGTAGGGTACATACATCTTCAAGACCCCGTGTCTCAAAATATCTGTATTTTAATACATTTGAATTAAGTTCAAAACATCCTAACATTAAATCTTATCACATCATAACACAAATATGCAGCGTAACTTTTATCTTTTATGCAGACAAATTCTGACATAATATTTTACACACTCAGTACTTACGGACAACAGCGCATGCGCAAAGATAATAAACATTCCTAATCACTGCAACCTGCAAATAGCCTTCTCCTGTCTCACACACACAACCCCCCTTTTCTTCAGGCCAATGCTTGTCTAAAATGACTCCACTTTAACCCTATACACAAAACACTAAAAATTTGACACAGTACTGCTATTAAAAATGAGAACATACAATATGGATCTAAAATCAGTGCAATATTGTAATCCCTTGTCTCATCAATCCATGCGCTATATATAAGCTTATATCAGTCTGCTTTTCAGACTTTACACTGCACACGTTATATCACAAACATGTTACATCACACAGCCCCTTCCCGTCACAATCTATATTAGTCATCATCATCGTCAATTCCTTATACGCAGCACTCACAAACAGCCAGTTATTAACATCCACCCACATTTTTGACCTATAACAATTCACAGTTCGTTGCAGGTTCACAACACAGCATTAAGCTTCCTCATCTTACACAGACAGATGTACGCCATGGATTCACACTACCTCTGCACAAGTTTCTCTCTTTTTTTTTTCCCTACTACGTCATCACATTCTACAGGAGGGGTTCACACACTCACTCCTCACAGCTTCTGTTCTCACAATCGTTACAATTTCAAAGTTCAATGCCAGCAAAAAATTCTCCCATACCATGAACCTCCAAGATTCCCACATCTGTACAACAACTCAAGATAACGTACGTATCTGCAATCATTCATCACACTAAAAGCTTTCAACATACCTGCTGGATAAAGACTGCGTGTCAGGAGATGTGACGTCATGACCGCTAATTCCGGCCTCGCAATGAATGAGTGAACCATGTTTGTAAGAATAAACTTCTTACGTACCGGCCGGTTTTTGATATTCACTGATGCAAATGCCGTCAGGCCTCCATTGACAGCGTATCAGACGAGCAATCTCCCGCGTTTTCGGCACCAAAAACTGTTAACGCAATCATGGGCCAAAATATATTAGACTGAAATTTGTAATGGGTATGTCAACCGATACCCGCCCTCCAGTGATTTATCCAGCTTTCAAATCATAGGTGATAGATATATACAGTGAAGGAAATAAGTATTTGATCCCTTGCTGATTTTGTAAGTTTGCCCACTGTCAAAGACATGAACAGTCTAGAATTTTTAGGCTAGGTTAATTTTACCAGTGAGAAATAGATTATATTTTAAAAAAAAACTGAAAATCACATTGTCAAAATTATATATATTTATTTGCATTGTGCACAGAGAAATAAGTATTTGATCCCTTTGGCAAACAAGACTTAATACTTGGTGGCAAAACCCTTGTTGGCAAGCACAGCAGTCAGTAGTTTTTTGTAGTTGATGATGAGGTTTGCACACATGTTAGATGGAATTTTGGCCCGCTCCTCTTTGCAGATCATCTGTAAATCATTAAGATTTCGAGGCTGTCGCTTGGCAACTCGGATCTTCAGCTCCCTCCATAAGTTTTCGATGGGATTAAGGTCTGGAGACTGGCTAGGCCACTCCATGACCTTAATGTGCTTCTTTTTGAGCCACTCCTTTGTTGCCTTGGCTGTATGTTTCGGGTCATTGTCGTGCTGGAAGACCCAGCCACGAACCATTTTTAATGTCCTGGTGGAGGGAAGGAGGTTGTCACTCAGGATTTGACGGTACATGGCTCCATCCATTCTCCCATTGATGCGGTGAAGTAGTCCTGTGCCCTTAGCAGAGAAACACCCCCAAAACATAATGTTTCCACCTCCATGCTTGACAGTGGGGACGGTGCTCTTTGGGTCATAGGCAGCATTTCTCTTCCTCCAAACACAGCGAGTTGAGTTAATGCCAAAGAGCTCAATTTTAGTCTCATCTGACCACAGCACCTTCTCCCAATCACTCTCAGAATCATCCAGATGTTCATTTGCAAACTTCAGACGAGCCTGTACATGTGCCTTCTTGAGCAGGGGGACCTTGCGGACACTGCAGGATTTTAATCCATTACGGCGTAATGTGTTACCAATGGTTTTCTTGGTGACTGTGGTCCCAGCTGCCTTGAGATCATTAACAAGTTCCCCCCGTGTAGTTTTTGGCTGAGCTCTCACCTTCCTCAGGATCAAGGATACCCCACGAGGTGAGATTTTGCATGGAGCCCCAGATCGATGTCGATTGACAGTCATTTTGTATGTCTTCCATTTTCTTACTATTGCACCAACAGTTGTCTCCTTCTCACCCAGCATCTTACTTATGGTTTTGTAGCCCATTCCAGCCTTGTGCAGGTCTATGATCTTGTCCCTGACATCCTTAGAAAGCTCTTTGGTCTTGCCCATGTTTTAGAGGTTAGAGTCAGACTGATTAATTGAGTCTGTGGCCACGAGTCTTTTATACAGGTGACCATTTAAGACAGCTGTCTTTAATGCAGGCACCAAGTTGATTTGGAGCGTGTAACTGGTCTGGAGGAGGCTGAACTCTTAATGGTTGGTAGGGGATCAAATACTTATTTCTCTGTGCACAATGCAAATAAATAAATATAATTTTGACTATGTGATTTTCAGTTTTTTTTAAAATATAATCTATCTCTCACTGGTAAAATTAACCTAGCCTAAAAATTCTAGACTGTTCATGTCTTTGATAGTGGGCAAACTTACAAAATCAGCAAGGGATCAAATACTTATTTCCTTCACTGTATATATCTATCACCTATGATTTGAAAGCTGGATAAATCACTGGAGGGCGGGTATCGGTTGACATACCCATTACAAATTTCAGTGTAATATATTTTGGCCCATGATTGCGTTAAGAGTTTTTGGTGCTGAAAACGCGGGAGATTGCTCGTCTGATACGCTGTCATTGGAGGCCTGACGGCATTTGCATCAGTGAATATCAAAAACCGGCCGGTACGTAAGAAGTTTATTCTTACAAACATGGTTCACTCATTCATTGCGAGGCCGGAATTAGTGGTCATGACGTCACATCTCCTGACACGCAGTCTTTATCCAGCGGGTATGTTGAAAGCTTTTAGTGTGATGAATGATTGCAGATACGTACGTTATCTTGAGTTGTTGTACAGATGTGGGAATCTTGGAGGTTCATGGTATGGGAGAATTTTTTGCTGGCATTGAACTTTGAAATTGTAACGATTGTGAGAACAGAAGCTGTGAGGAGTGAGTGTGTGAACCCCTCCTGTAGAATGTGATGACGTAGTAGGGAAAAAAAAAAAGATAGAAACTTGTGCAGAGGTAGTGTGAATCCATGGCGTACATCTGTCTGTGTAAGATGAGGAAGCTTAATGCTGTGTTGTGAACCTGCAACGAACTGTGAATTGTTATAGGTCAAAAATGTGGGTGGATGTTAATAACTGGCTGTTTGTGAATAGACAGAGACAGAAAATGACTCCGGAGTGCTGCATATAAGGAATTGACGATGATGATGACTAATATAGATTGTGACGGGGAGGGGCTGTGTGATGTAACATGTGTGTGATATAACGTGTGCAGTGTAAAGTCTGAAAAGCAGACTGATATAAGCTTATATATAGCGCATGGATCGATGAGACAAGGGATTACAATATTGTACTGATTTTAGATCCATATTGTATGTTCTCATTTTTAATAGCAGTACTGTGTCAAATTTTTAGTGTTTTGTGTATAGGGTTAAAGTGGAGTCATTTTAGACAAGCATTGGCCTGAAGAAAAGGGGGGTTGTGTGTGTGAGACAGGAGAAGGCTATTTGCAGGTTGCAGTGATTAGGAATGTTTATTATCTTTGCGCATGCGCTGTTGTCCGTAAGTACTGAGTGTGTAAAATATTATGTCAGAATTTGTCTGCATAAAAGATAAAAGTTACGCTGCATATTTGGGTTATGATGTGATAAGATTTAATGTTAGGATGTTTTGAACTTAATTCAAATGAATTAAAATACAGATATTGTGAGACACGGGGTCTTGAAGATGTATGTACCCTACTGTTCCCTACTCCCACATATGGTTTATTGGTTTGCAGTGATTAATATTAGCAGATATATTATTTTCTGTTTTATTGGATAAAGAATTATGGTTGATATTTTTACATATGCATAGGAAGTGCTATAGTACTAACTAAATGTAATTTTTGAAAATGTATGAAGTTTTAAAAGTAAATGGTTGCAAGGTATCTAAAAGAACATGCTGTTTTTCCAGGAGAAACTCACTTTTGTTTTACGCTATTGAGTATTATAGGGGGCCAAACGAGTGCCGCACAGATAGAGTGACCAACCTTATTATGTTGAGAGATGTCGTTTTGAATCCTGCTACATTTCTTTCGCAGAGTACAAAAAGGAGGGAGTAGTGAGGGGACTGATCAGGTACAATTTTGTTTTGTTTTGAATTAATGAATTTGGTTCCAGGAGATCTACAAAATGTGTATGAGACCCCAATGAGTAATCCACATTAAATGTGTATGAGAGTAACCTGAATTTTGAGTTTTTTGTGTGTAGATTTTTCCAGAATGGTAAATATGGCACTGGGTATGCTGTGCTGTAGTCTCCACCCAATATGAAGTATTGTGTAAGAGATCATGAATCTTTATAGATTTAGTAGGGAAGAAGGTGAAAATTATCTGAACATTGTTAATTTTATGCAAGATTTTAGTAATTTTTATTTGTTTTTTTATTAATCAAGTATCTATAGGACCTGGCGGAGTGAGATTCTC
This sequence comes from Rhinoderma darwinii, assembly GCF_050947455.1. NCBI lineage: Eukaryota > Metazoa > Chordata > Amphibia > Anura > Rhinodermatidae > Rhinoderma > Rhinoderma darwinii. The sequence goes on along the minus strand of NC_134687.1, from coordinate 641,931,828 downwards.
AAAGTGTTCTGGATTATCAGATGAGTGTGGAGAAGTGTATAACATTTGTTTTTATTTTTGAGAATGAAGACGCCACCCCTTTGAAATGTTCTATCTATATGTGACATGGGGTTTTAATGTAAATTTGTAATGTAGAGATACTTCATCATATACAGTATGTACAAGACAGGATACGAGGCACAAGGTAAATTATCCAGAAACCACTCTCACCTTCTTGTTTATCTCAAGAAGCGGAGCTGCAGGTGCTCGCTGAGGCTTGTAACCTGGCAAAAGCTAAGCCAGCCGACATTTACACTTACTCTAGGTACGCTTTTGGCATCGCCCACGATTATGGGCCCATTGGTAGTAGGACCTTTGTTGGATCATCGGGTAAGCCAATTGAGAGCGTAAGAGATGAAAGACCTGGCAAATAGAGTATGTGCAGCCATGTATCAGTAAATTGACTTGTCCCTGGATTCAATAATGCCACCACTAGGTTTGTAGCAGCCTGCATGATGTGCGCACTGCACGACATAGGTAAAACAACAAAGGTACCTATGAAAAGTGTTGTGGGAATATTAAATACTGAGGTTACGTTTTATGTAAAGTTCTGGACCAGCCTTAGCATTGGACTATTGGAGGCATGCGTCAGTATTATCTTTGTGTAAATGATAACGTCTTAGTGCAAGTAGATTCCCATTCGAAAATATTTTTGTTGTGAAAGTAAAATTTTGGAGCAGAGAATTCTGTGCAGTGTATATGTGTATGTATAGATATATATAAAAAGAAGAAGAATCAGTTTGTATGTATCAGTTTTAGTTACTGCCCAGTGTGAACGTTTAACATAAATCTGTCATTGTTAATGTTTTTCTTCAACTCAATTATCTGATTAAGATCAATTAATGGTTATGCGATGAAAAGCTTGTTCTCTACATGAAGTGTCCAACTTGGAGTCGAAGGCGTGAGAACCAGATTCTAACAGAATGTTGACGGATAAAGGAAGGTAAACCGGTAGCACCCAAGGCATTCTTGATGGCACTTGCATTGATGGTGTATGACCTCACATATGCCCCAAGACTGCAAGGATCGATGTGGTAAGATCTAATTGGTATGTCCCAGGTTTTACAGCTGATGCTGGTAAATTCTGTTAGAGCTGTTTGATTCGCCTACAGAACAGTCCTGGCAGACTGGTGCAAACCTTATCATCACACCCGCATCCCACGAAGAGAAGAGACCTTGAGAGGCCTTCCCAGGTAGAACGAACCAGAGTAGGAAAAAATTGGTTTGAGACACTTGTCAGATAAAACGTATGGTATCTGTGAATATTTATAAATCCTACTAAAAAGTGTAACACCAAGTGCAAATACAATGTACCCAGTAACTACACATTTTCTAGGTGCCCTGTCCAGTGGAACAGATTAGTTTTTCTTACATAAAGGTGTTTGATTTAGTTTAAGGGCCTGTCATTATTATTGTATGTACTTAGAACAACGTTTATAGTGTATGCGGATGATGTTATCACCAGATTAGCATTTATTTTAACAATTGACAAGGGTTTGGGGTCTCCAGCAAGTGGCAGTAAACATGAACTAGAAGACTTTTAATATGATGAACTCCATCACTGAGATGCGGCAGGCGCAGCCGGAGCCAGTACAACGCGTTTGTCATGAACTGACGGCAGTGTCACAATTCTAAGCAGCCGTGCAGACAAGTGACTTACCGGAGGAAGAGGACAGATGCGGAGGGTTTGTGGTAGTCACAATAAAACTCCACTACTCCATCTACGTGGGATCTCACCCCAGGCTCAGAGCATGAGGTGCTATGTACAGCCCGGTGACGTATACTAAAAGAGACGGTGTCTGACAGATGAGAAGGACCAAACCAAGTCCTGATGACACCAGCAAAGTAAAGTTAAGACCAAAGACCTGAGTGAATCCGTCAGCAGTATCAACTGTTTTAATAAGTAAGTGACCAAGAGGAGGGTAATAATAAATCCCCCACTGGACACCACCGTACGGTCTGACTCCACAATTTTGTGGGTTGCCCTGAGGGTGACAGTCAGTGAAGAGCAGAAGACAGAAGAAGAAGATGACGATGATGTACTGGATTTGCAATGAACTGATGGGACCCAAAACCTGAGGGTGATAGCATGAGATTGGTGATAGCATTATATTATTAATTGAGGCCCTATTGTTTATATTGTCTGAGGTTTATAATTATATATATATGTGTATAAATATGCCACGGTACTGCAAATTACAATCTGAGGAGTTTTATGTGGAGGTGTGGGGTGAAGGTCACTGGTTGTTGTCACTCATATGTAAGAAGTACATAGCAGCAATGAGAGCCCATTGGTTATGTTACCTGGGTGTCTTTAGGTTTGGGGAAGATGCTGCCCATAACCTGTTATATCTGCAGGGGTAAAAGTCCCAATAGGACAGTAAGTGACAGTGCGACAATTATGACCAATACAAGTGCCGTGGAGGAGAAGTTTGGATTATTGCCAATATTGGTAGGTTTAACAGTAAAGAATGCGAGGGCCTTAGAAGCCAGGTTCGAGGGTCCATACCAGGTTCTCCTGATCTCGCCTACTGCAGTTAAGCTGGAAGGAAGGCCAACATGGATCCACGCCTCGCACTGCAAGAGGGTCTCTTCCAAAGAATGACTATCACCATATACATCCTTATCCTTTTTCGTGTTATTGCACAGAGTGTTGAGGGGGGACATGTAGCAATCACCCAGGCTGATGGGGTGACCACCTTTTGGTATGATTCTTCTAATACATATGTAGTTACATACCAGTTTGAATTTGAGTCTCTTTTCCCAATTATTACCGTTAATAAAAATGTAGACTGGATTAATTATATATATTACAACCAGTAGCGGTTTGTAAATTATACCCGAGATGCTTTACAAGGGTTAGCCGACCAACTAGGGCCCACTTCAACTGTGCCCACTATGTTTACACAAATAGACGAGGTGATACCGACAGTCCCTTTAAAGACAACCATCCTGTATCCTGAGGAGAATAGGGAAAGTTAGAACCATTCCGAAACCTTGGAAGTCCAGGTACAAAGAGGGGTCACTCATAAGGAGTAGCTCGTCTCAAGCTGGTGAAGAAATCCAAAACCCCTACCCGTCTGGTTCGAGTGGTCAGTAGTAGGTTGCTAGGCGAGACTCAGGGATAGAGTAATAATATTTTTAGGGGGGGGACTCTGAAGGATCATTAGCATGTATATTGCTTGCAAAAACATTATTACCTTACATATACCAGTATATTTCACAAAGAATCTGAATGTATGCAACAAGATGGAGCCTGCATCAGGGACACGCCTATGGAGACACCGCCCATGGAATGCAAGAGGAGTGTGCAGATGAACGTCACAGCTGAATAGAGCCAATGGGGCTTAAGCACGTCCCACATCTCTAGGGAGGAAACTTGTAATTCTTTGTGTAATAAAGCAGTTGTACTTCCTACTTCACTGAGGGAGGATCTTTACCAACATTTCTCTGTCTGGTGTATTTCTTCCATGCATGCCCTCAGTTTCCAATTTACAGAGGTGGTTATTCGGTGTGAAATAAAAGGGAAAGGAACCCTGACAGTCCGATAGATCAACACCCCCTGTGTATTTATTGTAGTCTGTCACACAGACAGGCTTACGCATTTCCACGGTGGCCCCCCTCTCTCTAACTGCCACCGTGGTGTCTGGATGAAGCGTGGACAGCATATAGACGTCCTTCTTATCATTCCACTTTACTGCAAGTAACTCCTCGCTTGCCAGTGCGAATGACGCCCCCCTTTCCACACGTCTGGACACCAATTGCTTTGGGAATCCCACCCTATTTTTACAGACTTTCCCGCAGGCCCCTGTATTTGCAGCATGGAGGAATTTAAGAAGGGGGACACTGCAATAAAAATTATCAGTGTAGACATGGTACTCTTGGTGCAGGAATGGCACCATTAGGTCCCACACAATTTTGCCGGATGTACAAATTGTGTCTGGGCAGCCTAGGGGATTCATTTGGCGGTCTTTGCCTTCATAAATCAAGAAACCGCAGGCGTACCCTGTTGTGCTTTCACACACTTTATATAATTTAAAGCCATATTTGGCACGTTTGGAGGGGATGAACTGTCGGAATGAAAGACGGCCTTTGTAGCTCATCAGGGATTCATCCATCAAAATTTTTTTATTTGGGGTGTAGCATTTGAGGAAAGATTCTTGTAGGAGGGAAATTAACGGTCTCAATTTATTAAGGCGATCGTAGCCTGGGTCATTTCTTTGGGAGACTTGGTAGTTAACTGTATAATGCATGAAGCACATTATGGATTCATATCGGTGTCGGGACATAACTGCTACAAATACAGGGATAGCGTGGACAGCTCTTGATGCCCAGTAGGAGAGGATAGTTGGTTTTTTGACCAACCCCATATGTAGCGTTAGGCCTAAAAAATAAATGTAAGCTCAGAGACACTAGTGGGGGTTCCATGATGAGTAGACGGATGTGGGTTTCTGTGCAATAAACTGTCTTTCATAGATATTTGTCTGTTGGACAATTAACTCCAGGACTTGGTCCCTGACAAATATGTGGAAGAAGTCCAAAGGGGTATAATTAGCAACATCCACTTTTATTCCTGGGGTTGCTAACAGTTGCAGGACCTGGGGGGAAAATGAAATTGCGGGATCCTAGAACATGGGAGGGACTGCACCACTGGGCCCTGCACCACTAGCCCCTGCACCCCTAGGCCCCGCACCTGGGGATTCGACAGCGATGACTGATTCCACCACCATAGGGCTATGGGGTCCAGAGGTAGAAGTAGAACTTGAGTCGTAAGTGTCTGAAAAAAGTTCAACCTCTGATGCAGTCAGTGTCACTAGCTGAACTGCCGTGGAATAGGAAGGTGTACGCTTGCTCTGCAGTAAACATTCTCTGAGCCATTATTTGGGTAGAACTGTAACCGTTAGGCTACTAACTTTTTTTTAATCTTTTTTTTTTGTATTTTTTATTTTTTATTTTTTTTCAATCTAAGAAAAAAAAAAGAATGCCCTGCCTATCACTAGGTAGATAAATAGATTACTAAAAGCAGGAAAAATGACATAAAAGTGGCTAACAACACCTGACGCCGCCAGAAAACGCACTGATCACTTGTGCTCACACAGGGGACGAGGGGGCACAAACGGGGTGATCAGGGGGCACAAATGGGGTAATCAGGGGGCACAGACTTGAAGTTTGTGTGTTTTTTCTCTTCATTTATACAGCTCAGGATTTGTCTGTAGTGTCGCTCTCTCCTCTCACAGATCAACTACAGTGTGGGGAGAGGAAGACACAGCCCATGTCCTGGCTGTATTTTATAAATATAATAACATATATATCACTGTGATAGGTATATCACAGTGACTATGTCACAGGGACCACTCAGATTGGTCCCTGGCTGTTACTATTTGCCATATGCTGCCACAGGCAGCATTGGCAATATGCTAACGGAGTATGCATGCACCATTTTGCTTATCATGGATAGGCGATGAGCGAGGGGGGCATCGGATATCTAATAGGGGGTGCTGGCCCTTATTTTTACTATTTCTCTCTTCCCTCATAGAACATATAAAATGTGAGAGAAGAGAGAACACTAACCGCCGCTGTTTTTACAGTTATCTCTGTTATTCGGTGAATAACGGCGATCACATGACTGGGGACCAGACAAAACGGTCCTCGGAGTGTGTTCCGAAGCCTTAGCTACCTCCGTAGCTGAGTACATGGCGTTTAAGCGCCTCCCGGGGATGCTATCTTATGCCAAAGTGCCGCCGTGAAAAGGCGGTGCTCTGGCATAAATACCCTTAATGGTCGCAGTGAAAACACGTATAGGCAGTCATTAAGGGGTTAAAGACCTTTAAAGCTACCATATTTTTAGACAAACTTTTCAGAATAATCTGTCATATGTGTGTACAGGAGGAATATCACTATTTCTGGCCATTATATGACTTGTATATACTATTTTAGGAGTCTTCCCTCTGCAGGCCCTATTTTTAATTCTCAGTTTTCCATGAGGTAGTGTGTAGAGCATAACTGCTATCATGTCTTCTGTACACTGCACATACAGAGCAGAGAGCCATCCTGGTCTACTATCTCTCTGTAGCACACCCTTAGAAGTTGCAGAAGCATGAATACATCAAACAGCAGTAAGGAGTAGTGTAGAGGAAAATCCAGCACTGGGTTGACATATAACTCTTACCAGCAGCCTATGTCTCCTCTCTCTGCTTCTGCTCCCCCGCCCCTCTTTTAAGACTTCTGTTGGCAATAGAGTATGTGTCTTTATGCTCCTGCTCTATCCTTCTGCTCCCCTTACCCTCTCCATATACTTCTATGGACTGCAACATTTGTGTCCCCTCTCTATCTACTAATGCTTCCCCCACCCTCCATAGACTTTTATGGGCAGCAGCATCTGTCTCCCTCTCAACTAGTGGCACTAACTTCACATACAATTTGCATGAATAAAACGTAATTTTAACAGTAAGTAAATTACAAAGTTAATATACTGTATATCAGGTATAAGATTAGAATAGCAAAAGTTGTTTGAAAAGTTATTGTCCATTTAAAGAGGCTCTGTCACTAGTTCAGTAATGCCCTATCTCCTAGCTAATCTATTAGGCGCTGTCACACTGATAATGCTAGTGAAAATTATGTCTGAAAACGTTTATTATTTTAAAAGTTATGAGCTTTTTTTCTAAATATGTAAATGAGCCTTTATTAGACAACTGGGAAGTAACAGCAGCGATTCTCCTGAGGTGGAGCTACCCCACAGCCTCTGACGCTGTCCTATCAGCATGAAGCTGCTTCACACAGTATGAGAGACAGTCTACAGGGAAGGGGTATCACTCCAAACAGCCATATCTCTGGATGTGACCACATAGAACAGTGCTTCAAAGAGGAGAGTCTAATCTTTTATATGACACCAGGATTGCCGTTCCAGCTGTGCCACAACCCGAGATATCGTCAGTCAAACACACAAGCGGGTATAGAATCTGTATTCTATATGATCACGTTGTGTTGCTGGGACGGGAAGGGGGAGAAGCTGTATGGTGATTGGACAGCGTCATACAGAAAACATTGCACTGCCCAGAGTGAAAAGAAAGAGTCACCTCCTATTTGGCAATTACAGCCAAATTAGCATATTTAGAAAAATGATCATAACTTTGCAAATGATACACGTTTTTTTTTGTAAAACAAACCACACTGTAATTATCAGCAGCAAAGCGCCTATTAGATTAGTTAGGAAATAGGGAATTAATAAACTGGTGACAGAGCCTCTTTAACCCCTTCAGGACCCAGCCTGTTTTGGCCTTCAGGACCCAGCCGATTTTTTCAAATCTGACATGTGTTACTTTATGTGGTAATAACGTTGGAATGCTTTTACCTATCCAAGCGATTCTGAGATTGTTTACTCGTGACATGTTGTACTTTATGTTAGTGAAAAACTGTTGTCGATAATTTTGGTATTTATTTCTGAAATACACCACAATTTAGAAAAAATTTGCAAAAATTAGCATTTTTCTAAATTTTTAACGTATCTGCTTGTAAAACAGATAGTAATACCACACAAAATATTTACTAGTTAACATTTCCCATATGTCTACTTTATGTTTGCATCGTTTTTTGAACGTTCTTTTATTTTTCTAGGACGTTACAAGGCTTAGAACTTTAGCAGCAATTTCTCATATTTTAAAGAAAATTTCAAAAGGCTATTTTTTCAGGAACCAGTTCAGTCTGAGGTGGCTTTGAGGGCCTTATATATTAGAAAATCCCCAGAAGTCACCCCATTTGGAAAACTGCACCCCTCAAGGTATTCGAATCAGCATTCACAAAGTGTTTTAACCCTTTAGGCATTTCACAGGAATTAAAGCAAAGTAGAGGTGAAATGTACAAATTTGTTATTTTTTTGCAGAAATTAATTTCTAATACATTTTTTTTTGTAACACAGAAGGTTTTACCAGAGAAATGCAACTCAATATTTATTGCCCAGATTCTGCAGTTTTTAGAAATATCCCACATGTGGCCCTAGTGCGGTAATGGACTGAAGCACAGGCCTCAGAAGCAAAGGAGCACCTAGTGGATTTTGGGCCTCCTTTTTTTTAGAATATATTTTAGGCACCATGTCAGGTTTGAAGAGGTCTTGTGGTGCCAAAACAGTGGAAACACCCCAAAAGTTACCCCATTTTGGAAACTATACCCCTCAAGGAATTTATCTAGGTGTATAGTTAGCATTTTGACCGCACAGGTTTTTCGCTAAATTTATTAGAATTAGTCTGTAAAAATGAATATCTACTTTTTTCTGAAAAAACATAGACATTTTTTATATTTACAAGAAATAATAAAGAAAATGCACCCCAACATATGTAAAGCAATGTCTCCCGATTACGGTAATATCCCATATGTGGTAATAAACTGCTGATTGGACCCACAGCAAGGCTCAGAAGGGAAGGAGTGCCATTTGGATTTTGGAGCACTGATTTTGATGGATTGGTTTTCGGTTCCATGTCGCGTTTGCAACCCCCTGGAGGGACCAAAACAGGGGAAACCCTCCAAAAGTGACCCCATTTTGGAAACTACACCTATCAAGGAATTTTTCTAGGGGTATAGTTAGCATTTTGACCACACAGGTTTTTCACTAAATATATTGGAATTAGTCTGTAAAAATGAAAATCAACTTTTTTTCTGAAAAAGCATAGAAATGTTAAAATTTTACAAGGAATGAAGGAAAAAAAGAACCATAACATTTGTAAAGCATTTTCTCCTGATTACGGCAATACCCCATATGTGGTAATAAACTGCTGATTGGACCCATGGCAGCGCTCAGAAGGGAAGGAGCGCCATTTGGATTTTGGAGCACGGATTTTGATGGATTGTTTTTCGGTGCCATGCCGCCTTTGCAACGCCCTGGAGAGACCAAAACAGTGGAAGCCCCCAAAGTTACCCCATTTTGGAAACACCCCTCAAGGAATTTTTCTAGGGGTATAGTGAGAATATAGACTCCACGGGTCTTTTGCAGAATTTATTAGAATTAGGCGGAGAAAATTAATATCACAATTTTTTTCCACTAAAATGTTGAATTTTCTCATTTTCACAAGGGATAAAGGAGAAATAAACAGCCAATTTTTATAAAGCAATTTCTCCCGAGTACGGAAATACCCCACATGGAGTCATACATTTTTTTCATTAGAAATGAATTAACCCTTTCAGGACTGATCCATTTTTTGCTTTTTTATTTTCGTTTTTCACTACCCGCCTTCCAAGAGCCATAACTTTTTTTCTTTTTCCGTCAGTAGAGTGATGTGACGGCTTATTTCTTGCGGGAGGAATTGTAGTTTCTATTGATACCATTTAAAGTGAAATAAAAAGTACTGGGAAAAAAAATAGGAAAATATAGGAAAATAGGAAAAAAATCTGATTCCATTTTTTGGGGTTTTCGTTTTTACAGCTTTCGCCGTGCAGTAAAAACGAAAACTACAGCGATTTTGGCGGTTTCAATTATTTAAGTTTTTTACGGTGTTCACCATGCGAGTTAAATATTGGTATATTGTAATAGTTCGGCCTTTTACGGACGTAGCGATAACAATTCTGTTTATTTTCTTACATTACTTTTGAAAAAAAATGGGAAAAGGTTTTTTTGTGTAACTTTTTTTTCTTTCTCACTACTAATAACTTTAATTCTTCTACACATTTTATTAGTCCCCTTAGGGGACTTGTACCAGCGATCATTGGATTGCAGGTACAATACACTGCAATACTAATGTATTGCAGTATATTGTTATTCTTACAGGCTTCTGTAACCGCACGATCGCTGTTCCTGTCCGTTAGTCCTGGGTGTCAGCTGTAATACACAGCCGACGCCCGCAGCGTATGGAGCAGGCTCAGCACGTGAGCCCGCTCCATACATCACCCCCGCACCATGACGTGCTATTAAGTCATAGTGCTCAAAGGGGTTAATGCACAGCGGATGGTGTGAATATTACAATTTTGCACTGATGTGCCATTTTAGTGCATAATATGTTGTGCCCAGTTTGTGCCACTGAAGACAAATACCTCATAAAACGTTAAGCGGGTTCTCCCGGGTATGGTGATGCCATATATGTGGGCGCAAACTGCTGTTTGGGCACGCTGCAAGGCTCAGAAGGGAGGGAGCGCCATTTTGCCTTTAGAGCGCAGATTTTGCTTGGTAGTTTTTCTGTTTTGGGTTTCGCTGGTATTTCAGTTTATAATGTGGGGGCATATGTAATCTGTGCGGAGAACATCAGGGCATAATAAGAGGGTATAATAATGTGGTAAATAAATAATAATTCATAGATGTGTGGCCGGTGTCGCACTGATAAATGGTGTCGGATGTTACCCACTTTTAGAAAACACTGCACATTTTGCATCGCCATAATCCTGGGAGCCAGAACTTATTTCTTTTTTCACCACCGGAGCCGTGTGAGGGCTTATTTGTTGCGGGACAATCTGTAATTTTCATTGGTACCATTTTGGGGTACATGTGATTTTTTTGATCACTTTTTATTACATTTTTTTGCAAGCCGGGTGACCAAAAACAAGCAATTCTGACAATGTTTTTTAGTTTATTTTTTGCGGCGTTCACCGTGCACTATAAATGACCATTATATTTTATTCTGCGGGTCGGTACGATTACGGCGATACCATATGTATATAGGGTCTTTTATGTTTTGCAGCGTTTGCGCAATAAAATCACTTTTTTTATAAAATAATTTATTTTCTGTGTCACCATATTCTGAGAGCCATAACTTTTTTATTTTTCAGTCAAAAAAGCTGTGTAAGGGCTTGTTTTTTTGCGGGACGGGTTGTAGTTTTTATCGGTATTATTTTCGGGTACATGCGACTTTTTGATCACTTTTTATTCCCTATTTTGGGAGGGATGCTGACCAAAAAATAGCGATTCTGGTGTAGTTTTTTATTGATTTTTTTTGGGGTGTTCATCGTGCGGGAAAAATAACATTATAGTTTTATAGCTGGGGTCGTTATGAACGCGGTGATACCAGATATGTGTACTTTTTTTAACGTGTTCATTTTTTTCCTATAATGAAAGACTTATTATAGGAAAAAAAATGCAGTGTTTGTTTGAATAACTTCTAACTTTTATTTTTACACTTTTTTTAAAAACATTTTTATTCTTTTTTTTACTTTTTTCACTTGTCCCACTAGGGGACACTTGGACTTGCAGCTTTGATCGCTGCTGGAGTACATTACACTACACACGTAGTGTAATGCATTCCAACTGTCATTGTGACGTGACAGTCAAACTGACAGGAAGCCTCGGAGGACCGGCCGGAGGCTGCTCCTCCGAGGCTTCCGTACATGGCAACCCGGAGGTCATTGTCTGACCTCCGATTGCCACGACAAGCATCGGTAGCCCCCACGATCACTTCGTGGGGGCTGCCGATGTGCTTCAAACCACTTAAATGTGGCGACAGCAATCCGTCGCCGCATTTATGGGGTTAATTGACGAAATCAGCGGCGATGGTCCGCTGACCGGCAAGGCTGGTGTGTCAGCTGTCAGGGACAGCTGACCTCCCGGTTCCCGGACACTGTCCGTTAGGACAGTGTGCGCCGGGAACTACTCCGCAATAGTACGTCTGGATGCGGGAACTAACCCCTCTGCAGGACGTACTATTGCGGCGCAGCGCGGGAAGAGGTTAAAGAAGAATTTTTTTTTGTTTGTTTTTCTTTAATTAATTTTTTTGTGTTTTTTTTTCAAACTAGGAAATAAAGGATACCCTGCCTATCACTAAGTTGATAAATAGATTACTAAAAACAGCGCAGGAAAAATGACGCTGGCAGAAAACGCACTGATCACTTGTGCTCACACAGGGGATGAGGGGGCACAACCGGGGTGATCAGGGGGCACAGACTTGAAGTTTGTGTGTTCCAAAAAGCCATTTAATGTAAAGTAGATAATAGTGGAGATCTGATTGCTTGATATTGAGGCCTAAGGTTGTATTACGAAAATATCCTGAAGACAACATGTCTCCTTGTGACTTCTGTGCAGAGTTGTCATGGGGACCTTGTGTGTTTTCTAATAGTTCCTCAATTCTTGTCCCCGCCTCATATTAAATATAGAACTATAATGAGGGTCTTTCTTCTCAGCTGTTATTATTAGGAGATTTATAATGGAGGAACCAAATAAATTACAAAGGAAATCACCAAAATGTATGTGTTTTTTTAATTTCGACTGACTTCCAAAACGCTGCTCAAACGGTTGAGGACTGCCCACTTCATATTTATGTGTATACAACCTTTTGAGGTTCGATAATAGTCACCCACGAGGCATGGTGCGCTCACTCCCCTACAGCCAATTACTCAGAGTGAAAAGGATAGTCACTGATGATTCAACTGCCACGCTCAGACTCAGGGAGATGGGCAATAAGTTTAGGCAGAGGGGTTACCCGAAATCCATTGTAGAAACCAACATGGATAGAACCACTACCATCTCTAGAGACACACTCCTCCCTGACAACACAACTACTGCAGTGACTAAACGATTGACTAGAGTCCCATTTATATCCACTTACACTGAACAAAGCAACAAGATTGCTAACATCATAAGGAGACATTGGCCTATTCTTCACAGCAGCCTTAGGCCTCATTCACACGACAGGGTCCGAGTGTCGGCCGGGAAAATCGGCCGTTTTTGGCCGTTTTTCCCGGCCTGTTTGCATCCGATTTGCATCCGTTCCGATTCCGTTCTGGGCCGTGTTGCCGTTTTTCCCGGCCGATTTGGACCCGATTTGCATCCGTTTTTTTCCCTGGCCGTTTTTTAATCGGATGAATTTCATTTGTCAATTATTTTTTTGAGTCAACCCACTATAAACACACCCAGTAAGGTCACATGATTGCCAGTCAACCTTTTTCACAGAGTATAGAGAGCTTTGTCTGATCCCTCAGCTGCATTTCATTGGTTTCAGTGTTTTTCTCTACTATTTATGAGTTGCTAACATGTCCTCAGAACATTTGAACCGTGTGCTGCTGTTTTGGCTGATTTCTCGGCGATTTGGACAGCAATTGGAAACGTTGACGGAAGAACCAAGTTGGAAGCGTCGGCGGTACTGGGTTCACCCCATTGTGTCTCAGCGTTCCTGGAAGGGACACTTCCACACTCTTTACCAGGACCTGCGACAGCACCCGGAGAAATTTCATGCATTCTGCCGGATGTCCATCCCTACGTTTGACAGGCTACTGGAGTTGCTGCGGTCTGGTCTCACCCTCCAGGAGACCAACATGAGGCGTTGTATTTCTGCTGAAGAACGGCTCATCGTGACTTTGAGGTAAGCAAATAACCCTATTCTTGCTGTAAATAATGCCCCTTATTTCCCCCCTCCACAGTATATCTTCTTTAGTAAGCCACACATAATGCCACCACACACTGCAATGTCCCCCACAGCATAATGCCCCTTTAGTGCCCACCACACACTATAATGCCACCTTACCCTCCCTTCACAGTTTAATGTTGCCCCCAAACAGTACATTAGTGAACACCATGCAGTGTAATGGGTCCTTTAGTGCCTTACTCCCCCCAAGTGCCCCTCACAGAGCAGACAGTATTTTGTAATATCCATGTCCTTTTTTTTTTCCCAACAGATATCTTGCAACCGGCAACACTTTTGCTTCCCTGCACTTTGAATTCCTTTTGGGTATTTCCACCATCGCAGGGCATCATCCCTTCCACCTGCCGGCTCATCTGGATTACCCTCAAGGATATTGTGATGGCTGCACCCTCCCCAGAAGTCTGGCTTCAGATCGCTGATGGTTTTCAGGAAGCTGCACAGTTTCCTAACTGTATAGGGGCACTGGACGGAAAACACATCAGTGTTAAGAAACCGCCGAACTCTGGCTCCCGTTTCTACAATTCTAAGCAGTTTTTCTCGGTGGTGTTGTTGGCCTTGGCTGACAGCAATTACCGGTTTGTTATTGTGGATATTGGAGCCTATGGGAGCACTGCGGATGCTGGCATCTTCAGGGCTTCCAGAATGGGTCAGCGTCTTCTTAACAACCAGTTGTCCCTACCTGAAGCACGTCCCCTTCCCGGGTCTTCTGGACCAGCTGTCCCATTTGTCATTGTGGCAGATGAGGGATTTGGACTTTCACGGCATGTGATGCGTCCTTTTCCCAGACGAGGATTGGACACCCGGAGGCGTATCTTCAATTACCGTCTCACCAGGGCCCGTTGTTATGTGGAATGCGCTTTTGGTATCCTTGCCAACAAGTGGAGGGTGTTTCTTTCTCCTATTCAGATGAAGCCAGATAATGTGGACTTAATAATCCAAGCTTGTGTCATGCTTCACAACTTCGTCCGCATTCACGATGCCACCTTTGACATAGACGTGGAACATCAGTTTCCCCCTTCTAATATACCTTTCGATCACACACCTCAAGGAAGACCAGGATCATCTGGCCTGGCAATTCGGGACTTGTATGCAGAATTTTTCTTGAGCCCGGAGGGTTCTGTTCCTTGGCAGCAGGAACATATCTGATTCTGTTGTGTAATGTTTGGGTCATTACCTTTTCTTCTATATGTTTAGTTATTTAGTTAGTTAAATGTTATGTAGTTTAGGGACTCACAAGATAATGGGGACTCTTGACGTCGGCTTGTGAGCCAAAATTGTGTTATTTTAGTTTTCTATTTAATAAATATCATAATTAAAATCACTAGTGGACTGCATTTTTATTAATGTTTTTGATTGGTTTACATAATATTGAAAAGTTGGGCAAAGATATACCAATACCTCATTTCTGAATTGTGTGCATAGAACTAATATTGGTGAAGTGTTTGTGTATGTTTACTGAAAGTGTAGCTAAACATTTGAGAAGCTTCTGACATGTCATAGTGACATGTCAGAAGTTTGAATTGGTGGGAGTCCGAGCACTGTGACCCCCACCAATTGCTAGAACGAAGCAGCTGAAGCGCACGTGTGAGCGCTGAGCCGCTCCGTGCCTGTTCAGCTGTTTCCGGAAATAAATGTATCAGTGTGCGGACTCAATAGAAGTCTATGAGCCTGTACTCCGATACATCAGCTTTCTGGAAAAAGCTGAACAGAAACGAAGCAGCTGAGTGCTCACACGAGCGTTTCAGCTGCTTCATTCGAGCGATTGGTGGGGGTCTCCGTGCTCAGACCCCCACCAATCCAAACTTCACTATGACATGTCTGAAGTTTGTGGATCGTTTAGCTGCACTTTAACGACTAAACTGTGTGTCCCAAAGTCTGTCAACTATTCCATAGACACATACATTATTTTATGGTCACACACAGGAATTTGCAGGATATTCATCCATACGATTGACTAAAATTCCTGTCGAAACTTCTGTGTAACCATAATTATCAATGTATATTTCTACCATGGTATTTGTAAAGGACTTTGAGGAGTCCCTCTGTCTCTGAATACTTCACAAGTTACACAATGATAATTAAAAGTAATATTATTTAAAAAAGCAAACATCTTATGGGTGTCTTGCTACTACTATGTTATCTCGACACAGAGAAATCAAAATTCCTCTGTGTGAAGAAAATAATTTCACACTCCAAGTTTAATTTCAAAAACAAAGACAAGTTTTCAGTTACATGAAACAAATTTTATTCAACAGGTTAACAAAAAATAAAGTGCAAATGCGCCAACATGGCGCAATAGATAAATATAACCAAAAACAAAAATGTAACTTTATTGTGAGGGCGCTCCACCTCCAGCATTAATGTCCTGGCTCAAAAGATTCAGAAAAGGGGTGGATGAGCTGGATGATGGCCTAGCTTGAGTGAAGCCAGGGGCAGACGTTGGCCCCGCCATTGTAAATGCCGGCATGGAGGTTGCACTGACATGTCCGCTGTAGTTACCTGGGACATGCTGGCCATAAGAATGGGCTGCAGAATAGCCAGGATGGACACAAGAGGAAGAAGGTTGCATGTACCGGTCCTGGCTGAAGAAGCTTTGGGAGGAATCCCAAGGGGCAGGAGGTGCTGCTGGTGCTGGGCTGGGCCAAATAAGGCTTCATCAGACATGTTGCTGCAGGCCTGTATTGCCCTCACAATTGGAAGAGGATTATTAGGAGGTGTAAACAAATCAATTACAGATAAGATTGCGGCTTGCAGCTTGTTGCGCCTCTCCAGCGGGATCCGTCTGACAAGAGGTGCCAAGGACTTTAAAAATAGTTCTTCTTCGCCCTCTTTTGTAAAAGTCGTTAGATGATGCTCCAGCACTTTGGCATCTATAATTGCTTTCATTGCTGCAACATCAGGGGCAGCCTGGCGAGGTCTACGTGCTGATACCCTCCTGAGAGGTTCTGTGACCGTAGAAGGGGATGCCAGCCTTGCTCCTGTCTCAGGTGTTGCAGAGACCTCATTGACCTCCTCACTCTGCTCTATATTTGTTGATTCAGAATCTGGATTCATGTCTTCCATGTCAGAGTTACCAACTACAGTCTCATCCATGAGATTATCTGTGGATCTTTTATTAGTTATAAAAGAAATAAAGAAAATGTTAAAGATCTAAATATTGTAAAAATTGTAGCCATATATCTGACATTTCAACCTGCACTTTGCTGTAAACCAGTCTACCAGTGGCGTAAGTAACGCTGTATCAGCCATAGCGCCTGCTACGGGGCACGAAGCATGTGAAAGCCTGTG
This sequence comes from Rhinoderma darwinii, assembly GCF_050947455.1. Classification (NCBI taxonomy): domain Eukaryota; kingdom Metazoa; phylum Chordata; class Amphibia; order Anura; family Rhinodermatidae; genus Rhinoderma; species Rhinoderma darwinii. The sequence goes on along the minus strand of NC_134687.1, from coordinate 641,915,173 downwards.
CCACCCGCCGTCACGGCTCCCCATGGCCGGAGGTTCTGCTATGAGACGCTCTAGCTGCTACAGCGCGACGACACTGAACACTATGGCAGAGCTCTGGTATTAAAGGGGTTGTTTGTCCAGGACAGGGGATAGATGTGTGATCGCTGGGACCCCCAGCGATAAGGAGAATGGGAGACTGACAGTCACCCAATGTTCTCCATGGGAAAACTCTGACTTCCTTGATCTTTGTCGGCAGCTCCGTAGGAATGAACGGAGCGTGCTCGAGCGTAAACGTGACCATCCCTCCTTTAATAATTATAGCGTTGCTGGATGCAGACAACGGTAGTCCGAGTTTTCTCATGGTGAACTTCGCGGGACTTTCGGTCCCCTGTTCTCCTTAACGATGGGTGTCCATTGCTTTTGTGGGACAAAGCATAGACTACATTTTTTGTTTTTTTGGTTGGTTGGGGGGGGGAGTTTTGGGCTGTACGGCGATATCGACTGGGGTGGTTGTATGCTGCTATATACTGGGGGGCTGTATGGTGTGATCTGCAGGGGGAGCAGTATGGTGCTATCCTATGGGGGGGGGGCTGTGTGGCGGAATCTACAAGGAAGCATTATCTACAAGGGGGATTGTGTGGCACCCACGGCAGGGTGCGGCCCCAGCCTAAACGTTGCTATGGCTCACAGTCTTTCATAGTTACGTCCCTGCACTCCACACACTACGATAACGACCAAAAGTACGATGCTAACAACCAAAATGTACTAAAATTTAAGTTAACATGATTACGCAAAATACTATTCTAGAACTACTTACGTCCGCAGATCCAGGACCGGGCGCATAAATTCCATCTGTCTGGAGAAAATGTAGGGACGCTTGCTGGTAGGGGCGTCCCCACTCTTCCCTTGCTTGCGCAAGTCTTTTTTGTACTGGTCACGAGTATTTGACCATCGTGTCTTCAATTCTCTTACATTAAAAATAAAATAAAAAATGTGAACACATTAGTAACTTTAGCTTTTTTTTACATAACATGCCGCAATAGCAGTAACATGGCCAACAACCAGAAAACAGCTCAACTTACCGACTGCTTCCCTTGACTTCTGTCCTCTTGAGCACTCCTCCGGGTACATGTCCCGGGCAATCTCCTCCCACGCGGCATCCTTGCGGTACCTATCATGGTACAAATCACTCCGGCTGTCCCATATGGCTACGTGATCCTGCACCAGCGCAATGAGACGCTCTACTTGTATGTATCGAGGCAAATCTGTAGCAAGTAAACGTGGAAAATTCAGGTGGGGGGGACACAGGCAGGTACTTTCTCACTTTATCACTAGGAATAGTCCATATCTATATATAATGCCACACACTGCACCTCTGCATATTTTGGAAAAGTGCACTATGAAGGTAATGCCCCACCAAACAGTATAAGCAACACCCCGCTCAACCTACAGTAGATAGTGCCTTTGTAGCTCCCTGAAGGAGCGGAATTCCGTGTGATCGGGGATTCCGCTCCTGGACAGGGGACATAGTAAAAAGTATAAAGAAAAAGAATGAACATTATTACTAATGTGAAGAAAATATAAAAAAGGGCATAATGAAATTGTTATGGTTGGTAGACATGGCATGAACAGATTTTCTTGGTAGTTAATGAGGAAATAAACACATATTCAATATAAACAGACGCCTTTTGACATTCCTGTGCTTGATAGACCTGGAATGAACAGGATCTAATATGTCAGGGGTCTCAAACTCGGCCGGGTAAGTGGGCCACATATAGAAAAAATGTGAAGTGGTCGTGCCGCATTACTTTCAAATTTGATACAATACAAAATTATTGTTAATCAATTAGTTATTTGAACTACTAATACCACATTACTATAATAATAATACTACATTACTATAATAATAGCGCCAGGTTTAAAATTTGAGGGTTTTCTCCACGTGCTTATTTAAACAATCCAGCATTCCAGTAGTGTCGCTAAATGCAGTCCGGCGGCTCAGTTAGCACACATGTCCAGATTGGGCAGCCCCTTTTTAGATAGTGCCACAGTGCCCTCGTGGATGCTGCCGCAGTGCCCTCTGTAGATGCTGCCACAGCAGTGCCCTGTGTAGATGCCGCCACAGAAGTGCCCTCTGTAGATGCCGCCACAGCAGTGCCCCCTGTAGACTGGGACTCCAGCTGTGCTCCTGACATCACTTGGACTCCTGCTCTGGGGAAGCCCCTGACATCATAGTCGACGTATGGACAGCGATGTCAGAGGCTTCCCCAGAGTCCCGGAGAAGAGCCGATAATAGCGCTCTGCCCGGGACTCCGCTGTGGGGAAGACCCTGACACACTGTCCATATGTTGACAGCGATGTCAGGAAATTCCACAGAGTCCCGGAGCAGAGCATATACTAGCTCTCTGCACGGGACTCCGGCTCTGGGGAAGCCCCAGACATCCCTGTTCATATGTGGACAGCGATGTCAGGGAATTCCAGAGTCCCAGAGCAGAGCTGATACTAGCGGCTCAGTGTCGCGCGGGCTGCAGATCACAGCCCCAGGGGCCGCATGCGGCCCGCGTGCCGCGTGCTTGAGACCCCTGATCTATGTGTAGTTTATTCCATAGAAACAAATACGTAATTATTTTCATGTGCTTTATAGACCTGGAATGAATAGGATATAAATGAAGTTTATAGTGGAATGAACACATATTCCATAGCAACAGATGCCTAATTAAACTACACATAGATACTGTTCATTCCAGGTCTATCAAGCAGAGGAATTTCCAAAAACATCTGTTTATATGGAGTTTGTGTTTATTTCCTCCTCACCTCCATCTGTTCAAGCATAAAAAAAATCATTATGCCCTTTTTTAGATTATCTTTACATTACTAATGTTCATTCTTTTACTTCATTAGTTTTCAACATTCTTTGGTATGTCCCCCTGGACAGAGCGCTTGACGTCTCTGTCCATATCTGGATAGGGACATCAGGGGCAACTCCTGAAGTGGAATCTCCATGTGGCCGGTGATTCCACTTCAGGAGTTTCCCCCGATGACACTGTCCATAGATGGACAGAGACATCAAGCGCTCTGTCCAGGAGCGGAATCCCCGAACACACGGGGATTCCGCTTCTTCAGGGAGCTAAAGTGGGGCTAGCACATAGAGCAGGGACCTCGCTACAGCAGTAGCAGCCACTGCAGCTGCTAGCGACGCCATCGGCAATGGTAGGTGTCGCCGCTAGCAACCGCTACTGCTGCTATTGTGGTAGCGACGCCTGAAGAAGCGCCAGGGCAGAAAGGAGGGAGTCATCACTGTGCCCCACAGCCGTGACACACTGTACACCCCTGCACATAGCAGGGACCGCGCTACAGCAGTAGCAGCCGCTGCAGTTGCTAGAGGCCCCATCGCCAATGGTAGGTGTCGCCGCTAGCAACCGCTATGGCTGCTATTGCGGTAGCGACGCCTGAAGAAGCGCCAGGGCAGAAAGGAGGGAGTCATCACTGTGCCCCACAGCCGTGACACACTGTACACCCCTGCACATAGCAGGGACCTCGCTACAGCAGTAGCAACCGCTGCAGTTGCTAGCAGCGCCATCGCCAATGGTAGGTGTCTCCGCTAGCAACCGCTATGGCTGCTATTGCTGTAGCGACGCCTGAAGTAGCGCCAGGGCAGAAAGGAGGGAGTCATCACTGTGCCCCACAGCCGTGACACACTGTACACCCCTGCACATAGCAGGGACCTCGCTACAGCAGTAGCAGCCGCTGCAGTTGCTAGCGGCGCCATCGCCAATGGTAGGTGTCGCCGCTAGCAACCGCTTTGGCTGCTATTGCTGTAGCGACGCCTGAAGAAGCGCCAGGGCAGAAAGGAGGGAGTCATCACTGTGCCCCACAGCCGTGACACACTGTACACCCCTGCACATAGCAGGGACCTCGCTACAGCAGTAGCAGCCGCTGCAGTTGCTAGCGGCGCCATCGCCAATGGTAGATGTCGCCGCTAGCAACCGCTATGGCTGCTATTGCTGTAGCGACGCCTGAGGAAGCGCCAGGGCAGAAAGGAGGGAGTCATCACTGTGCCCCACAGCCGTGACACACTGTACACCCCTGCACATAGCAGGGACCTCGCTACAGCAGTAGCAGCCGCTGCAGCTGCTAGTGGCGCCATCGGCAATGGTAGGTGTCGCCGCTAGCAACCGCTATGGCTGCTATTGCTGTAGCGACGCCTGAAGAAGCGCCAGGGCAGAAAGGAGGGAGTCATCACTGTGCCCCACAGCCGTGACACACTGTACACCCCTGCACATAGCAGGGACCTCGCTACAGCAGTAGCAGCCGCTGCAGCTGCTAGCGGCGCCATCGGCAATGCTAGGTGTCGCCGCTAGCAACCGCTATGGCTGCTATTGCGGTAGCGACGCCTGAAGAAGCGCCAGGGCAGAAAGGAGGGAGTCATCACTGTGCCCCATAGCCGTGACACACTGTACACCCCTGCACATAGCAGGGACCGCGCTACAGCAGTAGCAGCCGCTGCAGCTGCTAGCGGCGCCATCGGCAATGGTAGGTGTCGCCGCTAGCAGCCGCTATGGCTGCTATTGCTGTAGCGACGCCTGAAGAAGCGCCGGGGTTGGAAAGTACTCTCATTCGCCGGGCCAGGGGGATTTGGGAAGGGAGCCATCACTGCGCCCCCTTCCACCGACTGTACACAACAGCCGTGACATGCTGTACCCCTGCACATAGCAGGGACGAAGCTACAGCAGTAGCAGCCGCTGCAGCTGCTAGCGGTGCCATCGGCAATGGTAGTTGTCGCCGCTAGCAGCCGCTATGGCTGCTATTGCTGTAGCGACGCCTGAAGAAGCGCCGGGGTTGGAAAGTACTCTCATTCGCCGGGCCAGGGGGATTTGGGAAGGGAGCCATCACTGCGCCCCCTTCCACCGACTGTATACAACAGCCATGACACGCTGTACCCCTGCACATAGCAGGGACGAAGCTACAGCAGTAGCAGCCGCTGCAGCTGCTAGCGGCGCCATCGGCAATGGTAGATGTCGCCGCTAGCAGCCGCTATGGCTGCTATTGCTGTAGCGACGCCTGAAGAAGCGCCGGGGTTGGAAAGTACTCTCATTCGCCGGGCCAGGGGGATTTGGGAAGGGAGCCATCACTGCGCCCCCTTCCACCGACTGTACACAACAGCCGCGACACGCTGTACCCCTGCACATAGCAGGGACGAAGCTACAGCAGTAGCAGCCGCTGCAGCTTCTAGCGGCGCCATCGGCAATGGTAGATGTCGCCGCTAGCAGCCGCTATGGCTGCTATTGCTGTAGCGACGCCTGAAGAAGCGCCGGGGTTGGAAAGTACTCTCATTCGCCGGGCCAGGGGGATTTGGGAAGGGAGCCATCACTGCGCCCCCTTCCACCGACTGTACACAACAGCCGTGACACGCTGTACCCCTGCACATAGCAGGGACCTGGCTACAGCAGTACCCCCACAGTTTACCTCCAGAACAGGGCTTCTTCTCTATGGGATACACTCCTCCTCCTTACATGCACTCTGCGATGTGAGGAGGAGGAGAGAGTGCGCGAGTCACGGTAGACCCGGCCATCACTCGGAACACATTCCGGTGATGGCCGGGTATTACCCGGCCCCATAGACTTCTATGGGAGCCGGGCGGCCGGGTACCCGGGCGAAAATAGAGCATGTCCTATTTTTTGACGGGCGGTTTTCCCGGCCGTCAAAAAATCGGTCATGTGAATAGCCCCATTAGGGGTCTATTATTCCTAATGCAGCCGGGTGCCGGCCGATTTATGAACGGCCGGCACCCGACCGGGAATCCCTGTCGTGTGAATCCCGCCTTAGATATGTACCTGAATTTGAGATTCCACCACTATTCTCTTACATTCAAAGAATTTCAAAGACAGACTGGTTAGGGCATCCTTTGAGCCCAAAGTCGAAAAAACAGGACAACGTTTCCTGACAGAAAGTAACACAGGGTGCTATCCCTGTTTATCCTGTGTGAATTGCCACTATTAGGGTATGTTCACACGAGGGCGTCCGTTACGGCTGAAATTACGGGGATGTTTCAGCCTGAAAACATCCCCGTAATTTGAGCCGTAACGGCATGTGCAGGCGCTTGAACGCCGCGTCCATTACGGCCGTAATTGGCGCTGCTATTCATTGAAGTCAATGAATAACGGCTCCAATTACGGCCAAAGAAGTGACAGGTCACTTCTTTGACGCGGGCGTCTATTTACGCGCCGTCTTTTGACAGCGGCGCGTAAATTACGCCTCGTGTGAACAGACAAACGTCTGCCCATTGCTTTCAATGGGCAGATGTTTGTCAGCGCTATTGAGGCGCTATTTTCGGACGTAATTCGGGGCAAAAATGCCCGAATTACGTCCGTAAATAGGCCTTGTGAACATACCCTATGATTAAAAGACGCTCCTTTACACATCCCATTACGGACAAGACAACCCAAATCAAGCATTATCTCACCTGTAACTCCTCATTTGTGATTTACTTACTGGAATGTCCCTGCGGACTGTGGTACATTGGGGAGACCACCCTAGAAAGGTGCGACTCAACAACCATCGTTTCACCATTAGAAATAAAAGGTTAGACTTGCCTGTTTCTAAGCACTTCGCTGAAATGAACCATACGGAGAAACAGTTAAAATTCAGGATAATCGACCACATCCCACCCCTACGTCAAGGTGGTGACAGAGTGGCTTTTTAAAAAAAACGGGAACTCGAATGGATATTCAGGCTGAATACCCTTAGACCCTATGGCCTTAGGGTATGTGCACACACACTAATTACGTCCGTAATTGACGGACGTATTTCGGCCGCAAGTACCGGACCGAACACAGTGCAGGGAGCCAGGCTCTTAGCATCATACAGGAGAAAACGGGTGGTTTGGATCCAGCGTAGCTGCAAATAAAAAGGAACTTGTTCCAAGTTTAATGAAGATGTTTAAAAGAGGTCAATCAGGGTGATGTCCTCGAGTGCTGGGAGAGAAATGAGAGGATTGAGGAAGCCTACGCGTTTCAAACGCTAGCTGCTTTCTTAATCATGGCTGGACAATGATTAAGAACGCAGCTAGCGTTTGAAACGCGTAGGCTTCCTCAATCCTCTCATTTCTCTCCCAGCACTCGAGGACATCACCCTGATTGACCTCTTTTAAACATCTTCATTAAACTTGGAACAAGTTCCTTTTTATTTGCAGCTACGCTGGATCCAAACCACCCGTTTTCTCCTGTATCTCACACAACGCGTGCCGACGCGAGGATCCGTGCGGAGACCATAGTACACCAACCTGTACATACTAGGTGAGCTGGAGGTTCCTCTCCTCTTTTTTTCTACATATTTCTCGGCTCTTAGCATCATACTTATGTACGATGCTAGGAGTCCCTGCCTCTCCGTGGAACTACTGTCCCGTACTGAAAACATGATTACAGTACGGGACAGTTGTCCTGCAGAGAGGCAGGGACTCCTAGCGTCGTACATAACTATGATACTAGGAGCCCGGCTCCCTGCACTGTGTTCGGTCCGGTACTTGCGGCCGAAATACGTCCGTCAATTACGGACGTAATTAGTGTGTGTGCACATACCCTTAATGTTGATTTCAAGGTGGGCGCTGCTGGTTTAGGTTGAGGACTCCTTTGGATCCCACTTATGTGCTCTCTTACCTTCGCTCACTAATGGTTTAGACATGTACTGACATTCTTTACATTTCTTTTATCAAATTGTATTTTGTTATTCAATAATATTTCTCTATTATTATTTTCTAGGGATTCGTTTTCCCTGCTTGCTTCCGGGAGTTTGACCCTCACCCCCGTTGGACACACATACAAATTATGTTTCCCGACTTTTTTCAGTCTGGCAACTGTATTCATTATTTTGTCACCAGATATGCCGTACCAGGACCAAATAGTTTGCATTATCATTATTATTCTGTTTATGGTAACTCAATAATTAAAGCATATTTATTACACTTGATGTCTCTGTGTTTTTGCATTCTTGAATTGGAAGTGCCTCCACAATATCTACACTACCACCCTATACAGACACTGGAGGTTGGGATACTCACTTATGTGTACACGAATGAGTTATCCCTTTTTCCTTTGTACCCCTAGGAGTGGACCCCATCACGTGGGGACCCTGCGACGGGTTGTGTTCTGTGCAATTGGGTCCTGGTTTTTAATAAGTATTAGGCCTTCCTAGGGTTCCCCCCTTTTGCTATTTTCATAGGACATAAGTGTTATAGTTTTAAACGGGAATGTCACCCAGCTTTCCCAGACTCCTGAATGGCAAATCTGCCTAAGTATGCAGTAATACCGCAGTGGTTAGTAACATTGTCTTGAAAATTGGTTACACACTAGTTATGATTACTTACCTGGTCCTGTTATCTCCAGTTCTTGGTACTTTTTCTTCTTTTCTTTCCTCTTTTACCCTGCCGCACTGAAAACAACATATAAGCGGTGCGCATGCGCAGTACGTTTGTACTGTCATCGCCCGTCTCCTCCCCTTATGCATCACGTGCGCGCATGCGCATACGTGAGCCGGGGACGCTGATGTAGTGAGTTTCTGTTCATTGATTGTTGTCCAACGGTGAGTATCGTCTTTCCTGTACTGTACCTTTTATTGTAAATCTGCCACTTCACCAATGTTTACTTTACACTGTATACACTGTACCGCTATACACACTGCACCGCTATACACACTGCACCGCTATACACACTGTTATAACAGAGGGCTCTCTGCGCAGATGCCTCACACTCACTTAGGTTGTTATGTAGTAACCACAGTAACCACTAATGGATCACCTGTGTTCCTACTTGTTAACTCAGGTTGAATCACTGATTGTATTACCACACTGGGTTATATATACCCTGTTAAGATTGTTGGTCATTGCTTGACAAAGATCCCATAGCGACAGATCGAAACATTGCCTGCCTGGGGTGAAGAAACACACCACTTTTTTTCACCAATTTCCTTGGAGTGCTGCCTCTTCTTTTTTTGGGATTTCATTAACAAGGGTTCCTAGCCTCAACCTAGGAGGCCTGCACCCACTGCTGTTGCTGTGCTGCTTTATTCTTTTTCTCATTATGTGTGTATATATATATATATATATATATATTTTTTTTTTTATTTTATTTAGAAGATTATATACATATATATGTATGCACGAGGGCAGTGGCGTAACTACCGCCGTAGCAGCAGTAGCGGCTGCTACGGGGCCCGCGGCATGGGGGGGGGGCCGTGTCGCCCGCCGGCACGGCCCCCCACCATGGCCGGAGGCTCCGCTAGCAGCCGCTATGGCTGCTACAGCGGGACGCCACTGAACACTACGGCAGAGCAGGGAGGTATCTCCCCGCTCTGCCATTACACAAAAGACATGTATCCTCTATCCACAGGATCTCCACAGGATAGGGGATACATGTGTGATCGTTGGCAGCGATAGGGAGAATGGGGGACTGAAAGTCCCCTGAAGTTCTCCATCACAAACCTCGGACTTCCGGGGTCTGTGTCGGCAGCTCCGTAGAAATGAATAGAGCGCCGGTCGCGCTTGTGCGCATGCGTGACCAGCGCTCCTTTCATTTTTAGTGAGCATTGCAGACGCCGGAAGTCAGAGGTTAGTCATGGAGAACTTGGGGGACTTTCGGTCCCCCGTTCTCCCTATCGCTGCCGGCGATCACACATGTATCCCCTATCCTGTGGATAGGGGATACATGTCTTTTGTCGGACACGCTGTAGGTCGCATTTTTTTGGGAGGGGGGACGCTGTATGGCGTTCCCTACAGGGGGGGGGGCGCTGTATGGCGTTCCCTACAGGGGGGGGGCGCTGTATGGCGTTCCCTACAGGGGGGGGCGCTGTATGCCGTTCCCTACAGGGGGGGGCGCTGTATGGCGTTCCCTACAGGGGGGGCGCTGTATGGCGTTCCCTATAGGGGGGGGCTCTGTATGGCGTTCCCTACAGGGGGGGGCGCTGTATGGCGTTCCCTACAGGGGGGGCACTGTATGGCGTTCCCTACAGGGGGGGCACTGTATGGCGTTCTCTACAGGGGGGGCTGTATGGCATTACCTACAGGGGGGGCTGTATGCCATACAGCCCCCACTGTAGGGAACGCCATACAGCCCCCCTGTAGGGAACGCCATACAGCATCCCCCCCTGTAGGGAACGCCATACAGACCCCCCTGTAGATAACGCCATACAGACCCCCCCTGTAGATAACGCCATACAGCCCCCTCTGTAGATAACGCCATACAGCCCCCACTGTAGATAACGCCATACAGCCCCCTCTGTAGATAACGCCATACAGCCCCCTCTGTAGATAACGCCATACAGCCCCCGCTGTAGATAACGCCATACAGACCCCCTGTAGATAACACCATACAGCCCCCTCTGTAGATAACACCATACAGCCCCCCCTGTAGATAACGCCATACAACCCCCCTGTAGCTAACGCCATACAACCCCCCTGTAGCTAACGCCATACAGCCCTCTCTGTAGATAACGCCATACAGCCCCCTCTGTAGGTAACGCCATACAGCCCCCTCTGTAGGTAACGCCATACAGCCCCCTCTGTAGGTAACGCCATACAGCCCCCTCTGTAGGTAACGCCATACAGCCCCCTCTGTAGATAACGCCATACAGACCCCCCTGTAGATAACGCCATACAGCCCCCTCTGTAGATAACGCCATACAGACCCCCCTGTAGATAACGCCATACAGCCCCCTCTGTAGATAACGCCATACAGCCCCCCTGTAGATAACGCCATACAGCCCCCTCTCTAGATAACGCCATACAGCCCCCTCTCTAGATAACGCCATACAGCCCCCTCTGTAGATAACGCCATACAGCCCCCTTTGTAGATATCTACAGAGGGGGCTGTATGGCGTTATCTACAGGGGGGCTGTATGGCGTTATCTACAGAGGGGGCTGTATGGCGTTATCTACGGGGGGGGGGGCTGTAAAAAAAAAGGCACTATCTACAAGGGGGGGGGGTGTGTGACACCCAGGGGAGGGGGGGCCCCAGTCAAAAGTTTGCTATGGGGCCCAGTCTTTCCTAGTTACGCCCCTGCACGAGGGCAGAAGTCATCTTTGTGTAAGTGTCATATTGTCATAGTGTCCTGGATGTTATACATGGCAGTTGGACAGGGTAAGACAGGTAAGTTATGTAGATTAGAACAACAGACTTGCGTATATTATAATTATTATAGTTAATATTTTATCTGTTTTCCTCAAAAAACACATCATGTTTACTACCTCACTCATGGTTGTAGCAGTTTGCTTACAATTCTATCCCCCATTCGTGCCTTTGGTAAAGTCTATCCACATCAGTCCCTCTCTCCTTTCCTAGCCCATGTACAGCTCCCATGCACTATTCACATTCCTTAATCACCTCACACCATCTTATCCCGCTGCTCAACACAAAAGTTGCTCTTGTAAATCACTGAACAATCCGATTCTCTCCATTCTCCTGCTACTAGCTGCAGGGACATCTCTCCTAACCCTGGTCCTCCCTTTTCTTCTGCTAAGCTCAACCCCTTACCTGCCACACATAGAAATCCTGCTAATGTTCTGAACATTCATTGTATATCTTCACCTGTCTCTTAACGTTGCGCTCTGGAATTCTCGGCCCATTTGCAACAAACTCACCTTTATTCATGACTTATTCCTTTCTAACTCTCTCAAACTCCTGGCCCTTACAGAAACATGGCTACACCTGTCTGACACGGCTTCCCCTGCTGCTCTATCTTATGGTGGTCTCTACTTCTCTCATACCCCAGACCTGAGAACAGGCAAGGTGGAGGAGTCCCTCACTGGTTCCCCGCAGTCCATGACACACTGCATTCCTCTCCTCCTCCCCCCCTTCTTTCTTTAGATTTCCTAATTTTTCTAAATTTATTATAAAGGATCCCTTATTTTGGGACCGTCTATGGGCTGGTTGTTTTACCAACTCTTTATTCGATTGCCTACCCCCTCTCGGATCCCTATACTAGTCAGCTTATTTGATTAGTAGTATTTTCTAAAAATTATTAAATATTTAATTTTTTTATTTATTTATTATTTATTTTTTATTTATTAATTCATTAATTAATTTTTTTTTTTCCATTCCCCCTCTCCACCTCCCCTTTCTTATAGGGGGTACCTCCCCCAGCCCATTTGTGGAATTTAGCTTTTGATTGGCTTTAGATTCTCTATGTGAATTTTTGTTTAGCATTTTAAATTAGAAGATACTTATCTTCAAAAAGTATGTAATTTTTATATTTAGACATTTTTATTGCTGTAATAAACAAGTACAGTGTTGTTCTGATACATGGAGGTTCTGATTATTCCATGAAAGCACAGTCTATAATACATTTCAATGGATTTGATATATTTGAATATAATTGGGTAATATACCTTTAAATGTATCCCTATAAATTGTTGCATGCTGGGAAATGTGATCCATCGGCTCTGAAGAAGTCCAATGGGGATGAAACGCGTAAGTCACACCCTATTTTGCAGCTGTGATTGGCGTCATCACACTGCGTCCTTCCAGCGTGTCTAACTGCCACAGCACGCTGATGAACATATTACTCTGTTTGCCTTCCTGGTCTGCAGAAACCAGGCTCCATATGCTCGGACCAAATTAAAAATGCGAGGTGCCTCGCTACCTTCAACTAAAAGATTATTTTCCAAGGACTTGAAAGGTATTTGAGTGGATGATCTATCTACACGTTTGGACGAACATATCAATGCCTTTAATGTTTAACAGCTGCCGAAGAAAGGGGCCGTATAGTGCCATGTCTTGAGCTGAATGAACTTCATAAATAGATGAGTACTATTTAACCCTCTACTGCTTAGCATTCAATTAATGCAGGAGTTTGTGGCTAATAAGGGTGTTTGGAAATTGTCCCATTCGAACTTTCTGGATGTAAGGAGATTTACTCTCTGAAATAGGAGAGTCTGTGAAATACATGCACTTCAATATCTGAACAAAGTGGATGGTTAAAGCTTGTCATAATATTTATCTTGGGAATTTGTTGTTCCTCGATTATCTCCACTTTGATATGTGGATAGACTACATCCGAATGAATTCAAACTGTTTCTTGTATGATTTCCATTCCACTATAACTTCCTAAACTTTGTCAAGCTATCCTGTACAATGGTACATCTCTCATATCTAGTACACACTGCTTTACGATACTAAATTATGTGTATGTTTGGGGCATTTTTTTGTATGCAAATTGTATGTTCAATGCCAAAATTGGTTTCTGGTACTCTACATATACATCTGGCCAGGTTGTATTTTAAATTGTATTTATTCGTATTGCACTATGTTTGGTAATTCATTCTACCTCACTTTATATATTTTCAATTAAACATTTATACAATTTTCTATTAGCTCTGATGCGTGCTTGATATGTCCTAGATAAAAAAAAATATTTTTTCTTTTTCTATACTTCTTTCCCCACACTGCACTTTCCAGGTCATTCCCCCTGTACCCTCACTCACATTTCCATCCTTTGAAGTCCACACCCTCAGACTCCTTTGCCCATTCTTCCTCCGAGTGGCAGTGTCTACAGTCTCCAGGGCTCACTGGGATAATTTTCCTGCCTAACTTCCACAATTCCTATCCTCTGAAACACCCACTCTTATCATGGGTCATTTTAACATCCACCTTGATAGCCCAATCTCTTCATCTGCCTCCCAGTTTCTATTTTTAACCTCCTCCCTAGGCCTTTCACAACTTACTAATTCCTCTAAACATGAAGATGGGCATTCACTTGGTCTGCTCTTCCTCTGACTCTGCTCAGTATCTGACTTTATGAACTCTCCTTTCCCGCTCTCTGACCACAAGCTTCTCTCCTTTACTATCAAAAATGATTTGCCTCCTCAGGTCATGCCTACCCATCAGACATAGAGAAGTCTACATGAAATTAACACTTAACAACTCATAGACAGTCCTCATTGTCCCCTATCTCTTCCATCTCATGTCCCAATCTGGCTGCCAAACATTACAATAACATTCTCAAAAATGCTTTGGATGAAGTAGCCCCCCCTACACTCCGAGCCACCCGACACAGACGACGACAACCCTGGCACACGGCTCAATCCCGCTTTCTTCAGTGGTGCTCGAGATGCGCCGAACGTCTGTGGAGAAAATCGCTTTTGTCAGCAGATTTCCTCCATTACAAATTTATGCTCAAAACTTACAACTCTGCCATCCACCGTGCAAACAAGTCTATGTCACCCCCTCATCCACACTATCTAATAACCCAAAACGACACTCTGATACTTTTCATTCCCTCCTTAGTCTTAAAGTGCAGACACCAATCAAAGATCTCAGTGCTGAAGACCTGGCTACTTATTTTAAAGTTAAAATTGGCAACATCTGGCATGATATCATCTCGCAGTCCCCTAGTATCATCGATCCCCTTCCCTCCCGCACTCCATCTTCTTCACTTTCAGCATTTGATCCAATAACAGAAGAAGAAGTCCCTAGGCGCCTCTCTTTTTCTCGTCCGACTACCTGCCCTAGTGACCCTATCCCCTCACACCTCATGCAGTCTCTCTCCCGGGCTGTCAACAGTCACCTGACTAAAATATTTAACCTCTCTTTTTCTTCTGGAATCTTTTCCTCCTCTTTTAAACATGCCATTATAAACCCATTACTGAAAAAAACAATTCTTGACCCGTCCTGCGCTGCTAACTACCGACTGATCTCCAATCTCCCCTTCGTCTCTAATCTTCTTGTAAGCTTGGTCTACTCTCGCCTTATTCGCTATCTCTCTGCTAACTCTATTCTTGACCCTTTACAATCTGGTTTCCGCACTCCACAGAAACTGCCCTTACTAAAGTCTCATACGATCTGCTGACGGCTAGATCTAACGGCAAATACTCTCTACAGATTCTTCTGGATCTCTCTGCAGCCTTTGACTCTGTAGACCACCAACTCCTACTTAATATGCTCCACTATATTGGTCTTAATGACATGGCTCTCTCTTGGTTTTCTTCCTATCTCTCTGACCCCTCACTCAGTGTCTTTTGCTGGTTCTACTTCTCCTCAGGGATCAGTCCTAGGTCCGCTCCTCTTTTCTATCTACACACAGCCCCTATTAGAAAAACCATCAGCAGATTTGGCTTCTGGTACCATCTCTATGCTGATGACCCAATTATGACATCACCCCTGCTCCAATTCAAAATACCAGTGATTGTCTGTCCCCTGTCTCTAACATCATGTCCTCTCTATATCTAAAACTGAATCTTTCTAAGGCCTCATTTACACGAACGTATTATACGCGCGTGCGACGCGCGTGCTTTGCACGCATGTCGTACGCACCTATATTAGTCAATGGGGCTGTTTAGACGATGCGTGAATTGCGCTCAGCGCGTGTGCGCAGAAAAAAACTCACGACATGTTCTATAATCGTGCGTTTTTCGCGCACTCACGCACCCATTGAAGTCAATGGGTGCGTGAAAACCACGCATGCCGCACGGAAGCACTTCCGTGCGAACTGCGTGATTCGCGCAAGAGCTGTCAAACTCCTGAATGTAAACAGAAAAGCACCACGTGCTTTTCTGTTTACAAACATCCAAACGGAGTGTCAAATTCGAGATGAGCGCACCGAACTTCACCGGGTTCGGCCAAACTCGTTTTGACCGAAACCGGTAAAAAATGTTCGGGTACGCGACGTCAGGAGACAGTCACTGTCCACGGTGCTGAAAGCGTTAAACTGGTTCAGCACCATGGACAGTGACTTCCGCTCCGAAAATCCATGAACCTGTAAAAAAAAAAAAGACGTTCTGACTTACCGATAACTCCGGTCCGACCTCCCGGGATGACCGTTCAGTCCAAATG
Organism: Rhinoderma darwinii; assembly: GCF_050947455.1. NCBI lineage: Eukaryota > Metazoa > Chordata > Amphibia > Anura > Rhinodermatidae > Rhinoderma > Rhinoderma darwinii. The sequence continues at coordinate 641,899,376 of NC_134687.1, read as the reverse complement.
ACAGCTGCAGCCAATCACAGGCCAAGCACAGGCTGCAGCCAATCACAGGCTGCAGCGGTCTCATGGACTGCGGCGTCATCCTGGGAGGTGGGGCCGGATGGCAAGAGAGGGACGCGTCACCAAGGCAACGGCCGGGAGCCCGGACTGGGGGAAGCAGGAAGTTCTTGGTAAGTATGAAAGTCTTTTTATATTCACAGGTTGGTGTATATTGTGATCGGCATTCACTGTCGAGGGTGCTGAAAGAGTTACTGCCGATCAGTTAGCTCTTTCAGCACCTTGGACAGTGACGGGCCTCGACTACCTCATCTCTATGATGGCGGCTGCGTGAAAATCACGCAGCCGCGCATCATGACACACGGAGCAGTCAAATGCCTTTTGCGCGTTTAAAACGCAACAAGGCTGCGTATACGCAGTGCATACGCCATACAAACGTGCGCAAAACGCAGCGTTTTTTGCGCGCGCAAAACGCACACGCTCGTGTAAATGAGGCCTAAACCTTATGTCTCCATCTCAGTGTGTGGTATTACCAGAACTTCTAGGCAGCACGCCTGCTGTCTTGGGGTAATTTTCAACTCAGATCTTTCCTTTATTTCGCACATTTAATCACTTATACGCTCCTGTCACTTTCACCTCAAAAACATCTTCAGAATCTGCCTTTTTCTTACTGTGGAAACAGCCAAAACTCTCATTTTTGACTCTCATCTTGACTACTGTAACTCATTACTAATTGTCTTCCCCACACTGAACTTTCCCCTCTTCAATCTATCCTTAATGCAGCAGCCAGGCTCTTCTTTGTGATCAACCGCTACACCAACGTCTCTACCAGTGGCATAACTATAGGGGTCGCAGCGGTCGCAGTTGCGACCGGGCCCCCGCTGCCACACAGCGCGCTAGTGATTAAATAAATTCTCTGTCGCTTCCTGGTTACGGGCTGGTCTCCTTGACGTCACGGACACATGTACACTCAGTGTACCATGTGACCGTGATGTCACATGTGGGTCGTTCCAGCCAGCTTGAAAGAGCTGGCGCGGAAGATCCTGCAGGTGAGCTGCAGAGGGGGCCCGTAATGTATTGTATTGTACTGTCTGTGTTTGCAGTGGAGAGGGGGGCCGTTAAATTACAGCACCTCCTCTCTCCACCGCAAACTGCAGATTACAATACATTACAAACTGTCTGTCGCAACTTCCTGGGGGGTCGTGTGAAGACCTCCGGGGGGTCGTGAGTCACTCACCGTCGTCCCGGTTGCATTCAATGCTGGAGCAAGGAGCTGACGGCTCCTTGCTCCAGAATTCACTGTGCCCGGAGCAGCTCGATGCAGACAGGCGCGTTGTAGTGACATAATTGCGCCAGTCTGCACCGAGTCACTCATAGCATGGACCAAAGGAGGAGACGGATCCTCCACCCGGTGTGGGAATGGGGATAGGTAAGTAACTTTATTAATTTTATATTATGCACATATGGCTGCATTATACTGTATGGGGGCTGATATTGGGGGCATTATACTGTATGGGGGTGGATATTGGGGGAATTATACTATGGGGAGCTGATAAGGGGGTATTAAACTGTATGGGTAGCTGATATGGGGGCATTATACTGTTTGGGGGCAGCTATGGGGGGCATTATACTGTATGGGGGAAGCTATGGGGAGCATTATACTGTGTGGGGGAAGCTCTGGGGGGCATTATACTGTATGGGAGCAGCTATGGGGAGCATTATAGTGTATGGGGGCATTATACTGTGTGGAGGTAGCTATGGAGGCATTATACTGTGTGGGGGCATTATATTGTGGAGGCAGCTATGGGGGCCATTATACTGTGTGAGCATCCATGGGGGCTGTTGGGCAAGGTGGCTGGGCATAGGCATGCACAGGGGTCTTGTGGTGTTGGGGTAGGGTGGCCCAAGCTGAATTCTTGCACCAGGGCCCAAAAGCCTTTAGGTACGCCTTTGGCCTCTACCCTGTGCCAGTCACTGCACTGGATGCCCTTTCCCTTCAGAATTAAATTCTAACTTATTACTCTCACCCACAAAGCTCTCCACAGTTCTGCACTTCCTTACATCTCCTCCCTCATCAATGCTTACAACCCTACCAGTGCTCTACGTGCTGCAAACCACCTTAGATTAACATCCTCCATAATCCAAACCTCCTATTCCCGTCTCAAAGACTTCTCTCATACTGCACCAATCCTCTAGAATGCACTAACCCAGACAATCCGATTCCAGACATCCACAGTTTTAAGCGTGCCCTGAAAACACATCTTTTCAACAACGCCTATAACATTCTAACATTCCCTAATCTGACTCCTTTACTTGGCCCCCCTTTTAGATTAGTCATCAGAACCTGACCCCTTCATTCGGCAGTATCCCCCATACTCCATGCACCCTAATACACTTCATGTCTGTCATACACAGATATTCTCTGAGCCCGCGCCATACGCCGTGGGTGTCAGCTGTGTATTACAGTTGACACCCGGACTAACGGACAGAACAGGGATCGCTGAAAACTTTATGTAACTATTTTTAACACTATTTATTAGTTCCCCTAGGGGATTTGAACCAGAGATAGTCAGATCGCTGGTTCAATACACTGCAATACTAATGTATCATAGTGTATTGTAATTTTCACAGGCTCCTGGTGCCCCTCCCAAAATCTGACACTGAGCCTAGTGCATGGCCGGAATCATAGAACATATTGTAGACAACTTCTAAGTGCAGTCACAGCTCCCTCAGCTCCTGCACTATGTATAACACATTGTCTGACGTGTAACTGTAATGTAGAACTAAGGAGGAACCTCACCTTAACAAAACCTCCCAATTCACTTTCTAATATCATTATTACTTACCTGTGGTAACACCTCCTGGAATTTCCTCCTCCACTTTACTCTTACACGGTTGATCGCCCCTCACCCGCTCTTCTTTTGCTTCATCCTCTGCTTTATTATTAGTCAGATCTTCCTCCTGATTTCACATATGTAACAATTCAGTACAATACAGCAGAGAGTGCCAAGAATCTAACACATCAAAATAAGAAACCACCAAAATCTATGACCGCAAGACCCAAAAGCTCCGCACCTCCCTATATAGATATGGTATAGGGCTCAGCTTCATCTACCTGATGATTCTCTGGGACATTGTGATATTCTTCTGGACAGTCCTGGGAATACAGAGGACTGGGACATCTCTCTGGTGGACTTCTCCTACTGGAACCATCTGTAGGAAACACACAGTGACTGAATACATGACTACTGCATATCTGTCTATATATCAGACACTTCTCTCTACACTTCTATGTTTACTGATCAGAGCTGGAATTACAATGTTGAGGTCCTCACTACCTGTGTTGAGGTCTCTGCGTTTTGTTAGCTGCAGGCCTCAAGTAGACTGTGGCCCACCAGAGCAAATGGCGGGAAACCTTCGGCTCCCTGTTCCGCCATAGAATTGAACTGTATCCGTGTTCTGTGGACGCGGATACAGTTAAAATTGGCGGGACACAGGGCGCTTCTGTTTTAAGAGTTCCCTGAAAACAAAAAAAGTGTCAGGGCGTCAACTGCTTATTAGCCTCTTAAAGGCTGTGTGCACCGTTATAGACAATATTTTTTATACATTTTTATTAACCCCTTCACGACAGCCATACGGCTATATATATATGTTCCAACAGCCTATGCCCCGGGCAGTTCTTACACATATAAACGTTGGCAGAATGGAACGGGGTTTAACCCCTTCAGGACGCAGCCTGTTTTGGCCTTGTGGCACAGCTGATTTTTTCAAATCGGACCTTTTGTCACTTTATGTGGTAATAACTTGGGAATACTTTTACCTATCCAAGCGATTCTGAGACTGTTTTCTCGTGACATATTGTACTTTATGATAGTGGAAAAATTTAGTCGATAAATTCAATATTTATTCGTGTAAAGCACCAAAATTTAGAGAAAATTTTAAAAAATGTGCATTTTTCTAAATTTAAATGTATCTGCTTGTAAAACAGATAGTAGTACCACACAAAATAGTCACTACTTACTATTTCCCATATGTGTACTTTATATTTGCATAGTTTTTTGAACATCCTTTTATTTTTTTAGGACGTTACAAGGCTTAGAACTTTAGCAGCAATTTTTCACATTTTCAAGAAAATTTCAAGTCTATTTTTACATGTACCAGTTTAGTTCTGAAGTGGTTTTGAGGGGCCCATATATTAGAAAGTCCCCATAATTCACCCCATTTTAAAAACTGCACCCCTCAAAGTATTCAAAACAGCGTTCAGAAAGTTTCTTAACCCTTTAGGCGTTTCACAGGAAATAAAGCAAGTAGAGGTGAAATGTACAAATTTCTTTTTTTTTTGCCGAAATTGATTTGTAATAAATAAAATTCTGTAACACAGAAGGTTTTACCAGAGAAACACAACTCAATATTTATTGCCCAGGTCCTGCAGTTTTTAGGAATATCCCACATGTGGCCCTAGTGCCGTAATGGACAGAAACACCGGCCTCAGAAGCAAAAGAGCATCTACAGGCTTTTGGGGCCTGCTTATTTTTAGATTATATTTTAGGCACCATGTCGAGTTTGAAGAGGTCTTGTGGTGCCAAAACAGTGAAAACTCCCCAAAAGTGACCCCATTTTGGAAACTAGACCCCCTCAAGGAATTTATCTAGGGGTATAGTTAGCACTTTGACCCCACAGGTATTTTGCTATATTTATTGGAGTTAGTCTGTGAAAATGAAAATCGACTTTTTGTTCTGAAAAAACATAGAAATTTGTAATATTTACAAGGAATAAAGAAGATAAACATTTGTAAAGCATCTTCTCCCGATTACGGAAATACCCCATATGTGGTAATAAACTGATGTTTGGACACACAGCAGGGCTCAGAAGGGAGGGAGCAGCGCCATTTGGATTTTAGAGCGCAAATTTTGCTGGATTGGTTTTTAGTGCCATGTCGCAATTACAACGCCCTGGGAGGGGAAAAAAACTGTGGAAACCCCTCAAAAGTGACCCCATTTGGGAAATTACACCCCTCAAGGAATTTTTGTAGGGCTATAGTAAGCATTTATACCACACAGGTTTTTACAGAATTTAGTAGAATTAGGCCGTGAAAATGAATATAAACATTTTTGTCCACTAAAATGTTGCATTTTTTCATTTTCACAAGGGATAAAGGAGAAAAAGTTGCCCTAAATTTGTAACGCAATCTCTCCCGAGTATGACAATACCCCACATCTGGTAATAATTTATTTTTTTAATAGAAATTAATTAACCTTTGCAGGACTAATCCTTTTTTGCTTTTTCATTTTAGTTTTTCACTCCACGCCTTCCAAATGCCATAACTTCTTTATTTTTCCATAAATTGAGCGGTGTGAGGGCTTATTTTTGGCAGGACGAACTGTAGTTTTTATTGGTACCATTTTTTCGTACATACAAAGTTTTGATCACTTTTTATTACATTTAATTTAGAGCTTTGGTGACCAAAAACCAGTGATTTTGGCATTTTAAATACTTTATTTCTTACGGCGTTCATAATACGCTATAAATGACAATTGTACTTTATTCTGCGTGTCGGTACGATTACGGCGATACCAGATGTATATAGTTTTTTTTATGTTTTGCAGCGTTTGCACAATAAAATCACTTCTTTATAAAATAATTTATTTTCTGTCACCATATTCTGAGAGCAGTAACTTTTTTATTTTTCAGTCAAAAAAGCTGTGTAAGGGCTTGATTTTTGCGAGACGGGTTGTAGTTTTTATTGGTACTATTTTGGGGTACATGCAATTTTTGATCACTTTTTATTCTATATTTTAGGAGGGGTGGTGACCAAAAAATAGTGATTCTGGAATAGTTTTTAGTTTGGTTTTTTTGCGGCGTTCACCGTGCGGTAAAAATAACATTATAGTTTTATAGATTGGGTCGTTACGAACGCGGTGATACCAAATATGTGTACTGTTTTTTAACGGTTTCATTTTTTTCCTATAATAAGAGACTTATTATAGGAAAAAAAATCTTTTATTTTTACACTTTTGTAAAACATTTTTATTAACTTTTTTTAACTTTTTACACTTTATTTTTTTGCCTGCAGCTCTGATCGCTGCTAGAATACATTACACTACCTAGGTAGTGTAAAGTATTACAACTGTCAGTGTGACATCACAGTTACTCTGACAGTTAGTCTACGAGGACCAGCCAGAAGCTTGTCCTTATAGGCTTCCATACATGGCAGACACGGAGGCCGTTGTCCGGCCCCCGGGTGCCATAACAAGCCTCAGCAGCCCTTACAATTGCATGGGGGCTGCTGATGTGCTACAAACCCCCTACATGCGAAGATCGCAATCGAGCTCCGCATTTAACGGGCTATTTGCCGAAATCAGTGGAAATGAGCTGCTGATCGGCAACAGTGGAGTGTCAGCTGTCAGAGACAGCTGACCTCCCGGTTCCTGATGCACAGTGTCACCCACACTATCACCGACAGTGTGCATCGCGAAAGGCAGTGACGTCCTGTCACTCTGACAGTAAGTCTATCAGGAGGCTGGTCCTGATAGGCTTCCGTACATGGCAGACACGGATGCCATTACTTGGCCTCCGGTCGCCATGCTAGCTATCTGCAAATCTCACGATTTCATTGTGAGGTCTGCCGATGTGCTAGAAACACCTATCATGCAGCGATTGCAATCGATTACCGCAATTAAGTGGTTAATTGCCGAAATCAGCGGAAATAAGCTGCTGATCGGCATACAGTGGAGTGTCAGCTGTCAGAGACAGCTGGCCTCCCGGTACCTGGTGCACACTATCGCCGACTGTGTACACCGGGAACTGCGCAGTAACTGTATGTCCCCGTGCGCTAAGGCACTGGCCACCTGGACGTACAGTTGCGTTGTGGTGCGCCTAGGGGTTAATGTGTGAAACGCTGCACTTTCATGTCTGCCGACACTCTCAACAAGTGCCGGAACATCTCCCCCTTAGTTTCATCAAATTTAGATGCCAAACCCCTGCAGATAGCACCTCATCCCCGTGCAAATAGCACCTCACCCCCCTGTAGATAGCACTACACCCCCGCTAGATAGCGCCACTGAAGTGGAATCCATTGCCAGAGCGTTGCCGCCATTTTGGCTGGGAATTGTGCTTCTAGAGGGAGCCCCCGAAGTCTGTCCATATATGCACAGTGATGTCAGGGAATTTTCCGGGTGTGGAATCCACGCCCTATTAAAGAGAGGATAATTTCTCAAATCGGACATGTCACTTTAAGGGTATGTGCACACGGGACAGATAAGCTGCAGATTTTCTGAAAAGCATTTAATTGCGGTAAAATCTGCAGCGTATTACAGTAGCAATGTGGATGAGAACTGAACAAATCTCATCCACACGCTGTGAAAAAAATACACAGAAAAGAAGTGCGGTGCAGATTCCCAATCTACAATCTACATGTCAATATCTCTTGTGAAAATGCTGCAGAATTTCCACACAGAAAATCCGGTCGGTTGTTCCGCAGTGTTTAGGCCGTGTGTGGATGCACCATAAGTGGGAATAAGATTTTACTTATCCAAGTCATTGTGAGATTGTTTTTTTCCGGAACACGTTGTACTTTATATTAGTGGTACATTTTGCTCCATACATTCTATCTTACATTGTTAATAAGCATGAAAAAAGACACAAGTCCATCAAGTCCAACCTATAATCCGACCGTGTTGATCCAGAGGAAGACAAAACCCCCATGAGGTGGATGACAATTGTCTCATTAGGGGAAAAACTCCTCCCCGACTCCAAATTTGGAAATCAGAATAAATCCCTGCATCATCGTCCCATCTCCAGAATCTAGTACCCATAACTTGTAATATTAAAGAGAACCTCCGGTTATACTGACATTATATAGGAAACTATTATACTGCCGGAGTGTGCCGATAATCATCTTTCTAAATGACTTGCATTATCATGTTTACTTCTAACTACAGCACAGACTGCCCATAGTCCGCTCTGCCGGCTGCTCATAACTCTGCAATAGAGGTCACATTACATTGTACAGCGCTGGTGGACGTTCTGGATACGGGAGTGATGGAGACGAGCAGGATGTGCTGTCTCCTAATGTAGAGTTATGGGCAGCCGGCAGCGCAGACTATGATGACTGGTAGTAGCATACTCCTGGTACGACTGCCCATCCCCCACACTACGCATAAGCGGCATGTTACAGAATATGATTTTCCCTCCCCACAAATGTGTACAGATTTGTAAAGTAATGGCCCCCACATCACAGATTTACAGCGGCTGATCTCAATGCCTGTGGGACCTGATATTAACCCCTTCCAGCATTGCTCCTTACATGTTCTGCACGTACAGGAGATAAAGTACAGAACGCGTGTTTGGAGCTCAGGCATCGGCCCCATCAGGTGAGGACAGTACATCACTGCGCTCGTACAGTGTACTGTTCTTAGCTTCATTTGTGCCAAAGGACATAATCTGTCTGGTGAATAGAGCGCTATGGATTTATCAGACATATACAGGAAACGTAGGGATCTAACTAAATTGTGGAGCTCCTACATTACATGTCATTGCACACACATGTATATGTACTGCACATGACGGTGTTAAGATGTCAACATGGCCGCCAGTCCAGCCTGTGCCCACAGTATTGCCAATATATACACTACCGTTCAAAAGTTTGGGGTCACCCAGACAATTTTGTGTTTTCCATGAAAACTCACACTTATATTTATCAAATGAGTTGCAAAATGACAGGAAAATATAGTCAAGATATTGACAAGGTTAGAAATAATGATTTTTATTTGAAATAATAATTTTCTCCTTCAAACTTTGCTTTCGTCAAAGAATGCTCCATTTGCAGCAATTACAGCATTGCAGACCTTTGGCATTCTAGCTGTTAATTTGCTGAGGAAATCGGGAGAAATTTCACCCCATGCTTCCAGAAGCCCCTCCCACAAGTTGGATTGGCTTGATGGGCACTTCTTGCGTACCATACGGTCAAGCTGCTCCAACAACAGCTCTATGGGGTTGAGATCTGGTGACTGCGCCGGCCAGTCCATTACAGATAGAATACCAGCTGCCTGCTTCTTCCCTAAATAGTTCTTGCATAATTTGGAGGTGTGCTTTGGGTCATTGTCCTATTGTAGGATGAAATTGGCTCCAATCAAGCGCTGTCCACAGGGTATGGCATGGCGTTGCAAAATGGAGTGATAGCCTTCCTTATTCAAAATCCCTTTTACCTTGTACAAATCTCCCACTTTACCAGCACCAAAGCAACCCCAGACCATCACATGACCTCCACCATGCTTGACAGATGGCGTCAGGCACTCTTCCAGCATCTTTTCAGTTGTTCTGCGTCTCACAAATGTTCTTCTGTGTGATCCAAACACCTCAAACTTCGATTCGTCTGTCCATAACACTTTTTTCCAATCTTCCTCTGTCCAATGTCTGTGTGCTTTTTCCCATATTAATCTTTTCCTTTTATTAGTCAGTCTCAGATATGGCTTTTTCTTTGCCACTCTGCCCTGAAGGCCAGCATCCCGGAGTCGCCTCTTCACTGTAGACGTTGACACTGGCGTTTTGCAGGTACTATTTAATGAAGCTGCCAGTTAAGGACCTGTGAGGCGTCTATTTCTCAAACTAGAGACTCTAATGTACTTGTCTTGTTGCTCAGTTGTGCAGCGGGGCCTCCCACTTCTCTTTCTACTCTGGTTAGAGCCTGTGTGTGCTGTCCTCTGAAGGGAGTAGTACACACCGTTGTAGGAAATCTTCAGTTTCTTGGCAATTTCTCGCATGGAATAGCCTTCATTTCTAAGAACAAGAATAGACTGTCGAGTTTCACATGAAAGCTCTCTTTTTCTAGCCATTTTGAGAGTTTAATCGAACCCACAAATGTAATGCTCCAGATTCTCAACTAGCTCAAAGGAAGGTCAGTTTTATATCTCCTCTAAACAGCAAAACTGTTTACAGCGGTGCTAACATAATTGCACAAGGGTTTTCAAGTGTTTTCTAATCATCCATTAGCCTTCTAACACAGTTAGCAAACACAATGTACCATTAGAACACTGAAGTGATGGTTGCTGGAAATGGGCCTCTATACACCTATGTAGCTATTGCATTAAAAAACAGACGTTTGCAGCTAGAATAGTCATTTAGCACATTAACAATGTATAGAGTGTATTTCTGATTAATTTAATGTTACGTTCATTGAAAAAAGTGACCCTAAACTTTTGAACGGTGGTGTGTATATATATATAAATATATATATATATATATACATCCGCCTCTTCTTTCCTTGTGATGTGCGCGGCCGGAAGTTCTCCATCATGATCTCCTCGTACAGATCCTTGTGTCCTTCTAGATACTCCCACTCCTCCATGGAGAAATAGACAGTGACATCCTGACACCTTATAGGAACCTGACACACACAATTATACAGTCATCACCCACATACCTCCAGTGCTGTTACTGTAGAATTTCCCAGCATTCCCAGCAGTGTCACCTCTCCAGTCAGCAGCTCCGTCATCTTGTAGATCAGGTCTAAGATCTTCTTCTCATGTATCCGGGAGTGAGGGGGAGGCTCTGTGATGGGGCTCCGACTACTGCTCCATCCTCCTGACTCATGGATGATGGGAGTCGTACAGTCACCCGATGTCTTCTTCACTATTGTGTACTCCTGTGTATGGAGAGAGACACTTAGAGAACTGAACACAGTATTCCCCCCTCAGTAGAGAGAGGGAGATTGTGACCCCGCTGTATAGAGCTCCAGTGACCCCACATCTGCAATACTGGAGACCTCACCTACAAAAAGACATTGAGGAAATAGAACGAGGCCAAAACTAAAAAGGAAATAATATTGGGGGGACTAGATGGACCATGTGCTCTCCTACTGCCGTCATCTTCTATGTTTCTATATAGATGTCATCCTGATCCTCCTGGCTCCTTTTCATTCTCATTGCTCTACAACATTACTATTGCTGCATTGGTGACATGACACATAACTGACCATATTGGTGGCTGATCTTCAGCTTTTCTGCTGTTGGCTTCTTGACGTCACTTGGAAGGTCTGGACGGTGTTATACTGGACACTGGATTCTTCCTATTACTTCCTATTATGTAATGTCCCTTACCTATGTGTGACTTGTTCTATAATGTAGAAAAGTTTACCTCTCCGCTCAACAGGTAGATGATCTCCAAGGTGAAGTCTAATATTCTTCTGCTCATCTCATTCCTGTCCTTGTCCATCCTTGGTGGGTCATTCAGGAAAAGGAACGTTGTGGAGGAGAATATGAGAAAACTGGAGGAACTGGAGGATCTAGTACTGCAGACGTCTTTATGAAGAAAGGAGAAGATGGAAATCATACTGGGAACAACATAATGTGTGACATACAGAACCTCACTTATTGATCATTGAGAGAAACCTCTTCTCAGAGCCGTCACCACATGGAATAAAGGGGTATTCACAACATGTACATTTCTCCCCAAGATATGCCAGAAATGTCTGATAGATGCAGCTCCACCTCTGGCCGTGCTCGGAAGTTTCTGGAACTCCTATACAAGTGAATGGAGACAGTTGTGCACATGTGTGGTCACCTCTCCATTCATTCTCCACCTGGATGTAGTCATCACCTCACCAGGCGGGTCGGGGGACCCCTATTCTCCACACAGAGATGGGACCCCCATATATCAGACATTTATGTCATATCTCTCAGGTGTGAAGAGTAAAGTGAAAACATTTCCCCCCCAGACAATGAAGTCCTGACTCCTGACAACCTGACACATGGCGGATACTGGGGAGACATGCTGACATCTCACAAGACGTGGTTCACACTATGCAGCCAGTGTTTGATATGAACTGTGAGGTTCTGCAGCAGCTGAGGTGACATTATATATAAAGGGAACATGCAGTGTGATCTCTTATCGTCATGTTATAGCACAGGTGGAGCGGAGCAAAGTGATACATTAATTTGTGGGATAAGATTCAGTATAAACTTGTATTTGACTAATTTAACCCCTTCTTGCACAGGTCACTTACCGCTCAGGAGTTGTTCATATGCCATAGGGAAGACTTGATACCCTGCTACAAACCTGCAAGAACTATGATTTCTTGAGAAGACATAGTGGAGCCCAACTGCATGGGCTCTTGTGCATTAGATGAAGGGAGCTCAGCGCATGGAAGGGGGGTGGCCAGTGACGATCTCTCATTTTTACATTCTCGTAGTTGTCGGTCCAGACGCAGAACAAGGGTCATAGTATCCTCTAGGGGCAAGGGTGGATGGTAATTTATAAGATCTTTCAAGGTTTCTGAAAGACCTCGGCAAAATTGACATCGGAGTGCAGCATCATTCCATTGTGAAGAGATGGATCATCGTCTAAACTCCGAACAATAATCTTTGACAGGCCACTGTCCCTGCTGGAGAGACAACAGATTGACCTCAGCTACTGCAGTGGTATCTGGTTTTCCATATTTTAAACCCAAGGACCCAAAGAAGACCTCCACAGAAGAAAGTTCACAGGCATCAGGTCTCAATGAAAAGGCCCAGGTTTGAGGATCACCCTGCAAGAGTGAAATGACGATACCCGCTCGCTGTTGCTCCGTTCCAGAGGTGATCGGTCTTAGTCGAAAATATAAGTTACAACTCTCCCGAAAATTGACAAAAGACTTATGATCACCAGAGAAACGATCAGGTAAATTCACCTTTGGTTCAACCGGAGTTGCGACTGGGATGACTGCTTGGGTCTGCGCTGTTTCATGCTGCTGTATCCATACAGCCAGACCTTGTACCAGCTGAGTCAGATTATGCATGCCAAAACTTGCATAGGTTCCATAGCAAAAAAAATATTATAAATGGCTTGTGAACATGTTATGGAATCACTGGTTGCACAATTGCCAAAAGGCTGCTGGAGACTGTCGGGAGTAAGCATGCAAATAAAACCGCAACCCCAATTTCGTCACAACTCTGACCGACAGAAACTAAGGCTACCCTGAGTTATTCGCCATAGCCCACCACAAGTTGGGATGTTTTTTGCTGCACAGAACCCAGGTTGTTCTAACAGAGTTCAGTGATGGATAAGATGTACAATGCAGGCTATACCCAAACAGGTAACCAGACAGCCAGAGGGTAAATAAAGTCCAAACCAGAGCAAGTGGAAATCAGGGACAGCAGAGGTCAGAGTCAGCTGGGATCAGATAATCAAAATCAGTAAACAAGGGGTTAATGAGAGACAAGCTGAGGTCAGTTTCCAAGAAGTCCAGAAGTCTAGGGCACAGAGTAAGTGAGAGCTTCATCACAACACCTAAGTAAGGAGAAAATTCACGAGCAAAGAAAGAGGGAGGAGGCCAGTTATAAATACCCCACCCTACACCTGACAGGAAGAAGACAGAGAAGTGGGATAGGCTCAGGAGGTAAACAGAACCACCCGGGGGACATGGCCTAGCAGGGGATGTAAGCAGACGTGTCAAGTCGGAGCTCCTACTGTGCCCATCCTGATAGAACTTATTTTCCTGCTAAATCCAGTCTCAAATCTTTGCCCCACTGAGCTTAGAACTGGAGGACTCAGGGTTGGCAGACTGCACAGAGATGACCCGCTCCAAAAAGCAAAAAACACAGCCGGCAAGCCCAGGGCGCGGAATCCAAGATGGCGCCCCATGAAGGAAAGAGAGCTGACACAGGAGCATGCGGCTGGAAACGGCTGACAAGCAGGAGAGGTTTGCTCGGACACCGGGAGCTGGAGGCTCTGCAACAAGTAAGCGGTGGGAGGGACAGCTGAGAGCCCCTCGTACGGCTCTCGTTATACAGTACCGGGAGTTGGTCTGGTGAGTGAGGAGGAAGCTGAAGACATGTGCGGGAAAGCACGTGGGGAGGCTGCTGAGGATGGCGGAGTGTGTGTTGCAGGAGACAGACCATCTGAGCCTTCGCTGACTGACATACTTGCAGCCATGAAGCAAAATGCCACCGTGCTCTCGCTACTTTCTGGCCAGATGGGGAGTCTGAAGGAGGACATTTTGCTATTACGTAATGACTTACAAAAAGTATCAGAAGGAACTTCTGCCATGGAGGGTAGGGTGTCTAACTTAGAGGATGCTCTCTCAAGTCTGAGAAGAGATACGCAGACATATTCACAAGCAGTGGCGATATTGCATGCAAAAGCTGATGATCTGGAGAACAGGTTACTCCGAAACTGTGGGAGTTGCGGAGAAGGTGGAGGGAAATAATCCTGATGACTTCTTTGAGAAGTGGCTGCTGGACACCTTCGGGCGAGATGTATTGACCCCCTTGTTCGCGGTGGAACTGGCGCATAGGGTGCCCACAAGTCCGGGACCGCCTGGTTGATCACCAAGACTGGTTCTTATTAAGATATTGCATTACAAAGACAGAGACGGGATCCTACGGGGGGGGGAGGCAAGGGAAAGACAAGATATCTCCATGAATTGTGTGCGGATTTCCATTTTTCCAGATTTTTCTGTGGAAGTACAGGAGAGAAGGGAGCAATTTTTAGATATAAAAAAAAGCCTTTAGAAGCCTGAACGTTCAATACTCCATGATATGCCCGGCGAAACTCTGAGTGGTGGCCCTGGGGACTACCTCGTACTTTGACACACCCAGAGAGGCGTTGAGGTGGCTGGACGGTCATGAAGCCCAACTGATGAGACCTGCTGGAGCTGAAGGAGAGTGAGTTCCTGTGTGGAGTTGAGATTTGGGAGAGATGCCTTTGTAGTGAGACTTTGATGTTTGCCAAGCGATAATTGAATTAGTAAATGTATATTTCTGCTATTTACTGTTCCTGCTAATGTGTTTTCTTAGGGGAGTTTATTGTACACTAAATGATAGTTCTAAGTCAGGCCAATTGCTTGGACTAATCTGATGGTTTGGGGGTACTTAATGTTCTGTGTATATGGCAGTGGGAGCAATTATCTGAAGGGGGAATTTAGAGGTGCGTAAGGATGGCTATGCTTACGTAGGCTAGTGGTCGCCCTGACCCTTCTAGAAGGGGAGGTTTACTCGGAGTTTGGAAATGGGAGGGAAGGGGGTGGGAAGCATAGTCTAGAATCTCAGGGGAAGTAATGTTGGCTAATATCTATACTTTGTATATTCTGAAGTGTGATGCGGTCCCTTAATTGTCTGTCATGGAATGTAAGGGACATGCGTGAATCCAGGAAATGCCACGCTGTTTAATTATATTTAACAACAATCTATGGTAATAGGATTGTAGGAGACACACTTGAATAGAGTGTCGGTGTCTTTGTTGCATAAGGTTTGGACAGATCATAGTTTTCACTCATCCACACCACTTATGCTAGGGGGGTGAGCCTTTTAATTCACAGGAATATACAATTTGTCTGCCACTCATCCTTCTCTGATGGGAAGGGAAGATTTGTAGGAGTGCATTGTACCCTTTATAGATGGGAGTGTGTGGTGGCGGTATATGTTCCCCCTCCATATTCCAGTACTCCAATTAAAAACCGTATGGAGCATATTGCTAACTTGCTGGATGTACCCCTAATTATGAAGGGAGACTTTAATGCTGTGATGCAGGAGGGTCTGGACAGATTTCATGCAGGGGATGGGGTATCACGGGAGGGGTTGACAGCATGTGGACGGCTCATTATGGAACTGGGGATTTGTGATATATGGTGAGACAAACATGCAGGTGTGAGACAATAATCATGTGCTTCTTCTACAAATAGATCTCTTTCTCGTATTGATCAGTTTTTTTGCTCCCCTAATGCAGTGCCTTTTATTACAAGCGTGGAGTAGGGATGCACGATGCATCGAAACATCGATACCATTATTTCATGTATTTCGATACTAAGCTGTGTGGCCACACAGCTTAGCATTGTAACACATGAATGTATGAGAGCGCTGCTGCGGCGGTGTAATACATGTGTGATACAGCCATTGGCCCGCTTCCGAATCCTGACAAGTGCACGCGGTCAGCATGAGGTGATGCGACCAGCGCTGCACTAATGAGTGGCGGCACTGAAGACAGAACATGGAGGGCGCACTACAAAACACCCCCATGTTCTGTCTTCATTGCCTGCCACTCATTAGTGCAGCACCTGTCGTATCACCTCACGCTGACCGCACGCACACTTGTTGTCAGAAGCGGGGTAATGGTTGTATTACACAGCCGTAGCCCTGCTCTAACGGCGGAGATGAGAGAAACCTCTCATCTCCACCGCTAATCCCCTGAATTCTGCGATCAAAGCTGACCACAGCATTCAAGGGGTCAATGAGAAGGGGGATGCACCTTGGATCGCGTCACAGGGAATCCCTGTGATGCTTCCCTGTGACGTGATTGAGGGACATACCATATATGGGCAGACAGCCCAGGGTCCATTGAAGGACCCCAGGGCTGTCTTACCATATTTCCCGTTGTTAGGGCAAAATTACGGTCGTGTGCATGGGGACTCAGTATGCGTGTGTGTGTGTGTGTGTGTGTGTGTGTGTGTGTGTGTGTGTGTATATATATATATATATATATATATATATATATATATACACACACATACCTACATACCTATGTGAGAAGGTGCCAAGTCCTGCTGGAAAATGAAATCAGCATTTCAATAAAGCTTGTCAGCAGATGGAAGCATGAAGTGCTATAAAATTTCCTGGTAAACGGCTGCGTTGACTCTGGTCTTGATATAACACAGTGGACCAACACCAGCAGGTGACATGGCCCTCAAACCATCATTGTCTGTGGAAACTTCACACTGGACTGCAAGCAACTTGGATTGATGCCTGTCCACCCTACCAATCCAGTATTCAAAACTATATATAGAAAGCAAAGACTGGCAGCACTCCAACAGGTTCAGTGAAAAAGGTGGACTTTATTTACATTGCAACCTTTCAGCTCACTCTGTGGAGCGTTTCTCACGAAGTCCTTCTCAATTAATTAGAATATCATCAAAAAGTCAATTTATTTCAGTAATTCATTTAAAAAAGTGTCTCCCATATATTATGTAGATTCATTACACACAGAGTGATCTATTTCCAGCATTTTTTTCTTTTAATGTTGATGATTATGGGAACAGTTAATGAAAACCCAAAATTTAGTTTCTCAGAAAATTTGAATATTATATAAGCCCAATTTCAAAAATGATTTTTAATACCGAAATTTTGGCCTACTGAAAAGTATGTACAGGATATGCACTCAATACTTGGTCGGGGCTCCTTTTGCATGAATTTCTGCATCAATGCGGTATGGCATGGAGGCGATCAGCTTGTGGCTGGATATAATAGTGGACCACCACCAGCAGATGACATGGCTCCTCAAACCATCACTGACCGTGGAAACTTCCCACTGGCCCACAAGCAACTTGGATTGATGCCTCTCCACTCTTCCTCCAGACTCTGGGACCTGGATTTCAAAAATGAAATGCAAAATTTACTTTCATCTGAAAACAGGACTTTGGACCACTGAGCAACAGTGTTGGTCCACTTTGTTATATCAAGTCCGGAGTCAACGCAGCCGTCCACCAGGAAATTTTAGAGCACTTCGTGCTTCCCTCTGCTGACAAGCTTTATGGAGATGCAGATTTAATTTTGCAGCAGGACTTGGCACCTGCCCACACTGCCAAAAGTGCCAATACCTGGTTTAATAACTACAGTATCACTGCGCTTGATTGGCCAGCAAACTCGCCTGACCTAAACACCATAGAGAATCTATAGGGTATTGTCAAGAGGAAGATGAGAGACACCAGACCCAACATTGCAGACGAGCTGAAGGCCGCTATCAAAACAAACTGGGCTTCCATAACACCTCAGTAGTGCCACAGGCTGATCGCCTTCATGCCACGCCGCATTGATTCAGTAATTCATGCAAAAGGAGCCCCGACCAAGTATTGAGGGCATATACTGTACATACTTTTCAGCAGTAGTTTTTCATCACTTTTTATTACTTTTGTTTTTTTTCATGGCGGTTTTTTCTTTTTACTTGACTAAAAACTTTACCTAAATACCACATCTTGTGAGATGTCAGCAATGTCTCCCCAGTATCTGCCATGTGTCAGGTTGTCAGGATCCAGGCCTTCATTGTCTGGGGGGGAAATGTCTTCATTTTACTCTTCTCACCTGAGAGATATGTCGCAAATGTCTGATATATGGGGGTCCCACCTCTATGTGGAGAACAGGGGTCCCCCGACCCGCCTGCTAAGGTGATGACTGCATACAGGTGCAGATTGAATGGAGAGGTGACCACACATGTGCACGACTCTCTCCATTCACTTGTATAGGAGGTCCAGAAACAGCCGAGCACGGCCAGAGGTGGAGCCGCATCTATCAGACATTTCTGGCATATACTGGGGAGAAATGTCCGTGTTAGGAATATCCCTTTATTCCATGTGGTGGCGGCTCTGAGAAGATGTTTCTCTCAATGATCAATAAGTGAGGTTCTGTATGTCACACATTATGTTGTCCCCAGTATGATTTCCATATTCTTTCATAAAGACGTCTGCAGTACTAGATGCTCCAGTTTTCTCATCTTCTCCTCCACAACGTTCCTTCTCATGAATGACCCACAAAGATGGACAAGGACAGGAATGAGATGAGCAGAAGAATATTAAACTTCACCTTGGAGATCATCTACCTGTTGAGCGGAGAGGTAAACTTTTCTACATTATAGAACAAGTCCCACATAGGGAAGGGACAATACATAATAGGAAGAATCCAGTGTCCTGTATAACAGCCTCCAGACCTTCCAAGTCAAGAAGCCAACAGCAGAAAATCTGAAGATCAGCCACCAATATGGTCAGTTATGTGTCATGTCACCAATGCAGTAATAGTAATGTTGTAGAGCAATGAGAATGACCAGGAACCAGGAGGAACAGGATGACCTCTATATAGAAACATCAAAGATGACGGCAGGAGGAGTGCACATGGTCCATCTAGTCCCCCCAACATTATTTCCTTTTTAGTTTTGGCTCGTTCTATTTTCTCAATGTCTTTTTGTAGGTGAGGTCTCCAGTATTACAGATGTGGGGTCACTAGTGGGGGCGCCATCTATCCTAAGGCCGGCGCTGAGCCGACATGACAATCCTGTGGAGATATAACAAAGGGTTAAATATCTTCCTTGTAAGACACAACATACAGTGTCACTGGTAGTAATGTAGAATGCGGATCCAGGGATCTGTCCGATTGTCAGCCGGGGGCAGGGAGGTATTTTCCACTTTATGTAGAATTGAGTCTCTGTCGTGTGATAATTGGTTTTTCACCTTCCTCTGGATCTACTGGGATTCGTTATATATATGAAATACTTGCATTTCCCATAATTTAACAATTATAGATCACCTTTTCCTAGAACTTTGCATTGCTCTGTTCCTCTGTTATACCTCCTAGAAATGTATGAATGATTTGACATCTAGGTGTTACCAGCCGGGGTAGTGTCCATGCAGTCTAGGGACAGTCTAGAAGGTGAAGGGACACAACTCTTTCGTAAGGAGAATGGTAAAACCTTTTCTCAATTTAAGGTTTACAAGTATGTACTAATATAGACATGTGAGGAGAGCAGACAAGTCCTCTATAAAGGGTGTTTTTTGCCTTCCTCTAGATGAACTGGGGATTGTAAGTCTAAAAAGTTTAAACTTGATGGACTTAGACTTTGTTTAACCCACGAACTATGAAACTATGTAAAATGTCTCTCTCTGTCTATCCCGATCAGCCCTAAGGCCTCATGCACACTTCAGTTTTTTCCTTCAGGGTGCTATCCGTTTTTGTCACTGATAGCACCCTGAACCCATTCATTTCAATGGCCCCATGCACACTTCAGTTATTTAAACGGATCCGTTGTTCCGTTCCGTGCAAAGTAGAGCATGCCCTACTTTGCTCAGTGATTCAGTGACCGTGTGGCCCATAGAAGTCAATGGGTCAGTGGAAAAAACGGATAGCACACGGAAGGCTTCCGTTTGCTGTCCGTTTTTGACGGATCCGTTGCCATAGCAACGGCTGGGTGAGCAAAAGTTCACAGACTACAGTACACATTCATTCCTGAAGATAGGCTCATATTTTCACTCCAAAACACCCAAAAAACTAAAGTAAGCCAAGCAGAGTAATCTCAAACTGTTCTCTATGCTCTGAAAGCTGCAGAAAACAGCACCAAAAACTTCTTGTAAACTTTCTATGGGTGTTTCCTGGGACATGTGACAGGTTCAAATGAAGTTCACATCCGTTTTTTAAACGGAAAAACGGAAGCAAAACGTCCGTGTAAAACGGAAACACGGAACGGAAACGGAGTGCACACGGAAACAAAAACGGACACACAGATCCGTCAAAAACGGCCGAGAAAACGGTGATGGAATTGTGCATGAGGCCTAAGGGTATGTGCGCACAACCTATTTTCAGACCTAATGGAGGCGTTTTACGCCTCGAATTACGCCTGAAAAGACGGCTCCAATACGTCTGCAAACATCTACCCATTGCCTGCAATGGGTTTTATGATGTTCTGTGCAGACGAGGTGTAATTTTACGCGTCGCTGTCAAAAGACGGCGCGTAAAATTACGCCCGTGTCAAAGAAGTGCAGGACACTTCTTGGGACGTATTTGGAGCCGTTTTTCATTGACTCCAATGAAAATCAGCCCCAATTAAGTCCGTAAAAGACGCCGCGAAAAACGCGAGTACATGCAAAAACGTCTGAAATTCAGGAGCTGTTTTCTCCTGAAAATAGCTCCTTAATTTCAGACGTATTTTGCGCGGTCGTGTGAACATACTCTAATATTAAAACCCTAACATTGAGCCAGGAGAAACTACCATTATATTTCTAACATTAAAACCACCTGCCTAATATTGTGTAGGTCGCCCCCATTTATCCCCCCATAATCGATCGGATTGAGATCTGGGGTATTTGGAAACAAGTCAACTGCTTAAACCATTCCTGATCAATATTTGGTGTGTGGCGGGAGCATTATCCTGCTGAAAGAGGGCACTACCATTAGGAATAACACTGCCATAAGGGGGTACTTGTCTGCAACAATGTTTAGGTTGGTGGTACGTGTCCTATTTACATGAATGCCAGGAGCAGCATAACATTGTCCAGATCATCACACTGCTACCGCCGGCTTGTCTTCTTCCCATAATGCATCCTGCTGCATCTCTTCCCCAGGTAAGCGACGCACCTTGCCGTCCACATGATGTAAAAGAAAACAGGATTTATCGGACCAGGCCACCTTACATATCCCAGTTCTGATACTGACTATTGTAGCCACTTTTGGTGGTGGACAGTGGTCAACATTGGCGCTCTGACTGGTCTGCAGCTACACAGCCCATATGCAGTAAGCTGCGATGCTCTGCGTGTTCTGACACCTTTCTATTCTAGCTAGCAGCAACTTTTTCATTAATTTGTCGTACAGTAACTCTTCTGTGGGTTGGGACCAGATGAGCTCCCCACACACATTAATGAGTCTTTACCGCCATTCTCCCTGTTGCCAGTACACCAGTTGTCCTTCCTTGGAGCACTTTTGGTAGGTAAGAACCTTTACATACCAGACACACCCCACAAGACTTGCCGTTTTGGGGATACTCTGACCAATTTGGCCCTTGTCATTTTACACTTCTCTATATTTCAAACACATTAACTTAAAGAACTGACTGTTCGCTTGCTGCCTAATATCCCCCCCCCCCCCTTGTCAGGCGCCATTGTCATGAGATCATCAATGTTCTTCACTTCACCTGTCAGTGGTTTTAATGTTATGGCTGATCGGTGTATAATGTATAAGGAGGAGGACAGTGTGGGTCGTCTCTCCCATGGTGCTGTCATGGTCTCACAGAAAACCAATTACCGATAAATCTAATCATAAATATTATTTATTTCCCCATTCGTCATAACAGCACCTGGGAAATGTAAACGTGGGGGTATATAACCATAGAGCTTCCTCCAACACCTCAGTGGTTTCCTATCCCATGTAGAGAGGAATCTTGGAGCAGTTGTTTTCCTTATTACAGGTACTTTGTCTGACCGTGGGTTCCCTCTCGTAAAATTAGAATTCCCTTATAAGCAGAGGGTATTGTCCCAGGGCAACGACCTGGTACTCTTTTGGTTACCATGGGGCTCTTATAATAGGACCCCTGCGTCCTGCCGATTTCACGTGTATTCACATACTTGGGAGGAAAATGCAATTGAATACTATGTGGAGCAGAAAGCCGTTGGTTCCCCACCATTCACTCTGGTAGGCCACAATAGGCCTGCGACTTGCAAAGCACTTGGACCGCAGTGCAGGTGGTGAACAGCACAACATTGTAATTTTGGCTCTGATCAATAAACATAGAATGGATGGTGTTGAGATAAGGCTGGGCGATTAATTGAATTAATCTGATTAATTTGGCATTTCAAGCTAGCACGATTCTGGATTTGCCCAGAATCGCGAAATCATTACAGGCCTCGCCCCCATAGCAGGAGAGAAAAAAAAGCTTTATTAACAAGCATATGGAGGGATGGTTGGAAAAGGGAGGATCCTGTCAGGCGCTGCTGCATGGCTGTTTGTAAAATCCAACAATGGTAGACAGAGTGATAAGAAGATATGTTTATTATAAAACAATAACGGCCTGAGGAAGGCGCTAGTACAGCGTTGAAACGCGTTGCCATTATTGTTTTATAATAAACATATCTTCTTATCACTCCGTCTACCATTGTTGTATTTTACAAACAGCCACGCAGCAGCGCCCTACAGGATCCTCCCTTTTCCAACCATCCCTCCATATCCTAACAAGCGGTGACCGCCTGGTTTACCGGTTTGGATCCTGGCAGCAGCATTTGTGGATTTCTTTATCACTTTATCCAAGTATTACCTGGGTGAGCATAATAGACTACCACTGATATCTCACCCTAACTCAATTGACACGCACCATGTGGCGCCGTGCTTTTTGTTTTTATGTTCATTATTAACAAGCAAACACTATGCACAGCGCATCTACTTTAGCGAATGCCAACAATGAACAGGAGCGGCAGTGAGGGACCGGTGTGTACTACTGTGAGTCCAGAGATTATTTGTTTTATATGGAGTCCAGTTCTCCCAGGCAGATTTCTAACCCATTCAGTTCCTGCTGCATGTAGCGTCCATGGCCACGGGCCGTCGGGTTTACTCACCTCCCGACACCCGCCAACGCTCACTTCCAATCCGTTCTGCTGTGTCCCGTAGGAAGTCGTCATCATCATCATCAACTGCCACGATTTCCTGGTCTATAAGAAGGTCCCAGGCCTTCTAATCCTTGCCTGAGCATTGTTAGTTTTCCCAGTCTGTCTTGCAAATGGTCCCTTAGTGCTTTCCGTTCCAGTTGTTAGTATCAAGTCGTGCCACGTCCTGTGTCATCTGCCACGTCCGGAGGAATCCGCCACATCCTGTGTCATCTGCCACGTCCGGAGGAATCCGCCACATTCTGTGTCATCTGCCACGTCTGGAGGAATTCACCACGTCCTGTGTCATCTGCCACGTCCGGAGGAATTCACCACGTCCTGTGTCATCTGCCACATCCGGAGGAGTTCACCACGTCCTGTGTAATCTGCCACGTCCGGAGGAATCCGCCACGTCCTGTGTCATCTGCCACGTCCGGAGGAATCCGCCACGTCTGGTGCAACTTGCGGCTCCTTTGTCATGCGCCACGTTTGGCTCTATCTGCTGCACCCATCTCCATCTGTGCCAGAGCTGCGGCCACCGTCTGGACTATCCAGGTACCCTTGTGCGGGACATTGTATTTCTGGGGTGTCCTGTTGTTTGGCCAGCTGCCTCCCCTCTACGGCGGTACGGCCTAGTGGGTCCACTAACCCGCTTCGTGACAGTACGCTCAGGCCATGGACCCCGCTGGTCAACCTGAGACTTTGACGACACAAGCCATGCTGGCCGAGATGGAGGATCTCCTGTCACGAAAAGACCAGCTCCTCCTGTCGGTGAACGCTATAGCCCATCGGTTGCTTGCTCCAACCACAGTCGTCACCGCACCCGTTCCTGCGGTTCCTCCTGCTACACTTCCTGTCTGTACCGGTACCAACCCCCTGTGTTTCTTGCCGCTATCTCCACGCTATGACGGAGATCCGAGGTCCTGCAGGGGATTTTTGAATCAGTGCCTGATCCATTTCAGACTACATGCCAGGTCCTTCTGTTCGGATGACGTCAGGATCGCTTTCATCATCTCTCTCCTTACTGGTAAAGCCTTGGCATGGGCTAATCCTCTGTGGGAACATCAGGGACCTGAGACCCGGGACTTGCAGTGCTTCTTACAGACCTTCCGCTCGATCTTTGAGGAACCTGGGAGAGTTTCTTCGGCTGCTGCATCCTTGCTGACCCTACATCAGGGAGACCTCTCTGTTGGCAAGTATGCCATCCAAGTATGCTTGTGTTTTTAAATTAGGAACGAAAAGTTCTGGTTAGGGACTCGCAAGGCACTGGGGACCCTTGACGTTGGGTTGCGAGCTTTGCGTATTTTGGCCAAAATAACAACTAATACCCCATGTTTCATGGATATTTTTTACTATGTATACTACTTTTTTTCAGGACGCAGCCAGGTCTTATATGCTGGGAGGGCTTTATGTAATGGCGTTTGGTTTGGCATGCAGAGCAGCCCGCTTTAGCTAACAGTAGCGGTGTTACAAATAGGCTGTTATTCGGCAAGATACACCATGCCTGACGACCAGCACATTATCCCTCCACGTATTACACATAGTACTGACACCCCATGTACTATTCACAGCACTGACCCCTATTCATCACATTTATTTATTATTTATTTTATTACATTATTACACAGTTCTGACACTTTCATACATACATATTTCTTTTTTGCCATACATTCACACCCTAGCACCACACTGACACTCATTTATCGCACACCTTTGAGCACTTAGTTCGCCACTCCTCTCAAGACTAGTGGGAGGGGCTATCACTATTTAATGCACACTCCTTCTGCAGCATTTTTTGACCTGTCTGCGTCCTGCTGGGAACGAGTTTTCACCCACCCACCCACCTACCTAGTGAGTATGGCCTTTTTTGTGGTTTTGATGTTATCTATGTCCCATTTTTTCTGCTTGCAAGTATGCCATCCAGTTCCATATCCTGGCTGCTGAATTGACCTGGAACAACGAGGCTTTGGTGGCTACATTCTGGCAGGGACTGTCTTCAGGGATCAAGGACGAGCTGGCTGCTCACAATCTGCCGTCTACCCTGGACGATCTTATCCTACTCGCCTCCAGGGTTGACATGAGGATCCGGGAACGTTCCCAAGAGGTTCTCCGGGAGAGAGAACTTCCTAGGCTGGATTCTACTTTCCTGCAATCCCCCTCAGTCATCCCACCAGAGGATCCAACGCAGAGTAACTCTGTCAAATTGTCTACCCAGGAGAAACTACGCAGACGCACTTCTGGACTTTGTTTGTATTGCGGCCGTGGAGGCCATATTGTGCGTCTGTGTCCCCAGAGGCAAGAGAGACCCCATTGCCTAGGATTGGTTGGAGAGACAACCCTAGGTGGAACGGAATCTAACAGAGCATTCTGTTCCAAATTGACTATTCCTGTGACCCTAGTATCCGGCGACAGTACGCATCAAGTTTCTGCCTATCTTAACTCTGGCTCTGCTGCTGTAATGACGGGGAAGGGAGACAGACATTTGAGCCCTAATCTACCCGCCACTCAGTCCCTGCCTACTTGCAACGACCCCTCCTAGGCGACAACTCGGCGACGGTCCCTACGCTCAATAAGTGCACGACAGACAAACAGATAAGGGTACACAGAAGCTAAGGGAAATGGGGCAGTTGCCCACAGCAACACCGTGAGCAACAAGAGTACTGAACGAGCCGAGTCAAACCAGGAGTGTACGAGGTACCAAACGCAGAGCAGGAGAGTAGTGAATGAGCCGAGTCAAACCAGGAGTGTACGAGGTACCAAACGCAGAGCAGGAGAATAGTCAGTAAGCCAGGGTCAATATGAAGCAGGGACAAATAGTTCAAGCAGAAGCAGCAAAGCCAGGAAACAGGAGAATCACAGGCAAAGGAGGAGCAAGAAGTGAAGGCATAAATAGACAAAGGGCGGGAGCTAGCTCCGTCAGGCCCGGCTGTGATAGGCTCTCCCACTACTCAGCCTCCCAGCCTGATTGGTAGAAGGAGGAGTCACTCGATCAGACTTAGGAGCAGGTGCAGACTGACTAACCACGGGCATCGACACAGAAGCTGTGTCTGGCAGATCCTTTACAGATGCTAACTTCATCCAGAAAGAGCTAGCGGATCATCTTCAGCTGCCCACAGTTCCCTTAGAGACGTCTTTGGCTGTTGCCTCAGTTAATGGACTGCCTCTGCCTGAACCCATCATTTCTAAAACCAAGCCGTTGAAGCTCCAGGTTGGAGACCTGCATTTTGAATTAATTTCTTTCCTTGTTTTGCCCAAGGCCATCAATCCTGTTCTGCTGGGCCTGCCTTGGCTTCGAGTACATGCCCCAGTCCTGGACTGGAATTCTGGAGAGGTTCTCCAATGGGGCTCCAAGTGCCATGGTCGTTGTCTGTTGCAGATCCATCCTGTCAAGCCTCCTCTGCCTCAGTCGTTGGCGGGACTGCCTCCCCAATTTGCTCAGTATGCAGATGTTTTCAGCAAAAGGGAGGCTGAGACACTGCCTCCACATCGGACCTATGACTGCCCCATTGAACTGGTTCCTAATGCCTCTCTCCCCCGTGGACGTGTATATCCTCTCTCCTTGCCAGAGTCTCTATCCATGTCGGCCTATATCAAGGAGAATCTGGAGAGGGGTTTCATACGAAAGTCTTCCTCCCCGGCCGGGGCTGGATTCTTCTTTGTTAAAAAGAAGGACGGATCCCTTCGTCCCTGCATTGACTACCGGGTTCTCAACCTGATCACAGTCAAGAACAAATACCCGTTGCCACTTATTTCTGAGCTGTTTGATCTCATACGAGGAGCCAAAATTTTTTCTAAGCTAGACCTGCGGGGGGCTTGCAATCTAGTCCGGATTCGCCGGGGTGATGAATGGAAGACGGCATTTAACACCCGGGACGGGCACTACGAATACCTAGTGATGCCCTTCGGACTGTGTAATGCTCCCGCAGTGTTTCAGGAGTTTGTTAACTATATCTTTCGGGATCTACTCTATGTCTGTGTTGTTGTTTATCTCGATGATAGTTTGATTTTTTTTCCCCAGATCCGACGACTCATCGGAGGCATGTCAGTCAGGTTCTACTACGATTAAGGGAGAATCATTTATACGCCAAGCTGGACAAGTGTGTCTTTGAGAGAAATTCTCTGCCCTTCCTGGGCTACATCATCTCGGATCAAGGCCTCAAGATGGATTCTGAGAAAGTGAAAGCTGTCCTGGAGTGGCCACGTCCTCAAGGCTTAAGGGCCATACAGCGGTTCCTGGGATTCGCCAATTTCTACCGGCAGTTTATTCCTAACTTCTCTTCTCTGACGGCTCCCATCTCGTCCCTTACCAAAAAGAGTGTGAATGCCAAAGTGTGGACTCCAGAGGCAGAGTCTGCATTTATTAGCCTCAAGAAAGCCTTCACTTCAGCCTCGATCCTCCATCATCCTGACGTATCTCGGCAGTTCTCTCTGGAAGTGGACGCTTCCTCTGTTGGTGCAGGTGCACTTCTGTTCCAGAGGAGCTCCAAAGGAAAGGCAGTAGTATGTGGCTACTACTCAAGACTGTTTTTTTCTGCTGAGCGCAATTACTCCATTGGAGATCGGGAGCTACTGGCCATCAAATTTTCCCCTGGAGGAGTGGAGACATCTTCTAGAGGGCGCTGCTCACCCCATCCTGATCTTCACAGACCACAAGAACCTTACCTACCTTCAGTCTGCACAACGACTGAATCCCCGTCAAGCCAGGTGGTTGCTGTTCTTCACACGTTTCCAGTTTGTGCTCAACTACCGTCCCACGGACAAGAATGTGAGGGCCGATGCCCTGTCCAGATCGTTTGAGACGGAAGACACGGTGGAGTCCCTTCAGACTATCATAGAAATATTTGCCTGCCGGCAAAAGGCCCTTTTTAACAACTACAAGCAAGATAAAATAACAAATTTTTATTAGGCTATTATAGCAAAGACACACTACATAGAAATTAAAAATTATGTTCACTGCTGATAATAACCAGCATAGTACAATGTATGCCAGTAGCAAGATTCAAAGTGCCAGTAGCAAGATTCAAAGTGTCAGCGGCTGCAGCACGCTGCACTCTGACCAAGGTCAAAGTCAGTATCAGAGATCAGCAGTAACAAGTTAAAATTTCAAAAGAGCCCCCCCGACATGTTTCACTGCAGATGCAGCATCTTCAGGGGTATCGGGGTCTAATGATAACGCGCCGCAAAATTCTGAGAGTTATATGCAGGAAGGATTGCCTTCAGATTTTACCTAATTAACTATGGGGTATATCTGTCATAACTAAAGCTAACCAACAATGGGGTATGGTACTCAATCAATGTAGTATAAAAAGCACCAGTAGAAAAACCACAGTGGGTACAGAAACCTAATTATCCAGGGTTAAAGAAACGCCGCAAAAGTAAACCCCTCATTTAAACCACCTGGACTGAGGGTACTCAATCGATGGATCCAATGGGCCTCCTCCTGTAGTAATCTGCGATCCAGATTGCCAGCTCTGGGGCCCAATTTGATCTGGGTGATACCCCAGAATTGTAGAGAACGAATATCACCCCCATGCATAGACCGAATGTGTCTGGACAATGGTGTGTCCTCCTTCTGGTTGATTGTACTCAAGTGTTTGGAAACTCTTCTCCTCAACTCTTGGACGGTTTTGCCTACATAGAACTTAGGACATGGGCACTTGGCAACATAGACTACGCCCTTACTTTGGCAGTTGATGAACTGTCTTATTTTATATACTCTACCATCAAGTGGGTTAGAGAATTGTTTAACTGTGGGCATTAGATGACAAAATGAACAACGGCCACACGGATGGAACCCTACAACTGACGACTTAAGCCAGCATTTAGATGCCACCGTCGGTCCAGAGTGATGGCTATGTACCAAATAATCACGCAAATTCTTGCCTCTGCGATAGGTAATGCTGGGAGTATGGGAAACTACATCTCGAAGGTCAGGATCAGCCAAAAGGATTGGCCAATGTCGCTGCAGGATCTCCCTAACTTGGCGAGAGACCGCATCGAAGGTGCCAATATATCTGATATTGGTAGGTGCCGTAAGTTGTGGAGTATCAGCTGATTTCCGTTCATATAAGAGTTCCTTCCTATCAGTCGCTCTTGCCCTAGCATACGCTTTATGCAGCCACTTCTTAGGATATCCCCGTGCACGAAATTTAGAAAAAAGGCCATCGCAGTCAAGAATATATTGCAGTAGTCTCAAGGAACTATCTGTAAGTAACGCTTCCCAGCCCTTAATAAATTCTGTATCACTACGGTAGGAATTGGGGGTGATGTTAATACGAAGCCCCCTGTAGATAATTTTCTGCTGTATATAGGTCTCAAGGCTGGCAATTTCCCAGCAAGATCTGAGACTACTGCAATATATTCTTGACTTTGAGAAACGGGATTTTAATAAAACATTCATTCAATTGGAGAAGGAAATTGGGGATATTCAGGGATTTAGTACTTTAAGTGAATTTAACAATTGTGAGATCCAACTACAAAAAAATATTGAAAAATTACAAGCAGAGATAAAAGAGAGAAAGCATCGAAAGTACATCAGAGACCGTAGGGATTTTGATACTGGTCAGGCGTATACCTATAGAACCCAGTCACGCCCTAGTTCTAAACGTGTAAACGTGTTCACAGATTTCTCGGATTCCGAGATCTCGGGCACTGACGAATCGACACGTTCTCCAAGCTTGAGACTGGGTACTAAACGCAAAATAAAAAATAATAGGTTTGACTCCTCTAAAAGGAGCACCGTACAAACTAGATCTAATACGAAATTCCAGACAAATTCTATCCCTACTATTACCTCCAATTATTTATCATCAGCTCTCTCTGCGGCAACATCGTCAATCATCCCCAATGTACCATCGACCCCCCGATTGACCGGAACTACTTCCAGTCAAAATCCCATTGCCACCAGGTGTCCCACGGGTGCCATCGGTGGCACAGGTGGATCTCTCAACACTTTCCCTTTTTTAGGGCCACCGAACTCTCGAACATCACGAGTGACCCTTTCTAACTCGGTTAGAAGCGACGAAATGCAGGTCTATAATGTATCGTCTGTCATTCTAAGCATTTCCCAGCTGACATTACTATGTAGAGGTCTATCCTTTACTCCTACCCCTTTGTTTGATGAATTTGTCTGGATGAAGGATGTAAATCTGTTTGCCAGAAAGGTTGCTTTACATAAATACTTTAAAAATA
Organism: Rhinoderma darwinii; assembly: GCF_050947455.1. Lineage (NCBI taxonomy): Eukaryota > Metazoa > Chordata > Amphibia > Anura > Rhinodermatidae > Rhinoderma > Rhinoderma darwinii. Next base: position 641,869,117 of record NC_134687.1, on the reverse strand, counting down.
ATTTGTTTGGAACAGATGACCTTGCTAGAACTGAAGCCAATACAATAAGAGACTTTGAGGCCCTCCTGTATGAGAGTGAAGTTTGGCCCACTGATGCCATTGGTCCCTTCTCTTCATTGCGCGCTAAATCTAAACTCACTCCGCCATTCTCGCAGCATGCTCATATTGACGTTTTCGTCAAGATGGTATGTGCGGACTTGAAAAAGATCAAACGAGACAGAACTAGGGCACTTGCGAATTTAGATGAAACAGAGACACAGGCACTAGATGAACTTTGTCACAATGACCAAATAACCACCAAGCCCTCTGATAAAGGGGGCAACATTGTCGTCATGAATTCTGCCGACTACGTTGCTATGGCCCATAGACTACTGGACGACGCCACGACATATATTATTATTGAAAAAAAAAACACTGACTTATTTTTGAAGGATCTGTGCCAATTGCTCAATGAAGCAAAAACACAGAATCTGATTACCAGTGATGAATTTAAGCATATGTACAACCCTTGCCCTACACTGGCGACATTCTATGCCCTACCAAAGATTCACAAGACTTCCCTGCCCCATTCCGGGCAGGCCTATTGTGTCGGGTAATGACAGTCTTACCCAGGGTATAAGTACATACATCAATGAGATCCTCTCCCCTTTTGTCACTTCATTGCCGTCATTTCTGAAAGATACCAAGGACACCATCAACAGGATCCAGGAGATTCACGTCACCCCATCCACATTTATTGCTAGTATCGATGTTGAATCATTGTATACTAATATTCAGCATGAATTTGGTCTCACTGCAGTTGCACATTTCCTTATCACTAAGGGTATTCAATTTCACGCAAATAATAAATTTTTATTGTCATTACTTCGTTTTTTACTGACACATAATTATTTTCTATTTGATCATAAATTCTATCAACAAATAAAGGGCACAGCAATGGGCACAATCTGTGCACCGACCTATGCAAATTTATTCTTAGGGTGGTGGGAGGATACTGTAGTATTCACAGAGGAATTGTCCCCTTACACCTGTCACATCCTATTTTGGGGGAGATTCATTGATGATATTTTCCTCCTTTGGGATGGTGACTTGATTTTATTTGACAAATTTATGGTCACACTTAATAATAACAAGGTGGGCATGAAGTTTACTCATGTTATTCATAAAAAGGAGATTATCTTCTTGGACCTTAAAATTTCACTGGATCCTGCTGGTGGTGTACATACAGATATCTCACGTAAATTAACATCAACTAACAGTTTACTACACTGGGAAAGCCATCATCCTGTGGCCCTCAAGTAGGGCATTCCCATTGGCCAATATCTTCGAGCCAAAAGGAACTGCTCTGATGAGCGGTCCTTTCAACTGGAATGCGATGGCCTTTTTTCTAAATTTCGTGCACGGGGATATCCTAAGAAGTGGCTGCATAAAGCGTATGCTAGGTGTAAAGGATCTGCCAGGCACAGCGGGGTTAACTCCCAGAACTAATCAGTCAGCACCTGAGAATACATCCCTGAGACTGACTCCTGCTTCCACCATTCAGGCTGGCAGGCTTAGGAGTGGGAGAGCCTATCGTAACCTGGCCAGACTCAGCTAGCTCCCGCCCTCGGTCTATTTAAGCCTGCACTTCCTGTCCCTCGGTGCTTGTTATTGCTTTTGTTTCTTTCCTTGTGGTTCCTGGCCCAGCTACAGCTCCTGCTATTTTTGATCCTGCTCCATACCGACCCTGGCTTACCGACTACTCTTCTGCTTTTCGTTTTGTACCTCGCACACTCCTGGCTTGACTCGGCTCGTTCACCACTCTGGTTGCTCACGGTGTTGCCGTGGGCAACGGCCCCTTTTCCTTGCTTGTGTTCCTTGTATGTTTGTCGTGTTTGTCGTGCACGTACTGAGCGCAGGGACCGCCGCCCAGTTGTACCCCGTCGCCTAGGGCGGGTCGTTGCAAGTAGGCAGGGACAGAGTGGCGGGTAGATTAGGGCTCACTTGTCCGTCTCCCTACCCCCTGCCATTACATAATAACAAGCCCATACCTAGTCTACCCCTGGTCCCTGACACCACTATGGATCCCCGTGAGACCCTGGCTCAGCAAATGCAGGGTCTCTCCCTACAGGTCCAGGCCCTGGCTCAGAGGGTCAACCAGCCTGATGCTACCCTGGTAGTTCCCCTCACCGCACCTCTTGAACCCCACCTCAAGTTGCCCGACCGGTTCTCAGGGGACCGGAGGACTTTTCTCTCCTTTCGGGAGAGTTGTAGGCTTTACTTTCGTTTAAAGCCTCATTCCTCAGGTTCTGAGAGCCAGCGGGTGGGTATAATTATGTCCCGGCTCCAGGAAGGGCCCCAAGAGTGGGCCTTCTCCTTGGCTCCTGACGCCCCTGAACTTTCCTCCGTTGATTGTTTCTTTTCTGCTCTCGGACTTATTTATGACGAGACTGACAGGACTGCCTTTGCCGAGAGTCAGCTGGTGACCTTAAGTCAGGGTAAGAGACCTGTTGAGGAGTATTGCTCTGACTTTCGGAAGTGGTGCGTAGCTTCTCGGTTACACTAGGGCAAGAGCGACTGATAGGAAGGAACTCTTATATGAACGGAAATCAGCTGATACTCCACAACTTACGGCACCTACCAATATCAGAAGTATTGGCACCTTCGATGCGGGCTCTCGCCAAGTTAGGGAGATCCTGCAGCGACATTGGCCAATCCTTTTGGCTGATCCTGACCTTCGAGATGTAGTTTCCCATACTCCCAGCATTACCTATCGCAGAGGCAAGAATTTGCGCGATTATTTGGTACATAGCCATCACTCTGGACCGATGGTGGCATCTAAATGCTGGCTTAAGTCGTCAGTTGTAGGGTTCTATCCGTGTGGCCGTTGTTCGTTTTGTCATCTAATGCCCACAGTTAAACAATTCTCTAACCCACTTGATGGTAGAGTATATAAAATAAGACAGTTCATCAACTGCCAAAGTAAGGGCGTAGTCTATGTAGCCAAGTGCCCATGTCCTAAGTTCTATGTAGGCAAAACCGTCCAAGAGTTGAGGAGAAGAGTTTCCAAACACTTGAGTACAATCAACCAGAAGGAGGACACACCATTGTCCAGACACATTCGGTCTATGCATGGGGGTGATATTCGTTCTCTACAATTCTGGGGTATCACCCAGATCAAATTGGGCCCCAGAGCTGGCAATCTGGATCGCAGATTGCTACAGGAGGAGGCCCGTTGGATCCATCGATTGAGTACCCTCAGTCCAGGTGGTTTAAATGAGGGGTTTACTTTTGCGGCGTTTCTTTAACCCTGGATAATTAGGTTTCTGTACCCACTGTGGTTTTTCTGCTGGTGCTTTTTATACTACATTGATTGAGTACCATACCCCATTGTTGGTTAGCTTTAGTTATGACAGATATGCCCTGTCATTCTGGAGACCCTTGACACTGCCGTAATATCGCTACAGAGGTAGCTAATGGTATTGAGTTGCCATCATTCCTACTTTGTTACTGTATGATTTCTTGTTCATTGACAAGTGCACTACATATTTTTTGATAACAGCGCCGTGTTCTCGTTTCGTGTTGCAGTTTGTCACTGACATAAATGTGGCAATTTAGTATAAATATGACATGTGGTGCTACTTTGACATTCGATCTATTGATCGTGTCTGGTATAATACAACATTAAAATGGACTGTTACACTAGCCCACAACATAGCCTTCAAGTACGTCAGCACTTATATATTTATCCTAACGCAAGCGCTCCAGTGGTTTCTTAATCCCAAACTATGTGACTCTATCTAGCAAAGTGAACCATTGTGCGTGCGCTGTTGTACTTTTGACTTGAGATTCTATCTCCCTGCGATGGCCTTTTGCACATGCGCTGACTCCGCTATGTGTTAACGGTCCCTGCATGTCGAGTCTATTACTGGTCCTTTTGTCTGCTATTACTGCAGAGGCTCCACATTCTATCTCGCTAAAATGAACAATTGCGCATGCGCTACTGTGCTAGTGACTGTGGGATTCTATCTCCCCGCTGTGGTCTAGTGCGCATGTGTCACTTTCGCTACGTCTCATTGGTTCTTGCATGCTGAGAGTGCTATTTGTTCTGTCGCCTGTCCATCACTGTTGTGGAGGCTCGACCTTCAATATCAGTTTCTATTGGCCACTATGTTAATTAGGTAACAGCTGAAGGCAATCCTTCCTGCATATAACTCTCAGAATTTTGCAGCGCGATATCATTAGCCCCGATACCCCTGAAGACGCTGCATCTGCAGTGAAACATGTCGGGGGGGCTCTTTTGAAATTTTAACTTGTTACTGCTGATCTCTGATACCGCTGATCTCTGATACTGACTTTGACCTTGGTTAGAGTGCAGCGTGCTGCAGCCGCTGACACTTTGAATCTTGCTACTGGCACACATTGTACTATGCTGGTTATTATCAGCAGTGAACATAATTTTTAATTTCTATGTAGTGTGTCTTTGCTATAATAGCCTAATAAAAATGTGTTATTTTATCTTGCTTGTAGTTGTTAAAAAGGGCCTTTTGCCGGCAGGCAAATATTTCTATTGATTGTTAATTAGCCCAACCAACTATCAGGGTCTTGCTTTCATTATTATTGATCCTTCAGACTATCATAGACCCGTCCTGCATTGTCACTGCTAATCCTCTGCAGGTTAGAGACATCCCTCCTGGGAGGATTTTTGTTCGGTTGGCAGACAGAAGAAGAATTCTCTGCTGGGGTCACAGTTCTAAACTTGCTGGGCACGCTGGTGTCTGTAAAACCCGAGACCTGATTGCTCGTCACTTCTGGTGGCCCACGCTACCGGCCTGCTTCAACCTCTGCCTGTACCCAATGCCCCCTGGCAGCACATTGCGATGGACTTTGTTACAGACCTTGCCCCCTCAGCAGGATGCAACACTGTCTGGGTGGTGGTGGACCGGTTCTCTAAGATGGCACATTTTATCCCGCTGACCGGCCTACCTTCTGCTCCTCTTCTGGCGAGTCTCTTAATGCATATCTTTCGCTTGCATGGCTTGCCTCTTCACATCGTGTCAGATCGGGGTGTTCAGTTTACCTCAAAGTTCTGGAGAGCCCTCTGTAAACTCCTGGATGTGAGTTTGGACTTTTCCTCAGCCTATCACTCCCAGTCCAATGGGCAAGTTGAAAGGATCAACCAGATCATGGAGAATGATCTCCGCCACTTCATCTCTTCACAGCACGATAACTGGGTACAGCTTCTTCCATGGGCCGAGTTTTCATACAACAACCACACAAGTGAGTCCACCACTTCCACTCCGTTTCACATCGTGTACAGTCAACATCCTAGAGTCCCTCTTCCTGTGTCGACTTCATCTCAGGTACCCGCTGCTGACTCAGATATGGGTACTTCCTGCAAATCTGGCAACAGACCCGGTCCTCTATTTTGCTGGCGGTAGATCGCATGAAGCGAAAGGCAGATACTAGGAGAAGAGAGCCGCCTCAGTATCTTCCGGGGACTAAAGTCTGGCTGTCCTCTCGGAACATTCGCTTGAGGGTGCCTTCATACAAGTTTGCTCTCAGGTTCCGTGATCCTTTCGAGATCCTGCAACAAATCAACCCTCTCTCCTATAAGCTGCGGCTGCCTCCTACCCTCAGAATCCCTAACTCCTTCCATGTGTCCCTCCTGAAACCAGTGGTCCTGAACCTCTACAGCAAGACTTCTAGTTCCACAGTTTCTCCCAGCGGTCCTTCTGATGTATTCGAGGTAAAAGAGATCCTGGACTGCAAAAGGGTAGGAGGAAGGACTTTCTATTTGGTGGACTGGAGAGGGTTTCGTCCTGAGGAGAGGTCCTGGGAGCCAGAAGAGAACCTCAGCGCTCCTGCTCTTATTAATAAGTTCCTCTCTCGCTCTGGCCCCAAGAGGAGGGGGCGTAAGAGGGGGGATACTGTAGCATCCATGGCCGCAGGCCATCGGGTTTACTCACCTCCCGCAGCCATGGATTCGTGAGCGCTGGTCCCCATCTCCTTCCTTGGAGACGCCAGCACTCACTTCTGCTCCGTTCTGCTGTGTCCTGTAGGGTGCGTGGGCAAGCTCGTGCCCGGCCTTAAAGGGCCAGCGCGCGCAAATAGGAATTCGTCATCATCATCAACTGCCATGATTTCTTGGTCTTTAAGAAGGCCCTAGGCCTTCTAATCCTGTGTTGTTAGTTTTCCCAGTCTGTCTTGCAAATGGTCCCTTAGTGTTTCCCATTCCAGTTTTGACCAGTGCCTTGTTCCCCGTTCCTGTTTCCCGTGCTGTGCTTTAGTATCAAGTCGTGCCACATCCTGTGTCATCTTCCACGTCCGGAGGAATATGCCACATCCTGTGTCATCTGCCACGTCTGGAGGAATACGCCATGTCCTGTGTCATCTGCCATGTCTGGAGTAATCCGCCACGTCCTGTCATATGCCACGTCCGGAGGATTCCGCCACGTTCTGTGTCATCTGCCACGTCCGGAGGAATCCGCCACGTCTGGTGCATCTTGCGGCTCCTGTGTCATCCGCCACGTTTGGCGCAATCTGCTGCACCCATCTCCATCTGTGTCAGAGCTGCGGCCACCGTCTGGACTATCCAGGTACCCTTGTGCGGGACATTGTATTTCTGGGGTGTCCTGTTGTTTGGCCAGCTGCCTCCCCGCTACGGCGGTACGGCTTAGTGGGTCCACTAACCCGCTTCGTGACACTGCATTTCAAGGATTAAGTAGCTATAGACACCCTACAGCCACCCTACAGCTTCTTAAGCCTTGAAATGCAACATGAACTGAAATGGTAATTGAAGTGGTTTTCGTTATCTTCAGTTATTATAACACTGTAGCAAAGAGCGCCAGTGGAAGAGCTTCAGGGCTGGTGATATACAATGCAGCAGGGGGTTTACTAGTCCTGTGTAGTACTGCTGGTAATACATTTAAGAGACTTGCCACAGAAGTTATGTTCAAAGAGAAGTCATAAATCAGATGCAGACTTTGTGGGTAATTTATCAACCTTTCCACACCAGGAAAGTCAGAAAAGGCACAAAAGTCACAATTTGCTGTCTAAATTGCGACTTGCCCTTTTTGCTCCACCCACAACGCTTTTGTAGAAAGGGGCGTGACCTCTGGGAAAGAGTGTGAACACCACGTCCCAACAAATTTATTATAATTTCCACCAGGCTAATTGTAACATGTTAAAGTGCCTATTACACCTCGTGGATCAGCGCTCTTTTGCACCTCGTGGATCAGCGCTCTTTTGCTCCAGTGACACGGAGCTATGTATTTGGATGAGCGCTTGTTATTCCAATCGCTCGTCCCCATACATTATCATGTTGGCAACGTGTCTCCCTGTTTACATACGAAGATGTGCTGCCGACAACGATAATATTAAAGTTTTTTAAAAATATACAACCAGCAGATGTACGAGCGTTTGCTTGTTCATCTGCTGATCGCTGCCCTGCTTACACAGGGCAATTATCGGCAATGAGCGTTCTATGAATGCTTGTCTGCCCGATAATTGCCCAGTGTGAAAGGGCCTTAGGCGTGTATGTCTGGATCTTTACAGGCGTACACGCTAACCGTAGGGAAAAATGTATGTGAATGGGACCTTATGTGTATTTTACTAAGGTCTCACTGTTCTCCTGCTGCTCTATATTCATCACACCATATTTATTGTACATTGTTTATAGTAATGTACCATATATGCCCTATCTTGGTATTTTTTTTTTCAGTTTATTTAATGAAACTTGAGATTCAAATCGTCCATAGTGTTGAAAAAAATCTAGATTCTATTTTTTGGCAAAATCGCCCAGCCCTATGTTGAGAGAATTGTCCGATCTATAGACCGTTATACAGTGCCCACCAAAAGATCCGGAACACCCTCATAACTTTTGAATGTGACATTCCCAAGCTCGCACATGCGCTCACACACATTTAGGATTTTACCTGCGCTACATTTTGGGTAATGCTATCACCGGCAGTAGCCAATAATCAAGATGATAACTTTAACATTAAATATCTCAGCGAAAAAAAAAATCCTATCTCAAAATCATTTGCAGCATCATTTTTGTATTGAAAGGAGCTTTCAATGAGCCCCCACTCTAACCCCCGTGCCATTTAAGATTTTTCTAGTCCCCGAACACCCCACCGCCCCCAAGGGGGTGGTGATGGTTTCTTTTTGGCGTTAACTTGTAGATTTTATGACCCCATTAAATCCCACCAAATTTCAACCTTCTACCTCGAGCCGTTCAAAAGTTATAAGGGTGTTCCGGAACTTTTGGTGGGCACTGTACAGTAGTCATGTATTTAGTCACTGTGTGTTTCCTACAGATGGATCCAGTAGGAGAAATCCAGCAGAGAGATGTCCTAGTCCTCTGTATTCCCAGGACTGTCCAAAGGAAAATCACAATGTCCCAGAGAATCATCAGGTAGATGAAGCTGAGCCCTACACCAGATCTATATCGGGTGTGCGGAGCTTTTTGGTCCTGCGGTCATAGATGTGGTCATAGATTTTGGTTCTACCATTATAGTTCTACCATTATGTTGATCTGTTAGATTCTTCGCACTCTCCTGCTGTATTGTACTGAATTGTTACATATGTGAAATCAGGGGGAAGATCTGACTAATAATAAAGTGGAGGATGAAGAAGAAGAAGAGTGGGTGAGGGGCGATCAACCGTGTCACAGTGAAGTGGAGGAGGAAATTCCAGGAGGTGTTACCACAGGTCAGTAATAATGATATTAGAAAGTGAATTGGGAGGTTTGTTAAGGTGGGGTTCCTCCTTAGTTCTACATTACAGTAACACTTCAGACAATGTGTTATACATAGTGCAGGACCTGAGGGAGCTGTGACTCCACATAGAAGTTCTCTACAAGGTGTTCTATGAATCCGGTCATGCACTAGGCTTAGTGTCAGATTTTGGGGGGCAGCAGCTGCATTAACTGCCGAGATCTGAGAAAACTCTGTTTAACCACTTGAGCACCGAGATCAATGCTGATAGGTGGCTCTCATCGACATTTGCAGCCTTGCACTGTGTGTGAAACCACCCACACAATGTCGTTTTTTTACTGCCACTTTTCCTTCATCAGGCAGATGTTACATGACAGTTTGTAGTAAAATATAAAATGCACTGCACACAATGGGTGTTTTTTTATTTGTTTTTTTTCTGGTGATTGTTTTTCTTCTGTGGCATTTTTTTCAAAATGCAGCATGCTTCTCTTTAGAATCTGAGAAATGGCAGAAAGAAATATGTATGAATAAAAAAAACTCCAGATGAGACGCTTGTAAAACACGCATGAAATTCATGGCGTTTTTTACAACTCAAGAATTGACATGCATGAAATTTCTGCGACTTTTTCCATTCGCCTGTATGAGGTTTGCAGAAATTCATGCACAGAAATTATTCTATTCACATGAGTCTCAGCTGCAGAATTTTCTGTAACAAATCTGCCGCGTCTGAATTTACGATAAATGTCAGTATGTTGTGGGGGAACTAAATACCGCCAATCACTTACATTTTGCAGGAAAGGGTTAAACATCATTTTATTATAGTCAACAACAAAAAAACACACATTTTGATCCATTTTTAATTTATTTGTTTCTACCATTAGAAATCCCATAATAATAACAGCTGAAAAGAAGGATCTGTAATGTCCGTGGCTGCGGGCTGTCAGCTCCAGCCTCCCGCTGACAGCCACAGCCACGAGTCGGCAAGCGCTGACCCCAGCCTCCTCCTCAGGAGACGCCAGCGCTTGCATCCACTCACCTCCGCCGGAGCCGGCAGGGTGCGCGCGCACGCTCGTCCCCGCTCTTAAAGGGGCAGCGCGCGCACCGGACATCTTGAACGACCTTTGACCCGTGAGTACCCTGGGCTATAAGAGGGGTCCAGCCCCCTAGTTCGATGCCTGAGCGTTGTTAGTTTTCCAGTCTGTCTTGCAAATGGTCCCTTAGTGTTTCCCGTTCCTGTTGTTACCCGTACCTTGTTCCCCGTTCCTGTTTCCCGTGCTTTGCCCTAGTATCTAGTTGTGCCACGTCCTGTGTCATCTGCCACGTCCAGAGGAACCTGCCACGTCCTGTGTCATCTGCCACGTCCCGAGGAATCCGCTACTTTCTGTGTCATCTGCCACGTCCTGTGTCATCTACCACGTCCGGAGGAATCCGCCACGTCCTGTGTCATCTGCCACGTCCGGAGGAATCCGCCACGTCCTGTGTCATCTGCCACGTCCGGAGGAATCCGCCACGTCTGGCGAAACTTGCGGCTCCTGTGTCATCCACCACGTTTGGCGCCATCTGCTGCACCCATCTCATCTGTGGCAGAGCTGCGGCCACCATCTGGACTATTCAGGTACCCTTGTGCGGGACATTGTATTTCTGGGGTGTCCTGTTGTTTGGCCAGCTGCCTCCCCGCTGCGGCGGTACGGCCTAGTGGGTCCACTAACGCGCTTCGCGACAGTACGCTCAGGCCATGGACCCCGCTGGTCAACCTGAGACGTTGACTACACAAGCCATGCTGGCTGAGATGGAGGATCTCCAGTCACGACAATACCAGCTCCTCCTGTCGGTGAACGTCATAGCCCATCGGCTGCTTGCTCCGTCCACAGTCATCACCGCACCCGTTCCTGCGGTTCCACCTGCTACACCTCCTTTCTGTACCGGTACCAACCCCCTGTGTTTCTTGCCACTACCTCCACGCTATGACGGAGATCCGAGGTCCTGCAGGGGATTTTTGAATCAGTGCCTGATCCATTTCAGACTACATGCCAGGTGCTTCTGCTCGGATGACGTCCGGATCACCTTTATCATCTCTCTCCTTACCGGCAAAGCCCTGGCATGGGCCAATCCTCTGTGGGAACATCAGGGACCTGAGACCCGGGACTTGCAGTGCTTCTTACGGACCTTCCGCTCGATCTTTGAGGAACCTGGGAGAGTTTCTTCGGCTGCTGCATCCTTGCTGACCCTACACCAGGGAGACCTCTACGTGGGCGAGTATGCCATTCAGTTCCGTATCCTGGCTGCTGAATTGACCTGCAACAACGAGGCTTTGGTGGCTACATTCTGGCAGGGACTGTCTTCAGGGATCAAGGACGAGCTGGCTGCTCGCGATCTGCCATCTACCCTGGACGATCTTATCCTACTCGCCTCCCGTGTCGACATGAGGATCCGGGAACGTTCCCAAGAGGTTCTCCGGGGGAGAGAACTTCCTAGGCTGGATTCTGCTGTCCCGCAATCCCCCTCAGTCGTCCCACCAGAGTACCTGATGCAGAGTAATTATGTTAAATTGTCTTCCCAGGAGAAACAACACAGACGCACTTCTGGACTTTGTTTGTATTGCGGCCATGGAGGCCATATTGTGCGTCTGTGCCCCCAGAGGCCGGAGAGACCCCTTTGCCTAGAATTGGTTGGAGAGACAACACTAGGTGGAACAGAATCTAACAGAGGATTCGCTTCCAAACTGACTATTCCTGTGACCCTGGTATCCGGCGACAGGACGCATCAAGTCTCTGCCTATCTTGACTCTGCTGCAAATTTCATCCAGAAAGAGCTTGTGGATCATCTTCAGCTGCCCACAGTTCCCCTGGAGACATCTTTGGCTCAGTTAATGGACTGACTCTGCCTGATCCCATTATTTCTAAAACCAAGCCGTTGAAGCTCCAGGTTGGAGTACTTCACTCTGAATTTATTTCGTTCCTTGTTTTGCCCAAGGCCATCAATCCTGTTCTGCTGGGCCTGCCTTGGCTTCGACTTCATGCCCCAGTCCTGGACTGGAATTCTGGAGAGGTTCTCCAATGGGGCTCCAAGTGCCATGGTCGTTGTCTGTTGCAGATCCATCCTGTCAAGCCTTCTCTGCCTCAGTCGCTGTCGGGACTGCCTCCCCATTTTGCTAAGTATGCAGATGTTTTCAGCAAAAAGGAGGCTGAGACGCTGCCTCCACATCGCACCTATGACTGCCCCATTGAACTGGTTCCTAATGCCTCTCTTCCCCGTGGATGGGTATATCCTCTCTCCTTGCCTGAGTCTCTATCCATGTCGGCCTATATAAAGGAGAATCTGGAGAGGGGTTTTATACGAAAATCTTCCTCCCCGGCTGGGGCTGGATTCTTCTTCGTTAAAAAGAAGGATGGATCCCTTCGTCCCTGCATTGACTACAGGGGCCTCAACCTGATCACAGTCAAGAACAAATACCCGTTGCCACTCATCTCTGAGCTATTTGATCGCATACGAGGGGCCAACATTTTTTCTAAGCTGGACCTGCGTGGGGCTTACAATCTAGTCCGGATTCGCCGGGGTGACGAATGGAAGACGGCATTTAACACCCGGGACGGGCACTACGAATACCTGGTGATGCCCTACGGACTGTGTAACGCTCCAGCAGTGTTTCAGGAGTTCGTTAACGACATCTTCCGAGATCTACTCTATGTCTGTGTTGTTGTTTATCTCGATGATATTTTGATTTTCTCCCCAGATCAGACGACTCATCGGAGGCATGTTCGTCAGGTTCTACTACGATTGAGGGAGAATCATTTATACGCCAAGCTGGAGAAGTGCGTCTTTGAGAAGAGTTCTCTGCCCTTCCTGGGCTACATCATCTCGGATCAAGGCCTCAAGATGGATCCTGAGAAAGTGAAGGCTGTCCTGGAGTGGCCATGTCCCCAAGGCTTAAGGGCCATACAGCGGTTCCTGGGATTCGCCAATTTCTACCGGCAGTTTATTCCTAACTTCTCTTCTCTGACGTCTCTCATCTCGACCCTTACCAAGAAGGGTGTGAACGCCAAAGCGTGGACTCCAGAGGCAGAGTCTGCATTTAATAGCCTGAAGAGTGCCTTCACTTCAGCCTCGATCCTCCATCATCCTGACGTATCTCGGCAGTTCTCACTGGAAGTGGACGCTTCCTCTGTCGGTGCAGGTGCACTTCTGTTCCAGAGGAGCTCCAAAGGAAAGGCTGTAGTATGTGGCTACTACTCTAGACTGTTTTCTTCTGCTGAGCGCAATTATTCCATTGGAGATCGGGAGCTGCTGGCCATCAAATTGGCCCTGGAGGAGTGGAGACATCTTCTGGAGGGCGCTGCTCACCCCATCCTGATCTTCACCGACCACAAAAACCTCACATACCTTCAGTCCGCTCAAAGACTTAATCCTCGTCAAGACAGGTGGTTGCTGTTCTTCACCCGTTTTCTGTTTGCGCTCCACTACCGTCCCGCGGACAAGAATGTGAGGGCAGATGCCCTGTCCAGATCGTTTGAGACGGAAGACACGGTGGAGTCCCTCCAGACCATCATAGACCCGTCCTGCATCGTCACTGCTAATCCTCTGCAGGTTAGAGATATCCCTCCTGGGAGGACTTTTGTTCGGTTGGCGGACAGGAGAAGAATTCTCCGCTGGGGACATAGTTCTAAACTTGCTGGGCACGCCGGTGTCCGTAAAACCCGAGACCTGATCGCTCGTCACTTTTGGTGGTCCACGCTACATAAGGATGTTCGGGACTTTGTCTCTTCTTGCACGATGTGTGCCTCTAACAAAGTGACTCACAGCAAGCCTACCGGCCTGCTTCAACCTCTGCCTGTACCCAATGCCCCCTGGCAGCACATTGCGATGGACTTCGTCACAGACCTTCCCCCTCAGCAGGATGTAACACTGTCTGGGTGGTGGTGGACCGGTTCTCTAAGATGGCTGATTTTATCCCGCTGACCGGCCTACCTTCTGCTCCTCGTCTGGCAAGTCTCTTCATCCAGCACATCTTCCGCTTGCATGGCTTGCCTTTTCACATTGTGTCCGACCGGGGGGTTCAGTTTACCTCTAAGTTCTGGAGAGCCCTCTGTAAACTCCTGGATGTGAGATTGGACTTTTCCTCTGCCTATCACCCCCAGTCCAATGGGCAAGTTGAGAGGATCAACCAGATCATGGAAAATTATCTCCGCCATTTCATCTCTTCACAGCACGATAACTGGGTACAGCTTCTACCATGGGCCGAATTTTCTTACAACAACCACACAAGTGAGTCCACCACTTCCTCTCCGTTTCACATCGTCTACAGTCAACATCCCAGATTCCCTCTTCCTGTGTCGACTTCATCCCAGGTTCCCGCTGCTGACTCTGCATATGGGGACTTCCTGCAAATCTGGCAACAGACCCGGTCCTCTATTTTGCTGGCAGTAGATCGCATGAAGCGAAAGGCAGATACCAAGAGAAGAGAGCCGCCTCAGTATCTTCCGGGGACTAAAGTCTGGCTGTGCTCTCGGAACATTCGCTTGAAGATGCCCTCATACAAGTTCGCTCCCAGGTTCCTTGGACCATTCGAGGTCCTGCAGCTGATCAACCCTGTCGCCTACAAGCTTCGGCTGCCTCCTACCCTCAGGATTCCCAACTCCTTCCACGTCTCCCTCCTGAAGCCTGTGATCCTAAACCGCTATTCCAAGACTCCCAGCCCTGCGGTTGCTCCCAGCGGCTCCTCGGACATCTTTGAGGTAAAGGAGATCTTGGACACCAAGAGAGTGAGAGGAAAGACCTTGTATTTGGTGGATTGGAGGAGGTTTGGTCCCGAAGAGAGGTCCTGGGAGCAAGAGGAGAACCTCAATGCCCCTACTCTTCTAAAGAAGTTTCTCTCCAGCTCCGGTCCCAAGAAGAGGGGGCGTAAGAGGGGGGATACTGTAATGTCCATGGCTGCGGGCTGTCAGCTCCAGCCTCCCGCTGACAGCCGCAGCCACGAGTCGGCAAGCGCTGGCCCCAGCCTCCTCCTCAGGAGACGCCAGCGCTTGCATCCACTCACCTCCGCCGGAGCCCGCAGGGTGCGCGCGCACACTCGTCCCCGCTCTTAAAGGGGCAGCGCACACACCGGACATCTTGAACGACCTTTTACCCGTGAGTACCCTGGGCTATAAGAGGGGTCCAGCCCCCTAGTTCGATGCCTGAGCGTTGTTAGTTTTCCAGTCTGTCTTGCAAATGGTCCCTTAGTGTTTCCCGTTCCTGTTGTTACCCGTACCTTGTTCCCCGTTCCTGTTTCCCGTGCTTTGCCCTAGTATCTAGTCGTGCCACGTCCTGTGTCATCTGCCACGTCCAGAGGAACCTGCCACGTCCTGTGTCATCTGCCACGTCCGGACAAATCCGCTACTTTCTGTGTCATCTGCCACGTCCTGTGTCATCTACCACGGCCGGAGGAATCCGCCACATCCTGTGTCATCTGCCACGTCCAGAGGAATCCGCCACGTCCTGTGTCATCTGCCACGTCCGGAGGAATCCGCCACGTCTGGTGCAACTTGCGGCTCCTGTGTCATCCGCTACGTTTGGTGCCATCTGCTGCACCCATCTCATCTGTGCCAGAGCTGCGGCCACCATCTAGACTATTCAGGTACCCTTGTGCGGGACATTGTATTTCTGGGCTGTCCTGTTGTTTGGCCAGCTGCCTCCCCGCTGCGGCGGTACGGCCTAGTGGGTCCACTAACCCGCTTCGTGACAGGATCCTCATTATAGTTCTATATTTAATATAAGGCTGGGATCAAGAATTGAGGAACTATTAGAAAACACACAAGGTCCCCATGACAACTCTGCACACAAGTCACAAGGGGATTTTTTTTTCTTTTTCTTGGTAATCCAATCTTCGGATCCATTATTATTAGGAAGCTCGTACTTCACATGTAATTATTGTACATACAAAGATATTTCAGTGGTGATCACCTGCTCTCAGAGACCACTTCACTAGATCCACCTTATTAGTACTTGATAGGACCCTCTTTCCCCTTAGAACAGCCTGAATTCTTAGTGGGATGATATAACAAGGTACTGGAAACCTTTATTACGGATTCTGATTGATTACTACACTCTGTATATTCCACTACAACCTAAACATAAGCTATAAACCTGAGATACGGTGACTGTTCAGCCATTAGGATATACAGACCTCATTGTCATGTCCGTGAATTTAGCCGGAGATGTGTGCTATGTGCCATGACCATTATCTGTGGCCAAGATTAGATTGTCAATGACAATATTAGGATCTTGTAATGAAGTGATTCCCAATTGATATTAAAGGGTCAGATGTGTTGGCAGAGGACAGGTGGGATTGTCAGACAAGGTTATGGTTTTTTAAATATGTTTTATCATGTTAAGGTTTATGTAATAAAAGTGGTGACTGGGTGTAGGCCAGAATCCTGGACTTTATCATTGATAGATTTTAAAGCACACCTATGTTTTTATCAAAAAGTTCAATATAGTCATGGTCCTCAGTCCCCAACGATGTTATGATGTTGTACCCGCATTTTAGAGCTTTGAAAATTCTTGCCAGTAAAAGCAAAACTGTACAATTTTGCCGCAATTTTTCTGAAGTCACTGCAAAATGCCACGATTTCCTGCGATTCTCTGGAAAAGACAAAATTTTAGTGTACCGTGAGAACTCTGTACATGCAGCTTTTTAGTCATTATTGAGAAATACTTGCAACAAACATTAAACATCTAGGGCAAAGTGCACATGGAAATAAGAGAAATGCTGGGACATTGGAAAAAATCTTTAACAAAGCAGAGATGCAAGACGCTACTGCAAGGAATACATGAGAGAGTTCAGGCAGGCTATGAGTACAGCGAGCTTTAGCAGAGAGAGGCATCCCCATTTTCTGCAGTCTGTCTGCTCTTCTCCGTAACTAGAGACTGAATTTGCAGGACAACCGAGAGTGGAAAACAAATTATAGAAAATGAGTCACCTAGTGGCAGTAAATTCATACAGACTTTGCAAGGATAGAGCAGAATTTTTTTGAAGAAAGCAAATGGCAAAATTGCTAGATATCAGGTATACTATTAGATTAACACAAGTTTTTAATGAAAAGTTATTGTCCATTTAAAGTGTTTTTCAAATATTTATAAGGCTGGAATTAGGCATTACATTTTTGTGGCAGTATTTGGTGCCGTTTTTTTTTAGCCAAAGCCAGCCCAAAAAACTGCATGCAGCCTTATATGTCATAAATTTGTCTACTTTATGCTTTGAAAAATATAAAAATCACAAAATATATTTTTAATCCTAACAGAAGATGCCAGTAAGAACTCTGAGGGAAACTTAATGTTTTCAATAAATTATTAAGTAGAAGATGAAGATATCAAGCAACAGTCTTCAGGAGAAAACCACATTGCCCTTAATGTACATCCAGGACTTTACAGTAAAGATCTATCATATAATTCCCATAATCATGGGGGACCTTCTCCTAACCAATCACAGATTCTTACCACAAGTAAAAGGGGGTAAAAGGTTTCAATTTGGTAAACCGTTTACAAAAATCTCAGGTCTCTTTAACCCCTTGAGTACCCAGCTCATTTTGGCCTTGAGGACCAGACCCATTTTTTCAAATCTGACATGTATCACTTTATGTGGTAATAACTCCGGAATGCTTTTACCTATCCAATTGATTCTGAGATTGTTTTCTCGTGACATATTGTACTTTAGTTTAGTGCAAAAATTTGGTCGATAAATTCATTGCTTATTAGTGAAAAACACCAATATTTAGCGAAAATATGAAGAAATTATGATTTTTCCAATTTTAAATGTATCTGCTTGTAAAACAGATGGTAATACCACACAAAATAGTTACTAATTAACATCACCCATATGTCTACTTTAGATTGGCATCGTTTTTTGAGCATCCTTTTATTTTTCTATGACCTCACAAGGCTTAGAACTTTAGCAGCAATTTCTCATATTTGTAAGAAAATTTCAAAAAGCTATTTTTTCAGGGACGAGTTCAGTTCTGAAGTGGTTTTGAGGGCCCTATATATTAGAACCCCCAATAAAACACCCTATTTTGAAAAGTGAACCCCTCAAAGTATCCAAAACAGCATTCAGAAAGTGTTTCAACCCTTTAGGCGTTTTACAGGAATTGAAGGAAAGTAGAGCTGAAATTTTCAAATTTCATTTTTTTTTACAAAATTCATATGTAATACATTTTCTTTTGTACCACAGGAGGTTTTACCTGAGAAACGCAACTCAATATTTATTGCCCAGATTCTGCAGTTTTTAGAAATATCCCACATGTGGCCCTAGTGCGCTAATGGACTGAAACACCGGCCTCGGAAGCAAAGGAGCACCTCTTGGATTTTGGGGCCTCCTTTTTTCAGAATATATTTTAGGCACCATGTCCGGTTTGAAGAGGTCTTGTGGTGCCAAAACAGTGGAAACCCCCAAAAGTGACCCCCATTTTTTAACTACACCCCTCAGGGAATTTATCTAGGGGTATAGTTAGCATTTTGACCCCACAGGTATTTTGCTTTATTTTCTGGAGTTAGTCTGTGAAAATGAAAATCTACTTTTTTTCTGGAAAAACTTAAAAATTTCTAATTTTTGCAAGAAATAAAGGAGAGAAAGCACCCCAACATTTGTAAAGCAATTTCTCGCGATTACGGAAATACTCCATATGTGGTAATAAACTGCTGTTTGGACCCACAGCAGGGCTCAGAAGGGAAGGACCCCCATTTGGATTTTGGAGCTCTGATTTTACTGGAATGGTTTTCAGTGCCGTGTCACGTTTGCAACGCCCTGGAGGGACCTAAACAGTGGAATCCCCCCAAAAGTGACCCCATTTTGGAAACTATACCCCTCAAGGAATTTTTCTAGTGGTATAGTTAGCATTTTGACCCCACAGGTTTTTTGCTGAATTTATTGGAATTAGTCTGTGAAGAAGAAAAGAGACTTTTTTTTGGAAAAAACACAGAATTTTCTAATTTTTATAAGGAATAAAGGAGAAAAAGCACCTCAACATTTGTAAAGCAATTTCTCCTGATTACGGTAATACCCCATTATGTGGTAATAAACTGCTGTTTGGACCCATGGCAGGGCTCAGAAGGGACGGAGCACCATTTGGATTTTGCAGCTCAGATTTTGCTGAATTGGTTTCTGGGGGCCATGTCGCATTTGCAGAGTCCCTGAAGTACCAGTACAGTAGAAATTCCCCAGATGTGATCCCAATTTGGAGACTATACCCCTGAAAGAATTAAATTAGAGGTGTAGTGAGCATTTTGAACCCTCAGGTGTTTTATAGATTTTATTAGAATTGGTCCGTGAAAATGAGAACATTTTTTTTTTCCAATAACCTGTAGCTTTAGCTCAGAATTTTTCATTTCCACAAGGAATACAGGAGAAAAGACACCCCAAAATGTGTTACACAATTTCTCCTGATTACGGAAATACCCCATATGTGGTTGTAAACGGCTATTTGGACATACGGCAAGAGTCTAAACGGAAAAGTGCAATTTCGTTTTTGGAGTGGAGATTTTACAAAATGTGTTTTTGACGCCATGTTGCATTGCGCTGAGGTACCAGTACAGTGAAAACTCCCGAGAAGTGACCCCATTTAGGAAACTACACCCCTCCAAGGAATTCATCTAGAAGTGTAGTGAGCATTTTGACCCCCAAAGGTTTTGCAGAAATTAGTGCACAGTGGATGTTGCAGATTGAAAATTGACATTTTCCACATATATGCTATTTCAGTGCCCAATGCGTTGGGCCCAGCTTGTACCACTGGAGACATACGCCCCATAAATTGTTAAGCGGTTCTCCAGAGTACGGTAATATCCCATATGTGGTCATAAACTGCTGTTTGGGCACACTGCCAGGCCCAGAAGGAGCGCCATTTGGCTTTTGGAGCGCAGATTTTGCTTGGTAGTGGTTTTGTTTAGTGTTTTACTGGTGTTTCAGTTTATAATGTGGGGGCATATGTAATCTGTGAGGAGTGTATCAGGGTATATGTAAGCTGGGCGGAGTGTATCAGGGTATATGTAAGCTGTGCGGAGTACATCAGGGTATATGTAAGCTGGGCGGAGTACATCAGGGTATATGTAAGATGCGCGGAGTACATCAGGGTATATGTAAGCTGGGCGGAGTACATCAGGGCATATGTAAGCTGGGCGGAGTACATCAGGGCATATGTAAGCTGGGCGGAGTACATCAGGGTATATGTAATATGTGAGGAGTACATCAGGGTATATGTAAGCTGGGCGGAGTACATCAGGGCATATGTAAGCTGGGCGGAGTACATCAGGGCATATGTAAGCTGGGCGGAGTACATCAGGGTATATGTAAGCTGGGCGGAGTACATCAGGGCATATGTAAGCTGGGCGGAGTACATCAGGGCATATGTAAGCTGGGCGGAGTACATCAGGGTATATGTAAGCTGGGCGGAGTACATCAGGGTATATGTAAGCTGGGCGGAGTACATCAGGGTATATGTAAGCTGGGCGGAGTGCATCAGGGTATATGTAAGCTGGGCGGAGTTCATCAGGGTATATGTTTCCTGGGCGGAGTGTATCAGGGTATATGTAATATGTGAGGAGTACATCAGGGTATATGTAAGCTATGTGGAGTACATCAGGGTATATGTAAGCTGGGTGGAGTGCAATAGGTCATAATAGGATGATGTAATAATGGGGAGAATGAATAATAAAATTAATTATCCATGGATAGTGATGTACGCTTTGAACCAATCCTTCATGCACAGGCCGGATTATTGGGTGCAGGAGTCGCACTTCTAAAGGGTGTCTGTGGTATTGTACAAAATATCCGCACTCCAGTATTGCCTAATCTTTGACTTCTTCACTAGCCCCATATGTAGCACAGACCCCAAAACGTCATTGTTTTCGCTGGATTTACAGGGTCTACCAATGGGGGCTGCAAATGATGACGTGGGGTTTTAGGTGAAGAACTGCTGCACATATAAATTAGTCTGGGCCGTCGTTTTCCATTATTGCGTTCCAAGAGTCAGAACTTTTTATTTTTCCGTTGACGAGCTGTGTGAGTGCTTGATTTTCATGGGACGAGCTGTTGTTTTTATTAGTATCATTTTGGGGTACATGCGATAATTTGATCAGTTTTTATTCCATTTTTTCTGAGGTGAGGAGACCAAATACCAGAAATTCTTTTACTATTTTTTTTATAATTTTTTACCGGCGTTCTCTGTGCAGTATAAACAACATGTTTACTTTATTCTGCGGTTTGATACGATTATGGCAATACCAAATTTATATAGTTTTTATATGTTTTACTACTTTTACAAAAAAAAAAAAAAACTTTTTTCTAAATAAAATGTTTTAGTGTCACCATATCCTGAGAGCCAGAACTTTTTTATTTTTTTGTCGACGGAGCTTTGTGAGGGCTTGTTTTTGCGTGACACACTGTAGTTTTTATTGGTACCATGTTTGGCTACGCGCGACTTTTTGATCACTTTTTATTCCATTTTTTTGGAAACATTGTGACCAAAAAAGGAAATTCTGCCATTGTTTTTTATGGTATTTTTTTTACGGTGTTCACCGTGCGGGATAAATAATATGATATTTTTTTAGGTCAGGCCAATACGAACGCGGCGATACCTATTATGTCTAGTTTTTGTCTTTTTTTTTCATTTTTTTTGTAATTATAAAGGGCTTGATCAGTGAAACAAGGCGATTATTGTTTTTATTACGTAAAACGTGTATTTATTTACTTATCTAAAACTTTTTTTTTACTTTTTTTTCACTTTTTATTTTACACATACTAGGCGACTGGAAGATCTGATCTGACCTGCACAATACACTGCACTACTTCTGTATGTACTGATGTAGTGCAGTGTATTGTAACTGTCACTTTACAACTGACAGTTGAGCCTATTACGTCAGAACCCCACGATTTTTCAGGTAAGTAGCTACATTGACTTACCTGCTAACGCCGAGGCTGCTGCAGAATCAACTGAAGCCTCTGGTGCCGATGTGTCCGACACGATGCAGGACCTGTGACTGACGTCACAGCGTGATCTCTCGAGAACACGCTGTGTCTGCACTGCCAGAAGCTGGGCGTTCTGAAGAGAAGTGGATGATACTTCTCATCAGAGCGCCCAGCTAGTAAAAGTATTAAAAACCCCCCGATGTACGCACATAATACACGCCCACTTGGACTTTTACTTTTAAACACACCCACTTGGACTTTTGCAAGCCTCATTTGCATAACTACAAAAATGGTCAAAACTTGGCCAAAAATGCTCTTTTTTTAAAAATAAAAACTTTACTGTAATCTACATTGCAGCGCCTATCTGCTGCAATAGCAGATAGGGGTTGCAAAATCTGGTGACAGAGCCTCTTTAACAGGCTATTCACAGACATTGGCGATGCAGCCAATTATGGCCTTGTGAATGCAGCCCCAATATTTTTAAATCTGATGTGTCACTTTGTGAGATTAATTGAAACGTCCTTTAAAGGGAATGTGTCTCTACAAATTTTTAAAATATTTTTTCAGTTAAACAATTATTATTTAAGTGTAAACACATTGTTTTAATTTTTTTAATTTTTTCCCTAGTCAGGAAATATAATAAATTAGATTCTAATTTATAACATTTCCATGTGCTGGTCAATGTGGTAAAGCAACCTCATTGATTTATGCTGCAAATTTGGGGTGGACACAATCTCTCTAGTGTTCTCACACAATCCCCCATCCTTTCTTCTGGCGAGTGCCAGGAGGAGGGTTTTGAATCTTCAAACCTCCTACACTGTGTGCCGCCATTTTCTGAGCGACTGCACAGTGTAGGAGGATTAGATACAGGGCTCAGCAGACAGTATAACACGAACATACACAAACATAATACACACATCACATACACGAACATAAATTACCTTCTCCTGCCACCGCCGCCGCCTCTGATTCTATTCCTTGCGCCTTCGCTTCCTTGTAGTCGTCATCTTACTGTCCGGCAGCGGCTTCCAGTCCACATCAAAATGGTGCCGGATTTCGCGCTGCGAACAAGCTTCGTTTTGGTCTGTATGGGAGCGACCCATGCGCCGTTCCCACACAGACGTCGTACGCTTCAGAGAATGGAACAGCTCCCGTTCGTATTCTCTATGGGGTTGTATGTGCCGTATTCCATCTCTGTATGTGTTGTTAATCAACACATACAGAGCTGAAAAAAAAATGGCAGCCCCCATAGAGAAGTAAAAGTAAGAACAAAGTAAAAAGTAGAACATGAGAACACAAATAAATAAAATTTATGTTAATATCATATTAAAACCAATATGATAAAAAAATAATTATTTCATGACACCTTTCCTTTAATCTTTCCTGATATCTGCCACGTAAAAAACAGCACTGTGGAAAAGCATTTCCACAAACCGCTGTACATGTATGACAGGGAGTCTGCACCATCACCAGTGGGTGTCAGCTGTACCGTCCTGGCCCAAAATTTTGAGAATGACACCAATTTTGGTTTTCACTACATTTTCTGCTTCATTTTTTACAGTGGCAATTTGCATTAACTCTAGATTGTTATGAAGAGTGATCAGATGAATTATAATTAATTGCAAAGTCATTGTTTGCCATGAAAATCAACTTAATCACAAAAAAACATTTCCACTGCATTTCAGCCCTGCCACAAAACGACCTGCCTACATCATTTCAGTGATCTTCTCATTAGCTCAGAAGAAAGTGTTAACGAGGAAAAGGCAGATATCAACCTGCCATGCTGATTGAATTATAAGAGAAGACTGGTTGCTGTAAAAGGGGGATGGTTTTTAACATGTCCCTTCTGTCCATTAAGGACAGTGGCGTGATGAACATCAGGGTATGTGCAACTGTGTTCTCCTCACGATCCCTTCTCTTCTATGCTGAAAGCCGCCGATGCCTTGCACTGCTAGCCTCCAGAGGCCACTGCTGAAGATCCTGGGGTGACCCCTGGAGTGTGTGGTAAACTTGAGTGGGATTGACTGCCCTGACCCTGAATTTGTCCTCTCCCTTCTTTAAATGTGGTGCCGGTCTGCTGTGACACCACAAATATCTTGGCTGACTTGCTATGATACTGCTGCTACTGTGCTATTGTCTCTGTGCTGCTCCACCTGTACTGCTCCACCTGTACTGCTCCACCTGTGTTGCCCCACCTATGATTGTACACCTGGCCTCCCTGTAGCTGGGGGAGTTATCCATTTTAGGGGCTGAGTTTGTGCAAATGCTCTTAGGAGCTCTCGAGTGCCCTGAACTTTTAACTTGACCACATATTAGGAATAGATTGCTAAAGATAGGCTATATATCTTTATTTTATATATGTTAGCCTGCTCTTATTGGGAAACAATTGGCTGAATACTTGTGATAAAACCTAGCATGAGGAGCTTAATGTACTGATATACAGATATTTCTCTTAGCGATACATATATATTTGGGTATTGTGTAACATGTTAATATTATGGGGGATATTTATGTCTTGTTATGTATTGTTTGGGGGATATACACGTTATTTATACGAAATTTGATCAGGAAGTGATGTCATATGTTATATGCTATATAAAGTGTGCACTGGTTCATTGTTATTATGTTTTATAAACGTTGCAAGTTTTATTGCTTGGTGAATAAAGACGAACACATTTTTGGAAACTACAGTGCTTTTGGAGTGCTACAGTTTTCTCATTTATATTGTATACAAGTTGTCCCTCTGGACCTGGGACGTGTATACTGCGTGCACCATCCCTCGCTGGGATATTTGCCTTTCTCCTCTGGGATATCTGTTTGGTCATGCTGCTGATTTCTCTAGAGATCACCAGTGCGCTGTTTTTTTTCTCTCAAGAATGTACCAAACTGTTGATTTGGCCACTCCTAACATTTGTGCTATCTCTCTGATGGATTTCTTCATTTTTTTTTTTGCCTAACGATGGTCTGTTTCACCTGCATTGAGAGCTCCTTTTACCTCATGTTCTGGGTTCACAGCAACAGCTTACAAATGCAAATGCCACACCTGGAATCAACTCCAGACCTTTTACCTGCTTAATTGATGATGGATTAACGAGGGAATAGCCTATGCAGCCCATTAAATAGCTTTTGAGATAATTGTACAATTACCTTTGGTCCCTTGAAAAAGAGGCAGCTACATATGAAAGAGCTGTAATTCCTAAACCCTTCCTCAAATTAGAATGTGAATACCCTCAAATTAAAGCTGAGAGACTGCACTTTAAGCCCATATTGATTATATAACTGTATATTCAATATGTTTTGGTGAACAGCTAAAATGCCAAAACCTGTGTCACTGTCCAAATAATTCTGGACCTAACCGTGTATGTATATATATATATATATATATATATATATATATATATATATATAATATTATACATTTCACTAACTATCATCCTACCTATCCTGGGAATGGCTCTCGAGGCAGTCCATACTTCACAGAGCATACAAATAAACTGCATAGACCACAGGCATCTACTCTTGACTGTTTCATGATAACCATCTCCTCTGATCGTCCACACATTGTGTTAGGGATCGGCCAGGTACTTCATCTAGGTATACTCCTGGGATTAATCAATCCACACCTGAGGCCAGACCTGTTCGACTGACACCATCTCCCACCAACCAGGGTGGCAGGCTCAGGAGTGGGAGAGCCTATCGCGGCCTGGTCTGTCGGAGTTAGCTCCGCCCCCTGTCCTTTATTACCTGCCCTGTTCTCTCCCTCAGTGCTTGTAATTCTTTTGGATTCCTGGCCCCACTGCTGCTTGCTCCAGCCTGCTTCTGCCGTGCTTCTGCCTTCCTGCAGTTCTGCTTGACCTTCTTTGCTTTGCCCCTGGCTTGCTTCTGTCTCCTTGCCCGCTTGGGTGTACTCACTTCGTCCTGGTCCTGACTGTCCGTTCGCCGCTCCGTTTCCTCGTGGCGTTCCGTGGCTACTGCCCCTTCCCTTGCATGTTCCCTGTTTGTTTTCCTGTGCACTTAGACAGCGTAGGGACCGCCGCCCAGTTGTACCTCATCGCCTAGGGCGAGTCGTTGCAAGTAGGCAGGGACAGGGCGGTGGGTAGATTAGGGCTCACTTTCCCTTCACCTCCTTCCGGCCATTACATCATTACAAGCCTTTACCTAGTCTACCATTTCTCCTACGCTACGCTATCATGGACCCCCTTGAGACCCTGGCCCAGCAGATGCAGGGCCTCTCCCTACAGGTCCAGGCCCTGGCCCAAAGGGTCAATCAGGGTGACGCTGCTTTAGTAGTACCCCTCACCTCACCTCTAGAACCCGACCTCAAATTACCTGACCGGTTCTCAGGGGACCGTAAGACGTTTCTCTCCTTCCGGGAGAGTTGCAGACTGTATTTCCGCCTAAAGCCCCACTCCTCAGGTTCCGAGAACCAGCGGGTGGGTATCATCATATCCCGACTCCAGGAAGGGCCCCAAGAGTGGGCCTTCTCCTTGGCTCCTGACGCCCCTGAACTTTCCTCTGTTGATCGTTTTTTCTCTGCCCTCGGACTCATTTACGACGAGACTGACAGGACTGCCTTAGCCGAGAGTCAGCTGGTGACCTTACGTCAGGGTAAGAGACCGGTTGAGGAATACTGTTCTGATTTTAGGAAGTGGTGCGTAGCTTCTCAGTGGAACGATCCGGCCCTAAGGTGCCAGTTTAGGTTAGGATTATCTGACGCCCTGAAGGATCTGCTGGTTAGCTACCCCTCGTCTGACTCCCTTGACCAGGTTATGGCCCTAGCAGTACGACTTGACCGACGTCTCAGGGAACGTCAGCTAGAACGCTTCAGTGTGCTCCCCTCTGACTTTTCTGCGATCCCCCCCGAGGTCCCGTCTCCTCGCCCCACCACGGAGGACTCGGAGGTACCTATGCAACTCGGGGCCTCCATGTCCCCTCGACAACGTAGGGAGTTTCGCAGAATGAATGGTCTCTGCTTCTACTGCGGGGACGACAAGCATCTACTGAACACCTGTCCCAGGCGCAAGAATAAGAAGCCGGAAAACTTCCGCGCCTAAGTGATCATCGGGGAGGTCACTTGGGCGCACAGGTATTTCCCGTTAATGTGAAACGCAATAAAATTTTGCTTCCCTTTCAGGTCTCGTTTGCTGGCCGGTCTGCCACGGGCAGTGCTTTCGTGGATTCAGGGTCATCTGCTAATATCATGTCTGCGGAATTTGCTATGTCTCTAAAGATGCCTTGTATTGATTTACCTTATCCTATCCCTGTAGTAGGAATCGACTCCACTCCTCTTGCTAATGGTTATTTTACTCAGCATACTCCTGTTTTTGAACTCCTTGTTGGCTCCATGCATTTGGAGCAGTGCTCTGTACTGGTGATGCAGGGATTATCGTCTGATCTGGTTTTAGGCCTTCCCTGGTTGCAGTTGCATAATCCCACGTTTGATTGGAATACTGGGGATCTCACCAAATGGGGTAATGAATGTCTTATGTCATGTCTTTCTGTTAACTCTATTTCTCCCCGGGAGGAGGTAAACACGCTTCCTGAGTTTGTTCAGGACTTCGCCGATGTGTTTTCTAAGGAGGCCTCCGAGGTGTTGCCCCCCCATAGAGATTACGATTGCGCTATCGATTTGGTGCCTGGTGCCAAGCTTCCTAAGGGTAGGATATTTAATCTTTCATGTCCTGAACGTAAAGCTATGAGGGAATATATCCAAGAATGCCTGGCCAAGGGTTTCATTCGCCCCTCGACTTCTCCTGTAGGTGCTGGCTTCTTCTTCGTGGGGAAGAAGGATGGTGGTCTTAGGCCGTGCATTGATTATCGTAACCTGAATAAGGTCACCGTAAGGAACCAGTACCCACTTCCTTTGATTCCGGATCTTTTTAATCAGGTTCAGGGAGCCCAATGGTTTTCTAAGTTCGATCTACGGGGGGCATATAACCTTATCCGTATCAAAGAGGGGGATGAGTGGAAAACTGCGTTCAACACACCCGAGGGTCATTTCGAATACCTGGTCATGCCCTTTGGGTTGTGTAATGCCCCTGCTGTCTTCCAGAATTTTATTAATGAAATCCTGAGAGACTACCTGGGTAATTTTCTTGTTGTGTACCTTGATGACATACTGGTGTTTTCCAAGGACTGGTCCTCCCACGTGGAGCATGTCAGGAAGGTGCTCCAGGTCCTTCGGGAGAATAATCTGTTTGCTAAGACTGAAAAATGTGTCTTTGGGGTACAGGAGATACCATTTTTAGGGCAAATCCTCACTCCTCATGAATTCCGCATGGACCCTGCCAAGGTTCAGGCTGTGGCGGAATGGGTCCAACCTGCCTCCCTTAAGGCGTTACAGTGTTTTTTAGGGTTCGCCAACTATTACAGGAGATTTATTGCCAACTTCTCGGTCGTCGCTAAGCCTCTTACGGACCTTACCCGCAAGGGTGCTGATGTCTTCCATTGGCCCCCTGAGGCCGTCCAGGCCTTTGAGACCCTCAAGAAGTGCTTTATCTCGGCCCCCGTGCTGATTCAGCCCAACCAAGAGGAGCCATTTATTGTGGAGGTTGACGCTTCCGAGGTGGGAGTGGGGGCCGTCTTGTCCCAGGGTACCAGCTCCCTCACCCATCTCCGCCCCTGTGCTTACTTCTCTAGGAAGTTTTCGCCCACGGAGAGTAACTATGATATTGGCAACCGCGAACTTCTAGCCATTAAATGGGCTTTTGAGGAGTGGCGGCACTTCCTGGAGGGGGCCAGACACCAGGTAACGGTCCTTACGGATCACAAGAATCTGGTTTTCCTAGAATCGGCCCGGAGGCTTAATCCTAGACAAGCTCGGTGGGCACTATTCTTTACCAGATTTAATTTCTTGGTTACCTATAGGGCTGGGTCCAAGAATATTAAGGCTGATGCTCTGTCACGTAGTTTCATGGCCAATCCTCCTTCTGAGAAGGATCCTGCTTGTATTTTACCCCCTGGTATAATCGTCTCTGCCACGGATTCTGACTTAGCTTCTGATATCGCGGCTGATCAGTGTGCAGCTCCCGGGAACGTCCCTGGGGACAAATTGTTTGTTCCCCTGCAATACCGGCTGAGGGTACTCAGGGAAAACCATGACTCCGCTCTATCTGGTCATCCTGGCATCTTGGGCACCAAACACCTCATTACCAGAAACTATTGGTGGCCTGGGTTGCCTAAAGACGTTAGGGCTTACGTCGCCGCTTGTGAGGTTTGCGCTAGGTCCAAAACCCCTAGGTCCCGACCTGCGGGCCTACTACGTTCCTTGCCCATTCCCCAGAGACCTTGGACCCATATCTCCATGGATTTTATCACCGATTTGCCTCCATCTCAGGGCAAGTCGGTGGTGTGGGTGGTAGTCGACCGCTTCAGCAAGATGTGCCACTTTGTGCCCCTTAAGAAGCTACCTAACGCCAAGACGTTAGCCTCTTTGTTTGTGAAACACATCCTGCGTCTCCATGGGGCCCCAGTCAATATCGTTTCTGACAGAGGGGTACAATTTGTTTCCTTATTTTGGAGAGCTTTTTGTAAAAAGTTGGAGATTGATCTGTCCTTCTCCTCCGCCTTCCATCCCGAAACTAATGGCCAAACGGAAAGGACCAACCAATCCCTGGAACAATATTTAAGGTGTTTCATCTCTGACTGTCAATTCGATTGGGTCTCATTCCTTCCCCTTGCTGAATTTTCCTTGAATAACCGGGTCAGTAACTCGTCAGGGGTCTCCCCGTTTTTCTGTAATTTCGGGTTTAATCCACGGTTCTCCTCCGTTTCTCCTGGTTGTTCCAATAATCCTGAGGTAGAGGATGTTCATCGGGAACTGTGCACCGTCTGGGCCCAGGTTCAGAAGAACCTAGAGGCGTCCCAGAGCGCACAAAAGATTCAGGCGGATAGTAGACGTTCTGCTAACCCCCGGTTTGTCGTCGGGGATTTGGTCTGGTTGTCG
Organism: Rhinoderma darwinii; assembly: GCF_050947455.1. Classification (NCBI taxonomy): domain Eukaryota; kingdom Metazoa; phylum Chordata; class Amphibia; order Anura; family Rhinodermatidae; genus Rhinoderma; species Rhinoderma darwinii. Next base: position 641,839,539 of record NC_134687.1, on the reverse strand, counting down.
TCCAGGAACTTGCGCCTTAAGGTCCCGTCCAGGAAGTTTGCTCCCCGATTTATTGGACCTTATAAGATCATTGAAGTCCTCAACCCTGTATCCTTCCGTCTGGAGCTCCCCCCATCATTTCGCATACATGACGTCTTCCATGCCTCCCTCCTTAAACGCTGCTCCCCGTCCTGGTCCCCCTCGAGGATACCTCCTGTTCCCGTTCTCACCCCTGAGGGGGTGGAATTCGAGGTGGCCAAGATTATGGACAGTAGGATGGTCCAGGGCTCCCTCCAGTACCTGGTCCATTGGAGAGGATACGGGCCGGAGGAGAGGACTTGGGTACCTGCCCGTGATGTTCACGCTGGGGTATTGATCAGGAGGTTCCACCTTCTCTTCCCCACTAAACCGGGTCCCCTTAGTAAGGGTCCGGTGGCCCCTCATAAAAGGGGGAGTACTGTTAGGGATCGGCCAGGTACTTCATCTAGGTATACTCCTGGGATTAATCAATCCACACCTGAGGCCAGACCTGTTCGACTGACACCATCTCCCACCAACCAGGGTGGCAGGCTCAGGAGTGGGAGAGCCTATCGCGGCCTGGTCTGTCGGAGTTAGCTCCGCCCCCTGTCCTTTATTACCTGCCCTGTTCTCTCCCTCAGTGCTTGTAATTCTTTTGGATTCCTGGCCCCACTGCTGCTTGCTCCAGCCTGCTTCTGCCGTGCTTCTGCCTTGCTGCAGTTCTGCTTGACCTTCTTTGCTTTGCCCCTGGCTTGCTTCTGTCTCCTTGCCCGCTTGGGTGTACTCACTTCGTCCTGGTCCTGACTGTCCGTTCGCCGCTCCGTTTCCTCGTGGCGTTCCGTGGCTACTGCCCCTTCCCTTGCATGTTCCCTGTTTGTTTTCCTGTGCACTTAGACAGCGTAGGGACCGCCGCCCAGTTGTACCTCGTCGCCTAGGGCGAGTCGTTGCAAGTAGGCAGGGACAGGGCGGTGGGTAGATTAGGGCTCACTTTCCCTTCACCTCCTTCCGGCCATTACATATTGTATTGATAGCACACACACACACACACAAACTATTTTTACGTCACAAGGACCACCTCGGAGAAATCCCTGGTGAAATCACTCTCAGAGATTAAATCTTCTTTAAGGGTGGTGCTCAAATTGCTAGGGCGCATCTGTGGGACCCTCTTTTCAGAGATGATGTCCTCCACCCTACTCTCAAACATCTGAGGGGTCTTCAGGAGAGGTGGGTACTTTAGCTGGGCTGTCAGACTATAAACTCTGTAGCTGTTATGTCATCATGCCTAGAGAATAGATGTATCCACATCTTTACTGCAATGAGAAACACAACACATTAATAATTTCCAGGCAATTAAGAGCATTAAACACAGTCCTATCACTACCACTATGGGTTTCAGCAATCCAGAAAGCATATTATTAAACCAAACGCCAATAGATCCCATCCAAGAAAAGAGATTCCATCCCTCCTTTGATATATCTCCAGCTTTTTTCTGCAATTCCTTTACTTTATTCATGTGTGCTTCTATGGGGTCATGTGAGTCTTCAATCCAGGCGCAACACTCTTCACCAATAGTAGCACAAGTTCCACCTTCTATTGCTAACAGATAATCAAGAGCCGTTCTATTTTGGAGGGCAACCTTCCTAACTTGGACCAACTCTTCATTGATAGCATGGATAGAACTGGTGGTCTCATTAATTATCCCATCCATGATACTTGCATATTTGTTTAACTTATTCGCTAGTTCAATTTCCCAGCCTGTCCAAGAGGGGAACCACATCCAAGCTTTATCTGATTTTGTAAACAGCTCTCGTTTATATCTAGTTTCCTTAGAATACGTTTCATAAATGTCAGCAATTGAGATGTTTGGACGTTGTCTGATGGTTGGTAAAACTCTTCCTATAGTGCAATTACCCCATCCTCAATAGGAAGCCACGAATAGGATTCTTTACCACAAATATAATATAGCCCTGGTGTTATCGCCCTAGAAAGTATTTTACCATGATTTCCCAACCAACTTTGAAGCCATCTCATATTGTCATGCACTTTAGTCTTACAGTCCCATTCGTTATCATCTCCTTGGTCAGGACAGGAACACCTGGGAGCACAAGACGCTGTCATAGTTGCACACCAAAATTGGTTATTACAATTACCGTGTACCTCATCACATTTTACTGCATCATACTTTATATTGAACAGTAATGTGTCATTTTTACAATCTGTTTCTCCAACATGTACCTTATGTAAATTGACTTTGCGCCCTTTAATTCTGGCTATATGATCAGCATACATGGTGTAATGACAAGGTAGGGAGACAGACAGGTGAGCCCTAATCTACCCGCCACTCAGTCCCTGCCTACTTGCAACGACCCGTCCTAAGCGACGGGGTACAACTGGGCGACGGTCCCTACGCTCAGTAAGTGCAAGACAGACAAAACAGACAGGGGTACACAGAAGCTAGAAAAACGGGGCAGCTGCCCACGGAGACACCGTGAGCAACAAGAGTGGTGAACGAGCCGAGTCAAACCAGGAGTGAGCGAGGTACAAAACGCTGAGCAGGAGAGTGGTCAGAAAGCCAAGGTCAATAACAAGCAGAGGATCAGTAGTACAAGCAGCAGCAGCAAGCCAGGAAACAAGCATAGAAGAATCACAGGCAAAGGAGGAACAGGAAAGGCAGGTATAAATAGACAGTGGGCGAGAACTAACTCCGTCTGGCCAGGCTGTAATAGGCTCTCCGACTCCTAAGCCTGCCATGCTGAGTGGTGGAAGATGGAGTCAGTCTCACAGACATAGGAGCAGGTGCAGACTGATTGCCCACGGGTGTCGACACAGAACCTGTGTCTTGCAAATCCTTTACAGTACCCCCCCCCTTTTATGAGGTGCCACCGGACCCTTTCTAGGTGGACCTGGTTTATTGGGGAAACTAAGGTGGAACCTCCTGAGCAATACCCCAGCGTGAACATCCTGGGCGGATACCCAAGTCCTCTCCTGAGGCCCGTATCCTCTCCAATGGACCAGGTACTAGAGGGAGCCTTGGACCATCCTGCTGTCCACAATCTTGGCCACCTCGAATTCTACCCCCTCAGGGGTGAGAACAGGGACCAAAGTTTTCCTCGAGGGAGCCAAGGACGGGGAGCAGCGTTTAAGGAGGGAGGCATGAAAGACGTCATGCATTCATTACCCCATTTGGTAAGATCCCCAGTATTCCAGTTAAACGTGGGACTATGCAACTGCAACCAGGGAAGGCCTAAAACCAAATCGGACGATAATCCCTGCATCACCAGTACAGAGCACTGCTCCAAATGCATGGACCCAACAAGGAGTTCAAAAACAGGGGTATGCTGTGTAAAATAACCATTAGCAAGAGGAGTGGAGTCAATACCCACTACCGGGACAGGTTTAGGCAAATCAATCAATGGCATAGCTAGAGACATAGCAAATTCCACAGACATAATATTAGCAGAAGACCCTGAATCCACGAAGGCACTGCCGGTAGCAGACCTACCACCAAAAGAGACCTGAAAGGGAAGCAAGATTTTATTAGGTTTCATCTTTACGGGAAATACCTGTGCGCCCAAGTGACCTCCCCGATGTTCACTTAGGCGCGGAAGTTCTTCCAGCTGCTTATTCTTACGCCCAGGACAGTTGTTCAATTGATGCTTGTCATCCCCACAGTAGAAGCAGAGACCATTCTTCCTGCGGAACTCTCTACGTTGTTGGGGGACACGGAGGCCCTGAGTTGCATAGGTTCATCCGAGTTTTCCGTGGAAGAATGAAGCAACGGAACCTCGTGAGCCATCATGGGGGAGTCAGAGGAGAAGGCACAAAAACGTTCGAGTCGTCGTTCCCTGAGACGTCGGTCAAGTCGTACCGCTAAAGCCATAACCTGATCAAGGGAGTCAGCAGAGGGATAGCTAACTAGTAGGTCTCTCAGGGCGTTCGACAGACCCAATCTAAACTGGCACCTCAAGGCAGGGTCATTCCACCGAGAAGCTACACACCACTTCCTAATGTCGGAACAATACTCCTCTAAAGGTCTCTTACCCTGACGTAAGGTCACCAGCTGACTCTCGGCAAAGGCAGTCTTGTCAGTCTCGTCATAAATGAGCCAGAGAGCAGAAAAGAAAAGATCAATGGAGGAAAGTTCAGGGGCGTCAGGAGCCAAGGAGAAGGCCCATTCTTGGGGCCCGTCCTGGAGCCGGGACATAATTATACCCACCCGCTGGCTCTCAGAACCTGAGGAGTGGGGCTTTAAGCGAAAATAGAGTCTACAACTCTCCCGAAAGGAGAAAAAAGTCCTCCGGTCCCCTGAGAACGGATCAGGCAACTTGAGGTGGGGTTCAAGAGGTGAGGTGGGGGGCACTACCAGGGAAGCATCACGCAGATTGTCCCTCTGAGCCAGGGCCTGGACCTGTAGGGAGAGGCCCTGCATCTGCTGAGCCAGGGTCTCAAGGGGTCCATAGATGTGTCAGGGACCAGGATAGACTAGGTATATGGGCCTGTGATTATGTAATGACAAGGTAGGGAGACAGACAGGTGAGCCCTAATCTACCCGCCACTCAGTCCCTGCCTACTTGCAACGACCCGTCCTAAGCGACGGGGTACAACTGGGCGACGGTCCCTACGCTCAGTAAGTGCAAGACAGACAAAACAGACAGGGGTACATAGAAGCTAGGGAAACGGGGCAGCTGCCCACGGAGACACCGTGAGCAACAAGAGTGGTGAACGAGCCGAGTCAAACCAGGAGTGAGCGAGGTACAAAACGCTGAGCAGGAGAGTGGTCAGAAAGCCAAGGTCAATAACAAGCAGAGGATCAGTAGTACAAGCAGCAGCAGCAAGCCAGGAAACAAGCATAGAAGAATCACAGGCAAAGGAGGAACAGGAAAGGCAGGTATAAATAGACAGTGGGCGGGAACTAGCTCCATCTGGCCAGGCTGTGATAGGCTCTCCCACTCCTAAGCCTGCCATCCTGAGTGGTGGAAGATGGAGTCAGTCTCACAGACATAGGAGCAGGTGCAGACTGATTGCCCACGGGCGTCGACACAGAAGCTGTGTCTGGCAAATCCTTTACACATGGGCCCTATGCACATAGTGGGTGTATTTAGTAGGCCAGCATTTTCTAAATATGTTCCTTGGTCTGAGAGAGCATTGTGAGCAGTGTGATCTACATCTATTTCAACATAATAGCTATAGTCTGTGAGATTGAGGTCATTCATTGATATTGGTACACCAATTAAAGGGATTCCTTTATGATTTGCTGGAACATGAGAACAGATCCACCAGTCAGTTGTGTTCAGCTGTTTGTTGATGTAGAAGCCAAATAGAGTTCTTCCGCCATTCTCCGTTCACCTGTATACAATAGCATAACATACAAAAGAACAGGCAAGCCAGCAAATGCACTTTTGACATTTTCCTATAGTCCATCCTCCTTTCTCCGAATGGCCACATCCTTTTTGCACAGATCTGCATCACCTGACCTGAAAGTTCACCTTTTTACAGTGAGAATTGTAAATCCAGTTGGGTTTCCCCTCTACTTTCACTGAGGTAGGAGTGGTCAGTAGTACTTGGTATGGGCCATCAAATCTGGGTTCCAGATGTTTCCTTATGTATCTTCTTATCACGACCAAATCTCCAGGTTGTAGGTGGTAAGTTCAATTTTTGTCTTATGGGTCTGGTAAAGAAGAAAAGACTAAGCCATGCAAATTAGTCAGCTGCTTATGGAGCTGGACAACATAGTCAGTTAGAGAAGCAGACTGTCCATGTAATTCCTGTAGAAAGAAAAGTCCTGTCAGCGGTGGCCTGCCAAACAGCACTTCAAACGGTGAAAGTCCATGCATTCCCTTTGGTGTATGTATCAGTGCCAAAAGAGCTAATGGTAGGGCTTGTACCCAAGTAAGTTTTGTCTGCTCACAGATTTTAGCTATCTTATTTTTTAAGATGTAAATTGCTCTCTCAACCTTCCCTGATGACTGTGGGTGATATTGAGTATGTAGGTGTTAATTCATTTGCAACCCTTTCAACATTTCTGGAAATACCTGCCCCGTGAAATGTGTCCCACAGTCAGACTCTACCTCTCAGGTAGGCCATATCAGCACACAATCTCAGATATTATTTTCTCAGCTGTCACTACAGCTGGTGCCTTAGCAACCGGACATGCTTCTACTCAAGAGGGGAACATATCTACACATACTAAGACATACTCATAAAAACCACATCTAGGTAATTGAATGTATTTGCCGATTCTGGAAAGGATAGTCCGGTTTTACAAGGTGTTTCATCTGTACCCTAGTCATTTGGCCCAGATTGTGCTTGGCACAAATCATGAATTTCTTGCACCATTGTGTTGCAAATTAGGAGCAGTCGGGTGCAACCCAAAATTTACTTACAATAGCAACCATTCCTCCTTTGGAAACATGAGATGGGAGATGAAATAAGTTTGTTAAAAACAGATATATAGATGTGGGGGCACACAATCGACCACCCTCATGTTTCCAGACACCATTATCTTGCTTACAACCTGTATTCTTCCATTTACTGTGTGTCTGGGGACCTGCCTGCTTCTGCAAGGCTATGAGAGTGTCCATTGTCAGATTTTGTTCGTCTTTTGGGGACTCTTGGAGGATCATAAGAGCACCCTTTTTAGCGCTTCATCTGCCCTGTTATTACCCATAGTGATAGGATCTTTTGCTCGCTGATGTGCCTGGCATCTGATAACAGCTATAGCTCGAGGTAGCTTTACCTTTTCCAACAGCTCCTGTATGAGGTCTGCATGCTTCACAAATTTCCCACAAGAAGTTAAGAAACCACTGTGCTCCCAGAGAAAACAATAATCATGCACAACTCCATAAGCATAACGGGAGTCTGTGTATATATATTTACAGTCTTTCCCTCTGTCAGTTTACATGCCTTGATCAGGGCAACTAACTCTGCATTCTGGGCAGAATGTATGACAGGATCAATGGTTTCAGAGTATAAAACGGAGGTGTCTGGTGGTTAGGCCGTGAAGGACTTCTTATACATTATTACATTTATCACTTTTCCTGATTCAATCTACAAATGACACAAAGCTGTTCTACATTGTTATACAAAACCGCTATTTGTATTTGCATTTTATGTTTGTGTCCAGGACCGGCCTTAGGATAGATGCCGCCCAGTGCAAAATTATCTTTCGATACCCCACCCCATTATAAAAAAAAAATGCCCCATAAAAAAGTATAATGCCCCCTACAGTATAATGCCCTATATAGTGCCCCCAAACAGTATAATGCCCCCTTAGTGGCACGCACACACACACACACACACACACACACACACACACACACACACAGTATAATGCCCCTTTAGTGACCCCATACTGTATAATAATATTTAATAATATGTTATAACCCCTTCAAGGACAAAGTATTTTGTCCACTAATTGTGCCCACACAGTATTATGCCGCCTAAGTGCCCCTGTAGTGCCGCTACACAGTATAATGTCCGCTTAGTGGCCTCCACACAGTATAATGCCCCGGCTGTCATACACAGCCCCTCCTTGTAGCTAGTGCCCCCCTGTAGATTGTGCCATACAGCCTCCATGTAGACAGTGCCATAATCCCCCACCACCTCCTTGTAGACAGTGAAAAGAGATCAGCAGCCCATCACAGTCCCAGAGAGCATTCACATGGAGCTTTTAAACAGGAAGGAATTTTTTCAATCGGTGCAGGCAGTGTCAAATTGCAGCCAGGCAACTCCAAAACAGGCACAAAGAGGTAGAAAAACCTCAGCACACACATTATTCAGGTAAAAAAGAGGTGTCTTTATTTCACCAAAATTGCGACGTTTCGACCCCATCCTTGAGAAAGACCCTGGTTGGGGTCGAAACCTCGCAATTTTGGTGAAATACAGACACCTCTTTTTTACCTGGATAACGTGTGCGCTGCGGTTATTCTGCCTCTTTCTCCTTGTATACAGTGCCATACAGCCCCCCACCTCAGCCTTGTAGACAGTGCACCCCAAACAAAAAAATTGTACTCACATAGGCCCCGTTCCCACGGCAAACTGAGCTGCTCCACAACGTCGCTGATGGGATCTTTGCATAGGCCGGCGTAATCCTGTATCCTAGTACAAAGTTTCCCAACCTTTTCGGACTCGAGGAACCCCTGGAGAAAAAAAAAATTCCTCAGGGCACCCCTACCAAAAATTGTTTTGAGAAAGACAGAAAACGGCTAAAAACAAGCACTACACTCTTCGGGTATGTTCACACAGAGTTTTTTGCCTCAAAATTGCAGATTTTGAATTGACAGCATTATTTTTTGGCGTTTTTTTAAAGCCGTTAAAGCTAATGGAAAAGACGGAGGCAAAGAAAGCAAACCAAACGAGCTCCACTGGTATTCTCTGCCTCCTGTTCATTTCAATTCGAGGTCAGAGGTGGAAACCACTTGAAGACCATCAGCCCCCCACTCACAGTAAAATGACCATCAGCCCCCACTCACAGTAAAATAACCATCAGCTCGCCATTCTCACTAAAATGACCATCAGCCCGCCATTCACAGATGCACCCTGTAGATAGTGGCACACATCCCCTTGTATGTAGTGCCACACGGCCCCCTTGCAGGTAGTGTCACACAGCCCCCTTGTAGTCCGCCATTCTCACTAAAATAACCATCAGCCCGCCACTCACAGATGCCCCTGTAGGCCATGCCACACAACCCCCTTGTAGGCCGTGCCACACAGTCCCCTTGTAGGTTGTGCCAAACAGCCCCCTTGTGGGTCGTGCCACACAGCCCCCTTGTAGGTAGTACCACATAGCCCCCTTGTAGGTAGTACCACACAGCCCCCTTGTAGGTAGTGCCGGATACCCCCTTGTAGGTAGTACCACACAGCCCCCTTGTAGATAGCACCCCCCGCCCTTCCTGTAGATAGCGCCACTGTAGCTCCTCATTTATGGACAGTGACGTCAGGAGCATCTCCTGGAGATGAATCACCGGCCACTGGACAGGGATTCCACTTCAGGAGTGGACTTAGCACTTGATATCTCTGTACATAAATGGACAGAGACGTCAGGGGCTTCTTCTGGAGTAAATCCCCGGTCACAGCATCGGCAACGCTGTGGACGGGGATTCCACTTCAGGACTTGAAACTGATGTCACTTTCCATATATGGACAGAGACATCAAGCGCTCCGTCCAGGAGCGGAATCCCCGGCTACAGTGGGATTCCACTCCTTCACGGGGTGACAGTGGCGCTAGTAGATAGCAGAGCAGGGAGATATCTCCCTACTCTGCTGTAGTGTTCAATATTATCTGCATCCTAAGGTTGCAGATACTATTAAATGTGGTGTCGCTACCGCTGTAGCAGCAACAGTGGCTGCTAGCGGCGCCGCCGCCGGACATGGGGGGCCCGTCCCGACAGGCGGCACTGGCACCCTTATGCCCCTGGCACCCTTATGCCCGTGTCGCCACTAGCAGCCGCTATGGCTGCTACAGTGGTAGCGATGCCACTGAGAGAAGAAGCACCCGGGCGGAAAGGCAGCTGAGTCGCCGGGCCCGGGGGCTTCTGAAACACAAGCAGGGGAAGGGAGTCAGCGCAGCGCCCCCTTCCACCTGCTGGAGTTATGCGCACTGTGCAATTTCGCACACCCCTAAGGCCGGCCCTGTTTGTGTCCATTCATTTCAAGAGCATCACATTTCTTATCTCACTAGCAGCTGTTCTACACCTCCCCAACTCTTATATCACCAGTTGCTTCTTAATTATACGGTATGGGGATTTACTATAAGGTCATTTGCAACTGTAAAACAACGACTTACTTCTAAAACTACCTTTGCTTTAAACTTATCAATAAAAGTATCAATTTTCTCTGACAACCTCCTGCACTTAACTTCAGTGTATTAATGTTACATACATTTGTCACTAAAAGATGCTAAAGAGTTCAATGAAGATAATGAATATACACAAAATAACGGAATTTATTAAAGTATATATTCTATTCTGATCCCTACTATAAAGATACCTTGGGCTCTTTGTTGCTTTCTAAAAGATCCTACAATCCATCTACTTCAATCTACTTTCTCATTTGGCCCTGTCATTCTGGATTTTCACTACTGTTCAAAAGTTTGGGGTCACCCAGACAATTTTGTGTTTTCCATGAAAACTCACACTTATAGTTATCAAATGAGTTGCAAAATGACTAGAAAATATAGTCAAGACATTGACAAGGTTAGAAATAATGATTTTTATTTGAAATAATAATTTTCTCCTTCAAACTTTACTTTCGTCAAAGAATGCTCCATTTGCAGCAATTACAGCATTGCAGACCTTTGGCATTCTAGCTGTTAATTTGCTGAGGTAATCGGGAGAAATTTCACCCCATGCTTCCAGAAGCCCCTCCCACAAATTGGATTGGCTTGATCGGCACTTCTTGTGTACCATACGGTCAAGCTGCTCCCACAACAGTTCTATGGGGTTGAGATCTGGTGACTGAGCTGGCCACTCCATTATAGATAGAATACCAGCTGCCTGCTTCTTCCCTAAATAGTTCTTGCATAATTTGGAGATGTGCTTTGGGTCATTGTCCTGTTGTAGGATGAAATTGGCTCCAATCAATCGCTGTCCACAGGGTATGGTATGGCGTTGCAAAATGGAATGATAGCCTTCCTTATTCAAAATCCCTTTTACCTTGTACAAATCTCCCACTTTACCAGCACCAAAGCAACCCCAGACCATCACATTACCTCCACCATGCTTGACAGATGGCGTCAGGAACTCTTCTAGCATCTTTTCAGTTGTTCTGCGTCTCACAAATGTTCTTCTGTGTGATCCAAACACCTCAAACTTCGATTCATCTGTCCATAACACTTTTTTCAAATCTTCCTCTGTCCAATTTCTGTGTGCTTTTGCCCATACTAGTCTTTTCCTTTTATTAGCCAGTCTCAGATATGGCTTTTTCTTTGCCACTCTGCCCTGAAGGCCAGCATCCCGGAGTTGCCTCTTCACTGTAGACGTTGACACTGGCGTTTTGCGGGTACTATTTAATGAAGCTGCCAGTTGAGGACCTGTGAGGCGTCTATTTCTCAAACTAGAGATTCAAATGTACTTGTCTTGTTGCTCAGTTGTGCAGCGGTGCCTCCCACTTCTCTTTCTACTCTGGTCAGAGCCTGTTTGTGCTGTCCTCTGAAGGGAGTAGTACACACCATTGTAGGAAATCTTCAGTTTCTTGGCAATTTCTTGCATTGAATAGCCTTCATTTCTAAGAAAAAGAATAGACTGTCGAGTTTCACATGAAAGCTCTCTTTTTCTAGCCATTTTGAGAGTTTAATCGAACCCACAAATGTAATGCTCCAGATTCTCAACTAGCTCAAAGGAAGGTCAGTTTTATAGCTCCTCTAAACAGCAAAACGGTTTACAGCGGTGCTAACATAATTGCACAAGGGTTTTCAAGTGTTTTCTAATCATCCATTAGCCTTCTAACACAGTTAGCAAACACAATGTACCATTAGAACACTGGAGTGATGGTTGCTGGAAATGGGCCTCTATACACCTATGTAGATATTGCATTAAAAAAACAGACGTTTGCAGCTAGAATAGTCATTTAGCACATTAACAATGTATAGAGTGTATTTCTGATTAATTTAATGTTATCTTAATTGAAAAAAACTGTGCTTTTCTTTCAAAAATAAGTAAATTTCTAAGTGACCCTAAACTTTTGAACGCTAGTGTACAATCTCCTAGTAAGCTTACACCATTTTAACAAGTGCTTGCTCACCCATATGCCATACCTCATATTAATCTCCTCCTGTGGGGACTGGGAAGCCTGCGGATGCCCTACTCTGTAATCTGGTGATCGGCCACATCCACGATTGCCATGACTATTCTGCTCCAGTCCTCTATACATACGATTAACTGCACTGACGAGAACCTCCGATCCTGCTCCAGTCCTCTATATACATATCATGAACTGCACAGATGAAAACCTCAGATCCTGCTCCAGTCCTGTATACATATGATGAACTGCACTGATGAAAACCTCCGATCCTGCTAACCTAACTAGATTATTTTGTTTCCCTGACACTAACTAACCATAATATTAAACGAACTAACTGGTAACTATGTAAACTAACTTCTTTTTTACTTTATACATTTTTATATATATATTTTTTATCGTTTTATATATATATATATATATATATATATATATATATATATATATATATATATATATATATATATAAAGCCCACGGAGACCAAAAAGTGGTCAGTGAAAGGAGATCACTGACCAAAAACATGGGGTGACATTGCGAGACACAAAGGGGAGGAGGACAGGAGTGGGAAGTGGATGCTCTTAGCAAAGCACAGCACAATTTTTTTTCCTCACAAATGCTCCACACACCCGCTCTGAACGACTCACTGACGCCAACAGAGAAATTCAGGTCGGGTGCAGTAGGATCTGATCAGTGGCAGATTAAGTACACCATGGGCCCTGGGCTGTTACCCAAACTTGGGCCCCCCTTCCGCACCGCCGCCCTGCCGCACCGTAACTATTTTTAACACTACCTTTTTGGGCAAGCATTAACAAATGGGTGTTACGATTCCCCTTGTCACAGGGCTGAGTCCCTGCATACCGACAGTATCACATTGTGCAGGGACACATCCTCCTGACAAGGGGAATTGTCTATCAGTCCTGGACTGCAGAAAGACTTTTTGTGAAATACAAGGATTTCCTATAATAATCATGTCAGGAGAGGTGACAGATTCTCTATAAATCTAGTGACTCACAGGTGGCGACGTCTCAGATTCTAGTAGTTTTTTTCCTCTTTTCTTCTCCATCTGGTCCAGATTTCATGACGACTTCCACCGGCCATGACCCATTTCTGCAGAATTTACCACTCAGATGTATTCGGCTCCTCACTTTTTCAACATTTCCACACTTATAAATGAAAATAAAGTTTTCATGGTGCCAAACACTGCGCCCCTAAATATAATAGCACCAAACCCTGCACCCTTGAATATCATAATACCACACATTGTTAAACACCACATACACACAGCCCCCTGTACATAGTGCCACACACAGAACCTGTAGATATTACACACCCCCATCGATAGTGCCACACACAAGCCCCCTGTAGATATCACACATCCCCCTATAGCTAGCACCACACACATCCCCCCATAGAGAGTGTTACACACAGCCCCCTATAGATAGCGGCATACAGCCCCCTATAGATAGCGCCACACAGCCCCCTATAGATAGTGCCACACAGCCACCCTGTAAAGAGCGCCACACACATACCGCTGTGGATAGCGCTTCTTAGCCCGCCTTCTATATAGTGTTACACAGTCCTCCACCTTTGTACATAGTGACACACAGCGCTCCCCCATGTATATAGTGCAACCCAGCGCTCGCCTCCCCCCTTGTATAGAGGATCTCAGCACCGTAACGGAGCACTCCCCCCCTTTGTATATAATGTCACACAGCGCTCCCCTCCCCCTCGTATATAGGCCCACACAGCACTCCCCTCCCCCTTGTATATAGGGCCAACCAGCACTCCCCCCTTGTATATAGTGTCACAAAGAACTCCCCCCCTCCTTGAATATATACACGGCGCTACCCCCACCTAAAAAAAATATACAGTTTACTTACCTTGCCTCGTTCCCGTGGCGGCCGCTCCAGCTGGATGCATGTGAAGCCTCAGGACTAGACGCATGCGCAGAGGGGCGTGATGCAGTACCTCATCACGCCTGCCTGCGCAGGGAGGCTTCCCAGCGCCTTATAGGCTGCAGACCTAACGTGGCCTGCAGCCTATAATATTAGTTTGTATCTGAGTCCTGGGGACTCAGATACAAACGAATGTGGCTGCCGCTACCACCGGGGCCCCCTCCGGTGCTAGCGACGCCACCGGGCATGAGGGGGCCCGTGCGGTCATGTGCGGTCCCGGCGGCCATGGGCCCCCTGGGTGCCATGGGCCCCAGACGGCCACCCGAACCGCCCTAATGATGATCCGCCACTGGATCTGATGTCAACGACAGAATCTGATGTAAGAAAGGGATATGGGGAAAGGAGCGCCTTCAACAAGGAATGATAGTTTTTCAAGTGTTTGAACCCAGGATCTAATGTAAGCAATTGCCGCTATTGGTCAGTAGTCCATGACTAACCAATAGCGGCAATCGCCAAGGCGGAACCATCGCAATTGGTCTCTGGAGATTAAGTTGTGATGTCATATCTCACACACGCATTGGGAAAAAATGGGGCTTTATGAAATCCCCCACGTACTATTACTTAGATGAGCGCGAACGACCCACACAGCCCGACGTAATAGTACTGCGCAGAGCAGAAAGGGGTTAAAGAGACAGTAGCGGCATATAAAGTAGTGATCTGCACTGTGGGGGAAACTAAGAGGGCTGCAGGGGTGTGATAAACAGTAGGGAAACGGGGAAAATATATAAATTATCATCTATAAAATAATAATTACTTTGCAGCCAGACGAATGATTTCAAGAAGCAACTAAGCGCAAAAACTAATCAAAGTAAGCAGCTAAAAGCGGTGAGGGAGCTTGGGAGTGTGACTTTAGATTCAGTGACTTTAGAAGAAATTGTTAATTGTGGTGTTTTTTATTTTTATTTTTTCCCAAGTTCTACTTGCTCTGCATTATATTTATTTTTTATCCCTATTAACACAATCACCTCCATTGGCGCCAATTTTACCCGGTGTGCATCCTGAGCCATGTATGTTCTTGAATAGCCGCCTCAGGGACCATACTGCTGTGCAGCATGTGTGAGAATTTCCCATCTGGAAGCCCAGATTCTGGATCTAAATTAGCAACTTTCAACAGGGAGGGCACTTGACAACATGGAGAAGAGTTTGCTGTTCACTGAGGGATCGTTCCATTTACAATAATCTGATCAGCTTCTATGTGGAGATAAGTTCTAGACTGGACCTGGGTAAGGCTGTGGATGTGGTGTATCTAGACTGGACCTGGGTAAGGCTGTGGACGTGGTGTATCTAGACTGGACCTGGGTAAGGCTGTGGACGTGGTGTATCTAGACTGGACCTGGGTAAGGCTGTGGATGTGGTGTATCTAGACTGGACCTGGGTAAGGCTGTGGACGTGGTGTATCTAGACTGGACCTGGGTAAGGCTGTGGATGTGGCGTATCTAGACTGGACCTGGGTAAGGCTGTAGATGTGGTGTATCTAGACTGGACCTGGGTAAGGCTGTAGATGTGGTGTATCTAGACTGGACCTGGGTAAGGCTGTGGATGTGGTGTATCTAGACTGGGCTTGGGTAAGGCTGTAGATTTGGAGTATTTAGACTGGAGCTGGTTAAGGCTGTGGATTTGATATATCTAGACTTGGCCTGGGTAAGGCTGTGGACGTAGTGTATCTAGACTGGGCCTGAGTAAGGCTGTGGATGTTGTGCATCTAGACTGGACGGGCTCATTCGCACGACTGTGGATTTCTTCAGTGCCCTATCCGCATTTTTTTGCAGATAGCACATGGACCCATTAGAGCCACACACACATCAGTTTGTTTTTGAAGATTCATTTTGCAAACTATAGAACATGTCCTATCCCTATCTGTTTTTGCACACGCGTGCCCCCCATTCAAGTTTATAGGTCCGCTACACTTCCGAATAGCTGTTGAGTTGTTATAGAGAAACTCTAAATCTTCATCCATTGTGGTGTGGTCTTGACGGGTTCTTGCAGCTAGTCTTAGGGTATGTTCACACGCAGAGTCTAAAACGTCTCAAAATACGGAGCGGTTTTCAAGGGAAAACAGCCCCTGATTTTCAGACGTTTTTTGAGCAACTCGCGTATTTCGCAGCGTTTTTTACGGCCGTTTTTGGAGCTGTTTGCAATAAAGTCTATGAGAAAACGGCTCCAAAAACGTCCCAAGAAGTGTCCTGCACTTCTTTTGACGAGCCGTCATTTTACGAGTCGTATTTTGACAGCGACGCGTAAAATAACAGCTCGTCTGCACAGAACATCGTAAGACCCATTGCAAGCAATGGGCAGATGTTTGCCTACGTTTTGGAGCCGTCTTTTCAGGCATAATTCGAGGCGTAAAACGCCTCGATTACGTCTGAAAAGAGGTCGTGTGCACATACCCTTACATTTTTGGAGTAATGAAAGACGTCAAAGCTACAACACAGTGGATTCATTGTTTCTACTTCCAGATGAGCTTGTTGTGTAGAAGTGCTCTTTTCATTTGAGGTCTTCAATATCCCAGGGGTAAGGATTCAATATTGTGTGGATGATAGTGGGTATAATAACACTCGTAAGACAAATTTTATTTAAAAATATTTTTTTATTTTTTTTATTTTAACCGCTTCCCACCGCAGCCATTTTTCAGATTTTAATTTTCGTTTTTTACTCCACACCTTCCAAAAGCCATAACTTTTATATTTTTCCTTTGATATAGTCCTATGAGGGCTTGATTTTTGCGGGACGAGTTGTAGTTTTTTGTAGCATCATTTATTGTGCCATATAATATACTATGAAACGGGAAAAAAATTATTTGTGGGGTGGAAAATGAAAAAAACAGCGATTCCTCCATTGTTTTTTGCGCTTCGTTTTTGTGGAATTCACTGTGCAATTGAAACATGTTAACTTTATTCTGTGGGTCAATACGATTACGGCGATACCAAATATATATAGTTTTTTTCTGTATTGTACTACTTTTACAAGTAAAAACCTAAGTGTAAAAAATAAAATTTATTTTGTGTCGCCAAATTCTGAGTGTCATAACTTTTTATTTTTCTGTCGATTAAGTGGTATGAGGGCTTATTTTTTGCGGGATAAGCTGTAGTTTTTAATGATACCATTTTGTGGTACATGCAACGTTTTGATCACTTTTTATTTCATTTTTTGTGGGAGATGAGGTGACCAAAAAATAGACATTCTGGCGTTTACAATTTTTTTTTTTACGTCATACACCATGCAGGTTAAATAATGATATATTGTAATAGATCAGATCTTTACGGATGCGACGATACCAATTGTGTTTATTTATTTCTTTTTTTACTATGCTCTAGTGGGAAAATGGGAAAAGGGGGGTTTTTTTACCTTTTAATTTTTTTTACATTAAAAAGAACCCCTTTATTTTACAAATGTTTACTTATTTTTATTAGTCCCCCTAGGGGACTTCAACCAGAGATCTTTAGATCGCTTGCCCTATATACTGCAATACTAATGTATTGCAGTACATCGTGATTCTGACAGGCTTGTATTAAGCCCTGCCAGAGGCAGCTCTTAATAGGAGCACAAAGATGGCAGACCTGGGGGCTTTCATTAGGCACCCAGGCAGCGATAGCAACCGTCGCCACCCCACGATTGCATTGCGGTGGGCGCGATGAGCTATGAGAGAGGGTCGCCCCCCTTTTTGTAACGATTTAACGAGTTAAACAAGCGGGATCGCGCTCAAACGTGATCCCGCTCGTTACCCTGAAGTGTCGGCTGTAACATACAGCCGACACCCGCATCATATGGAGCGGGTTCACTCCGTGAGCCCGTTCCATACTTCCCCTACCCGACTTTGGCGTATGGATACATCAAATGACGGGAAGGGGTTAATGAGGTATTAGAAAGTATTTCGGACAAAATTCACATTTTAACATCTTAACATAATTTGTATATATATATATTTTATTTTTTTCGGGTGAAATCTGAACAATTTTGATTCAAAAATTGATGAAAAATAAAATCACATTAATTTTGTCAGTAATACCTCTGCTCGCAAGCCCACGTCAAGAATCCTCATTAGCTTGCGTGTCCCTACACAAACTAAACAGGAACATTGAAACAAATTAGAAAACAGGTAAACTAAACCGCCCGGAGTCCAAACCAAATTAATGACCACCACGAAAAGCATCCTGCTGCCGTGGAACTGCTCCCTCAGTGCTGATAAAGTAGTTGGCATAGAGTTTACGGATAGCACGTGCTGACGTTCCAGGTAGTCTATGCAGAGTCCGGTCCAAAGTACCCAATGAGGTATTCACATATTGGTCACCATCCAAGGTAGCATCATAGAATCATAGATCCTTGTGAAATTGTGGATGACCACAGAGATTTGAATTACCAGGGTCGCCTTGTCCAGATTCATCTGTATAGATAACATAAATGCCCTCCATTTGTTGTAAAGGATTCCAAAAGTGTACTCCACATACTGACGGGCTTTGGTCTTGGGAAGGGCTGCATCATGTGGGGTGACATTTCCTTAGTCAGCAACGATGACAAATGAGGCCAGTGGTCTAGATGATCGGGGAAATCATCTTGGCTCTAGTAGGGTAAGCTGGTTGGTTGAAGCTGTTCACCTATTCTTGAAGTCCTGAACATGCGGGCATCCGCAGTGCTCCCATAGGCAATAATATCAACAATTAAAACCGGTACCTACTGTTAACTAAGGCCACTACCGAGAAATATTGATTGTAATTGAAGTAGCGGGAACCCTAAGTGAGACGGCTCCTGAACACGGATGTAATGTCTTTCTTGAAGAATATCATATTATAGGTTATGATTTATAGATTCTGTAGATCGAGGATCCAGGGATTTATTCAGATTTCCATCTTTTTCCCGTAATGAGGCAATTGAAGGCAAATCATGGGGATTTTTGCCTTCCTCTGGATCAACACGGTAGGATTATAGGTTGGACTTGATGGACCTGTCTCTTTTTTCAGTCTTATCAACTATATAACTAATGTCCTCCTGTTTAGCATCAGACAAGTCATCCCACTCTGGATACATGTTCCTTACTATTTCCTCCAAGGCTGCATCTCTTCGAAGGTATCTGGTAGATGAGATGTCCCACAACTCTGGAGGACTCTGCACCTCACTAATGAGCTCCTCCACATTAATGCTCATCCTTCTGTGATGTGACATCTTCAAAGAATCCAGCGGATCTTAGAGGTGTAAGCTTTCCCTCCAAAATACAGACCTAAGAACATGGGTGTCATATGGGGGCATCCGTATTTGGAGCACTCCCATGGAATATAATGGCCGTTTTTTAGAACAAAAACACAGAAAAGTAGTGCATGCTGCATATTTAAAAAAACGGCAGTGGAAAAAAGGGTCATGCGAATAGCCACATAGATTTCCATTACCACCATATTATGGTGGGCAGAAAAAGGCTGAAATGCAAATTTAAGATATACTCATCTGAATGAGGCCAAAGTGTGAGGAAGCTCCAGGAGAAAATATAACTGAAGACATAGCAGTAAGGACAGTAAGCAGTGATGACAGATCACCTACGTTTCACAGACTTGGAATCTAGAAAAGGAAAATGTCATCATAGGAAAAGTCTGAAATCAATTTACAACACAATCTTAACACTGGTATCACCCTCAATTCTTTATTTAATTCCACTATCAAGAACTACAACTTGTCATGAAAACATCAAGAAAGGATAGAAGCTCATTAACAGTAATGTCCATCAGCTTCTATGCGTAGTATATTGTATGGTCAGTGGAGAGGCAATTGTGCTGCATTAACAGAACACAAGTTCCGGAGATAATGAGGAGTGTGTTTTATTCATTTATTGAAATGGTTGGATAGCTTGGATGTCTTGGTTGCAAAAAACTGTACCTTGTCTGTTCTGCATATCCACCAATTACTTCTGTTTAACCCCTTCCCTCTTTGGCCACTTTTGACCTTCCTGACAGAGCCTCATTTTTCAAATCTGACATTGTAAAGGATCTGCCAGACACAGCTTCTGTGTCGACGCCTGTGGTTAGTCAGTCTGCACCTGCTCCTAAGTGTGATCGAGTGACCCCTCCTTCTACCAATCAGGCTGGGAGGCTGAGGAGTGGGAGAGCCTATCACAGCCTGGCCAGACGGAGCTAGCTCCCGCCCTCTGTCTATTTATACCTTCACTTTCTGCTTCTCCTTTGCCTGTGATTCTGTCGGTTTCCTGGCTCTGCTGCTGCTGCTTGTATTTTTGTCTTCTGCTCTATATAGACCCTGGCTTACCTACTACTCTCCTGCTCTGCGTTTGGTACCTCGTACACTCCTGGTTTGACTCAGCTCGTTCACTACTCTCATGCTCTGCGTTTGGTACCTCGTACACTCCTGGTTTGACTCTGCTCGTTCACTTCTCTTGTTGCTCACGGTGTTGCCATGGGCAACTGCCCCGTTCCCCTAGCTTCTGTGTACCCCTGTCTGTTTGTCTGTCGTGCAGATAGTGAGCGTAGGGACCGTCGCCCAGTTGTACGCCGTCGCCTAGGACGGGCCGTTGCAAGTAGGCAGGGACAGAGTGGCGGTAGATTAGGGCTCACCTGTCTGTCTACCTACCCTGGCATTACATAATCACAGGCCCATATACCTTTTCTACCCTGGTCCCTGACGCAACTATGGACCCCCTTGAGACCCTGGCTCAGCAAATGCAGGGCCTCTCCCTACAGGTCATAGCCCTGACTCAGAGGGGCAACCTGCATGATGCTACCCTGGTAGTGCCCCCCACCTCACCTCTTGAACCCCACCTCAAGTTGCCTGACTGGTTCTCAGGGGACCGGAAGACCTTTTTCTCCTTTCGGGAGAGTTGTAAGCTCTATTTTCGTCTAAAGCCCCCTCCTCAGGTTCTGAGAGCCAGCGAGTGGGTATAATTATGTCCCGGCTCCAGGACGGGTCCCAAGAATGGGCCTTCTCCTTGGCTCCCGACGCCCCTTAACTTTCCTCTGTTGACCTTTTTTTTCTGCTCTCTGGCTCATATATGACGAGACTGACAGGACTGCCATTGCCCAGAGTCAGCTGGTGACCTTACATCAGGGTAAGAGACCCGTTGAGGAGTACTGTTCGGACTTTAGGAAGTGGTGTGTAGCTTCTCTGTGGAATGACCCTGCCTTGAGGTGCCACTTTAGATTGGGTCTGTCGAACGCCCTGAAGGACCTGTTAGTTAGCTATCCCTCTTCTGACTCTCTAGATCAGGTTATGGCTTTAGCGGTACGTCTTGACCGACGTCTCAGGGAACGACGACTTGAACGTTTTTGTGCCTTCTCCCCTGGCTCCCCCATGATGGCTCCCGAGGTTCTGTTGCTTCGTTCTTCCACGGAAAACTCGGATGAACCTATGCAACTCAGGGCCTCCGTGTCTCCCCAACAACGTAGAGAGTTCCGCAGGAAGAATGGTCTCTGCTTCTACTGTGGGGACGACAAGCATCAAGTGAACAACTGTCCTAGGCGTAAGAATAAGCAGCCGGAAAACTTCCGCGCCTAAGTGACCATCGGGGAGGTCACTTGGGCGCACAGGTATTTCCCATGAATATGAAACCTAATAAGATCTTGCTTCCCTTTCAGGTCTCTTTTGGTGGTAGGTCTGCTACCGGCAGTGCCTTCGTGGAATCACAGTCTTCTGCTAATATTATGTCTGTGGAATTTTCTATGTCTCTAGCTATGCCATTGATTGATTTGCCTAAACCTGTCCCGGTAGTGGGTATCGACTCCACTCCTCTTGCTAATGGTTATTTTATGCAGCATACCCCTGTTTTTTAACTCCTTGTTGGCTCCATACATTTGGAGCAGTCCTCTGTACTGGTAATGCAGGGATTATCGTCCGATTTGGTTTTAGGCCTTCGCTGGTTGCAGATGCATAATCCCACGTTTAACTGGAATACTGGGGATCTTACTAAATGGGGTAATGAATGCATGACGTCATGTTTTTCTGTTAATTTTATTTCTCTCCCTGTGGAGGTGAACACTCTACATGAGTTTATTCTGGACTTCGCTGATGTTTTTTTCTAAAAAAGCCTAGGAAAGTGTTACCTCCTCATAGAGAATACGATTGCACAATCGATTTGGTACCAGGAGCTAAGCTCCCTAAGGGTAGGATATTTAATCTCTCTTGTCCCGAACGTGAAGCCATGAGAGAGTATATCCAGGAATGCCTGGCCAAGGGTTACATTCTCCGGTAGGTGCTGGCTTCTTCTTTGTAGGGAAGAAGGATGGTGGTCTTAGGCCGTGCATCGATTACCGAAACTTGAATAAGGTCACTGAAAGGAACCAGTATGCCCTTCCTTTGATTCCTGATCTCTTCAATCAGGTGCAGGGGGCCCAATGGTTCTCTAAGTTTGATCTACGGGGGGCTTATAACCTTATCCGCATCAAAGAGGGGGATGAGTGGAAGACTGAGTTTAACACGCCCGAAGGTCATTTCGAATACCTCGTCATGCCCTTTGGGTTGTGTAATGCTCCCGCGGTCTTCCAGAATTTCATAAATGAGATCTTAAGAGACTACTTAGGGGTATTTCTTGTAGTGTACCTTGATGACATACTTGTGTTTTCCAAGGACTGGTCCTCCCACATTGAGCATGTCAGGAAGGCGCTCCAGGCCCTTCGGGAAAACAAACTGTTTGCTAAAACCGAAAAATGTGTGTTTGGCGTGCAGGAGATACCATTTTTGGGTCAAATCCTCAGTCCTCATGAATTCTGCATGGACACTGCCAAGGTTCAGGCTGTGGCTGAATGGGTCCAACCTGCCTCCCTGAAGGCTTTACAGTGCTTCCTGGGTATTGCTAATTATTACAGGAGATTTATTGCTAACTTCTCGGTCATCGCTAATCCTCTTACGGATCTCACTCGCAAAGGTGCTGATCTCCTCCACTGGCCTCCTGAGGCGGTCCAGGCTTTTGAGGTCCTTAAGAAGTGCTTTATCTCGGCCCCAGTGCTGATTCAGCCTAACCAAATGGAACCATTCATCGCGGAGGTTGACGCCTCCGAGGTGGGAGTGGGTGCTGTTTTGTCCCAGGGTACCAGGTCCCTCACCCATCTGCGTCCCTGTGCCTACTTCTCCAGGAAGTTCTCACCCACTGAGAGTAACTATGACATTGGCAACCGCGAACTCTTAGCCATTAAATGGGCATTTGAAGAGTGGCGCCACTTCCTGGAGGGGGCTAGGCACCAGGTTACTGTCCTTACCGACCACAAGAATCTGGTTTTCCTAGAATCGGCCCGGAGGCTAAACCCGATACAGGCTCGATGGGCGTTTACTTTTTACTAGATTCAACTTTTTGGTCACCTATAGGGCTGGGTCTAAAAATATTAAAGCTGATGCACTGTCTAGTAGCTTCATGGCCATCCCTCCTGCGGAGGAAGATCCTGCTTGTGTTTTGCTCCCAGGTATAATCATTTCCTCTGTTGATTCTGATTTAGTCTCCGAAATTGCGGCTGATCAAGGTTCAGCTCCTGGGAACCTTCCTGAGAACAAGCTGTTTGTTCCCCTGCAATTCCGGCTAAGGGTACTCAGGGAAAATCATGACTCTACACTATCTGGCCATCCAGCCATCCTGGGTACCAAGCACCTCATTGCCAGAAACTATTGGTGGCCTGGGTTGCTTAAAGACGTTAAGGCCTACGTCGCCGCTTGTGAAATTTGTGCTAGGTCCAAGACTCCCAGGTCCCGACTAGCGGGCTTACTATGTTCTTTGTTCACGATATCACCATATGCATATAATTTGTATATCCTAATGTTGTATTCTTAATTTATGTCTAACGCAATACAATGTATGTGCATTGACATATCATACACAATTTTATATTACTTTGTTTGTTTCTCACTTTATTTATAATAATTTCTTTTCTTTTTTGATCATATTGCATATAATTGTGCATCACGTCTTTATATATATTCAATTATTTATTTATTATTTATCACTGTTCTTCTCTTTTTGCATGTTCACATATGCCATTGATTCCTATTGTAACCTAAGACGATCTCATAACTATATCATTATGTCAATGGAACTACTAAAATACGATGTACAGCGTACATTATGACTCTGGGATCCTGATCCTGTCAATTTTCTTTTTGAATCCACTTACCTCCCTGGCGACGCCTGCCCCCTTCGGCTTCGACACATGCACTGCGCATGTCCGGAACTCCCGTTACACGTCGGGAGTCCGGATATGCGCTACAGCATGCGGGGCCGGATGTGGGGCATGCCTCTTTTCCGGTCGCGTCATCGGACAAGCGCCGATTCTTGTCTCGGCGCTAATATGGATCCATTTCTCTATGCACACACACTATAAAAGGACTACACACACTATGGGCCTAATGTACCCCCTGAGGAAGCAACCAAAGATAGCGAAACGCGCGTTGGGGTTGTACTGTGGACCTCTCAGCACGGACATATCGTGAGACTCTCACTTTTTAATGGGTAAGACAGCATCACTACAACTGCTCACCATACAATTACTGATTTTCTCTATGTCACTATATGGTATTTATCCATTGTTGCCACATAAACATTAGGACTCTGAGAATCATCAGTATATGACCCACTTAGATGAGACACTCTATATACTTTATTGTTTGGGTAGTGAATACGGGTCTGCCCTAATATACTACTCCGTTGTCTAATTTTGTCCTGTGCTGTATTGTGTACCACGGTATTAGTACTAGAGTCTTTTTATGATGTGTTTTTAAATGTATGTTATTTTCTATTAATAAAATTTATATATTCTTGCATACTCAGACGCTATAGCTCTTTTTCTTCGGTATGGTTCTATAATTATGGAGCAGTCTATTTGATATAATATGGGGGGAAGTTGGTTTTCCAAACTTTACCTAGCCTGTAACCAACATATGCTTAGAGCTTATCTATCTATATTTACTATGTTCTTTGCCCATTCCCCAGAGACCTTGGACCCACATCTCCATGGATTTTTTCACCGATCTGCCTCCATCTCAAGGCAAGTCGGTGGTGTGGGTTGTAGTGGACCGCTTCAGTAAGATGTGCCACTTTGTGCCCCTCAAGAAACTACCCAATGCTAAGACGTTAGCTACCTTGTTTGTCAAACACATCCTGCGTCTCCATGGGGTTCCTGTCAATATTGTTTCTGACAGAGGGGTACAATTTGTTTCATTGTTTTGGAGAGCCTTCTGTAAAAAGTTGGAGATTGATTTGTCCTTCTCCTCGGCCTTCCATCATGAAACTAATGGCCAATCCGAGAGGACTAATCAGTCTCTAGAACAATATTTAAGGTGTTTTATCTCTGACTGTCAATATGATTGGGTCTCCTTCATTTCCCTCGTTGAATTTTCCCTTAATAACCGTGTCAGTAACTCGTCAGGGCTCTCCCCATTTTTCTGTAATTTTGGGTTTAATCCACGGCTCTCCTCCGTTTCACCTGGTGGTTCCAACAATCCTGAGGTAGATGTCGTTCATCGGGAACTGTGCACAGTCTGGGCCCAGGTTCAGAAGAACCTAGAGGCGTCCCAGAGCATACAAAAGACTCAGGCATATAGAAGATGTTCTGCTAACCCCTTGTTTGTGGTCGGGGATCTGGTGTGGCTGTCTTCAAAGAATTTGCGCCTTAAAGTCCCGTCCAAAAAGTTTGCTCCCCGGTATATAGGGCCATACAAGGTCATTGAAGTCCTTAACCCTGTCTCCTTTCGACTGGAGTTACCCCCGTCTTTTCGAATACACGACGTGTTTCATGCCTCCCTCCTGAAACGCTGCTCCCCGTCCTTGGCTCCCTCGAGGAAACCTCTGGTCCCTGTTCTCACCCCCGAAGGGTAGAATTCGAGGTGGCCAAGATTGTGGACAGCAGGATGGTCCAAGGCTCTCTCCAGTACCTAGTCCATTGGAGAGGATACGGGCCTGAGGAGAGGACTTGGGTACCCGCCCGGGATGTTCAGGCTGCAGTATTGCTCAGGAGGTTCCATCTTCGGTTCCCCAATAAGCCAGGTCCACCTAGAAAGGGTCCAGTGGCCCCTCATAAAAGGGGGGGTACTGTAAAGGATCTGCCAGACACAGCTTCTGTGCCGACGCCCGTGGTTAGTCAGTCTGCACCTGCTCCTAAGTCTGATCGAGTGACCCCTCCTTCTACCAATCAGGCTGGGAGGCTGAGGAGTGGGAGAGCCTATCACAGCCTGGCCAGACGGAGCTAGCTCCCGCCCTCTGTCTATTTATACCTTCACTTCCTGCTTCTCCTTTGCCTGTGATTCTGTCGGTTTCCTGGCTCTGCTGCTGCTTGTATTTTTGTCCTCTGCTCCATATAGACCCTGGCTTACTGACTACTCTCCTGCTCTGCGTTTGGTACCTCGTACACTCCTGGTTTGACTCGGCTCGTTCACTACTCTCCTGCTCTGCGTTTGGTACGTCGTACACTCCTGGTTTGACTCGGCTCGTTCACTTCTCTTGTTGCTCACGGTGTTGCCGTGGGCAACTGCCCCGTTCCCCTAGCTTCTGTGTACCCCTGTCTGTTTGTCTGTCGTGCACATAGTGAGCGTAGGGACCATCGCCCAGTTGTACGCCGTCGCCTAGGACGGGCCGTTGCAAGTACGCAGGGACTGAGTGGTGGGTAGATTAGGGCTCACCTGTCTGTCTCCCTACCCCGGCATTACAGACATATTTCACTTTATGTGGTAATAACTACGGAATGTTTGTACCTATCCAAGCAATTCTGAGACTGTTTTCTCGTGACACATTGGACTTTATGATACTGGCAAAATTTGCCGATATTTGCCGGGATATTAATTGGTGTCATGGTTCGGCTTCAACTGCAAAGGGGAGACATTTCCTCAACCTGTTGCAGGAAAATTTTATGGGCCAGTTTGTGGAAGACCCGACTAGAGGTGAAGCTCTGTTGGATCTGGTCATTTCTAATAATGCAGATCTTGTTGGGAATGTCAATGTTCGTGAAAACCTCGGTAACAGTGATCATAATATAGTTACATTTTACCTATACTGTAAAAAACAAACGCAGGCTGGGAGGGCAAAAACATTTAATTTTAAGAAAGCCAATTTCCCCAGGATGAAGGCTGCAATTCAGGATATAGACTGGGAAGAACTAATGTCAAATAATGGAACAAATGATAAATGGGAGATTTTCAAATCTACTTTGAGTTATTATAGTGCAAAATTTATTCCTACAGGTAATAAGTATAAACGACTCAAATTAAACCCCACATGGCTTACACCTTCTGTGAAAGGGGCAATACATGACAAAAAAAGGGCATTTAAAAAATACAAATCTGAGGGTACAGCTGTAGCCTTTGTAAAATATAAAGAGCTTAATAAAATCTGTAAAAATTTAATAAAATTAGCAAAAATACAAAATGAAAGGCAGGTGGCCAAGGATAGTAAAACAAATCCTAAAAAATTCTTCAAGCATATAAATGCAAAAAAGCCAAGGTCTGAACATGTAGGACCCCTAGATAATGGTAATGGGGAGTTGATCACAGGGGATCAAGAGAAGGCAGAGTTACTAAATGGGTTCTTTAGCTCTGTATATACAACAGAAGAAAGAGTAGCTGATGTAGCCGGTGCCAGTGCTGTTAATATATCAGTTGATATACTGAATTGGATGAATGTAGAGATGGTCCAAGCTAAATTAAATAAAATAAATGTGCACAAGGCTCCGGGACCAGATGGGTTACACCCTAGAATTCTTAAAGAGCTTAGTTCAGTTATTTCTGTCCCCCTTTTCATAATATTCAGAGAATCTCTAGTGACTGGTATAGTGCCAAGGGACTGGCGCAGGGCAAATGTGGTGCCTATTTTCAAAAAGGGCTCTAGGTCTTCCCTGGGTAATTATAGACCAGTAAGCTTAACATCCATCGTGGGGAAAATGTTTGAGGGGCTATTGAGGGACTATATACAGGATTATGTGACAATAAATAGCATTATAAGTGACAGCCAGCACGGTTTTACTAAGGACAGAAGTTGTCAAACTAACCTAATCTGTTTTTATGAAGAGGTGAGCAGAAGTCTAGACAGAGGGGCCGCTGTGGATTTAGTGTTTTTAGACTTTGCAAAGGCATTTGACACTGTCCCCCATAGACGCCTAATGGGTAAATTAAGGACTATAGGTTTAGAAAATATAGTTTGTAATTGGATTGAGAATTGGCTCAAGGACCGTATCCAGAGGGTTGTGGTCAATGATTCCTTCTCTGAATGGTCCCCGGTTATAAGTGGTGTACCCCAGGGTTCAGTGCTGGGACCACTATTATTCAACTTATTTATTAATGATATAGAGGAAGGGATTAATAGCACTATTTCTATTTTTGCAGATGACACCAAGCTATGTAATATAGTTCAGACTATGGAAGATGTTCATGAATTACAGGCAGATTTAAACAAACTAAGTGTTTGGGCGTCCACTTGGCAAATGAAATTTAATGTAGATAAATGTAAAGTTATGCATCTTGGTACCAACAACCTGCATGCATCATATGTCCTAGGGGGTGCTACACTGGCGGATTCACTTGTTGAGAAGGATCTGGGTGTACTTGTAAATCATAAACTCAATAACAGCATGCAGTGTCAATCAGCTGCTTCAAAGGCCAGCAGGATATTGTCGTGTATTAAAAGAGGCATGGACTCGCGGGACAGGGATGTAATAATGCCACTTTACAAAGCATTAGTGAGGCCTCATCTAGAATATGCAGTTCAGTTCTGGGCTCCAGTTCATAGAAAGGATGCCCTGGAGTTGGAAAAAATACAAAGAAGAGCAACGAAGCTAATAAGGGGCATGGAGAATTTAAGTTATGAGGAAAGATTGAAAGAATTAAACCTATTTAGCCTTGAAAAAAGAAGACTAAGGGTATGTGCACACACACTAATTACGTCCGTAATTGACGGACGTATTTCGGCCGGAAGTCCCGGACCGAACAGAGTGCAAGGAGCCGGGCTCCTAGCATCATAGTTATGTACGATGCTAGGAGTCCCTGCCTCGCTGCCGGACAACTGTCCCGTACTGTAATCATGTTTTCAGTACGGGACAGCAGTTCCACGGAGAGGCAGGGACTCCTAGCGTCATACATAACTATGATGCTAGGAGCCCGGCTCCCTGCACTGAGTTCGGTCCGGGACTTGTGGCCGAAATACGTCCGTCAATTACGGACGTAATTAGTGTGTGTGCACATACCCTAAGGGGGGACATGATTAACTTATATAAATATATTAATGGCACATACAAAAAATATGGTGAAATCCTGTTCCTTGTAAAACCCCCTCAAAAAACAAGGGGGCACTCCCTCCGTCTGGAGAAAAAAAGGTTCAAGCTGCAGAGGCGACAAGGCTTCTTTACAGTGAGAACTGTGAATTTATGGAATAGCCTACCGCAGGAGCTGGTCACAGCAGGGACAGTAGATGGCTTTAAAAAAGGGTTAGATAATTTCCTAGAACAAAAAAATATTAGCTCCTATGTGTAGAAATTTTTCCTTCCCTTTTCCCTTCCCTTGGTTGAACTTGATGGACATGTGTCTTTTTTCAGCCGTACTAACTATGTAACTATGTAACTATGTAATTCAGTATTTAATTGTGAAAAACACCAAAATTTTGCAAAAAATTGCTAAAATTTGCATTTTTCTTAATTTTTAATGTATCTGCTTGTAAGACAGGCAGTTATACCACACAAAAATGTTGCTAATTAACATTTCCCATATGTCTACTTTAGTTTGGCATAGTTTTTTGAACATCCTTTTATTTTTCTAAGATGTTACAAGGCTTAGAACTTTAGCAGCAATTTCTCACATTTTCAAGAAAATTTCAAAAGGCTATTTTTACAGGGGCCAGTTTAGTTCCGAAGTGGCTTTGAGGTCCTTAGATATTAGAAACCCCCAATAAGTCACCCCATTTTTAAAACTGCACCCCTCAAAGTATTCAAAACAGCATTAAGAACGTTTCTTAACCCTTTAGACATTTCGCAGGAATTAAGGCAAAGTAGAGGTGAAATTGACAAAGTTCATTATTTTTTTCCAGAAATTCATTTTGAATCCATTTTTTTTGTACCACAGAAGGTTTTACCATAGAAATCCAACTCAGTATTTATTGCCCAGGTTCTGCAGTTTTAGGAAATATCATACATGTGGCTCTAGTGTGCTACTGGACTGAAGCACCGGCCTCCGAAGCAAAGTAGCACCTAGTGGATTTTGGGCCTCCTTTTTATTAGAATATATTTTAGGCACCATGTCAGCTTTGAACAGGTCTTGTGGTACTTAAAAAGTGGAAACCCCCCAAAAGTGACCCCATTTGGGAAACTACACCCCTCAAGGAATTTATTTAGGGGTCTAGCAAGCATTTTGACCCGCCAGTTTTTTTGCAAACATTTTTGGAACTAGGCCATAAAAATGAAAATCTACATTTTTTCAAATAAAATGTAGGTTTAGCAAAATTTTTTTCATTTCCAAAAGAACTAAAGTAGAAAAAGCACCACAACATTTGTAGAGCAATATCTCCCGAGTAAAACAATACCCCACAAGTGGCCATGATCAGCTGTTTGGACACACAGCGAGGCTGAGAAGGGAAAGAGGGCCATTTGGCTCTTGGAGCTCAAATTTAACAGGAATGGTTTGCGGTGGCTATGTCGCATTTGCAAAGCCCGTGAGGGGACAAGATAGTGGAAACCCCCAACAAGTGACCCCATTTGGAAACTAAACCCTTGAGGAAATTATCTAGGCGTATAGTGAGCATTTTGACCCCACAGGTTTTTTGCAGAAATTTTTGGAAGTGGGCTGTGAAAATGAAAATCTAGGTTTAGATAATTTTGTTTAATTTCCACAAGGACTGAAGGATAAAAAGCACCGCAACATTTGTAAAGCAATTTCTCCCGAGTAAAACAATACCCCACATGTGGTCATAAATGTCTGTTTGGACACACGGTAGGGCTCAGAATGGAAGGAGCACCAATTGGATTTTGGAATGGTTTCTGGGTGGCATGTCACATTTGCTGGGCCCCTGGAGTACTAGTACAGTGGAAACACCCCAAAAGTGACTCCATTTTGGAAACTGCACCCCCTGAGGAATCATCTAGGGGTATAGTGAAAATTTTGATCCCAAAGGTTTTTTGCTGAATTAATTTGAGCTAAGCCATGAAAATGAAAAATATATATTTTTTCCAATAAGATGTAGTTTTAGATCAACATTTTTCATAAGGAATAGAGAAGAAAAAGCACCCCAACATTTGTAAAGCAATTTCTCCCGAGTACGGTAACACCCCATATGTGGTTATAATCGGCTGTTTACATATATGGGAGGATTCAGAAGAAAAGGAGCGGTATTTATTTTTTGGAGTGTAGATTTTGCTGGAATGGTTTGCGGACAGTATGTTGCATTTACAAAACCCCTGATGTACCAAACAAAAGTGTCCATGTTTTAGAAACTACACCCCTAAAGGCATTTATCAAGGGGTGTTGTGAGAATTTAGACTCCACAGGTGTTTTTCAGAAATTAATACGCAGTGGATTGTGCAAAGTGTAAATTGCTGTTTGGGCACACTGTAGGGCTAAGAAGGGAAAGACCGCCATTTTGAACATGGATTTTGATTGGTAGTTTTGTTTGAGTTTTGCTGGTATTTTAGTTTACAATGTGGGGGTATATGTAATCTGTGCGGAGTACATCAGGGCATAATAATGGGGTAAATAATATAATTATCCATAGATGTGTGTTACGCTGTGAAGCGATCCATTATCCCCAAGCCAGTGTCGTACTGATAAACAGTTTTCTTTCTTATCCCCTTTTGTAACACTCTGCACCTTTTGGGGACTTTTTCTCCTTCGTAGTTTGGGAAATTTTTCTGGGAAAGTTTTGCGCTGGTATAATACGGGCACCCTCTCTTCCAGCAGATGTGATATGTCCCTTCCCTTTCCTAGTTCCTAAATACTAGGGCCCTGAAACTGAAGGAATGTTCCCCTCCGGCCTGCGCATTGAGATGTTTTTTCATCACCGCATAACTAGTGCCATAACTTTTTTATTTTTCGGTAGATGGAGCTGTGTGTGGACTTGTTTTTTGCGAGACGGGCTGTAGATTTTATTGGTACCATTTTGGAACACATACGACTTTTTGATCACTTTTTATTTCTTTTTTTGGTAAAGGAAATTACCAAAAACAAGCAATTCTGGAATAGTTTTTTATTGGGTTTTTTTTCGGCATCCACAGTGCGCCATAAATTACATGTTAACTTTATTCTGCGGGTCGATACGATTACGGCGATACCAAATTTATATAGTTTTTTTTATGTATTGCAGCTTTTGCACAATAAAATCACTGTTTTTATAAAATCATTTGTTTTCTGTATCACCATATTCTAAGACCCATAACTTTTTTATTTTTGCGTGGACACTGCTGTGTCAGGGATTATTTTTTCCGGGACAGATTTGTCGTTTCTATTGGTACTATTTTGGAGTAAATGTGACTTTTTCATCACTTTTTATAGAATTTTTTGGGAGGAGATATAACCTAAAAACAAAGATTCTGGCGTTGTTTTTCAAGGTTTTTTCTTACAGAGTTCACCATGCGGGATAATAGTTTTGTAGTTCGGGTCGTTACGGATGCGGCGATACCAATTATGTATAGTTTTTTTTAATTTTTGACGGTTTTTCCCATAATAGAAGACTTGTTATGGGAAAAAAGGCAGTTTAGCTTTTTTTTTTTTCTTGAAACTTGTGTGTTTTTAATGTTTTACGACATTTTTATTAACTTTTTTTTTACTTTTTTGACTTGTCCCACTAGGGCACTTGTGGGCCTGATGCCCTGATTGCTACTCTAATACACTGCACTACATACGTAGTGCAGTGTATTAAAGCTGTCAGTCATTCACTGACAGCAAGCCTATGAGGACTCGCCGCAGGCTCCCGTACAAGGCAGACTCGGACGCTATTATTTGGCCTCCAATTGCCATAGCAACCCAGCGATTATGTCGCTGGGTCGCCGGTCTGGCTAAAACCCATCAGATGCTGCGCTCTATTGAGCGCAGCATCTGAGGGGTTAATCAGCTGGATCGGAGAATAGCTCCGGTCCTGGCAGTTACAGTAGTGTGCCAGCTGTATAATACAGCTGTCAATCCGCGGTGATGGTGCCGGCTCTGCTTCTGAGCCCTCACCATAACTGCAACGTAACTGTACTGCGTATATATACGTGGATGTCGGGAAGGGCTTAATGAGGATATATCTACCATTTTATTTTATATATATATATATATATATATATATATATATATATATATATATATATATATATGTAATTCTATAGTTTTGTCTTTCATGATTATATTTTGTGTCTTGCATTATTACATCAGCTTCTCGTACTTCTGCTTTCATATGTAGCTGAGAGGACTGTGGGACTTAAAGGTGTAGAGGTCCAGTTGTGGCTACTACCTCTAGATCACGTCTAGCTTTAGAGTGTTCCCCTGTAACATTTCTTAGTGTTTTATGTCCTTGTTTTCTACTACAATCCACACATTTCATCCAATAACATGACTCCATACTTACATGTCTAACAAGATGAAGGATGTGATCTGTATAATTTACAACCTACCTCCAGGTGTCTGTATCCATGTATTAGATGGGAACACATTTAGGTGATCTCTTCCTCTGCTCCAATAGTAAGGGAGGTCATCTCATGACCTACAGAACGCAGGATGTGCTGCTTGATGTGGCTCCCGCATAGACATCATATGGTCTAAATGTCACCTGTAGGATGCTGGTATTCTAGACCTCTGCTTTCCATGGCAGGTGAAGATATTTCTGAATGTCCATGGCCGAGCACCTCTGAGCGGCATTTAGTGCCAACAATTCCCAGAACATTCCTCTGGCTTCAAGTGATATTTTCTTCCACTTCTCTGGAGCTTTTGACAGATCCCGCTTCACCTGCCACCAGGAAAACTCCTTATACTTATGATCACTGCCCAGTGCCCCTTGCCAAGGGAAGACTCCTGTAAGAGCAGTGTACACAAGAACGCCAAAAGCCCAAACATCAAGACTACGATGTAGTAACAGCTGTTCTCCTTTTCTTAAGCGGCAGAGTTCTGGAGCAGTGTAGGGTATATACCAGGACAGAGAAGGTGTATATGTTCCCTGGAGCCGGGTGAGTCCAAAGTCAGCCAGTTTTATCAGGTGACATTCTGCATCCATCAGAAGAATATT
This sequence comes from Rhinoderma darwinii, assembly GCF_050947455.1. Lineage (NCBI taxonomy): Eukaryota > Metazoa > Chordata > Amphibia > Anura > Rhinodermatidae > Rhinoderma > Rhinoderma darwinii. Next base: position 641,805,716 of record NC_134687.1, on the reverse strand, counting down.
ATCCAGCTTGATATCCCGATGGACCATTCCTCTGCTGTGCATAAATTCCAGAGCACTGGCTATCTGAGGAGCACATCGCTTCAACATGTCCTCCTGCATACCGAACTGAGAAGAAGACAACACAAGAGATCACAAAGCTGAACAGCAGACTAGACAATCTTATCAAATAGGAAAGGGCTCAGATTTGTATTTAACTTTAACCAATACATAAAAATCCTTAAGACATCATTTTTTTACATTTTTTTTTAAATGCATTCAGCTATTTATTAGTTATAGTCATTGCGGAAAAGGAGGTTGTCATCTAATATGTTATCATAACTCGCATAGGGGCTGTCACCCAGCTCACCCGGTCTCCTGTATGGTAAATCTGCCTAGTTATGATGGTCCCATATTGCTTCATACCTGGACATATTTGTGGTCAAGCACTCTGGAAAAGGTGGAAGATAACTCTTATCAGAACTGTAATGGTGGCCACCAGCTTTCCCAGAAATGGATGAGAAGACAATGTTTACAACTTGAGGAAAGTGGAAAATTCAAGGATATAAACTCACCTTAGGGTTAATGATGGACTGAAGATTTCCTGCCAGTGCCACTTCCTGGACAAACACAAAATCACTACTGGTATGGAACACAATCTCGTGAGTCAGGATGATGTGCGGGTGGCAGCTGAGGGTGAGCGAGATGCAATATTCCAGGAGGAAGTTATCCGCTGGGGTCTTCTCCTTTCTCAACATTTTTACAGCCACGACCTGACCTGTTAAGACATTATTATTATTAGTAATTTCTATATCACCATCATAATCTCTGACACTTTCCAGGTCGTACACAAACAAGATCAATAAAGTTATACAGGAGCAATCACAAGATGAAAATGCAGATACTGAATGTAAGCGACATGAAGCAGTGGGGTAAAGTTCCTATGAGTTTACAAACTTAAGGAAATACCCACGAAAGACCTCCATTCCTGACCAACCGGGGGTCACGTAATCTCTATTCGTATTCGGACTCCCTGAATTATATAGTGTCTGCTGTGGGGACCGAAGATCAGTATCTCAATGCAAATCTATAAGAGCTTCCGTGTTAATCCCATAGAATTGTATTGAGAGTCTGACCCCCGGTATCTACACAGATAGAACGGAGCTGCTACATGTAGAATAGGGAACTACACTACATTTCACCACATAATAGAACTGGGGGTGGAAATGGCCCAATCATGATCCATCATCACATTCATCATCATCTCACCTGAATGTTTGTGTTTGCCCATGTAAACTTTTCCATAAGATCCTGCTCCAAGTTCTTGCAAGAGTTCAAAGTAGTCTGTCACTTCCATCTCCCTCAGGTTCTCAGAGGTCTGCGAGACCAGGTTCAGAAGGTGTTTTGCAATGTTCTCGGTCATATCTTTGATGTGGGTAGCCATTCTGAGTGATACAAAGAGATATAACATGTACTTTACTAAAACAGAAGAAAACTATTGTAAATACCAGGAAGTCATGGCTCATGTCCGGGGTCCCAGGCTGTATGTCCCCCACTGTGCCAGTCTTCAGGGGATGTAGCCCTCTCCTGACTGTTATCTTTATACTGTATGGCAGAATCTGGCAGCAGCATTGTATAATATGCTGGAGCTCTACAGTCATATCATCTACTATAGCCGGCGCTGTGTACTGATCACATATTCACCTTACAATGAAGACTCAAGATGTCAACTCCTCCTTGTAGAGACGATAATCAATGATGAACTCCTCCTGGGCACCAACAAGTCTACATCGTGTTGCTCCTCATCAGTCAATACTGACAGCAAATAATCCACAAAGTGGAGTAGTTATCACAGACAGGATGAGACCGGGGAGGTTTATATTTGGGAAGATGGTTGAGTTTGTTAATTGACATTGCCATTGGCCAACACCTGGTGTCGCCATTTACATATGAATTGACAGCGAATGTCTCTGTAGGGCGTGTGTCGGGTGATTTCATATGAATGAGGCGTGCGGGTGCGACTCGTGTGTAGACAGGTCGCTCGTGTATTGTACAAATAGTATTCTCTATGATGAACCCAACACTGGAAAATATCACCGGATCCTACAACTAAGGGTTTGAGTATAGAACATATCCCTATGATGTTTTACTGCTATCTGATGAGAGTTGTTGTTCTTATCAGAGAAAGTGGTGCCCCCATCTTACCTTGTCTGTATATGATGGTCTGCAGCCTGACTTCAGTAGATTTACTTCCAGTCCTATGTATACCCACAGATAACATGTCAATTTCACCATGACAAACTCCTCTCAAGAGCTTGGCACGTCTTCTCCTTCATCTCTGTATTACAGATTAAGACCTTGTGCACATGGACATTATATAATTCTGTATTATATAGTCCTGTATTAGAGCCCCAAAGAGGGATGGGGTCTCTACTGTACCTACATATGTCTCTGTAGTCATAAACGGGATTATGGTTTTATTCAATCAGATTCTGCATGAATCCGTTAGAAATTGTGGCTATTCCATCGGAGTGGGTATGTATGGCGATATAAGGAAGCATTGCTACTAAGGCAGAATATCTGATATGTGACAAGTAACTTGTTGATCAGTCATATTAGATTACATTGTAGAAAGCAGGAGATAAGCAGTGCATTGCTGATATATCAGGATTCACAAGTCAGTATTTTTGGAGTAATGTACATACTGATATTACAGGGAGGATTCTGGACTAGTGGGGGTCCTTTATTTATATCATAGAAGAGAAAATCATCAATATAAGAGCATAGACCCTATAAAATACATCATACAGGGCCCAATATCTCAAACCTTCTGGATTTTTTCCTCCATTCCATGTGATCCGCTCCAATTATAAAACGCCTAGCATCGTACATAACTATGATGCTAGTAGCCAGGCTCCCTGCACTGTGTTCGGTCCGGGACTTCCGGCCGAAATACGTTCCGTCCATTACGGACGTAATGTGCTCGTGTGAATCCAGCCTAAAACCCACACAGATCTAAACAAGAATTTGAAAACTGTGCTGATTTGCGGTAAAATTACATGTGTGGATTTCAGCCACAGTTTGGTCAAAAGACAGCAACTGCATGTGTACTTATGCCAATTGCAATGAATTTGCCATGTTAATCTTTTTGCTCTTTCTGAGCTTGGTGGTTTAAGTGGCTTGTGAACTAAGTGGAGTTCTAAAACCGGATTGTGTTGCTGTACTTCTGTATTGTGTTGCTGTATTTCTGTGTTTGTGAATCTGTTTTGATTGCTAGCAAATAGAAGATAGCAAAAACTCACACAATTTAAAAAAAAAAAAATTGTAAATTTTTTTTTTTTTTCCCTTGCAGATTCGTTCCAGCTCAGCAGTTGACGAGGGGGAAGGGGTTAACTGGACACAGGTGGTATAAATTAGTCATCAGACCTCATTTTGAGCTTCCTCTTTCTGAGCTTGGTGGTTTAAGTGGCTTGTGAACTAAGTGGAGTTCTAAAACCGGAGTTGAAAAGAATAGTTGAAGCCCCAGTAAGTACTCTTCTTTTTCTTTGACAATTGTTCGCTGTTTTGGTGTAACTTGGATAATGGATAGCAAGATTGGAGGTTTTCTTCAGTGCACAGTTTGTCATATGTATACACGACTGGAGCCGGAGTTCCAGGGTGAATATCTCTGTGGCAGATGTGAGCATGTTGTTCACCTGGAAGCTCGTATTAGAGATCTGGAGGAGCAGAATGCAACACTGAGGAGGATAGACAATTTTGAGCGGAGCTTGCTGCTCACAGAGCATGCAGTTAGTGGGTTAGAACTGGAGGGTGAAGACATGGGTGAGCAGGATCAGGTAAGTAGCTGGGTTAATGTAGTTAGGAGCAGTAGAAAGGGGTCAAAGACAAGGAAGGCCGATCCGGTTTCTGGCATTCCAAGCAAAATTGCCAGGTTGGGTGATGATGCGAGGGTGTCAGTCTCAGAAAAGGCAGCCCTAGTGGATACTGATCTCCCTAACAGCCGGGAGAACAGCCCAGCTAGTAGTCGGCGGGATGGTAATGCAGGCAAGCCAAGACAATTGATAGTTGTAGGGGATTCTATAATCAGGAAGACGGATAGAATAATTTGTCGCCAAGACCGCCTCAACCGAATGGTTTGCTGTCTCCCTGGTGCCAGGGTTCGGCATGTGGTGGAACGGGTGGACAAATTGCTGGGAGGGGCTGGTGATGATCCAGCTGTCGTGGTCCATGTCGGTACCAACGACAGAATAAATGGTAGGTGGAGGAGCCTTAAGAATAATTTTAAAGAACTAGGCTACAAGCTGAAGGGAAGGACCTCCAAGGTTGTATTCTCAGGAATACTGCCTGTGCCATGCGCATCACAGGAAAGACAGCGGGAGCTTAGGGAGTTAAATGCATGGCTGAAGTCTTGGTGTAGAGGAGAAGGATTTGGGTTCCTAGAGCACTGGGCTGACTTTTCATTGGGGTACAAACTGTATTCTGCAGATGATTTGCACCTAAATGGAAGGGGGTCCGCTGTGCTGGGGGAGAGAATTCTAGCTGGGGTGGCGGAGTATTTAAACTAGGGCTGAGGAGGGAGGTCAATGTAGAAAAAAAAGGGGTAGCCAGGTTAGAGAGGGGTCAGACTATATTGGTGGGGGGAGAAACAGAATGTGGGGAGAGGACTAGACAACAAGATAAGGAGATCCTTTCGTTACAAAACATCAGTGTAAATAAAAAGGACCGATTAATGTCAAATCACATTTCTGATAATAAAAGTGAAAAACTGACAGGCAAGTTAAAGTGTATGTTCACAAATGCCAGAAGTCTAGCAAGCAAAATGGGGGAGCTGGAGGCCTTGATACTGGAAGAAAATATAGATATAGTTGGTGTTGCTGAAACATGGCTGGACTCTTCACATGACTGGGCTGTAAATCTACAGGGTTTTACACTTTTTCGTAAAGACAGGACAAATAGGAAAGGTGGTGGTGTATGTCTGTATGTGAGAAGTGATATGAAGGCGAGTGTGAAAGAGACAATAGTGGGTGAAGACTGTGAGGAGGTTGAAACCTTGTGGGTGGAACTAGAAAGGGAGGTAAACACTGAAAAAATTACTTTTGGTGTAATCTATAGACCCCCCAATATAACTGAGGAGATGGAAGGTCAGATATATAAACAGATGGAGCGGGCTGCACAGGCGGGTACTGTAGTGATAATGGGAGATTTTAATTTCCGGGATATTAATTGGTGTCATGGTTCGGCTTCAACTGCAAAGGGGAGACATTTCCTCAACCTGTTGCAGGAAAATTTTATGGGCCAGTTTGTGGAAGACCCGACTAGAGGTGAAGCTCTGTTGGATCTGGTCATTTCTAATAATGCAGATCTTGTTGGGAATGTCAATGTTCGTGAAAACCTCGGTAACAGTGATCATAATATAGTTACATTTTACCTATACTGTAAAAAACAAACGCAGGCTGGGAGGGCAAAAACATTTAATTTTAAGAAAGCCAATTTCCCCAGGATGAGGGCTGCAATTCAGGATATGGACTGGGAAGAACTAATGTCAAATAATGGAACAAATGATAAATGGGAGATTTTCAAATCTACTTTGAGTTATTATAGTGCAAAATTTATTCCTACAGGTAATAAGTATAAACGACTCAAATTAAACCCCACATGGCTTACACCTTCTGTGAAAGGGGCAATACATGACAAAAAAAGGGCATTTAAAAAATACAAATCTGAGGGTACAGCTGTAGCCTTTGTAAAATATAAAGAGCTTAATAAAATCTGTAAAAATGTAATAAAATTAGCAAAAATACATAATGAAAGGCAGGTGGCCAAGGATAGTAAAACAAATCCTAAAAAATTCTTCAAGCATATAAATGCAAAAAAGCCAAGGTCTGAACATGTAGGACCCCTAGATAATGGTAATGGGGAGTTGATCACAGGGGATCAAGAGAAGGCAGAGTTACTAAATGGGTTCTTTAGCTCTGTATATACAACAGAAGAAAGAGCAGCTGATGTAGCCGGTGCCAGTGCTGTTAATATATCAGTTGATATACTGAATTGGATGAATGTAGAGATGGTCCAAGCTAAATTAAATAAAATAAATGTGCACAAGGCTCCGGGACCAGATGGGTTACACCCTAGAATTCTTAAAGAGCTTAGTTCAGTTATTTCTGTCCCCCTTTTCATAATATTCAGAGAATCTCTAGTGACAGGTATAGTGCCAAGGGACTGGCGCAGGGCAAATGTGGTGCCTATTTTCAAAAAGGGCTCTAGGTCTTCCCCGGGTAATTATAGACCAGTAAGCTTAACATCCATCGTGGGGAAAATGTTTGAGGGGCTATTGAGGGACTATATACAGGATTATGTGACAATAAATAGCATTATAAGTGACAGCCAGCACGGTTTTACTAAGGACAGAAGTTGTCAAACTAACCTAATCTGTTTTTATGAAGAGGTGAGCAGAAGTCTAGACAGAGGGGCCGCTGTGGATTTAGTGTTTTTGGACTTTGCAAAGGCATTTGACACTGTCCCCCATAGACGCCTAATGGGTAAATTAAGGACTATAGGTTTAGAAAATATAGTTTGTAATTGGATTGAGAATTGGCTCAAGGACCGTATCCAGAGGGTTGTGGTCAATGATTCCTTCTCTGAATGGTCCCCGGTTATAAGTGGTGTACCCCAGGGTTCAGTGCTGGGACCACTATTATTCAACTTATTTATTAATGATATAGAGGAAGGGATTAATAGCACTATTTCTATTTTTGCAGATGACACCAAGCTATGTAATATAGTTCAGACTATGGAAGATGTTCATGAATTACAGGCAGATTTAAACAAACTAAGTGTTTGGGCGTCCACTTGGCAAATGAAGTTTAATGTAGATAAATGTAAAGTTATGCATCTTGGTACCAACAACCTGCATGCATCATATGTCCTAGGGGGCGCTACACTGGCGGATTCACTTGCTGAGAAGGATCTGGGTGTACTTGTAAATCATAAACTCAATAACAGCATGCAGTGTCAATCAGCTGCTTCAAAGGCCAGCAGGATATTGTCGTGTATTAAAAGAGGCATGGACTCGCGGGACAGGGATGTAATAATGCCACTTTACAAAGCATTAGTGAGGCCTCATCTAGAATATGCAGTTCAGTTCTGGGCTCCAGTTCATAGAAAGGATGCCCTGGAGTTGGAAAAAATACAAAGAAGAGCAACGAAGCTAATAAGGGGCATGGAGAATTTAAGTTATGAGGAAAGATTGAAAGAATTAAACCTATTTAGCCTTGAAAAAAGACGACTAAGGGGGGACATGATTAACTTATATAAATATATTAATGGCACATACAAAAAATATGGTGAAATCCTGTTCCATGTAAAACCCCCTCAAAAAACAAGGGGGCACTCCCTCCGTCTGGAGAAAAAAAGGTTCAAGCTGCAGAGGCGACAAGGCTTCTTTACAGTGAGAACTGTGAATTTATGGAATAGCCTACCGCAGGAGCTGGTCACAGCAGGGACAGTAGATGGCTTTAAAAAAGGGTTAGATAATTTCCTAGAACAAAAAAATATTAGCTCCTATGTGTAGAAATTTTTCCTTCCCTTTTCCCTTCCCTTGGTTGAACTTGATGGACATGTGTCTTTTTTCAGCCGTACTAACTATGTAACTATGTAACTATGTAATCTGGAGACATCCGTATAGTAATGAGGCCGCCCATCGTGATACTGTAATCAATGTTACAAAGGAATTATTCACAGCCAAACATAAAACACACTGCATGTAAGCAACTGTTCCCGATCCTTATAATAACCGTAGCAGCCGCCTAACACCCAACATAATCCCCCTCTATTGCCTGCAGCCAGATGTTACTGTAAATATTAAAATATGTTGAATGTCTATAATGTGCAGCGGATACAACACGACTCAGAACGCGATTACACTTATTTCTCCCCAGTGCACAAATCCTACTCCCGAATCGATTTTTTTTTTCACTAATAGATCCCTCTTACAAATAGTAACAAGTTCTACAATTGAACTGATTAAATGGTCAGACCATGCTGTCATTACTTTGGAGGTGAATGAAACACACAGAATTTCCTCTCAATGTTTATGGAGGAATAATACTTACCTTATGTCTGATCCCAAGTATAGAGACGAAATACGCAGGGGTATTGAAGAATATTTCCTTTTAAATGTTAACTCTGTACAAGATCCATTTATTTTATGGAACGCTCACAAGGCCTACGTAAGAGGACTATTTATTAAATGGGCATATAGAGCTAAAAAGGAAAGGGAACGTAAATTCAATGAGGTATTCGCCCAGCTGCGGATTTTGGAAGCTATCAATAAATCCGATGTTTCTTTGGCTAACATAGGGAAAGTCCGGATTCTTCGTATTCAACTTAAAGATTGCTTAATGTATAAATATGAGAAAAACCTAAGATCTGTCAAAGCGCAATATTACTCTCAGGACAATAAAGCGGGCAAACTTTTGGCTCAGAGATTAAAGAAGAGGGCAGTAAAAAGTAAAATCCCCTTCCTTGTTAATTCTCCCGCACCCACTAAACTGTATGCCCCTAGGGATATAGCTAATAAATTCATGGAATATTTTAACTCCCTCTACAACTTACAACCTTCACCTTTAGACACACAAGCCCTTCATCAGTCCAATAAAGATTTATTAACTACTTTAGACCTCCCAAGATTATCGCTAGATCAATTAAATGCTTTAAACCTTTATCTGATGGAAACTGAACTATCCGAGACGATTAGTTCTCTTCCGCTACATAAAGCACCTGGCCCTGACGGCCTTTCAGGATTATATTACAAGACTTTTGAAGAGCCCCTTTTGCCTCATCTATATAATACATTACAACATGTGATAACACAGGGTTCCTTCCCTATAGAAATGTTGAATGCTGTCATAATAACTCTGCCTAAACCAGGCAAATCACCGGATTTACCTCAAAACTTCCGACCTATATCCCTCCTTAATTCTGAACTGAAACTCTTTGCAAAAATATTGGCCAAGCGCCTGGCTCCTATCATACCTTCCCTAGTGCACCAAGATCAAGCGAGATTCGTGAAGGGTCGACAGGCCCCGGATAATACTCGGAGAATCCTTAATATAGTAGACCATTTGATAGCTAATAAGAATTCTGCTGTTGTGGTAACGGTCGATGCCGAGAAGGAATTTGACCGTGTGAATTGGTCATTTGTCTTCTCGGTCCTGGAGGAGATGGGATTTGGAGGTTCTATTGTACAGGCCATTAAAGCCCTATATGCTTCTCCCTCAGCGCGGGTGTTTGTAAATGGGACAATCTCAGATAAGTTCCTAATAACGAATGGGACCAGACAAGGTTGCCCGCTATCCCCTTTAATTTTTGCTCTATCTATAGAACCGCTGGCACAAGCCATTAGAGGACATCCAGAGATACAAGGTATTAAGATAGGAGATCGCTCCCATTGCATCTCTTTATATGCAGATGATATAATACTGACAGTGGGGAACCCGGATCTCTCATTGGGGCGGCTTTTGACCTCATAGAGAAATTTAGGCTCTGTCTCAATACAAAGTCAATTGGGGTAAGTCGCAAGCCATGCTTATACACTACTCTGCAGCAGACTTGAGGTCATTACAGAATCGTTTCTCTCTAGATTGGCAACGTGACCAAATTAAATATTTAGGGATTAATATCACCTCCAAGACTACCAATATGTATCAGGCGAATTATCTCCCTATGCTGGCGATAATGGATAAGGATATGTCTAGTCTAGAGTCCCATGAAGTCTCATGGATAGGCAGAATAGCAGCGTTTAAAATGTTGGTACTTCCTAAATTATTATATTTATTTTGAACATTACTGATAGCTCTACCTTCCTCTTTCTTTACCACCGGCCATAAATTACTTAACTCCTACATTTGGAAAAGAGGTAAACCCCGTATAGCAGCTAGAGTACTGAACAAGGGTAGGAAGGTTGGGGGCCTGAGCTTGCCAAACTTACATCATTATTATTTAGCTACACAGATCTCTCAGTTAAAATACTGGTGGAGGGGAGATACTTCACAATATTGGGTTCATATTGAAACTTCCCTAGTGCCACAACACAATTTAAAAGCTTTGCTAATAACTAATCTAACAACCTGCTCACCGCCTATTTCTCCTCCTTACTTTTTGTCAGTTTCTATCCAGAATTGGAATCAGTTTCATTTGCTAAGTTCACGGACTTCAATTTCGCTACTTACTTGTGCTCCTATAGAGTCTCTCGAGCTTCTTCTCCCAGACCTGGATCTTCGAATTTGGGAAAAATGGAGGTTTGAGTCACTTGCAATTTCTTATGGATATGGACCAATTATTTAAATTTTCTTACCTTCATACTAGATATGGCATTCCCCACAGGGAATTTTACAAATACCTTCGTATTAGACACCTTTTACAATCCGATCACCCTTCCACAGTCCTGGCGAATTCGGATATACTTCACCTATGGTCTCAATCTGTTACCCACAATAAAGGCATACGTCCTTTATATGATATATTGGCATCTAAGGCTAAATTTGAGAAAACTTCTCCGTTCTTGGCTTGGGAGAGGGAGCTTGCACAAGTCTACTCTACTTCTAACTGGACAACCGCTATTGCCTTTATGGCAAAAAATTTGAGATGTACACTTCACTATGAGTCGATCATGAAAACAGTACTCAGAAGGTACTATACACCAGACAGACACCAACACATGTTTCCTAATGCATCCTACCTTTGTTGGAGGAATTGTGGGTGCAGAGGCACCCTCTTTCACATTTTGTGGAAATGTCCATTACTCACGGACCTCTGCAATTCCTCCTTCGATTTATTATCTACGCTTGTAGGGAAACCTGTTACCCCTTCTCCAGCTTTAGTATTACTATTTGTTGACATTAATTCCATACCATCCGAGTATAAAATCATATCGGCCCATTTATTTCGCGCGACTAAGTTAGCAATAACTAGATATTGGAAAAGCACTACAATCCCCTCCTTACAGGAAATAATCGCGCATGTTAATAGTACATGCTCTTCTGAACGGATGATAGCGTATAAGGATCATTCCTATCCAAAATTTGATAAGATGTTGTCACCTTGGCTAAGAAGTAAATATAATTGTCTCCCATAAAGATAGGTTATATGTTAGCCCATTGTATCGACTCGGATTGCGTTGATTTATGCTTAATCCGTAGAATGTTATTTTAGTTTTGTCATGAACAGATATCCAGACTTTATTTTGTTCTGTCATGCAAGTCTAGCTTTTACCCTTTGATGTCCATTTGCAATGGACTTGTGTGATGCATTTCATTATTGTTGTTATATGTTGGAAATATTGGAAAATGTACAATAAAAAATTATTGATTAAAAAAAAAAATATGTTGAATGTCTACATACACAGTGTTTTGGTTTGTGCTGTTTACATGGCATCTCTAGGTCGAGTGTGCCTGGGTAAGGTCCTTGTTGCTGTTGTTTTTCCCCCAGGCTTCTGTATAGGACCAGAAAAACACCAGAAACTAAACATGTAAGATGTTACAAAACCCCGGGAATTTTCTTCACTAATTTATCATGGTGCACATCAGTCGGCTTAGAAGTCGGCTTAGAAGGGAGAGTTACTTCCAGAGACAATAGAAGCAGGACTGGGGTGTTATTATGTTAATGAGATGTAAAAAGGGAGGGAAACATCCTGCCCCACCCTCGAGGTTCCGCCATTGTGGTGCTAATGAGGTAAACACAAGGAAAGTCTGAAATGTTTTTCTCATAAATTAGTTTCATGATGTCAAAAGATAAAAACCAAACCCCAAGTCACACAAGAACCCAAATATCTAAAATGTAAGATTGTGAGGAACCCAGGAATGAAATGCTCCATACACTACCGTTCAAAAGTATGGGGTCACTTAGAAATGTCCTTATTTTTGCAAGAAAAGCACAATTTTTTTCAATGAAGATAACATTAAATGAATCAGAAATACACTCTATACATTGTTAATGTGCTAAATGACTATTCTAGCTGCAAACGTCTGTTTTTTAATGCAATATCTACATAGGTGTATAGAGGCCCATTTCCAGCAACCATCACTCCAGTGTTCTAATGGTACATTGTGTTTGCTAACTGTGTTAGAAGGCTAATGGATGATTAGAAAACACTTGAAAACCCTTGTGCAATTATGTTAGCACCGCTGAATACAGTTTTGCTGTTTAGAGGAGCTATAAAACTGACCTTCCTTTGAGCTATTTGAGAATCTGGAGCATTACATTTGTGGGTTCAATTAAACTCTGAAATTGGCTAGAAAAAGAGAGCTTTCATGTGAAACTCGATAGTCTATTGTTGTTCTTAGAAATGAAGGCTATTCCATGCGAGAAATTGCCAAGAAACTGAAGATTTCCTACAACGGTGTGTACTACTCCCTTCAGAGGACAGCACAAACAGGCTCTGACCAGAGTAGAAAAAGAAGTGGGAGGCCCCGCTGCACAACTGAGCAACAAGACAAGTACATTAGAATCTCTAGTTTGAGAAATAGACGCCTCACAGGTCCTCAACTGGCAGCTTCATTAAATAGTACCCGCAAAACGCCAGTGTCAACATCTACAGTGAAGAGGCGACTCCAGGATGCTGGCCTTCAGGGCAGAGTGGCAAAGAAAAAGCCATATCTGAGACTGGCTAATAAAAGGAAAAGATTAATATGGGCAAAAGCACACAGACATTGGACAGAGGAAGATTGGAAAAAAGTGTTATGGACAGACGAATCGAAGTTTGGATCACACAGAAGAACATTTGTCAGACGCAGAACAACTGAAAAGATGCTGGAAGAGTGCCTGACGCCATTGGTCAAGCATGGTGGAGGTAATGTGATGGTCTGGGGTTACTTTGGTGCTGGTAAATTGGGAGATTTGTACAAGGTAAAAGGGATTTTGAATAAGGAAGGCTATCACTCCATTTTGCAACCCCATGCCATACCCTGTGGACAGCGCTTGATTGGAGCAAATTTCATCCTACAACAGGACAATGACCCAAAGCACACCTCCAAATTATGCAAGAACTATTTAGGGAAGAAGCAGGCAGCTGGTGTTCTATCTGTAATGGAGTGGCCAGCGCAGTCACCAGATCTCAACCCCATAGAGCTGTTGTGGGAGCAGCTTGACCATATGGTACGCAAGATGTGCCCATCAAGCCAATCCAACTTGTGGGAGGGGCTTCTGGAAGCATGGGGTGAAATTTCTCCCGATTACCTCAGAAAATTAACAGCTAGAATGCCAAAGGTCTGCAGTGCTGTAATTGCTGCAAATGGAGCATTCTTTGACGAAAGCAAAGTTTGAAAGAGAAAATTATTATTTGAAATAAAAATCATTATTTCTAACCTTGTCAATATCTTGACTATATTTTCTAGTCATTTTGAAACTCATTTGATAAATATAAGTGTGAGTTTTCATGGAAAACACAAAATTGTCTGGGTGACCTCAAACTTTTGAACGGTAGTGTATATTGTCTTACTGTAATGATATTGTACTATACAGGCTATAGCAATGCTGCGTGGGCTGCTGTATGGGTCACTGGCCTCTGTGACAACGAGTATCAGACATCTTCTAGTCTTACCGGCTTCTCAGTACAATGTAAATCTAGATGTGTAAATTTACCAGAACAGTGTATTGTCACCTTCCGTAATCTGCGCAATTCATAGTGAATATCAGAAGGGACAAGAGATTTTACCCAGAAACCACCAAACTTCATCCCATTTACATTCAAACTGTAACTTGCCCTGATCTGTGATGTATCTCAGGGGAGATTTATCAAACTAGGGTGTGAATATACCCTAATAAGTGAAAATGATCCCTATTATCCACATATTACATTCCTTATTTCACAGTTTCAATGAATCTGTGGCTATTAAAGAGTTTATTAACTGTTATTTCTTCTGCTACAAATCTAAATGTAAAAAAAAAAAATATTACAATATTATATACATTTAAGTAATATATATATCAATAAATACAATCTACCTCCTATATAGATAATATTATTGTCACGTTGGGTGAGTGGACCCACTGGGACGTACCGCCTTAACGGTATGGCAGCTGGCCAACAGGACGCAGGTCAAAGTCTATAGTTCAAATAGGTGTACCTGTGGTAACTTCGGACAGCAACAAGACAGGCTCGGATGAGACTTTGGAAGCAGGCAGACACCAGGCGTGGTGTAACAGGACAGGCATAGTACTCAGGCAATGCAGGAAGGGTCTCTTATAGTCCAGGGTGCTCATGGGCTAATTTGGTCTTTAATTCAGGTACGCGTGCTGGCCCTTTCTCAGAATAGTTTTATTTTAAATTTATTGTTACTTCATGTAATAGATATTAAATGTGCATACGGGGTTCTCAGAAAATGCTTTAGTTAACAAAGGTTTAAATATGTTATATTCTTAAGTGTGTAAGTCGGTTGGATTTCTTAATAAAGATTGCAATCTCCAGAGGAAGTCCAACTGACCTAATCTCATTTTGAGGTGTAAACCATTTCATATGACAGGAAAGCCAAAACGGTTTTCAGTTGGTATATGTGTATATAAACCTATGCTTATGTAATGAAGGCAGACAACTGCTGATTTTGACACTTGTCTCCCCGCTGCGGGAATAAAGAAGCGCTTATGACCTACTCAGATGATTCCTTGAAAACCTCTTTTGATAAGAATTAGAAGATTCTCCCGACATCTTGGTTCTTTGAGCCGGAAACCAACATCTCCAGACCCTCGTCCACCCGAGGACTGTACACCGTGCACGGGGTGAGTCATCCAAAATACTCACTTAATTCAAAGACCTCCGGTTAAATTACCGTTAAAGAGAGGCCGGTCAGACGGAGGGACGAGGGGGAGTGACGGTTTTAAAAGAACATAATAGGGAGAATCGAGGATTCGAGTTTTCATCTGAATAACGGTAATATAATTTTGTATATATATGTTTTTATTATTTTTCATATTTAGATGTATAAGGTTATGTGATAAAAACCTAAGTTGGATCTTGGGTACTAAGACTGGGTCTTAGTTATATTAAGCACAGGTCTTAATATAAAAACCTGGGAATAACGGTTCTCGAGGTTAGTAGTCCATAGCCTATGTGAGAAGGCTACAGGTAATAAATAACTCCGTGCAGCACGTAAAAGATAAAGTACTTAGAGATTTGGAGGATCTCTTTTAGAGTATTAGGATTATTTGTTTTAGAGTATTAGTATTATTTGTTATAGAGTGTTAGTATTATTGGTTAGAAAGTATTAGGATTATTTGTTTTATAAAGTTTAAGATCGTGACTAAAAGTATTGAATGATTGAGATAAACTAAATCCAAAGTTAAAGAAAGATAAAGACTTTCAAACTGTGGTGTAAAGACACATCCAGGACATCTGCTGCTGGTCTGACCAGCCTCTTATTGTCTCTGGACGCCCCTGACACCAGAAGTTTTAAGGTAATCAAGTATTTCTTTGGTGAAGTTGAAAGAAATGGTTGTTATAGATGAAACATACATGAGACTCCTTGACTGTGAAGATTGAATGTATGAGGGTTAAATAAATAAAACCCTGTGTGTATAAGGGAGTCCAATTAGGAATGGTCCTCTGTAAAATTGTTACAATGACAAATCAGTAGGAAAAATACTGTTAAAACACCCAGGAACATTAACCCCTTAGCGCACCAGGACGCACCGGTACGTCCTGCATTGAAGTGCTTTAAGCCACAGGGACGTACCGGTGCGTCCTGGCTAAAAACTGTCACCCTGTCAAATGACAGTTGACCGACACAGTAAGACGGCAGGGGACCATTCACAGCGGCCTCCTGCCGGTAATCAGATGTCCGGCACCCCTCTGCAACGGCCAGGACCGGAGCTAGGCTCCGATCCGGCCGATTAACCCCTTCGATGCATCGATCAACGCGATCGATGCATCGAAGTGTCTTGTAGCCTGTCTGCAACCACGATGGTTGCCGCGGGTGTCAGCTGTTTGTCACAGCTGACATCGTGCTCTAACAGCCAGGACCGGAGCTAGGCTCCGATCCGGCCGATTAACCCCTTAGATGCAGCTATCGCTGCATCTAAGTGATTAGATCGCACGCTATGGTTGCTAATGACAACCATCGGCACACGCGGGTGTTCTGATGGTTGCTATGGCAACCGTAGCATAACAATCGCTTCCTAGTACGGAAGCCTATTAGGCCTCGCCGGGAGGCGAAGCTTAATAGGCTTGCTGTCAGTGAATAGCTGACAGCTCTAATACACTGCACTATGTAGGTAGTGCAGTGTATTAGAATAGCGATCAGGGCTTCATGCCTTCAAGTTCCCTAGTGGGACACAAAAAAAAGGTAAAACAAGTTAATAAAAATGTTGTAAAAAAGTTAAACAAAATAAGTTTCATGAAAAAAATAAGTTGCAAAAAACACTAACAGCCTTTTTTCCTATAATAAGTCTTTTATTATAGGAAAAACATAAAAACATAAAAAAAGTACACATATGTGGTATCACCACGTCCGTAACGACCCAAACTATAAAAATATCACGCTATTTTACCCGTACGATGAACACCGTAAAAAAATTGAATAAAAAACCATTCCAGAATCGCTGTTTGTTAGTCACAACCCCTCGCAAAACAGAATAAAAAAAGGGATCTAAAAGTTGCATGTACCCCAAAATTATACCATTAAAAACTGAAGCCCGTCCCGCAAAAAACAAGCCCTCCCTCAGCTTTTTTGACGGAAAAATAAAAAAGGTATGGCTCTCAGAATATGGTGACACAAAAAATAAATTTGAAACAAAAGTGATTTTATCGTGTAGACGCTGCAAAGCATAAGAGAAACTATATACATCTGGTATCGCCGTAATTGTGCCGACCCGCAGAATAAAGTAAAATTGTCATTAATAGTGCATGGCGAACGGCGTAAATTTTTTTTTATAAAAAACATCAGAATTGCAGGTTTTTGGTCACCTTGCTTGCCAAAAAAATTAAATACAAAGTGATCAAAAAAATCGCATGTACCCCAAAATGGTACCAATAAAAAATACAGATTGTCCCGCAACAAATAAGCCCTCACACAGCTCCGGTGGAGAAAAAAAAAAAGTTCTGGCTCTCAGAATATGGCGATGCAAAATGTGCAGAGTGTCCAAAAGCGGATAAGATCTGGCACCATTTATCAGTGCGACACCGGCCACATATCTGCAGATTATTATTTATTTACCCCATTATTATACCCTCTTATTATGCCCTGATGTACCCGCACAGATTACATATGCCCCCACATTATAAACTGAAATACCAGCAAAACCCCAAACAAAACTTCCACTAAGCAAAATCTGCGCTCCAAAAGCCAAATGGCGCCTCTCCCTACTGAGCCCCACAGCGTGCCCAACGGGCAGTTTACGTCCACATATATGGCATCGCCATACCTGGGAGAACCCGCTTAACATTTTGAGGTATTTGTCTTCAGTGGCATGAACTGGGCACAAAATATTGTGCACTAAAATGGCATATACCTGTGGAAATTTGCAATTTTCACTTTGCACCATCCACTAAGCATTCATTTATTATAGAAAAAACAAACCCTGTGTGGTCAAAATGCTCACTACACCCGTTAATAAAATGCCTTCAGGGGTGCAGTTTCCAAAATGGGGGTCACTACTTGGGGGTTTGTTTTACTATTTGACCCCAGAGCCCTGCCATTGTGGGCTAATGCTGCGAAAATCACCAAAATAGGTCTCACATGCGCCTTTCACGCCTAAGCCCTGTCATATATCCAGGCAAATGATAAATGCCTTGAGGGGTGTAGTTTACAAAATGGGGTCACTTCTCAGGGTTTTACACTCTACTCTGGTACCTAAGAACGCTCTGCAAATGCGACATGGCGCCCATACACCAGTCCAGCAAAATCTGTGCTCTAAAAGCCACATGGCACTCCTTCCATTTTGAGCTCTGCCATGTGCCCAAACAGCAGTTTAGGGCCACATATGGGGTATTGCCGTACTCGGGAGAAAGTGTGTAACAAATTATGTGTGGTTTTTTCTAATATTACAACTTGTGGAAAAAAAATTGGGTGCAAAACTACATATTTTTGGGGAAAAAAAAATAATTGTTCATTTTCATACTGCCTCATTCTAATACAATCTATGAAACACCTGTGGGATCAAAATGCTCACTACACCCCTAGATGATTACCCTGAGGGGTATAGTTTCCAAAATGGAGTCACATCTTAGGGGTTTCTACTGTACGGGTACCTCAGGGGCTCTGCAAATGCGACATGGCGCCCAAAAAACAATCAACTAAAATCTACATGCCAAGTAGCACTCCTGCCATTCTGAGCCCTGTGGTGTATCCAAGCAGCAGTTTATGACCACATGTGGGGTATTACCGTACTCAGGAGAAATTGGTTTACAATTGTTGGGGCGCTTTTTCTCCTTTATTCCTTGTAAAAATGAAAAAAATTCAACATTTTAGTGGAAAGAATGTTCATTTTCATAATGCCAATAATTCAGCAAAAAAACTGTGGGGTCAAAATGCTCACTAAACCACTAGATAAATTCCACAAGGGTTGTAGTTTTGCCAAATGGGGTCACTTTTGCCGAGTTTGCACTATTTTGGCCCCTCAGTGGCTTTGCAAATGTGACATGGGGCCGCAAACCATTCCAGCAAAACTTGAGCTCCAAAAGTCAAATGGCGCTCCGTTCTTTCTAAGCCTTACCGAGTGTCCAAACAGCAGTTTATTACCACATATGGGGTATTGCTGAACTCAGAAGAGTTTGCTTTACAAATATTGGGGTGTTTTTTTTCCTTTATCTATTGTAAAAATGAAAAAATCTGAGCTAAAACTATATTTTATTAGAAAAAAATTTAGATTTTCAATTTCACTGCATAATTCCCATAAGTTCAGCAAAAACCGTGTAGGGTCAAAATGCTAACTATACCCCTAGAAAAATTCCTTGAGGGGTGTAGTTTCCAAAATGGGGTCACTTTTGGGGAGTTTCCACTGTTATGGTCCCTCCAGGGCTTTGCAAACACGACATGGCACCGAAAACCAATGCAGCAAAATCTGCGCTCCAAAATCCAAATGGCCCTCGTTCCCTTCTGAGCCCTGCCGTTGGTCAAAACAGCAGTTTATTACCACATATGGGGTATTGCCGTAATCGGGAGACATTGCTTTACAAATGTTGGGGTGCTTTTTCTCCTTTATTCCTTGTAAAATCTAAAACATCGTATGTTTTTTCAGAAAAAAAGTAGATTTTCATTTTCACAGACCAGTTCCAATAAATTTAGCAAAAAACCTGTGGGCTAAAAATGCTAACTATACCTCTTGAAAAATTCCTTGAGGGGTGTAGTTTCCAAAATGGGGTCACTTTTGGGGGGTTTCCACTGTTTTGGCACCACAAGACCTCTTCAAACCTGACATGGTGCCTAAAATATATTCTAATAAAATAGAGGCCCCAAAATCCACTAGGTGCTCCTTTGCTTCTGAGGCCGGTATTTCAGTCCATTACCACACTAGGGCCACATGTGGGATATTTATGAAAATTGCAGAATCTGGGCAATAAATATTGAGTTGCATTTCTTGGGTAAAACCTTCTGTGTTACAGAAAAAACTGTATTACAAATGAATTTAGTAAAAAAAAATTAAAATTTGTAAATTTCACCTCTACTTTGCTTTATTTCCTGTGAAATGCCTAAAGGGTTAAAAAAAAATTGTGAATGTGGTTTTGAATACTTTGAGGGGTAAAGTTTTTAAAATGGGGTGTTTTATAGGGGGTTTCTAACATATAAGGCCCTCAAAGCCACTTCAGAACTGAACTGGTCCCTAAAAAAATAGCCTTTTGAAATTTTCTTGAAAATGCGAGAAATTGCAGCTAAAGTTCTAAGCCTTGTGAGGTCATAGAAAAATAAAAGCACATTCAAAAAATGATGCAAACATAAAGTAGACATATGGGAAATGTTAACTAGTAAATATTTTGTGTGGTATTACGATCTGTTTTACAAGCAGATACATTACAATTTAGAAAAATGCAGATTTTTGCAAATTTTCTCTAAATTTTGGTATTTTTTACAAATAAATATTGAATTTAACGACGAAATTTTTTCAGTATCATAAAGTACAACATGTCACGAGAAAACAATCTCAGAATCGCTTGGATAGGCAAAAGCATTCTGGAGTTATTACCACATAAAGTGACACATGTCAGATTTTCAAAAATAGGCTGTGTCCTTAAGGCCAAAACAGGCTGTGTCCTTAAGGGGTTAAGTATATGACTGATTAGCATAATACTTGTGAATGTAAATATTGTTGTAAATTTTGTGTGTGTACTGTGACGTTGGTGAAAATACCTTGTGGTCACATATATTTAGATAGTATACACTCAACAATATATCATAGTCCTCCGATATACCACGGAGATATAACTATAATTACCCTTTGTTGCCATGAAATAATAACTCCAGAATTTATTGGTAAAAGGTGGCAAAATATAGAAAAATTTAAACAAAGATATTTAGGACATAGTATAATATCTGAAAATTATTTAGACCCAGTTTTTCCAATCTGAAGTGGGTTAATATCTATTGTCCTGAAGGCTTCTCATTAAGTTTGGTTGGTCTTTTCTGTTTTACTATATTTGTAATGATTAAGATAGTTACAAATATTAGAAAAGGACGGAGGCCCAGTAGATTGTTGTAAATGTCTTGTCCTGAGTGTATGTTTTGATTAATGTTGGCTATTTCTATAAAAGATTAGAGAATATTGAGAATAATTGACAATGGTTCCTTAACAAACAATCTTTCTACATTTCAAGTGTTTAAATTAAGTATACAATAAGACACCTACTCTAGAAAAAACTATTGGAATATTATTAACTGACCTAGAAGGAGGCAAACTGTATTTATCCCTAGAAGACACCTCATTTAGGTGTTCATTAAATAGAGAGAAACCCGAGACATATACTGAAATTGTTAGATTAGACGTCCTTTCAAAGGGACACTGCTTGTAACATGGGTAATGTGTCAGGAAAAGCTTCAGGATGTGGTTGTTTGTGTTGTTATCAAAAAAATATTCCTTTAGAAGGGGATGTTAAAGAGGCTCTGTCACCAGATTTTTCAACCCCTATCTGCTATTGCAGCAGATAGGCGCTGCAATGTAGATTACAGTAACGTTTTTATTTTTTAAAAACGAGCATTTTTGGCCAAGTTATGACCATTTTTGTAGTTATGCAAATGAGGCTTGCAAAAGTCCAAGTGGGCGTGTTTAAAAGTAAAAGTCCAAGTGGGCGTGTATTATGTGCGTACATCGGGGCGTGTTTACTACTTTTACTAGCTGGGCGTTCTGACGAGAAGTATCATCCACTTCTCTTCAGAACGCCCAGCTTCTGGCAGTGCAGACACAGCCGTGTTCTCGAGAGATCACGCTGTGTCGTCACTCACAGGTCCTGCATCGTGTCGGACGAGCGAGGACACATCGGCACCAGAGGCTACAGTTGATTCTGCAGCAGCATCAGCGTTTGCAAGTAAGTAGCTACATCGACTTACCTGCAAACGCCGATGCTGCTGCAGAATCATCTACTGATACACAAACCCAAAAAAAAGAAGATGGATGATCAGGTAAGATTCATTACTGGCTTTCATTCCCAATGGCATGAAATGAAGTCCATTTTTGAAAGGTTTTGGACAATTTTACATACTGACATGGATCTAAGACTTGTTTTATCAGATTTACCCTCTATTACACCACGCAGATCACAAAATCTTAGGGATATTTTGGTAAAGAGCTACTATGTAGCTCCAACTTCAGGATTTATATTAACCCCTTAATGACCAGCCTATTTTAAACCTTAATGACCAAGCCATTTTTTAAGTTTTTCCATCGTCGCATTCCAAGAGCTATAACCTTTTTATTTTTGCGTCAACATAGCTGTATAAGGTCTTGTTTTTTTGCGGGACAAGTTGTACTTTTTAGTAACACCATTTTGGGGGACATATTATTTATTGATTAACTTTTATTAACTTTTTTTTGGGGGGAATAGAAAAAACACTGAAATCTCGCCACTCTTTTTCGCGTCTTAAATCAACGCTGTTTACCGTGTGATATAAATAACACAATAACTTTATTCAGCCGGTTGTTACGATTGCAATGATACTAAATTTGTATAGTTTTTGTATGTTTTACTTCTTTTACACAGTAAAAACGCTTTTTTTCAAAATTATTTGTTTTTGTGTCTCCATATTTGAAGAGCCGTAACATTTTCATTTTTTCGCCGATTCGGTTGTATGAGGGCTTTTTTTTTGCGGGAAGACTTGTCGTTTTTATTGGTACCATTTTGGAGTAGATGCAAATTTTTGATCACTTTTTATCACATTTTTTTTAAGTCAGGATTCACAGAAAACAGCAATTTTTCCATAATTTTTTATAAATTTTTTTACAGCGTTCACCGTGCGGGTTAAATAATGTAATACATTTATAGGCGGGGTCGTTACGGACGCGGCGATACCAAATATGTGTAACTTATTTACTTTATTTTGGGTTTTTAATAGTAAAGCATTTTGTAAGGGGAAAAGGTTTTTTTAATTAACTTTTTTAAACTTTTTTTTTACTTTTTTACTAGTCCCACTAGGGGACTTTAATATGCGATTCTTACCTTGACTTACCTGCAAACGCTTATGCTGCTGCAGAATCAACTGTAGCCTCTGGTGCCGATGTGTCCTCGCTCGTCTGACACGATGCAGGACCTGTGAGTGACGTCACAGCGTGATCTCTCGAGAACACGGCTGTGTCTGCACTGCCAGAAGCTGGGCGTTCTGAAGAGAAGTGGATGATACTTCTCGTCAGAACGCCCAGCTAGTAAAAGTAGTAAAAACGCCCCGATGTACGCACATAATACACGCCCAGTTGTACTTTTACTTTTCAACACGCCCAGTTGACCTTTTGCAAGCCTCATTTGCATAAATACAAAAATGGTCATAACTTGGCCAAAAATGCTCGTTTTTTAAAAATAAAAACGTTACTGTAATCTACATTGCAGCGCCTATCTGCTGCAATAGCAGATAGGGGTTGCAAAATCTGGTGACAGAGCCTCTTTAAGTATATGCACAAATTAGATGTGGTGAATGTAAAATATATTGATAAGTGGTGTGGCAAATTTGGATTTAAACGGAGGTTGAGTGTAATTGAATGTGATAATCTAGTGAAGGAAATTGAAAAGTTTGATGTGAAAAAGAGAAGAAAGTATGGTATTGATTGTGCAAAACGATGGCTGGAGGAATCTAACAAAAGGGAACAAGGTAGACAAAAAAAACAAAGACAGGAAATGTTGCCTCTATGTGATAAGGAAGATGAGAATTGTCTAATTCTGTCCAGACCTCCCCCATATCAACCTAATATTAGAGCACAAGTTCCACTCTTGCAAAATAGTCACACCAAATCACCTCCCGTACATAATACTCCCCCAGCCGCCTTAGATGAAACTAACACATCTTCATTTTCTGAAACTGCTGATAGCCATCAGGTAACTCCTGTTAGGTTACAGAGACAGTCTGGATGGACCACAAGGAGTGGATGGATGCATGACAGTTGGGCCATAGTACCCAAATCCCCAGTAGTCTTGAGAGAAGGAGAGGGAGAAGAAATTTTACCCATGGTTGAAGTTCCAGACCCACAAGCTGGACAAACTATAAACAATATAGTTAGGGGACCCACCATGTATGTCTATAGACCTTGGACAGCCGAGGACGTGAGGAAAGCCACAGAAGGCATTCCTCACCCAAAAGTGAATGTACAGGAATTTGAACGATTAGTGAGAGGCTTATATCAGAGTTTCAGATTAAATGGTACTGAATTAGAGAGAACAATGAGGCAAATTATGGGTGCAGATTGGTGTGTGATTGCAGGAAATTTCAAAGGAATAGATGCTAATCTTAATCCTCCTACGCCACTGCAATATGATACGGCAGACCTAAATCAAGAACTTGATACCTTGATGGAAAGAGTCAGGAACAGATATACAGGTGCCCCTAATTGGACAGAAATAAATAGATGCATTCAGAAAGATGATGAGGATGTAGACCAGTATTTTCATAGGTTAAAAGAGATTTTTGATTGCCATAGTGGATTAATTCCACCAGCTAATATGGATAACAATACGCCATATGAACAACAACTAAAAAATGCTTTCTTAAAAGGGTCCTTGCTTCAAATCAGTAGTTTTGTGACAAAACACATGGTAACGCACAGGATAGGCAGACTTATTGAAGTATTGGATTATGCTCGACATGCGGAGAAACACTTTAAAGAGAAAAAGAAACAGAAAAAGAGTAGTAACACCTTTACACTTGAACAGGGATGTGAGGTCTATGTCTCCTATCAAGGAAGGGGAAATCAAAACTTTAGAGGTAGAGGTAGAGGCAGAGGTAGAGGTAGAGGAACAGGAGGAAATAGTGACAGTTGTAACAAATGTTACAACTGTGGGAAAGAAGGTAATTTTGCAAGAGATTGCACCGAAGAGAATCACCAATGACTAAGACGTGATCCTCAACTTATAGATCCTGAGGACTATGATAAAGAATTAAAAAGACAAACCCCAATGACTAGACAAGATATGGAACAAATAATGAGGCAAGCTAGGAATATAGAAGATTTTGTAGATTTGGCTGAAGTATTTGTTTCTCTCCACAGCACCCAATTGCCTGAGATAACTTTGAAAGTAGGTCCCCACAAAGTAACTTTTCTGGTGGACTCTGGTGCTACTAGAACTCTGATACATCCTGATGATGTTTCCTCCTTAGCAATGACCGCTTCTTTTATTGTAGTAAAGGGAGCGAATGGACATGCCCACGAGGAACCACTATCAGCACCAGTGGACATAGTTCACCCAGAAACAGGGAAACACGCCAAATGTCAAATCGTTCTTTCCAGAGTTTGTCCTTGTAATTTATTAGGAAGAGATATGATGCAAGCATTAAAAATAGGTGTAGTTCCAACAAAGAAAGGAATACAAGCTAAGATAATGACAGAAACCATGATAGTAGAAGGTCTTAATGAACCACGATATTACTATAGCTTAGATCTAGCTATAAAAGGACCAGCCTCGGTTACAACAGACTTAGTTAAGGAAGCCCAGGCAAGAGCAAGTTCATCTACAATGTTTCACACCCCTGGTGAGCTGCATTGTACAATGTACTACAGGTATTCTAAAGGTCCAGACAAGAAATATGAAGAAAGGTTCTTCAAGGAACCTTTTACTAAGATGTTTCTCAAAACTATGTTTTGGGATAAAAAAGGTAATTGTGGAGTGAGTACCCATTTGTCTGAAGAAATGCAAAAACTCTTTAGAGGATCAACTCCTCATGTATCACTAGCCAAAAATAAATATGGTAAGTGGGAAGATATTGGTGAATTTGTGGAGAAATGCAGTGAGAGCCATTTTTGGGTGGAACCTGTTGATGGTGTCAGATTCAACCCCAAATTGGAAGCTTACTCCAGGACATTGAATTGGTTGACGGTGGTAGTTCCAACTGCACATCTCCGCAAAATATCAGAAATCAATTGACAGGCAATGATCCTTACTGAAGAGCAAGATAGAGAACTCAGGGAATACCCTGAGACATTGTGGTCCCAGGGACCTGCGGACGTGGGTCTAATGAAAGGAGTAGAACCTGTAATGATTACCCCTAAATCTACATTTAGGCCACATCAGAGACAATATCCTCTGAAACCTGAAGCAGAAAAAGGTATTGAACCAATAATAAAGGATCTATTGGCCTCAGGGATAATTGTTCCCTGTCCAGATTCTCCATGCAATACTCCTTTGTTTCCTGTGAAAAAGGCTCCTCCTTCTATAGGATGGAGAATGGTCCTAGACCTGCAAGCAGTAAACAAGGCAGTAATGCCCCAAGCTCCTACTGTACCTGACCCACATACTCTTCTAAATGAATTATTACCAGAAAGTAGGTTTTTCACTGTCATTTTTGTAATGCATTTTTCAGTATTCCTGTGCATCCAGATTGTCGATTTTGGTTTGCTTTTACTCACCAAGGGAAAAGGTACACATTTACCAGAATTCCTCAAGGGTATTGTGAATCTCCAACCATATTTTCACAAGTCATGTCTGCAAATTTGGCCCAATTTGAACCTCCGAATGGTAGTCAGATACTTCTGTATGTGGACGACATTTTAATGGCATCACACACAGAAGAAGACTGCAAGGCAGATACAAAAGCCTTGCTATGGTTCTTAAGTGAAAAAGGCCACAAAGTAAGTAAAAGCAAACTACAACTCTGGCAAAATACAGTTCGATACTTGGGATATAATTTATCCCAAGAAGGTAAACATCTAGATGAAGGAAGAAAGTCAGCAATACTCCAAGCACCGAAACCTCTGACAAAAAGACAAATGATGTCCTTTTTGGGCATGACCAACTTCTGCAGGAGTTGGATAGCCAATTATGCTGTTATTACAGGACCATTGATGTCTTTGATTTATGAGGAACCCCTTGCAGCCCAGGATTCCATTAAATGGACTCCTGAAGCTGAGAAGGCATTTTTTCAGATAAAACAGGTTCTTGTAGGATCTTCAGTGCTTGGACTACCTGATTATTCAAAACCCTTCATTCAAACTGTAGATTGTAAAAATGGATACATGACTTCAGTACTAACACAGGAGTATGGGGGAAAGGATAGACCTCTAGCTTACTACTCATCAAAACTTGACCCAGTAGCTAGAGCCTTACCTCCCTGTGTTCAATCAGTTGTAGCTGCCGCAGAAGCTATAAGAGCTTCCGCCACATTAGTGTTATTTCATCCACTAACTCTTAAGGTACCACACGCAGTAGCTGTAATTTTATTACAAAACAAGATTTCTTATCTTTCACCATCTAGACACTTGTCATGCATGACATTGTTACTTTCACAACCACGTTTGATGATAGAAAGATGTACCACTTTAAATCCTTCAACCTTGATGCCTACTGCGGAGGATGGTGAACCACATGATTGCCTATCCTCCATAGCAGAAAGAGTGTTACCAAGATCAGATCTCAAAGATACTCCACTACCAAATAGTGATCTCATACTGTTTGTAGATGGATCTTGTAAGAAAAATCCGGATGGCACCAATGCTGCAGGGTTTGCAGTGGTCACACAAGAGGAAACATTACTAGCTAAGGCTTTACCTAAACACTTGTCAGCACAAGCAGCTGAATTGATAGCATTAACTGAAGCGTGTAAAACTGCAAAAGATAAAACGGTAACTGTCTATACTGATAGTCAATATGCATTTTCAACTATCCATGTGTTTGCCCAACAATGGAAAAATAGAGGCATGGTAAGTTCTACAGGGAAAGATATTAATCATAAAGATCTCATATTGCAACTCTTGGAGGCTGTTCAGCTACCAAAAGCAGTTGCAATATGTAAATGTGCCGCACACACGAGGAAAGACGACCCCATTTCAAAAGGAAATGAAAAAGCTGATAGAGCAGCAAAGCATGCAGCTGCAGGACAAGATCATCTACTCATACAACAGACACCGCACATTATAGATCTCCAAATACTACAAGACATGCAACAGTCCTCACCTAAGTCAGAACAAAATAAATGGACAAATAATGGAGCCACCATTCAAAATGGGCTATATATATCCACAGAGAACAAATACATCCTACCTAGCAATTTATTCAGATATGCAGCTATATTGAGCCATGGGACAAGCCATGTCTCAACAGGGGGGATGGTAGAAATCATATCTAAAGTATTTACGGCATATGGCTTTACTAACTACTCTAAAAAATTTTGTTTGGTCTGTCTAACATGCGCTAAACATAATCCACAGGGAAATGTAAGACCAAAAAGAGGACAGTTCCCAAGTGCACAATATCCATTTCAACACATTTGTATGGATTTCATTGAATTACACAAATGTGAAGGGAGGAAATATTGTTTAGTGATAATTGATGCGTTTACCAAATGGGTAGAAGTATTCCCCACAGCAAGCCCAGATGCTCTCACAGTCGCTAAAGCTTTGGTAAAGGAGATAATACCTAGGTTTGGGATACCTGAGAAAATATACAGTGACAATGGATCTCACTTTGTGAATAATGTCATATCCTTACTAGCACAGAATTTACACATAGAATTAAAGAATCACTGTGCGTACCATCCACAATCAGCGGGATTGGTAGAAAGACACAATGGGATACTAAAAAACAAACTCAAGAAAACAATGGAAGAGACTGGGAAGAATTGGGTATATTGTTTACCATTAGTAGTCTTAAATATGCATGTGACTCCGACAGCATCAGGTTTGACACCTTTTGAAATGATGTATGGTAGGCCATTTGTAATACAACAGTTAAAACCATTCTCTAGGATGGATGAGGAGTCTGATTTTACACTTGCTGAATATATGGCAAAAATGTTAACCAACAAGGAAGTTTCTATCTCTAATTGTATTCCAGGTGACCCTGTACCTGAACCTGAACCTGTGAAGCCAGGAAATTGGATCCTGATCAAAGTTATAAAAAGAAAAAACTGGTATCGTCCTCGTTGGGAAGGACCATATCAGGTTCTGCTTACCACACCTACTGCAGTCAAGATAGCAGAACGTACTTCCTGGATCCACTTATCCCATTGTAAACTAATTAGAATGATAGGGTCAGAATAGAGATCTGATTGACTTGTAAAAGACCAGCTACAAAGGGAGGTCTTCTATAAGGGAAGACTTGTCTCAAACTTGGTGAAAAATCCACTTTACCCTTTCCCGACAAGGACGTCAGATCTAGGAAAGATGATACATAGGGTCATGATTGTAGTATTACTAGGATTGGTGGGAGGATTGCAATATAATAAAAACAAGAGATAGGATCCCGCAGATAACATTAATTCAGGAACCCCAGGTCAATGGAAATGGAATGTGGTCAGCCTTAACTTTAGTGAAGGACAAACGGCCACATTCCAGGTAGATTTTTGCGACCTGGTCAGAACTGGAAACAAAGGATGGTTAAGGTGTAGTCTAAATAAAAAAGAATCAGCCAAATTAACAAAGTCAGACAAATATATCTGTGCTATATATACAAATACATATGGAGCTAGGATGTGCAGTTCATGGACTTTTGCCAAATGGACCACACGTATGATAGATTACGGATATACTCTAAACAAAAATCCAGAGACCAATCTAAAAAATCGATTGTCAATAAGAAAGCAAGCACACTCTCCATGCACTGAACGTAATAATTGTAACTTATTACTAATAAGCCTTCAGAATCCACAAGTAACTGATAGAGGATTATATGCGATAGGTGCAGATATCACAGGGACAGACCCCATCGGCCATTTCTTTCTAGAGGTTCATACAAATACCACTGAAGAGATAACTCATAAAATAGAATTGCCCGGAGTAACAATTATTGAGAATATGGGACCTATGGTCAGATTTTCAAACCTCACGTATGAGGATAAATTAGCCCTAGAAACAGGGAAAAGGAAAAGAACGAATGGCTAGAATGGCTTAGATATACTGCCAAAAGTCTTAAAAAAGAGAATTGTATAGCCTGCACTACAGCTAGGCCGCAACTAGGAACAGTCCCTTTTCCTTTAAATAATGAGGAAGATCAGGAGGGACTTCAATGTATAATAAAACTGTACAATAAAACATACAAACCAACCACGGAAGAGGGAAAATGTATAACTTTGTCCCTCCTGTCCCCGCCAATCCAGAAACCAGACATTCCACCACAGGTTATCGCTTATCCTGGTAATTATACTTGTTTTGCGCTCCCGGGGAAAGGCCATAACTATGGCCAACTTCAGGACAAATATTGTAGAGAAAGAATTACTGTCTCTAGCATCAGCAACTACTCATCCATATGGGCCAACCAGACTGTCCTGAGAGCGGACGTATGTTGGTTATGTGGAGATGGCAGGATACGGGCCTGGTTGGCGCACGGGTCCCAAGGGGATTGTGCTCTAGCTCAGCTCGTCATGCCTTTTCACCTATTACCCACAGGAGAATGGCCCAAAGTGAATAAACTAAAGAGACAGAAAAGAGAAGCCCCAAAAGGCTCTTTTGACTCTACTATCTACATGGATGACATTGGAGTACCCCGAGGAGTGCCTAATGAGTTCAAAGCTAGAAACCAGATAGCGGCTGGGTGGGAATCTATCCTTTGGTGGGTAACTATAAATAAAAACGTTGACTGGATTAACTATATTTATTACAACCAACAGAGGTTTGTAAATTACACCAGAGATGCAGTCAGGGGAATAGCCGAACAACTAGGATCAACTTCATTAATGGCATGGCAGAACCGAATGGCCTTAGATATGTTGTTGGCAGAGAAAGGTGGGGTATGTAAAATGATTGGGGGATATTGTTGTACCTTTATTCCTAATAACACAGCTCCTGATGGCAGTATCACTAAGGCCCTTGAGGGATTGACGGCGTTATCCCTGGAATTAGCAGAAAATTCTGGATATAATGATCCCTTCACCTCATGGATTGAGGGGTGGTTTGGAAAATGGACTGGCCTGGTAACCTCTATACTCATGACCATTGCTGTTGTTGCCAGTATATTGACTGTTTGTGGATGTTGTGCAATACCCTGCATAAGAGGATTGATCCAAAGGTTAATTGAGACTTCAGTGACAAAGACTATGTACCAAGAGATTCGAAGTAAGGACATATACGATGATTTAGAAACACCCCGTGATGACTATCAAGACTCTGAAGTATGAAAGGACTGGTGAAAACTTAAGAAGAGAACCTGTCCTAGATGTCTCAGAACATTTCTTGATAAATTTATAACAGGATGGATTGTCAGAATAGTTTTATTTTAAATTTATTGTTACTTCATGAAATAGATATTAAATGTGCATACAGGGTTCTCAGAAAATGCTTTAGTTAACAAAGGGTTAAATATGTTATATTCTTAAGTGTGTAAGTCGGTTGGATTTCTTAATAAAGATTGCAATCTCCAGAGGAAGTCCAACTGACCTAATGTCATTTTGAGGTGTAAAACATTTCATATGACAGGAAAGCCACAAACGGTTTTCAGTTGGTATATGTGTATATAAACCTATGCTTATGTAATGAAGGCAGACAACTGCTGATTTTGACACTTGTCTCCCCGCTGCGGGAATAAAGAAGCGCTTATGACTTACTCAGATGACTCCTTGAAAAACTCTTTTGATAAGAATTAGAAGCTTCTCCCGACACCCTTTAAGAGCGGGCACGAAGCGGAAGTGAGAGCTGGCATCTCCTGAGGAGGAGATGGGGACCAGTGCTCACTGATCATCAGGCAAAGAAACATCATGACTGATGAAGGGATCCGTCCGATCTCGTAACGCGTAGCATTCTTATCCATTAAACATATATCTCATTTAAACTTCTTGCCTTGGATTGAATCCTTCAATTCCACAACCTTTGGACAGCGCTGGAGAATTTTATCCTCCTTTTTTTCTCCATTTATCTCATTTGCAGAGACAAACATAGGTAACGACAACAACTCTCAGGCAATGCAGGAAGGGGCTGGGCCCCTCATAGTCCAGGGTGCTCATGGGCTAATTTGGTCTTTAATTCAGGTGCGCACGCAGGCCCTTTAAGAGCGGACACGAGCGTGCGCGCGCACCCTACGGGACACAGCAGAGTGAAGCGGAAGTGAGCGCTCGCGTCTCCTGAGGAGATGGGGACAAGCGCTCACTGATCCATGGCTGCGGCCGTCAGGAGGTAAGAAAACCTGGCGGCCCGCGGCCATGGGCATTACAATTATTAATGAATATACAGAAGATGCAGCAAAATATTGGGTCGGGTCATTACTTAGGGTGACTATCACCCCCATGGCCATCCCAGGAACGTGAATGAAATATTGACCATTATACTAAAAGTCATATTATGACATAAAACTAATACAATACAAAATAAAACATATTTGAGGTTCATTTACTTTAGTAACTTCAGGAATCTCTGGTTGATTTTACAGATGGTACTGTAAAGTCTATAGTAAAATATATTGAATGTCTACATACACAGTGTTTTGGTTTGTGCCGTTTACGTGACATTTCTGAGTCGACTGTGCTCTCGGTATGGAGTTTATTTCTGTCGGTTTTTTCCATAGGCTTTTGTATAGGACTAAAAAAAACACCAGAAACTGCACATTTAAGATGTTACAAAATAAAAAATGGCACCAAAGCACTTGTATAAAATAACAATGCATTACTGGTGATTGTAACATTCTGTACAGGGGCAAACGCAAACAGTAAAGGACCCCTGCGCAAGCACTCTATATGGACCCCATTGTCCCCTAATAGCTCAGCATAAAGCATCCTCCTTACACATGTATATACTGTAATATATATATATATACTGTATATATATATATATATATATATATATATATATATATATATATATATAAAAGAAATCCCACAGCACTCCGATTTAGAAAAGCAAGTTATTTATTCAGGCAACACAAGTTGCAACGTTTCCGTTCTGCTATAGGACCTTTTTGAAAAAAAGTAATCTATAATCCTTGGATCAGGATATCAGTATATCTATATATATATATATATATATATATATATATATATAATAACCCTAACAATACAAGGCTCAGTAGAGAATAGGAGGAATCCTTCAGGTAACCTGAATATAGCAGTCACACTGTTCGTAGCGCTCGGGTCCTCGTGTCGACACACGTGGTGAATGAACAAGAAAGATGAAGTAGTTTATAGGAAGCCATGACTAAGGACGCAGTTCACGTCTGAAACGCGTAGGCACCCGCCTATTCCCTTCAACTAGCCAATGTATCCTGAAGGAACACCGATTGTCTAACCTTTTAAACCACTATTTTTGTCTTGCAAAATAAAACTTGGAAGAAGTTTCCGATTTTAAATCAATTTACCTGGTCTCAGCGCTGGATCCACTACTTCATCTTTCTTGTTCAATGCAAGGCTCACTTATGGTTTGAATGTGAGATAATAAAGAAGGGTTTTTCTCAGAGTGGGGCCTGACTAGGATTCAGTTTCTACTCCTTATACCGCCTTTGACTTCAGTCTGTAGAAACACTATTGAAATGCAAATTCACTCAATGCCTGATGATGTTATGTATACAAAACTTGCAAATTGTCTCTTTTTCAATCATGGGGCTCAGTGACTCTTGTGTAAATGTACCCCCCATTATATAAAGCAGTCCCCATCTTCTCTGGTCAGTGACTTCCTCTACTTCCAGAGACTTCTTCTATTTTCCTTTTAATTTGTCTTTTTGTGAAGAATTTTAAGCCAATCCCAACTCAAGATTGATTTCTACAAGGTCATTTTATATTGTTTTGTCTTATTTGCAATTAAAGTCTAGTAATTTTAATTATTTGCCATATGCATTATATTCATATATACAGCGTGTGTGTGTGTGTGTGTGTGTGTGTGTGTGTGTGTGTGTGTGTGTGTGTGTGTGTGTGTGTATAGTATATACAGTGCCCAACAAAAGTTCCAGAACACCCTCATAACTTTAGCTCGAGGTAGAGGGTTGAAATTTGGTGGAATTTAATGGGGTCATAAAATCTACAAGTTAACTCCAAAAACAAAAAAAAACACCCCCACCCAGCAAAATCTTAAATAGAGCGGGGGGTCTCAATATGAAAATAATGACGCAATCGATTTTGAGATAGGATTTTTTTTTTGCTGAGATATTTAACTTTAAAGTTATCACCTTCATTATCGGCTACCGCCGGTGTTAGCATTGCCCAAAATGTACCGCGCGGGTAAAATCATAAATGTGTATGTGCGAGTGTGAGCTTGGGAATGTCACATCAAGGTGACTTTAAATTACGTATTCTTACAATCGGCCTCGGTGATACAAAATGGACCTTGTCTACGATTGTAACATGATTTCATGTGTACACATTTCGGTAGTCGCTTGTTGTGCTCCACTCGAGACAAATGTATGAGGATTATCATGTACAGTGAGCAGAACATCTAAAGCTTTTTCATCATTACTAGCATGTTTGGGTCTTCCGGATCTTGGTGCGTCTTTAATTGAACCGGTTATTTCGAAAGATGAACAGTTATTTTTAACAAATGACCGAAAAGAGAACAAATGCCAAAACACAAGAACATTTAGAAAAATAAGCAAAATATTTTATTCAAAATGACATATACATACAAAAATGATAAAAAGAATCCATGAACCAACAGGTTAAAAAGACCAAACCGCCATGCAATGTATAAGGAAGGTAACGTCTGAAGTTGACGTATGATAATGACAACCAAAAGATATGATCTAATGATCAGGGTACATACATGCATAAGTATGAAATGAAACATTAATGAAAAAATGCAAGAAAATGTGTGAACATCAAGCACATACCCATTGATCAACCAGATGGAAGCACGGCGATGTGTCTGCCCCAACGCGCGTTTCGGCGCAACTGCCTTCGTCTGGGGGTAGCGTTTTAAATGATGTGTATGCCACTATATATGGGGATGGACCAGCCGATCATAGAATGAAAAAGAGGGGGGAGAAGCCCAAGTATAAACATGTGATAATACATGTTTCGCTGCATGTTTACCGGTCGCTTACCTCGTGGTGAAACCGGTGGCCGCACCTACCAGAACCGCCAATCACGAGAGGCCAGGGTCGGATGCACGTCATCGCGTCAGAGGACGCGGTCACGTGGATCCGAAACCCGGCGCATCATGAGGGCGGAACGGAGGCCGGGCACCCCTCTACCAATCAGAAGGAGCGACACAGCGAAAAGGTAAGTAACCCAGGATAGGACAGTATATACCAACTTGGACGTGAAGCCAAATTATACAAAACGTCAAAAACAAAGTATATTTCAGTATAACGCACATATAAACAGACAAATGTGAATGAAATATAACGTTATGACAAAAGACAACTTGAAGAAGCATGAATGCTGAATAGCACTACGGTGAAAAGATGATGAAATAATGTGATCCGTGAGATGATACTGAATAAATTTTAATAAATCGTGAGGAAGAAGACAAATGCACTGAAACGGTGCCTAAGTATTAGAAGCAAGAAAAAATAAATAATAAATAAATTCCTGCGTCAGTAGAATAATAAATGATGAATACATACAAAAATACGGGAAGAAAATGTATATAGATGAAAGTGAAAAATATATTAAGTGAGGGAATGTGTGTGTGTGTCTGTGTATGTTGTGAGAAAGAAAGTGAAAGTGAATAGAGTGAATGAAGCCCAATAAATGAGCAGTGCAGTAACAGAGAGAAGAGAAGAGCAATTGCGTTTATATGTGTGTGTTTATATGCACATAAATAAAGTAAATAAATAATGAAAAAATGACAATATAAAATTAAGTTTAATCTAACATCTTTAGACAAAATAGGTTGAAGGTGCACAAAATATTACACTAGTGGTTGTATTGACGAAAAAACCAAAATGACACACAAGTGTAGATGAAAATTTGTATGAATAACTGGTCACTACGCATCATGAGTAAACGAAGTCGATGGAGAAATATGCTGGCATCCCAAGGAGTGGAAAACAAGGAATCCAAGTAATAAAAGGAAGAGAATCACATCAAAGATCTAATCTGTAAATGAATGAAAAAATGTTAAAATCATATAAACACATAGGATCCTGTATAAAAAGATGAACTCCAACACCATTAAAAGCTGCTGACAGTCAGAGAAACTATGAATATCCAGCGGTCTCATTGAGACCTGCGGGGTACATAGTTTGGAGTCTCCATATCCATTTGCACTCACGTTGCAATAAACATTTTTTGAGATCACCCCCACGCATCCCAAGATTAATATGGTCAATGCCCCTGATTTTAAGCATCTTGGAGTTACAGGCATGGTGTGATCGGAAGTGCCTAGGGATTGTCTTGAGCTGCTCGATATTATCAGCC
This sequence comes from Rhinoderma darwinii, assembly GCF_050947455.1. Lineage (NCBI taxonomy): Eukaryota > Metazoa > Chordata > Amphibia > Anura > Rhinodermatidae > Rhinoderma > Rhinoderma darwinii. Next base: position 641,769,858 of record NC_134687.1, on the reverse strand, counting down.
GTTTTTGCATTCTCGATATCCCGTACGTGTTCCCTTACCCTCAACCGAAGCTCACGGGTAGTCATACCTACATATATTTTCGGACAGGGGCAGAGAGCATAGTATATGACACCCTTGGTACCACAAGATATGGGCCAACAAATTTTGAAATCTTGTTTACCACTAGAGTCCGTGAATTTTCCTATTCGTTCGATATTAGGACAACTGATGCAGTCACCGCAAGGTTTGCAGCCCCATTTTGGTCCCTTAGTCCCAAACACCTTACCAGGTTGAATAGGTGAAAGATAGCTACGTACCATGGCATCACGCAGATTGGGAGCTCTGCGGGGTGCCATGGCAGGATAAGGAGGAAGAACTTTCGATAAAGTGGGATCGGTCATCAATATAGGCCAGAATTTATACAGGACACTACGCATTTCTGTCCACCGAGAATTGAAGGTGGTAACAAATCTCACCTTAGGTTCTGTGCCCGACCTTTGGGTAACTTGCAACAATTGTTGTCGGTTGGTCTTAGACGCTCGATCCCGAGCTTTGCGTATGCTGCGTTGACTGTAACCCCTTTGAGTAAATCTGTCGCCTAGTTCTTTGAAGCGAAATTTGAGATCTTCATTGGTAGAGCAAATTTTCTTTACACGTAAAAATTGACCCACTGGAATAGCATCGATGGTATGGCGAGGGTGCGATGAAGTGGCATGCAGAAGTGAGTTGGTTGAGGTTTCCTTACGGTATAAATCCGTCTGTAAGAAACCATTGCCATCTTTCTTGATTAGTATGTCCAAAAAATCGACCTTAGAGTAACTCCACTTATATGTGAGTTTGATGTTAAGTAGGTTACAATTCAGAACTTTAATGAAATCCGAAAGATCTTCAGGAGTGCCCTGCCAGATCATGAAAATGTCATCAATGAACCGTGCCCAAAAGGGGACACGACTCATTGACGGCCCATGATCTGACAGGAAGAGATCTCTCTCCCACAGCCCCAGGAAAAGATTGGCATATGAGGGTGCACAGGCTGCCCCCATCGCCGTCCCCTGGAGCTGTAGGAAAAACGATCCATTGAAGGTGAAAAAATTATGTTTGAGTGTGAAATCCAACAACAGCAATATGAGTTGAGAAATTTCACCTTCAATGTCACTCATGGATAGGAAGCTCTTGACTGCATGTAGACCATCGCTATGTTGAATGCTGGTGTAAAGGGATTCAACATCACATGTGACTAATAAGTGATCTGAATCAATGTGAATCCCCTCGACCTTCAATAAAAGGTCGGCAGAGTCACGCAAATAGGATGGTAAACACTCAACAAGGGGTTTCAGATGAAAATCAATCCACCTACATGCTTTTTCCATAAGGCCTCCGGTGCCCGAAATAATAGGCCTACCTGGTGGGTTCTTGGCATCCTTGTGAATTTTGGGCAATAAGTACATTGTTGGTATAGTAGGGTCTGACACGAATAAAGACTCACTCAAAGGTTTTGTAATAGTGCCTTTTGCCACAGCATTTTGCAAAATTCCATAGTACTTTGATCTAAAGGAAGATAAGGGGTTGTAAGTAAGCTTTTGATAACACGTTATATTCCTTAGTTGGCGGTTAGCTTCATGAATGTATAATTGGCGGGGCCAAAGTACCACATTACCCCCCTTATCCGCCGGTTTTATCAAAATATCGTCCCAAGCTTTCATTTTCTTGAGACTTGCTCGCTCAGACCGATTCAGATTGTCATGATCGATGCCACTAGGTATAATACCCCAATCCTTAGAAACAAGTTTGACAAATAGGTCAACTGCTGGACAAATGGACAAAGGGGGAAATTTGGTTGACTTATTCCTAATACATGATGGTATCTTACCTCGGGATGTACTCTCCTCTTGATCAAGTAACTCTTCTAAAATACGCAATGTCTCCTTTTCTTGTACTGTCGTGAAGATACTGTCCTCCTCTCTAAAGTACCATTTTTTAAAAATCAGAGATCTGCCGAAGAGTTGCAGATCCTTTACTGCTGAAAAATGATCAAAAGAAGAGGCGGGGGAAAAAAGTTAACCCCCTTTCCAAAAGAGACATGTCACTTGATGTGAGTGAGTGTTGAGACAGGTTAATTACCTTAAGCTGTGGAGGACCCAAATTAGAAGCCGGAGTAAAAGTGGAATGCACTTGTCTAGAGTTATAATCAGTTTCTCTATTAACTCTTCTTTTTGGATAAACTGAATTAGTATAGTTGACTTTGCGTTTTTGTCTGGTATTGATACGTCCGGGGCCTGTATTGTGTGTAGTTATATCATAGTGATCACTAAGGGATGATGCGGATGAAACAGACGGAGAGCGACTAGTGTTCAAAGAAGGTCCACGGCGGTTCCATCTATACAGGCCCCGGACGTATCAATACCAGACAAAAACGCAAAGTCAACTATACTAATTCAGTTTATCCAAAAAGAAAAGTTAATAGAGAAACTGATTATAACTCTAGACAAGTGCATTCCACTTTTACTCCGGCTTCTAATTTGGGTCCTCCACAGCTTAAGGTAATTAACCTGTCTCAACACTCACTCACATCAAGTGACATGTCTCTTTTGGAAAGGGGGTTAACTTTTTTCCCCCGCCTCTTCTTTTGATCATTTTTCAGCAGTAAAGGATCTGCAACTCTTCGGCAGATCTCTGATTTTAAAAAAATGGTACTTTAGAGAGGAGGACAGTATCTTCACGACAGTACAAGAAAAGGAGACATTGCGTATTTTAGAAGAGTTACTTGATCAAGAGGAGAGTACATCCCGAGGTAAGATACCATCATGTATTAGGAATAAGTCAACCAAATTTCCCCCTTTGTCCATTTGTCCAGCAGTTGACCTATTTGTCAAACTTGTTTCTAAGGATTGGGGTATTATACCTAGTGGCATCGATCATGACAATCTGAATCGGTCTGAGCGAGCAAGTCTCAAGAAAATGAAAGCTTGGGACGATATTTTGATAAAACCGGCGGATAAGGGGGGTAATGTGGCACTTTGGCCCCGCCAATTATACATTCATGAAGCTAACCGCCAACTAAGGAATATAACGTGTTATCAAAAGCTTACTTACAACCCCTTATCTTCCTTTAGATCAAAGTACTATGGAATTTTGCAAAATGCTGTGGCAAAAGGCACTATTACAAAACCTTTGAGTGAGTCTTTATTCGTGTCAGACCCTACTATACCAACAATGTACTTATTGCCCAAAATTCACAAGGATGCCAAGAACCCACCAGGTAGGCCTATTATTTCGGGCACCGGAGGCCTTATGGAAAAAGCATGTAGGTGGATTGATTTTCATCTGAAACCCCTTGTTGAGTGTTTACCATCCTATTTGCGTGACTCTGCCGACCTTTTATTGAAGGTCGAGGGGATTCACATTGATTCAGATCACTTATTAGTCACATGTGATGTTGAATCCCTTTACACCAGCATTCAACATAGCGATGGTCTACATGCAGTCAAGAGCTTCCTATCCATGAGTGACATTGAAGGTGAAATTTCTCAACTCATATTGCTGTTGTTGGATTTCACACTCAAACATAATTTTTTCACCTTCAATGGATCGTTTTTCCTACAGCTCCAGGGGACGGCGATGGGGGCAGCCTGTGCACCCTCATATGCCAATCTTTTCCTGGGGCTGTGGGAGAGAGATCTCTTCCTGTCAGATCATGGGCCGTCAATGAGTCGTGTCCCCTTTTGGGCACGGTTCATTGATGACATTTTCATGATCTGGCAGGGCACTCCTGAAGATCTTTCGGATTTCATTAAAGTTCTGAATTGTAACCTACTTAACATCAAACTCACATATAAGTGGAGTTACTCTAAGGTCGATTTTTTTGGACATACTAATCAAGAAAGATGGCAATGGTTTCTTACAGACGGATTTATACCGTAAGGAAACCTCAACCAACTCACTTCTGCATGCCACTTCATCGCACCCTCGCCATACCATCGATGCTATTCCAGTGGGTCAATTTTTACGTGTAAAGAAAATTTGCTCTACCAATGAAGATCTCAAATTTCGCTTCAAAGTACTAGGCGACAGATTTACTCAAAGGGGTTACAGTCAACGCAGCATACGCAAAGCTCGGGATCGAGCGTCTAAGACCAACCGACAACAATTGTTGCAAGTTACCCAAAGGTCGGGCACAGAACCTAAGGTGAGATTTGTTACCACCTTCAATTCTCGGTGGACAGAAATGCGTAGTGTCCTGTATAAATTCTGGCCTATATTGATGACCGATCCCACTTTATCGAAAGTTCTTCCTCCTTATCCTGCCATGGCACCCCGCAGAGCTCCCAATCTGCGTGATGCCATGGTACGTAGCTATCTTTCACCTATTCAACCTGGTAAGGTGTTTGGGACTAAGGGACCAAAATGGGGCTGCAAACCTTGCGGTGACTGCATCAGTTGTCCTAATATCGAACGAATAGGAAAATTCACGGACTCTAGTGGTAAACAAGATTTCAAAATTTGTTGGCCCATATCTTGTGGTACCAAGGGTGTCATATACTATGCTCTCTGCCCCTGTCCGAAAATATATGTAGGTATGACTACCCGTGAGCTTCGGTTGAGGGTAAGGGAACACGTACGGGATATCGAGAATGCAAAAACGGCTGATAATATCGAGCAGCTCAAGACAATCCCTAGGCACTTCCGATCACACCATGCCTGTAACTCCAAGATGCTTAAAATCAGGGGCATTGACCATATTAATCTTGGGATGCGTGGGGGTGATCTCAAAAAATGTTTATTGCAACGTGAGTGCAAATGGATATGGAGACTCCAAACTATGTACCCCGCAGGTCTCAATGAGACCGCTGGATATTCATCGTTTCTCTGACTGTCAGCAGCTTTTAATGGTGTTGGAGTTCATCTTTTTATACAGGATCCTATGTGTTTATATGATTTTAACATTTTTTCATTCATTTACAGATTAGATCTTTGATGTGATTCTCTTCCTTTTATTACTTGGATTCCTTGTTTTCCACTCCTTGGGATGCCAGCATATTTCTCCATCGACTTCGTTTACTCATGATGCGTAGTGACCAGTTATTCATACAAATTTTCATCTACACTTGTGTGTCATTTTGGTTTTTTCGTCAATACAACCACTAGTGTAATATTTTGTGCACCTTCAACCTATTTTGTCTAAAGATGTTAGATTAAACTTAATTTTATATTGTCACTTTTTCATTATTTATTTACTTTATTTATGTGCATATAAACACACACATATAAACGCAATTGCTCTTCTCTTCTCTCTGTTACTGCACTGCTCATTTATTGGGCTTCATTCACTCTATTCACTTTCACTTTCTTTCTCACAACATACACAGACACACACACACATTCCCTCACTTAATATATTTTTCACTTTCATCTATATACATTTTCTTCCCGTATTTTTGTATGTATTCATCATTTATTATTCTACTGACGCAGGAATTTATTCATTATTTATTTTTTCTTGCTTCTAATACTTAGGCACCGTTTCAGTGCATTTGTCTTCTTCCTCACGATTTATTAAAATTTATTCAGTATCATCTCACGGATCACATTATTTCATCATCTTTTCACCGTAGTGCTATTCAGCATTCATGCTTCTTCAAGTTGTCTTTTGTCATAACGTTATATTTCATTCACATTTGTCTGTTTATATGTGCGTTATACTGAAATATACTTTGTTTTTGACGTTTTGTATAATTTGGCTTCACGTCCAAGTTGGTATATACTGTCCTATCCTGGGTTACTTACCTTTTCGCTGTGTCGCTCCTTCTGATTGGTAGAGGGGTGCCCGGCCTCCGTTCCGCCCTCATGATGCGCCGGGTTTCGGATCCACGTGACCGCGTCCTCTGACGCGATGACGTGCATCCGACCCTGGCCTCTCGTGATTGGCGGTTCTGGTAGGTGCGGCCACCGGTTTCACCACGAGGTAAGCGACCGGTAAACATGCAGCGAAACATGTATTATCACATGTTTATACTTGGGCTTCTCCCCCCTCTTTTTCATTCTATGATCGGCTGGTCCATCCCCATATATAGTGGCATACACATCATTTAAAACGCTACCCCCAGACGAAGGCAGTTGCGCCGAAACGCGCGTTGGGGCAGACACATCGCCGTGCTTCCATCTGGTTGATCAATGGGTATGTGCTTGATGTTCACACATTTTCTTGCATTTTTTCATTAATGTTTCATTTCATACTTATGCATGTATGTACCCTGATCATTAGATCATATCTTTTGGTTGTCATTATCATACGTCAACTTCAGACGTTACCTTCCTTATACATTGCATGGCGGTTTGGTCTTTTTAACCTGTTGGTTCATGGATTCTTTTTATCATTTTTGTATGTATATGTCATTTTGAATAAAATATTTTGCTTATTTTTCTAAATGTTCTTGTGTTTTGGCATTTGTTCTCTTTTCGGTCATTTATTATGTTTTGGATGCCTTATGGGTATACACCCCTGGATCTGGTTCATATTTAACATGCTTGCTGACAGCCGCATTCTTACTTTATTTTGAACCATTCTAGATCCATGCTGTGCTTTTTGGTCATTTCATTTGCTTTGCTTCAGTTATTTTTAACAGTTGACAATGAAATTGGATCACGGATAGGATAAGTGGCATTGAATAAAGCCGATACTGCTCGATAGGATCTTATTTCTTCTTCGTCATACCCTCCCATCATCAATAAAGTGATCCTTTCCATTTCGGTTAATGCATTTTGTGATATGATACTAGAAATGTACAAAAATTAAAATTACTCTCCGAATTAGTGCTCTCTGAAATCCACAAGTGACTACCGAAATGTGTACATATGAAATCATGTTACAATCGTAGACTGTAACGGCTGCCGTGCCGTTCCCCATCTTCCCCACGGCCTCTGCTCTGGTTCCTGCACCCTCCATTACCTCCATTATGCTCATCCCGAGCTCCACTTACCAGATCCGGACGCGCTGCTGGCCCTGGGTGGCGTCAGGTAAGTGCGTCCCTTACCTCCCTCCGCGGCCGTCATCCCCGTTGTGCGGCTGCAGTCACTAGAGGGCGCGCGCTGACTCGTTCTGTCTTAAAGGGCCAGCGCACGCCTTAATTCAAAAGACTTCCTATTTAAGGTTCCTCCTTCCTTTCATCCATGCTTGTTCAACCAAGTTCCCCGTGCTCTGGTTCTGTTTCCTACCCTTCTGCCTTTGTCTGGATTTCCCGTTGCTGACCTCTGCCTGAACTTGACTATCCTTGCCTGCCGCCTGCTTTGACCTATTGCTTCCATACCCGTTACGCCGCCTGCCTTGACCTATTGCTTCCATACCCGTTACAACGTCTGCTGCCTGTCCTGACTTCTGCCTTTCCATTCGACCGCCTCTACCCGCAGTGCCAAGTGTTGCCTGGGTTTCAAGCACCATCTCCCAGACAACACAGAGGATCCACAAACAAAACGGTGAGTACCATTATATAGACAAGGTCCATTTTGTATCGCCGAAGCCGATTGTAATAATACGTAATTTAAAGTCACCTTGATGTGACATTCCTAAGCTCACACACGCGCTCATACACACCGGCGGTAGCCGATAACGAAGAAGATAACTTTAAAGTTAAATATCTCAGCGAAAAAAAATCCTATCTCAAAATCGATCACGGCATTGTTTTCGTATTGAAAAGAGCTGTCAAATGAGCCCCCCCTCGACCACCCATGCTATTTACGATTTTTCTGCCCCCGCCCACTCCACTGCCCACAAGTGGGTGGGGGTGTTTTTTTTTTGCGTTAACTTGCAGATTTTATGACCCCATTAAATCCCACCAAATTTCAACCCTCTACCTCGAGCCGTTCAAAAGTTATGAGGGTGTTCTGGAACTTTTGTTGGGCACTGTATATACTATACTTGATGATTATAAAATATTCTGCTGTCTAAATTTTACAGGACACAATGGCCTCCAGTATACAAGACGTGGGGCTGATCCTGGAAGGACTTGTCTCCATGGCTTTTCACAAAGTACAGCAAATAGATCTACAGGATAACTTCCATGTGATTCAGGAGGTTGGAGATGGAGGCTTTGGTACTGAGCTCATGGTAAAAGAGAAGAAAACAGGTCAGTGTGGTCAATTATCCATCACTATAGCTATGGAATAGTATGTAGACCATTACAGGACAGTATCTCCATGGTATAGATATAAAGATATAATAGTGGAGATTTATGAATAGTGCCTCTTCTTACCAGGATACATACATCTAGGAATCTGTAATATGGTGCAACTTGGGACAAATTTATCAAAATGTTGCATATGGCATGTTAAGTTATTTGTTCCATCATATATTAGAGTCATAGATAGAGAACAGATGGGTATGAGGCCAGAAGGGCCCACAGACTACTGTGTGTGTGTGTGTGTGTGTGTGTGTGTGTGTGTGTGTGTGTGTGTGTGTGTGTGTGTGTGTGTGCTCTGTATGTACAATCCATTATGTTATGAGCTGTTCTCCCTTATTCCACCTAATGTAAGTAGAAGTCCCTGAAGAACTACATTCCCAACATCCTTTTCTACCTGTAGTAATATTTCAGTTCTGTTGACTTTCTTTATTTCTCTATTTCAGGGTGGACTCTCAGAAGATACAGTAAAGAGATGTGCGGTGCAAATCTCCAGTGCCTTGGAATTCATCCACAGTAAAGAGCTGGTGCATCTGGATATCAAACTAGAGAATAGTTTGGTGTTTCATAAGGACTCTCACTGTATAAAAATGATAGACATTGGTCTTTCACATGGGAAAGGAACAATAATTAGAAGTAAATCTGGCACTACCTCATATATGGCCCGGAGATGTGCCAACTTACTGACAAGGACGATTTGCTTGTAGATTTCAGACTCGAGGTATGGTCCCTTGGTATTGTTCTCTATAGCTTGCTTACAGGTAAATTTCCATGGCAGTCAGCAGTTTCCACAGACAAAGATTACAGTAGTTTTGTTGAATGGCAAAATAACTTTGAGAATATTGAGCCATCGGCACCATGGAGCAAACTTCTACCTGGAGCCATGAAGATATTCAGTCGTCTTTTAGCTTTAGACTCGAATAAGAGGAGTAAATGTTCCTGGATGAATATTGGAGAGAACAAATCTCAGAGTCACCTGAAGGAACTTCGGGTGATGCAGATGCTACGAAAGTGAATTTAGAATGTGAATTTTGAATCTGAGCTTTCAAATTGTTACCAGGAGTCTTCTATCTGCAAAGATGTATCTGCCAAGATCCCAGCAAACCTCTCCTACAGCAGCATATCTAGCACTTCTCTCCTAAGTTCCATGTCCTACTATCTGACACTTCTGATTCTGAGGAGCCTCTAGATGATCAACAGAAGAATGTCCCCAATCCATCAATGATTATGGATGACCAGATATCAGTCCATGTTGAGGCAGAGGTGGAAATTGAATGAATGAAACATATTCAGTCGTGTCCTTCATGGTAACAGTAAGTAACTCTAATTCCATGAATCAAGTAAGATTGTTTCATTGGCATGAGTCTTCAGTAGGTTAACGGGCTTTCCCCGATATCCTGATATTAGTGAGGACTGTGAACATTTTCCTTGTTTCTGGTCTATAAGTAATAATAACTTTATGTTCCCACTGTCCCTAATAACCTTCACATTATAACTGATAATGAATATGGACAGATGGAGCAAGCACCAACTTGTCAAACGGCACGCTACTATAATTATAATTAAAAAAGAAATCAGTGTGACCTACGCTGTTTACGTAATGCGCCATTCTAATATACCTAATACTACAGAGTTGGGTTAAGTAAATAGCACAGTGTGCCATAGTGACCTACGTAGTGTGCCGTTTGTCAAGTTGGCACTTGCTTCTTCTGTAATGGTCACAATGAGCATGTGACTTCTCTGTGAATGTGATATTTTTCATAAATTTCCTTTGTCAGTAAGGGCGAAAATAAGCTGCTCCCTAAGGGGTTAACATCTGCGTTGAATACTCTTTATGATCATAGTAGATGGTGTTTTTTTGCCATCCAAATATGACACTTGTCCCTCACACTCATACAATTCTTCTCAACTCAGCAGACGAGGGTTTTATGTTCATTTCACTGTTTTGTAAAATATGAATCGTGTATTTTTTAAATATTTGATTCATAATTAAGCCTTTCATGACCAAGGCTCATTGAGGCTCCTGTGTCCAGGTCAAATTTTCAATTTTTGATATGCACTTCTGTAAATGATAATATCTTTAGAACCGCTTTGAATATCACAACTATTTTTCCTTTTTTTTTTTTTTACAAGACTTATGAGGCTTTCATTTTAGATTAGTTGAATTAATTCTGTGTATTTAATTTTTATAATAGTAATACATTTTAATATGAGCAAACAAATCACAAAAAATGTGAAAAAAACTATTTTTTTGTAATTTTTTCTATATATTTATGTATCGATATATTTATATACACACACACACACTGTACAGCTCTGTAACAATTAGTCTTCGTCTCTGTCCGTCATCCTGGATAGCTGTGAGCAGAGAGTGAAGAGGGCTACAAGGCTATATACACACGACAGTGAAAAAAATGGCAATGTCAACAATGGATCAACTGTCAGTTTTTCATGGCTGTTTGGATCAATGTGTCTCAAAATTTTAATCCATTTCCCGACCGTCTTTAACCGCCTTTTGCCATCCATTTTTCATGGACGTTAAAAAAATGGATGAATTTTAATCATTAGGTGTTTTTTGTCCCAACCCCCTGGAAACACCACAGTGCCCATGTAGATTTTTTTAACAAATGCGTCAGTTTCTGCTAGCTTTTTCACACACAAAATGGACCACGGACAAAATTCATCGCATTTCACATTCTTCCTCTTCTCCCGTGCATGGGGATACCAAATATGTGTGCTTTATTCATGGGCATGTGCCAGGGCTTGGCATAAAAAGAGGCTTTTTGGCCTTTTCGGTCCGGGAATTCTGCACTTGATTTTATAGCCGCATACTGTTTTCTGGGGGTGTAATGCTGCTGAAAGATTAGAAACACCCCATAAATGACTTCATTCACACAAGTAGACCCCACAAGGTTTTCTTCAAGGGGTTTATCATATTTTTAGACAGTCCAGTTTTCTTCTGAAAGTTTCTTGAATAAGATGGATCAAAATAAAATTAGCAATTTTTTAGCAAATGCGTCAGTTTATACCAGCATTTTTCACACACAGCATAGACCACGGTCAAAATTAATCTCCGTTCACATTCTGCCACTTCTCCCGTGCATGGGGATACCAAATATGTGGCCTTATTTATCACATAGAGATGTAGGAGGGCGGAGGATAGAAGAAGATTATTTCACATATCGCTTTTTTTCAAAGCTGGTTTTACAAAACTCAACAGAGTTTCTATAACACGTCCAAAATATCTGCTCTTGAAGCAGAAATCCCAAAATATTCATCTAGGGGTATAATGGGAATTTATTTTTTGGGGTTTTCTAAAATAAGAAATTGCAGGTTAATGCAAATGGAGCTCTCTAGCAGATGAACTTTAGAAAACATCAAACATGACATCCACCCCCCACCCATTCCCTCCCTCACCCTTGGAGTAAAATCATGGGAAAAATAAAAACGTAATGTAGGGCAAATATATTTTCAACAAATTAACTAAAATCTAATAATTCAGAACAGTGTGGTATTTTTTAAAACATGGCTCAATGCACAGGCCTGGTTGCGAGGGACATGAGGGACAGAAATATCGGGAATCTTTGCGGTGCCCGTCTTTTCTGCAGACGCGGCACTTTTTCTGGGGGTTGCTTCTGGTTGCTGTTGGGGGAATCCGACTGATGAAGTGTCTTTCAGTCAGTCGCGTGACATCCTCAGACTGGGGGCATTCTCGGGTGTCCTGAACATCAAAAATGAGGCCTTCAATAATTTTTTCCTGGAAATCCAGGTATGTGTCTCTGCCTCTGTTTTTTTTATACAGCACAAATGAATTGTGGATTGCCACCTGTAACAAATAAATGGCCACCTTTTTGTACCAGGTTTTAGTTTTGCGTTTTACTAAATAGGGCTGTAAAACCTGGTCGCTTAAATCCACCCCCCCCATGTACTTGTTATATTCGGACACGCTCACTGGTTTGTGCTTGTCCGATGTTGCCCCCCTTTCCCTCACTGCCACTGTTCCTGTGGTATGAATCGTGCTTAGCACATACACATCTTTGCGATCCCTGAACTTGACCGCCAGCAATTCTTCAGATGCATAAGCACAGGAGTCCCCCTTTACCATGCGCTTCCCCACTAATTGCTGTGGAAAACCAATTTGGTTTTTGCGCATGGTACCACATGCCCCAGTCCTTGCAGCATGCAAATGCCTAAACAGGGGCATACTAGAATAAAAATTATCACAGTACAGGTGGTACCCTTTGTGAAGCAGAGGCTGCATGATCTCCCACACAATCTTACTGCTGGTGGAAAGATCAGGGGGGCATCCAGGAACATTTATTGTGCGGTCCCGCCCTTCATAAATCCTGAAGGCGGTGGTATATCCTGACCCGCTTTCACACAATTTGTAGAGCTTAACGCCATATCTTGCCCTTTTGAAAGGTAGATATTGGCGAAAGCTAAGTCTGCCATGAAAGTTGAGGAGGGATTCGTCCACACTTACATTCTGCTCAGGGGTGTAGAGTTGCAGAAATAAATTATTCAGGGAATTTATTAGCGGTCTTATTTTGAACAACCGATCCCGGTTTGCATCGGTACTTGGGGGGGCCTGTGCGTTGTCATTGAAGTGGAGGAACCTCATTATTGTCTCATAACGAGACCTGGGCATTACTGCAGAATATACTGGGGTGGCTTGGGCGGGTCTTGTTGACCAGTAAGACCTAATGGAGGGCTTTTTGACAATACCCATATTTAGGGTGAGCCCCAAAATTTTTTTTAATTCCTGCAAATTGGTGGGCGTCCAATCTCTGGCATGGGTGGATGAAGGTTTCTGCCTTATATATTGCGTGGCATATAAATTTGTTTCGTGGACAATCTGATTTAGGATGTCGTCCGTTATAAATAAATGGAAGTAATCCATTTGGACAAAATTTGTATTGTCCACGGTTATGCCAGGAGTGGCCGTAAATCCGTGGATTCTAGGCCCAAAAGATGGGGCAGGTGCCCATACAAGAGCCTGGACTGGAGGGACCAGGCTGTCCCGTGCTACAGCGCTACTTGGCCCTGCGCTTTCATGTTCTGCAGTTTCGACTGCATCAGGGACAACGTCCCCTGAAGATGAACCTGAAGTGACGCTGTCATCGTCACTACCTAAAACAGGTTCCATCTCGGACGCCATCTCTGATGCGGTCTCCGACTCAGACCACAGCATGGCGTATGCCTCCTCGGCGCTAAACAACTTCCTCGCCATAACGTAACTAACACTAACACAACAAATTTTTTTTTTTTTTTTATAAAACACACAAACTAACTGCTATATATATCTACACTACCGCTAACAAAAAAATAAACCGCTATTGCTATATATATTATATATATGTGGATATATATATAATTATATACTCCCTACCTGCCTATTCTAATAGAATAAAAGAAAGAAAGGTAGATAGATAGAAAAAAAGATAGATGGATAGATAGATTGTATAGATAGATAGAAATCTATCTATACAGAGAATGTTTTAGAGTGTAACTGTATTTTTTTGTAACTGTAACTGTATTCTTCTGGCAGCAATTCTCCCGAGTCTCTTCTTCTCCTCAAACTGAAACAATGTTTGAGGAGAAGAAAAGAGGCAGGAGATTTACTGCCAGAAAAGTCAAAATAAAACAAATGTGGTCGCTGTGATAGGTGTTCACAGCGACCACATGTTCAGGGACCATCAGATTGGTCCCTGATACTCTGCCCAGTGCCCAGAGCTGTTGGTAACAGCGTGGGCACAGGGCTGTGTGCACGCGATCGCGTGCACACTGTTTTATAAGCAGGAATACATGTGATCGCTGTGATTGGTTGTCACAGCGACCACATGTTCAGGGACCATCAGATTGGTCCCTGATACTCTGCCCAGTGCCCAGAGCTGTTGGTAACAGCGAGGGCACAGGGCTGTGTGCACGCGATCGCGTGCACACTGTTTTCTATGCAGAAATGCATGTGATCGCTGTGATTGGTTGTCACAGCGATCACATGTTCAGGGGCCAAAAGATTGACCCCTGACATTCTGCCCAGTGCCCATGGCTGTTAGCAACAGCCAGGGCATAGAGCTGTGTGCACGCGATCGCGCGTGCACAGTCTCTGAAGTGCGGCCGTATATATACTATACGCCGGACTTCAGAGACCCTGACCGCTGGCCGTATATTTACGGCCAGCGGTCGGGAACCTGTTAAGCAGGCCACAGGTTTCAAGTAATATGGGAAAGAAAAAGGATCTCTCTGCTGCCGAAAAACGTGAAATAGTGCAATACCTTGGACAAGGTATGAAAACATTGGATTTTTCAAGAAAACTTTAGCGTGATCATCGCACTGTGAAAAGATTTGTGGCTGATTCAGAGCACCGACGGGTTCATTCAGATAAAGGCATACTGAGGAAGGTTTCTGCCAGACAAATTAATAGTATTAGGAGAGCATCTGCTAAAATGCCATTGCAAAGCAGCAAACAGGTATATGAAGCCGCTGGTGCCTCTGGAGTCCCGCGAACCTCAAGGTGTAGGATCCTCCAGAGGTTTGCAAGTGTGCACAAAGCTATTATTCGGCCACCCCTAAACAATGCTCACAAGCAGAAACGGTTGCAGTGGGCTCAGAAATACATGAAGACTAATTTTCAAACCGTGTTGTTTACTGATGAGTGCCGTGCAACCCTGGATGGTCCAGATGGATGGAGTAGTGGATGGTTGGTGAATGGCGACCATGTCCCAACAAGGCTGCGACGTCAGCAAGGGGGTGACGGAGTCATGTTTTGGGCTGGAATCATGGGGAGAGAGCTGGTAGGCCCCTTTAGGGTCCCTGACGGTGTGAAAATGACCTCTGCAAAGTACGTAGAGTTTATGACTGACCACTTTCTTCCGTGGTACAAAAAGAAGAACCGTGCCTTTCGTAGTAAAATTATCTTCATGCATGACAATGCACCATCTCATGCTGCGAAGAATATCTCTGTGTCATTGGCTGCTATGGGCATAAAAGGAGAGAAACTCATGGTGTGGCCCCCATGTTCTCCTGACCTCAACCCTATTGAGAACCTTTGGAGCATCCTCAAGAAAAATATCTATGAGGGTGGGAGGCAATTCACATCAAAACAGAAGCCCTGGGAGGCTATTCTGACATCCTGCAAAGATATTCAAGCAGAAACTGTCCAAATACTCACAAATTCAATGGCTGCAAGAATTGTGAAGGTGATATCAAAGAAGGGGTCCGATGTTAACATGTAACTTGGCCTGTTCAGTTTTTTTTTGATTGAAAGAGCTTTTGATTTCTGTAAATATGACCTCCAGATGCTGCAAATTCAACAAATTACCATTTTAGTTCTCTTTACAACCTTTAACCCCTTAATGACCAGCCTATTTTGGACCTTAATGACCAAGCTATTTTTTACGTTTTTCAATCGTCGCATTTCAAGAGCTATAGTTTTATTTTTGCGTCAACATAGCTGTAAAAGGTTTTGTTTTTTTGTGGGACAAGTTGTATTTTTTAATAGCACCATTTTTAGGTACATATTATTTATTGATTAACTTTTCTTAACTTTTTTTTGGGGGGGGGGGAATAGAAAAAAATCTGAAATTTCGCCACTCTTTTTTGCGTCCTAAATCTGCGCCGTTTACCGTGTGGTATAAATAACACAATAACTTTATTCAGCGGGTTGTTACGATTGCAACGATACCAAATTTGTATAGTTTTTGTATGTTTTACTACTTTTACACAGTAAAAACGCTTTTTTTTTCTAAATTATTTGTTTTTGTGTCTCCATATTTGAAGAGCCGTAACGTTTTTATTTTTTCGCCGATGCAGTTGTATGAGGGCTTTTTTTTTGCAGGACGACTTGTAGTTTTTATTGGTACCATTTTGGAGTAGATGCGACTTTTTGACCACTTTTTATCACATTTTTTTAAAGTCAGTATTCACAGAAAACAGCAATTTTTCCATAGTTTTTTATTCATTTTTTTACGGCGTTCACTGTGCGGGTTAAATAATGTAATAGATTTATAGTCGGGGTCGTTACGGACGCGGCAATACCAAATATGTGTAACTTTTTAACTTTATTTTGTTTTTTTATAGTAAAGCATTTTGTAAGGGGAAAAGCTGGGTTTTTCATTTTTTTTCAAATTTTTTTTTAAATTAACTTTATTAAACTTTTTTTTCACTTTTTTACTAGTCCCACTAGGGGACTATAATATGCGATTCTGCGATCGAATTTATAATACACTGCAATACTTTTGTATTGCAGTGTATTACTGCCTGTCCGTTTAACACGGACAGGCATCTGCTAGGTCATGCCTGCGGCATGATCTAGCAGGAATTCGCTCCAGGCAGACCTGGGGGCCTTTATTAGACCCCCGGCTGCCATTGGAGACACAGACACTCGGCGATCGTATCGCCGGGTGTCGGTGGGAGAGAGAGGGAGGGAGCTCCCTCTCTCCAAAACCACTCAGATGCGGTGCTCGCTATTGAGCACCGCATCTGAGCGATTAAACGTGTGAGATCGATACTAATATCGATCTCACACGGCAGAGCAGGGACGCTCCCAGCCCTCAGCTGCCTCTAGCAGCTGAGAGCAGGGAGATTTGACAGCTCCCTGCTCTGTTTACTTATTCCGATGCCGAAACGTAAAAAGTCTATGGCATCGGGATAAGGCCCGTTCGTGACCGACGTAGAAACACGATGGGCCGGTCACTAACGGGTTAAAATGTTTTAATCTCTGTTGTGCATAATAATTTGAAAAGGTGCATTTTGAGTTTTTTACCTTTGTTCAATAAAATTTGCATTATACTCCAACGGTTGATGGCTTGAAGATTATACTGACTGTCATTTGCATTGACTATTTAGGAAAATCAGCGAAAAATAACATTTCCATAATAATTTGGGACGCGGTGTATATATGGACAGTTACGTCAGGGGTTAACGCTAAAAGCGGGAACCCCTGGCAAAGCGGGAATTCTGCTCCAGGAACAGCCCCTGATATCCCTATCCATATATGGATAGTGACACCAAAGGCTTCTCCAGTAGCAGAATTCCTGGCCAGAGTGTTGGCCGGGGACTCCGCTCCTAGGGAGAGACACAGTGACGTCAGGGGCTCTCTCTAGAAGCGGAATATCCGGCCAGTGTGACCTGACACCGGGGATTCCACTCCTAGAGGCAGCTCATGTGGCGCTATCTAGAGTGGGGGGTGCACTGCTATCTACAGCGGGGGGTGAGGGCTGCTATATGCAGGGGGGTTTTACTATCTAGAGCAGGGATGGAGAGACGGTGGAGGCTCCCACTAGGAGGGAAATCCTCGGCCAGAGCGCTGGCCAGGGACTCCGATGCTGGAGGGAGCTTAGGTGCACTACAGGGGGCTTTCTACAGAGGGTTACTCGCTACCTACAGGGGGTTGTGGGTGGCACTATCTACAGTGGGGGGTGTATTCCGGGTCTCTCAAAGCCTCGGCCGAAATGAGAGTGCAGCGCTGCTCACACTAAAGCAGCACTGCACTCATTAAACCCATTCTAGGCTGTCAACGTTTATACATGTGTCAACTGCACGGGGCATTGGCAGTTGGAACGTATACAGCCGTATGGCAGTCGTGAAGGGGCTAAGCTACACATATGGTGTCTATGAATTTTCTTTTATTATGTTTTTGAAAAATGCACATTTTTGAAAAAAAATGTCATAGTAGACTTAATTTTTAAGATTAAATGAATTTTTCAATTGTTAGTTAGATTCAGGGCTGTATAAAATGCAAATAAACAAAGACCAGACCTTCTCAATGTTACTCTTCTGTACATCAAAAATATCTTACAAGTATGTTTTAGTTTTGAATATTAGTAAAATTTGGTCCCTCATTTTGTAGAAACGTGTCATCCAGAAGAGATAGCGGTCAGTGCGGCATAGGTTCCAGAAGGTGGTAGCCCAAACGGAAGGAGTGGGTTCTCTCCCAGGTGCAGAACAATTTTTTTCAGGAGCTGCGGTTCCTTATGCCTAGGAGGGAGCTCCGGCTGTAAGTCTTTTATGTTGTTAATTGTATTTTTCATTGACTAATGCTTTTAATATATAATTTTTTGTAGGTAAAACATTATTAACACCTTTACAGTGCAGGGTGGCGAGGCCCCAAGCTTGGAGATTTTGTAAATTTAAAATTAATGGCAGAAGTGTGTAACAGAGTGAAGCGGCACTGCAAGTGTGTCCCGTCTAACAGTATGAAGCAGTGAAACTAATGAAGGGGAAGCATAACTTGAACCAGCACTATGGCCCCTTCAATAAAGCTAATTGACGGGGATTCCAGAGTGGAACACCCACCAATCAGATAAAGATTGCCTATCCTGAGGATAGTACATCATTATTTTCTCGGGATAATCCCTGCAAACAGGATCAGGAATATTTTCCACTTTTTTTAAAACTTTTGAAACACGAATTCAATACTGGATGTATGATGTTTAAATACATAGATAGTTTGACCTTTTTGAAAGGAAATGGCCAATACTACAGTCCTGGCCAAAACTTTTGAAACTGACACAAATTTTGGTTCTCACAAAGTTTGCATAAACTTTATCAAGTTTATGCAAAGACTCAATATTTACAGTGCTGACCCTTCTTTTTCAAGACTTGTGAAATTCGCCACGGCATGCTGGATATCTGCTTCCGGGCCAAATCTTGACTGATGACAACCCATTCTTGCCCAATCACAATTTCTGTGTTTTCGTTTGTCCGCCCGCTTTTTGAAGGTTGACCAAGGGTTCTCAATGGGATTGAGATTTGGGGAATTTACTGGCCATAGACCCAGAATTTTAATGTTTTGTTCACCGAGCCACTTAATTATCACTTTTGCCCTGTGAAATGGTGCTCCATAATGCTGGAAAAAGCATTTCTAATCATCAAATTGCTCCTGGATCGTTGGGAGAAATTGCTCTTGGAGGATGTTTGGATGCCATTCTTTATTCATGGAAGTGTTCTTAGGCAAAATTGTGAGTAAGCCCACTCCCTTGAATGAAAAGCAACCCCACACATGAATGGTCTCAGGATGCTTTACGTTGGCATGGAACCGGACTCATGATCGCACTCAACTTTTCTTCTCTGGACAATCATTCTTCCAGATGTCCCAAACAGTCTGAAAGGGGCTTAATCAGAGAATATAATTTTACCCCAGTCCTCTGCAGTCCAATCCCTGTACTTCCTGCAGAATATCAGTCTGTCCTTTTTGTTTTTCTTGGAGAGAAGTGGCTTCTTTTCTGTCCTTCTTGACACCAGGTCAGCCTCCAAAAGCCTTCGCCTCACTGTGCGTGCAGATGCATGGACTCCTGCCATTCCTGAACAAGCCTTGCACTGGTGTTGAACCGATCCCGTAGCTGAATCCTCTTTAGGAGACGGTCCTGGCACTTGCTGGACTTTTTGGGCACCATTCTTCACAGCAATTAAACCTCTCCCCTTGAAGTTCTTGATGATACTATAAATGGTTGATTTAGGGACTGTAACGTCCGTGGTCGCTGACCACATACTCCTTCCATCCAGTCGATGCCCTTCTCTCAAGAGATGTTTGCATATACGGCCGTCCTGATCCACAGTGACCACCAGGGTGCGCTCAGTCCAGACTTGAGAAGCCAGAGCGCAAGCATGTTTGTGAATGAGCTAATTGGTCCAGAGTACCCTGGGCTATCAGAAGGTCCCAGCCCCATCCTCCCACGCCTGAGCTTTGTTGTTGTAATCCTAGTCTGTCTTGCAAATGGTCCCCTAGTGTTTCCTGTATCCTGATCTACTGCCGTGCATAGCTGTAGCCGTGATGTATACTCCTGCTGCCTAGTTCCTGCCAAGCCTGCCCTGCTACTCTCCGAGCTGCCACAGGTACCCTATATAAACAATAGACTCTGACCTGCGCCCTGTTGGCCAGCTGCCATACCGCCAAGGCGGTGCAGCCCAGTGGGTCCACAAACGCTTTGTGACAGGGGCAATCTTACAAGCACCAATGTCCTTGTCTGCAAAGCCCCTTTTGATGCAAAGCAATGATGACTGCCGCTGTTTCCTTGGAGGTAACCATGGTTAACAGAAGACAATGATTTCAAGCACCATCCCTTTTTTTTTTTATTTATAAGTTTTTACCTTACTTACATACCGTTTATAAAAAAAGCTATCACATATGTAAAGCAATATTCCATACATAAATTTCAATCATATACATACATGTAGATGTAATAAAATTATAAAGTAAAGTCAGTGTGTCTAATAGTTGAGTTATTATGACTTCATAAAAGTCATTGCAGAACCAGTCTGGGCCTGGTGATTTTACGATTAGCATGTTTAATTACTCTTTCAACCTCTTCCTTGGTAATACTTGCATTTAACATGTCAAGCTTTTCAGCTATTAACTGTTTTAAGAAAATATTAGAGAGGAAGGAAGATGCCCCTTGCTGGTTTTCTATGGGGTTTCCATATAATGATTTATAAAAATCATAAAACACTTCATTGACCTTGTCCGGGGTTGTCTGAATAACTCCTTTTTCATCCATAATTGCAGTAATGTTATTTTTCTACCTCCCTCCTTAGTTAAATTAGACAGCATATTCCCTATTTGCCATACTTGTAGTATTTATACTCATAACTTGATCGAAATGAGCTATCTATGACCTCAAAACATTCTTTATTTTTTTTTCTTTGCTTTCAACATTGCTATTGTATTATTAATATTGTTAGGGTCTTTCTTATACTCATTATATGCCATTTGATAATATTCGCTGTGGCATATTGTCCCAAGTTGAGTCAAAATTTTATATTTTAAGCATTCTAAGCTGAAATGAAAGAAAAAATAATTTGCTGTTAAAATTTTGTAAAAATTAATTCCCTACATACCTTTTTTTTAAACTTGATAACTCAGCTAGTGCTGGTTATCTTTTATAAAAAGGGGCGTGAGCGGCTCGATGTCAATCAAGCCGCTCTGCAGTGTGAATGCTCCCGACGTTGCTAGATACTGTAGTTCTAGCAGCATCGGGAAAATGTTCATCTCGACCAAGCATGGTAAGCCTGGTTGAGACGAACACACAGTGAATTTCAACACCACGCAACCCTTCTCTGCAACATTCTACACCCTGTTGCGGCAAGCCATTTCTCCCCCTCTAGCTAAGCTGCACCCCCCATGTAATATATTTAGTTGCCACAACGGTCCGGCACCAGCACCCAGCGAACCACAGAAAAGATTTTAAAAAAACAACTCACCTAAGATGTTCCTACGAAGATCTGGACTACGTCGGTTGGACTTCTCCTCACGACTGGTGCCTTGCCCTGCATCTAATGCGCATGCGCCGATATGCGCGTTCGTGAGAGAAATTACATTCTCTCCTAAGGAGGGAGAGGATATCATTGCGCATGCGCGGATCACCATGACATCATTCACCCCCCTCCTACTATATTATGTAGTGATTTATCATTAGATATAGTTTTAATTAACTTCTCCAAAAATTATTTCTATGTTTAATTCGGTGCATAAACATTGTAAATAGTGAAGAATAAATGCCCTACTGACGCTTTCACTCATTTGAGCACAGTGTGGATGGGAGCCAGGTCCCCCCTCAGTCTCTTTTGCTTTCAACCACTGTGGTGTATAATCAACAGTCAGCACAAATCGTGCTAGATGATAGTTTTTTTTATGCACATTTTTTGATGAGTTTTAAAATGTTATTTCCATGTAAAACATTTTCCATATATAAAACATCAAAATGAATTCTCCCCTCTGTGAGTTCTCATGTTTAACAAGATTTGATTTTCGTAAAAAGCATTTCCCACATTCTGAAAATTAATATGGCTGCTCTCCTGTGTGAATTCTGTCATATAAATAAGACCTTTTTTTTTTTTTTTTATCTCTAAAGCACTTCCCACATTCTGAACATGAATATGCCTTTACCCATGTGTGATTTCTCTTATGTGTAACAAGATTTGATTTATAGGTAAAACATTTCCCACATTCTGAACATGAATACGGCTTCTCTCCTCTGTGAATTCTCTCATGTAAAGATATGTTTCATTTTTAAAACACTTCCCACATTCTGAACATGAATACGGCTTCTCTCCTATGTGAATTCTTCTGTGCTAAAAAAGACCTGAGATTTTTGTGAACTGTTTACCACATTGAAAACTTTTACCCCCTTTTTCAGCTGTACTTGTGGTAACAATCTATGATTGGTCAGGAGAAGGTTTCTCATGATGCAGGGAATTATATGATAGATCTTTACTGTGAAGTCCTGGATGTACATTAAGGGCAATGTAGTTTTCTGCTGAAGACTGTTGCTTGATATCTTCATCTTCCACTTCATAATTTATCGAAAACTTTACGTTTCCCTGAGAGTCCTGTCTGTCATCTTCTGTTAGGATTAAAAATGGAGTTTGTGATTTTTATATTTTTCAAATCACAAAGGAGACAAATTTATAACATATTAGGCTGCATGCAGTTTTTTTTTATTTATTTAAGTGGATCCAGCAGGTTTGAGCCATTCCCTTCAAAACCTCCACTGTGTTTGGCACAAAAAATTCCATCAAATCTTGCCACAAAATTTGAATGCCTAATTCCAGCCTTATAAATCTTTGAAAAACA
This sequence comes from Rhinoderma darwinii, assembly GCF_050947455.1. NCBI lineage: Eukaryota > Metazoa > Chordata > Amphibia > Anura > Rhinodermatidae > Rhinoderma > Rhinoderma darwinii. Next base: position 641,747,136 of record NC_134687.1, on the reverse strand, counting down.
CTTTAAATGGACCATAACTTTTCATTAAAAACTTGTGTTAATCTAATAGTATACTTGATATGTAGCAATTTTGCTATTTGCTTTCTTCCAAAAATGTCTGCTTTGTCCTGCAAATTCAGTCTCTAGTTATAGAGAAGAGTAGACGGACTGCAGAAAATTGGGATGCCTCTCTCTGCTAAAGCTCGCTGTACTCATAGCCTGCCTGAACTCTCTCATGTAATCCTTGCAGTAGCGTCTTGCATCTCTGTCTGCTTTGTTAAAGATTTTTTCCGAAGTCCCAGCATTTCTCTCACTTCCATGTGCACTTTGCCCTAGATGTCTAATGTTTTCTGCAAATATTTCTCAATAATAAAAAGCTGCATATACAGGGTTCTCACGTCATGCTAAAATTTTGTCTTTTGCAGAGAATCACAGGAAATCGTGGCATTTTGCAGTGACTTCACAAAAATCGCGGCAAAATTTTAGTTTTGCTTTTATTTGTAAGAATTTTCAAAGCTCTAAAATGCGGGTACAACATCATAACATCATTTGCGACTGTGGAGCATGACTATTTTGAACTTTTCAATAAAAACATAGGTGTGCTTTAAAATCTATCAATGATAAAGTCCAGGATTCTGGCCTACACCCAGTCACCACTTTTATTACATAAATCGCAACTTGATAAAACATATTTAAAAAACCATAACCTTATCTGACAATCCCACGTGTCCTCTGCCAACACATTTGACCCTTTAATACCAATTGGGAATCACTTTATTACAAGAACCTAATATTGTAATTGACAATCTAATCTTGGCCACAGATAATGCGTCATGACAGAAAGCACTCATCTTCGGCTAAATTCACGGAAAACTATGTCTGTATATTCGATTAGCTGAACAGTCACCAGATCTAAATTTTATAGAACATCTTTAGGATGTAGTGGAATATACAGAGTGTAGTCATCAATCACAATCTGTAATGAAGGTTTCCGGTACCTTGTTATTCACTAAAAATTCACGCTGCTCCAAGGGGAAAGAGGGTGTTAGGAAATGTCTGTGACTTTAAGGTTGTCATGACTACTAGCCAGGCTTCTGGGTGGCCCTGGTTTGAGATGCAGAGCCTATCTAATTTCTCTGTCTGCGTCCTATCAGGGCCAAGGGTGGAATATTTTAGTGTGGCCAGTTTTCTCATGGTTGCCTGTGATTTTCTTGTGTATGCATGTGTCTGATCAAGCTCCTGCTTACACCCTGTATCACCTTGACTGTTTGGACTACTTGAGCTGGACATCGGCTTTGGATTTACCGTCTGCTCACTGATTTGGACATTCTGCTCTCAGCTGCTTTTGACTTCTGCAACTCCTGGTATTCTTGTTTTGCGATTTGGACTTTTAGTATCTCCTGGTTTAGAACTCTGCTTGCTGATTACCCCTCTGTCTTGCCTGGTTATCCGTTCTGGTATTGCCTGCTTTGCACCTCCTGTCCAACACCGTATTCTGTAAAAGCAACCTGGGTTTTATGCAGCCCAATCCAACCTGCCTTGCGGTGGGCTCTGGTGAATACCAAAGAGTAGCCTCAGACTCTGCTGACCGGAGTGTTGACGGACTTGAGGTAGCTTATTTACCTGCACGCTTGATTCAGACAACCTCATGCTACTTTTGGGGAATTGCTTATATAGCAATTCCATAAACGTGCACTCTGGGGAATTGCTCAAGTAGTGATTCCTTGACAGAGGGTCCTATCAAGCACTAATAAGATGGACCTAGTGAAGTGGCCTCTGAGTGCAGGTGATCATCACTGAAACATCTTTGTATGTACAATAAGTACATGTGAAATACGTGCTTCCTAATAACCACGGATCCAGAAGATTAGATTACCCAGAAAAAGAAAAAAAAAAATCCTCTTGTGACTGGTCATTTCTAATAATGCAGAGCTTGTTGGGAACGTCAATGTTCGCGAAAATCTTGGTAACAGTGATCATAATATAGTTATATTTTACATATACTGTAAAAAACACAGGCTGGAGGGCAAAAACACTTAATTTTAAGGCCAATTTCCCCAGGATGAGGGCTGCAATTCAGGATATAGACTGGGAATAACTAATGTCAAATAATGGTACAAATGATAAATGGGAGATTTTCAAATCTACTTTGGGTAATTATAGTGCAAAATTTATTCCTCTAGGTAACAAGTATAAACGAGTAAAATTAAACCCCACATGGCTTACACCTTCTGTAAAAAGGGCAATACATGACAAAAAAAGGGCATTTGAAAAATACAAATCAGAGGGTACAGCTGTAACCGTTGTAAGTTATAAGGAGCTTAATAAAATTTGTAAAAGGTAATAAAATTAGCAAAAATACCAAATGAAAGGCAGGTGGCCAAGGATAGTAAAACAAATCCCCAAAAAATCTTCAAGTATATAAATGCAAAAAAGCCAAGGTCTGAACATGTAGGACCCCTAGATAGTGGTAATGGGGTGTTGGTCACAGGGGATCAAGAGAAGACAGAGTTACCAAATGGGTTCTTCAGCTCTGAATATACAACAGAAGAAAGAGCAGCTGATGTAGCCCGTGCCAGTGCTGTTAATATATCAGTTGATATACTGAATTGGTTGAATGTAGATATGGTCCAAGCTAAATTAAACTAAATAAACAAACCTACACAAGGCCCCAGGACCAGATGGTGTACACCCTAGAGCTTAGTTCAGTTATTTCTGTCCCCCTCTTCATAATATTTAGAGATTCTCTAGTGACTGGTACAGTGCCAAGGGACTGGCGCAGGGCAAATGTGGTGTCTATTTTCAAAAAGGGCTCTAGGTCTTCCCCGGGTAATTATAGACCGGCAAGCTTAACATCCATTGTGGGGAATATGTTTGAGGGGCTATTGAGGGACTATATACAGATTTATGTGACGATAAATAGTATTATAAGTGACAGCCGGCATGGTTTTACTAAGGATAGAAGTTGTCAGACCAACCTGATTTGTTTTTATGAAGAGGTGAGCAGAAGCTTAGACAGAGGGGCCGCTGTGGATAGTGTTTTTGGACTTTGCAAAGGCATTTGACAGTGTCCCTTATAGACGTCTAATGGGTAAATTAAGGACTATAGGTTTAGAAAGTATCGTTTGTAATTGGATTGAAAATTGGCTCAAGGACCGTATCCAGAGTTGTGGTCAATCATTCCTACTCTGAATGGTTCCCGGTTAGAAGTGGTGTAACACAGGGTTCAGTGCTGGGACCACTATTATTCAACTTATTTATTAATGATATAGAGGATGGGATTAATAGCACTGTTTTAATTTTTGCAGATGACACCAAGCTATGTAGTAATGTTCAGTCTATGGAAGATGTTCGTGAATTGCAAGCGGATTTAAACAAACTGAGTGTTTGGACATCCACTTGGCAAATGAGGTTTAATGTAGATAAATCTAAAGTTATGCACCTGGGTACGAACAACCTGCATGCATCATATGTCCTAGGGGGAGCTACAATGGGGGAGTCACTTGTTGAGAAGGATCTGGGTGTACTTGTAGATCATAAACTAAATAACAGCATGCAATGTCAATCAGCTGCTTCAAGGGCCAGCAAGATATTGTCGTGTATTAACAGAGGCTTGGACTCGCGGGACAGGGATGTAATATTGCCCCTTTACAAAGCATTAGTGAGGCCTCATCTAGAATATGCAGTTCAGTTCTGGGCTCCAGTTCATAGAAAGGATGCCCTGGAGTTAGAAAAAAAATAATTAGAGCAACGAAGCTAATAAGGGGAATGGAGAATCTAAGTGTTGAAGAAAAATGAACAGAACTAAACCTATTTAGCAATGAAAAAAGACGACTAAGGGGGGACATGATTAGCTCATATAAATATAATTATGGCACATACAAAAAATATGTTGAAATCCTATTCCATGTAAAACCCCCTCAAAAAACAATAGGGCACTCCCTCGGTCTGGAGAAAAAAAGGTTCAACCTGCAGAGGCGACAAGCCTTCTTTACTGTGAGAACTGTGAATCTATGGACTAGCCTACTGCAGGAGCTGGTCGCAGCAGGCACAGTAGATGGCTTTAAAAAAGGCTTAGATAATTTCCTAGAACAAATAAATATTAGCTCCTATGTGTAGAAATTTTTCCTTCCCTTTTCCCATCCCTTGGTTGAACTTGATGGACATGTGTCTTTTTTCAACCGTACGAACTATGTAACTATGTGACTTGTGTGCAGAGTTGTCATTTGGACCTTGTGTGTTTTCTAATAGTTTCTCAATTCTTGTCTCCAGCCTCATATTAAATATAGAACTATAATGAGGATCCTTCTTCTCAGCCGTTGTTATTAAGGGATTTATAATGGTTGAACCAAATAAAATCAAAAAAGTACAAAAGGAAGTAACGAAAATGTATGTTTTTTTTGTTGTTAACTATAACAAAATGAACAGGTTTTTTTTTTTTTTTTCGATTAGTCATACATTTGTAACCGCTCTTTCTGCAGTTTCTCAGGTTCTATAGAGGAGCATGCTACATTTGAAAAAAATGCAGGGGAAGCAAAACACGCACCAATAGGGCAGAAAACCCCCCACAAATAAAAAAAACAGCCATTACTATTGCTGCATTGGTGACATGACACATAACTGGCCCTTTGTTATATCTCCACAGGATTGTCATGTCGGCTCAGCGCCGGCCTTAGGATAGATGGCGCCCCCACATCTATAATACTGGAGACCTCACCTACAAAAAGACATTGAGAAAATAGAACGAGCAAAAACTAAAAAGGAAATAATGTTGGGGGGACTAGATGAACCATGTGCTCTCCTCCTGCCGTCATCTTTGATGTTTCTATATAGAGGTCATCCTGTTCCTCCTGGTTCCTTGTCATTCTCATTGCTCTACAACATTACTATTGCTGCATTGGTGACATGATACATAACTGACCATATTGGTGGCTGATCTTCAGCTTTTCTGCTGTTGGCTTCTTGACGTCACTTGGAAGGTCTGGACGCTGTTATACAGGACACTGGATTCTTCCTATTACTTCCTATTATGTATTGTCCCTTCCCTATGTGTGACTTGTTCTATAATGTAGAAAAGTTTACCTCTCCGCTCAACAGGTAGATGATCTCCAAGGTGAAGTCTAATATTCTTCTGCTCATCTCATTCCTGTCCTTGTCCATCCTTGGTGTGTCATTCAGGAGAAGGAACGTTGTGGAGGAGAAGATGAGAAAACCGGAGCATCTAGTACTGCAGACGTCTTTATGAAAGAAGATGGAAATCATACAGGGGACAACATCATGTGTGGCATACAGAACCTCACTTATTGATCACTGAGAGAAACATCTTCTCAGAGCCGTCGCCACATGGAATAAAGGGGTATTCCCAACACAGACATTTATCCCCAGGTTATACCAGGAATGTCTGATAGATGCGGCTCCCACCACTGGCTTGTTAGGCAGGTTCCGTAACTCCTATAGAAGTAAACGGGCAGACACAATCTGCGGACCTCTTCCTGCTATATAATATGCTGCCAACAGATCAGACTGCTGTTCAATGTGACAGATGCCCTTTATGAATTAATGCACCCCTAATATGAAAGTTTTTACAGATATTAGAAGTTACGTCAGAGATCCTGGATCTTCATAGACATTTATTATTACAGTACAGTATTCCCCTATTCCTTGTAGATTATTTTACCAAATAGTAACTTTGTTCACATCTAAATGACAGACACCAACCATGGTGCGTGTATTTATGGAAGGTCCCGGCAGTCCAGCGTGTATGTGCGGAAGGACCCGGTAGTCCAGCGTGTATGTACGGAAGGACCAGGCAGTCCAGCGTGTATGTACGGAAGGTCCCGGCAGTCCAGGGTGTATGTACGGAAGGTCCCGGCAGTCCAGCGTGTATGTACGGAAGGTCCCGGCAGTCCAGCGTGTATGTACGGAAGGTCCCGGCAGTCCAGCTTGTATGTACGGAAGGTCCCGGCAGTCCAGCGTGTATGTACGGAAGGTCCCGGCAGTCCAGCGTGTATGTACGGAAGGTCCCGGCAGTCCAGCGTGTATGTACGGTAGGTCCCGGCAGTCCAGCGTGTATGTACGGAAGGTCCCGGCAGTCCAGGGTGTATGTACGGAAGATCCCGGCAGTCCAGCGTGTATGTACGGAAGGTCCCGGCAGTTTAGCGTGTATGTACGGAAGGTCCCGGCAGTCCAGCGTGTAGGTACGGAAGGTCCCGGCAGTCCAGCGTGTAGGTACGGAAGGTCCCGGCAGTCCAGCGTGTAGGTACGGAAGGTCCCGGCAGTCCAGCGTGTAGGTACGGAAGGTCCCGGCAGTCCAGCGTGTAGGTACGGAAGGTCTCGGCAGTCCAGCGTGTAGGTACGGAAGGTCCCGGCAGTCCAGCGTGTAGGTACGGAAGGTCCCGGCAGTCCAGCGTGTATGTACGGAAGGTCCCGGCAGTCCAGCGTGTATGTACGGAAGGTCCCGGCAGTCCAGCGTGTATGTACGGAAGGTCCCGGCAGTCCAGCGTGTATGTACGGAAGGTCCCGGCAGTCCAGCGTGTATGTACGGAAGGTCCCGGCAGTCCAGCATAAATAAACTGGTGTTTGGACCCATGGCAAAGCTCAGAAGGGAAGGAGTTTGGGGTTTTGCTGGTATTTCAGTTTATAATGTGGGGGCATATGTAAGCTGTGCGAAGTACATCAGGGTATATGTAATATGTGAGGAGTACATCAGGGTATATGTAATCTGTGAGGAGTACATCAGGGTATATGTAATCTGTGCGGGGTACATCAGGGTATATGTAATATGTGAGGAGTACATCAGGGTATATGTAAGCTGTGAGGAGTATATCAGGGTATATGTAATATGTGAGGAGTATATCAGGGTATATGTAATATGTGAGGAGTACATAAGGGTATATGTAATCTGTGAGGAGTACATCAGGATATATGTAATCTGTGAGGAGTACATCAGGGTATATGTAATCTGTGAGGAGTACATCAGGATATATGTAATCTGTGAGGAGAACATCAGGGTATATATAAACTGTGCGGAGTACATCAGGGTATATGTAAGATGTGAGTAGTACATCAGGGTATATGTAAACTGTGCGGAGTACATCAGGGTATATGTAATCTGTGAGGAGTACATCAGGGTATATGTAAACTGTGAGGAGTACATCAGGGTATATGTAATCTGTGAGGAGTACATCAGGGTATATGTAAGCTGTGAGGAGTATATCAGGGTATATGTAATATGTGAGGAGTATATCAGGGTATATGTAATATGTGAGGAGTACATAAGGGTATATGTAATCTGTGAGGAGTACATCAGGATATATGTAATCTGTGAGGAGTACATCAGGGTATATGTAATCTGTGAGGAGTACATCAGGATATATGTAATCTGTGAGGAGAACATAAGGGTATATATAAACTGTGCGGAGTACATCAGGGTATATGTAAGATGTGAGTAGTACATCAGGGTATATGTAAACTGTGAGGAGTACATCAGGGTATATGTAATCTGTGAGGAGTACATCAGGGTATATGTAAACTGTGAGGAGTACATCAGGGTATATGTAATCTGTGCGGAGTACATCAGGGTATATGTAATCTGTGAGGAGTATATCAGGATATATGTAATCTGTGAGGAGTACATCAGGGTATATGTAATATGTGAGGAGTACATCAGGATATATGTAATATGTGAGGAGTACATCAGGGTATATGTAATCTGTGCGGAGTACATCAGGGTATATGTAATCTGTGCGGAGTACATCAGGGTATATGTAATATGTGAGGAGTACATCAGGGTATATGTAATATGTGCGGAGTACATCAGGGTATATGTAATCTGTGAGGAGTACATCAGGGTATATGTAATCTGTGAGGAGAACATCAGGGTATATGTAATATGTGAGGAGTACATCAGGGTATATGTAATCTGTAAGGAGTATATCACCGTATATGTAATCTGTGAGGAGTACATCAGGGTATATGTAAACTGTGAGGAGTACATCAGGGTATATGTAATGTGTGAGGAGTACATCAGGGTATATGTAATATGTGAGGAGTACATCAGGGTATATGTAATATGTGAGGAGTACATCAGGGTATATGTAATATGTGAGGAGTACATCAGGGTATATGTAAGATGTGAGTAGTACATCAGGGTATATGTAAACTGTGAGGAGTACATCAGGGTATATGTAATCTGTGAGGAGTACATCAGGGTATATGTAAACTGTGAGGAGTACATCAGGGTATATGTAATCTGTGCGGAGTACATCAGGGTATATGTAATCTGTGAGGAGTATATCAGGATATATGTAATCTGTGAGGAGTACATCAGGGTATATGTAATATGTGAGGAGTACATCAGGATATATGTAATATGTGAGGAGTACATCAGGATATATGTAATATGTGCGGAGTACATCAGGGTATATGTAATCTGTGAGGAGAACATCAGGGTATATGTAATCTGTGAGGAGTACATCAGGGTATATGTAATCTGTGAGGAGTACATCAGGGTATATGTAATCTGTAAGGAGTACATCACGGTATATGTAATCTGTGAGGAGTACATCAGGGTATATGTAAACTGTGAGGAGTACATCAGGGTATATGTAATGTGTGAGGAGTACATCAGGGTATATGTAATATGTGAGGAGTACATCAGGATATATGTAATCTGTGAGGAGTACATCAGGGTATATGTAATATGTGAGGAGTACATCAGGGTATATGTAATATGTGAGGAGTACATCAGGGTATATGTAAGATGTGAGGAGTACATCAGGGTATATGTAATATGTGAGGAGTACATCAGGGTATATGTAATATGTGAGGAGTACATCAGGGTATATGTAAGCTGTGAGGAGTACATCAGGGTATATGTAAGATGTGAGGAGTACATCAGGGTATATGTAATATGTGAGGAGTACATGAGGGTATATGTAATCTGTGAGGAGTACATCAGGGTATATGTAATATGTGAGGAGTACATCAGGGTATATGTAAGCTGTGAGGAGTACATCAGGGTATATGTAAGATGTGAGGAGTACATCAGAGTATATGTAATATGTGAGGAGTACATCAGGGTATATGTAATATGTGAGGAGTACATCAGGGTATATGTAATATGTGAGGAGTACATCAGGGTATATGTAATATGGGCCGAGTACATGAGGGTATATGTAATCTGTGAGGAGTACATCAGGATATATGTAATATGTGAGGAGTACATCAGGATATATGTAATATGTGAGGAGTACATCAGGATATATGTAATCTGTGAGGAGTACATCAGGATATATGTAATATGTGAGGAGTACATCAGGATATATGTAATATGTGAGGAGTACATCAGGGTATATGTAATATGTGAGGAGTACATCAGGGTATATGTAATCTGTGAGGAGTACATCAGGGTATATGTAATATGTGAGGAGTACATCAGGATATATGTAATCTGTGAGGAGTACATCAGGATATATGTAATCTGTGAGGAGTACATCAGGGTATATGTAATATGTGAGTACATCAGGGTATATGTAATCTGAGGAGTACATCAGGGTGTATATATAATCTGTGAGGAGTACATCAGGGTATATGTAATATGTGAGGAGTACATCAGGGTATATGTAATATGTGAGGAGTACATCAGGATATATGTAATATGTGAGGAGTACATCAGGGTATATGTAATATGTGAGGAGTACATCAGGATATATGTAAGATGTGAGGAGTACATCAGGGTATATGTAATCTGTGAGGAGTACATCAGGATATATGTAATATGTGAGGAGTACATCAGGGTATATGTAATATGTGAGGAGTACATCAGGATATATGTAATATGTGAGGAGTACATCAGGGTATATGTAATATGTGAGGAGTACATCAGGATATATGTAAGATGTGAGGAGTACATCAGGGTATATGTAATCTGTGAGGAGTACATCAGGATATATGTAATATGTGAGGAGTACATCAGGGTATATGTAACATGTGAGGAGTACATCAGGGTATATGTAATATGTGAGGAGTACATCAGGGTATATGTAATCTGTGCGGAGTACATCAGGGTATATGTAATCTGTGCGGAGTACATCAGGGTATATGTAATCTGTGCGGAGTACATCAGGGTATATGTAATATGTGCGGAGTACATCAGGGTATATGTAATCTGTGAGGAGTACATCAGGGTATATGTAATCTGTGAGGAGAACATCAGGGTATATGTAATATGTGAGGTATACATCAGGATATATGTAATCTGTGAGGAGTACATCAGGGTATATGTAATCTGTAAGGAGTACATCACGGTATATGTAATCTGTGAGGAGTGTGAAGGATGGAGTGGACAGAAGTTAATGTTTATAATAATTTTCTTTCTTTAATAAAATATAGACTTAGGAGTTGTGTACGTAATTGTGATGAAGCAATAGTAGGATTAGATAAGTATACGTGGCAAGATGGCCCCTGGACAGGGACTACGCCCTAATACAATAACAAGTCACTTCCTGGTATGAACGAACTATGAACTATGAAGACATATCTAAAGGACCAGCGTATGATATGGGAAGGGAATTCACTTTTAACAGTGGGACACGGGAATATGGTCACCCAAAGGGTAGACGCCATAGTGAACGCTGCCAATATGAATCTACAACATAGGGGTGGATTGGCAAGAGCCATCATCGAACATGGCGGTGCTTCCATTCAATCCGATTGTGATGACATTGTCCAGCTTTTAGGGCCACTCCCAACAGGACACGCTGTCCTCACGGGTCCGGGCCTTCTCCCCTGTAAAGTTATTATTCATGCAGTAGGGCCCCTGTACAACCCTGCTAAACACTCCGAATGTGTAGCCTTGTTAAAACAAAGTGTCTGTTCAGTGCTTGACCTTGTTGAAAATAAAGTTTTCACTACGTTGGCCCTGCCCCTCCTTGGTGCAGGCATATTTGGATTTCCCCTCTATCAGTGTGCCGAGACTATAATCACCACAATAAAAGAACACGCCCCCGTGCGCTCCATTCAAGAAATCCGAATCGTTAGTACTGACCCCTCAGCGATAGCGGCCGCAGTAACTGCCCTTAAATCCCCATTTTCGCCATCTCTACCCGTAGACCCTCCTTCTAATCCCTGTGATACTCCAGTTCTAGCCCACGAACCTACCTCCCCCGAATGTCCTAAACCTGGTGTCTTGACCCGAGCATCCCCGGTCCCCCTTCTCAATCACCTACCCCCAACGACCTATGCCCCGTTCACCCCACCCCAAGTCCAAAGCATATGTGCAATCCTAGAAGACCCAGAGAAAAATCCTATGGGATTTTACCGAAAGCTACGCCAAGTGAAGCAAACTTATTCCCCCACTTGGAAAGATTTGCTACACGTATCCAGTATTAAAGCCGGGGATAGGTTCTGGCCAATCATTAGCTCCGCTCTAGACACCGATAGAGTAGGTGACGACTGTACGTATCACTCCGGTGTTGAATTCACCCGCCAAATAAAAGCCTGGGCGCAGGACAGAATTGGGGACTCTACCACCAATATATCCGATTGCACTCAGGAAGAGAAAGAATCTGTCGAGAAGTTTTTTACACGTATCCAAATGCTGTTTCAAGACCAAGGATATGACATGCAGAAGAAAGTACAGAAGACGCTTCTCGTATCATCCTTCGTTACAGGACTCAGAGATCCTGTAAAAACCAAACTTTGCACCACCCGCCCAGAATACCCCGACATGGAACCCCGTCAAGTTCTTCTCATTGCCAAGGCTATAGATAGACAACTACAAGCTTCCTTGCAACACCCGACACCCAAGCCCGGACCCCTTATGCTTGCGGACATCGGTCCCCATCCCTTTTCGTCAGTACCTACCCCTATGTATACTCATCCACCACCACAATTTTCTCGCCCATCATTACAGAATTACCCATATTTGCAGGAACATCGCCCCTCACCCCGAAGACGGGATGATATCGTTTATTACAATTGTGGGCGACCAGGACATTTCCGTAGCCAATGCCGTTCTCCTAGAGAAACTCAAGACACAAGCCGCAACCATCCCCCACCACCTAGGTATCCTCGTCCACCTCCAACCTTTAACGGACCAGATAGGCATCCACCACTACAGCCAGACAGACCATAGGATAAAGGCAAGCCCGCAGAACTCATGGCCCTAACCAACCCCCGTATTGGACCCATTTCCTCCGTCTATCTCACTGTAGACGGCCATGAGCTTCCTTTTCTAGTAGACACGGGTGCAGCCACCTCCGTAATCAAGACTTCTGACCTACCCTCCTCCTGTGCTCTTTCTGAAGACTTTCTTTCCTGCGTTGGAGTCGATGGAGTCGCCACTACGTCACGTCTTACGCAGCCTCTACCTATTGGGAAAAGTCAGAAATACGTCTCTCAATTTATAGTGTCAAAGACTTGCCCATTAAACCTTTTAGGAGCCGACCTCTTACACAAGCTCAAAGCCCATATTATATACGATGAATTGGGAATGCACCTTTCTACCAGTATCTCTCTTACGGACGAAGATACCTGTCTCCTCTGAACTGTACCGTTGTTTTTATCTCAACCGGCACCACACTCCTCAACCTCGGATATTCCACCGGATGTAGCCAGTTCTTTACCCCCCTCCCTCTGGTCTACCGGACCTGACGACATAGGCAAGCTACCTGTCCCTCCTGTCCGTGTTTTTCTCAAAGATCCTACGGTGCCCCCGCCTCGTATTCCCCAATACCCCTTACGTCGTGACCAAGAAACATCTCTGCAGCTACAAATCCAAGCCCTTCTGGACAAAGGTGCGCTAGTCCAGTGTATTTCACCAGCCAACACTCCACTTTTTCCTGTCAAAAAGAAATCAATACCGGGTTCCCCTACTGTTTATAGATTAGTTCAAGACTTACGCGCTATCAATGCAGTAACTATCATGGAAACTCCAGTGGTGCCTAACCCAAACACGCTCCTCAGTGACATTCCCCCTTCACATTCGTCCTTCACTGTTATTGACCTAGCCAATGCATTTTTCAGTGTACCATTACATCAAGACTCCCAGTATCTTTTCGCTTTCACTCATCAAGGCGCCCAGTACACTTGGACTGTCATGCCTCAAGGTGCGCAGAACTCCCCAAATCACTTCACTCAAGCCCTCACGTCTTCTCTTCTACCATGGATAGCTGCACATCCGGAAGCCACCCTTCTCCAATATGTTGACGACTTACTCCTATCAGCACCAAACACCTCCGTGTGTTCAGTTCTCTCTCTAAGTCTTCTCACATTTCTCGCACAAATTAACTGCAAAGTCTCCAAAAAGAAACTGCAATGGTGTGCCCCCAAAGTTATCTTTCTAGGACACTGTATCTCACAAGGATCACGACATCTCACCTCGGAACGAGTCTCTACTATTCTTGCCATACCTCTCCCTACTGGCCTTACGCAATTGCAGGCCTTTTTAGGAATGGTAACCTACTGTCGACAATGGATTCCCAACGCATCTCAACTCATGCATCCTCTATACGCCTGCGTTTCTGATCCCTCCTGGATGCCCAATCTCCCCCTTATTGCTGTACAATCGTTCCGTGAACTACAACATACCATTTCTACAGCCCCAGCCCTGGGCATCCCCAACTACCAACTACCTTTCCAACTATACATCTCAGAAAACCAAGGCCATGCATCTGCTGTCCTCACTCAAGCACATGGAGGAAAACCTAGACCTATTGGGTACTTCTCGGCGAAACTAGACCCTGTATCGCAAGCCGCACCCATGTGCCTACGAGCTGTGCTGGCTGCACAGATATTACTGGACAAAACATCACCCTTTATTCTCGGACATCCAGTCACTATTTTAGCTCCACATGACTTATCCGCAATCATACTTCAAAGTCAACAAAAACAACTTTCCTTACAACGACGTATGCGTCTTCAATGTTCTCTTCTCCTTCCAGACAACGTCACTTTACAGCGCTGCCATACGCTCAATCCGGCCACCCTTCTGCCCCTTGTAAGGGGGGATCAAGACCAAGAACCCCATACAGAATCAGATCATGCACAATCTCATGACTGCTTACAACTTATGCAGCAGCAAGCAACATCTCCCTCCACGGTATCTGACACTCCACTTGACAACCCGGACCTCATTCTTTTCACTGATGGATCACGTTATGCTGATGAACAAGGTAAATTCCACACTGGATACGCTGTGGTATCACTGCACGAAACCATCCGAGCAGGCCGGATGCCACCCCACAAATCTGCACAAGAAGCTGAATTAAAAGCCCTCACAGAGGCATGCCACGAAGCGGCCAACCACACAGCTAACATATATACGGATTCCAGATACGCCTTCGGTGTGGCTCACGACTTTGGACAGATCTGGGCAATCAGAGGTTTTGCAACAGCTGCTGGTACCCCAATCAGGCATGCGCAAGCTGTGGCTGAATTACTTGAAGCCTTGACTCGTCCAGAAAAAGTGGCCATACTCAAGACCAAAGCCCATGGAAAAGCCCAAACAGAAGAAGCACAAGGAAATAAAGCTGGCAGACGAGACGGCAAAATGGGCAGCAACTTACGGAAAAGAGTCAGAAGGGAGTCCGGATCAAACAAGATACCTTCAGATTATGACTAGGTCGCGGGCCAGAGAACAGATACCAAATGTGGAAGGGACCGACGCCATCAACCAAGTTACCATGTTCCAGAACAATAGTACCCCTGAGGACAGACAGCAATGGCAGACGGAAGGAGCAAGTGTGGATAAACAAGGAATATGGAGAAAGGACAAACGAGTTGCCCTCCCGAGAGCCCTGTACCCAGCACTTGTACAGTGGGCACACGGTCCTACCCACCGAGGGAAAAACCAGATGGTAACGGCAATCAACAAACTATACCTGGCCCCAGGAATATCCACCCCTGTCACCCAGTATTGCCGGACATGCATAATCTGCAATCGATGCAACCCTGGAAGGACTATGACCACTCCTGCAAAACACCTCGCCAGGACATCCTATCCGTTTCAAAGAATTCAAATAGATCACACACAACTGCCTAAAAGTGGCAAATACGAATATCTACTAGTGGTAATCGATATGTTTTCAGGATGGCCCGAGGCTTACCCGGTCACCAATCTGACAGCCAGGACTACGGCAAAGAAACTTATGAAAGAAGTAATATGCGGATTCGGAATTCCAGAAGTAATAGAAAGCGATCAAGGACCAGCCTTTACTGCAGATATCACATCGGCAATTTGGAAATTAGTCGGGGCTGATCTAGGACTACATACTCCATACCATCCTCAAAGTAGCGGGAAAGTAGAAAGACTTAATGGTACCCTAAAAAACAAACTTTTGAAAGCCAGCCAAGAACTGAACATGGCATGGCCAGAACTATTACCTATAGCATTATACTCGGTTAGGAACACCCCTAGAGCCCCTACAGGATTGACGCCTTATGAAATACTATTTGGTGGTCCCCCAAGGTTAGGCCACTACTACCCCCAGCAGCTTAGCATGGGAAATGACAATCTAGTGAACTTTGTAATTGCATTATGTAAGGAACTGACAATAACACATTCTGCAGTATACTCCTCTTTTCCAGATCCGGAAGCAGATACTACCACCCACGACATTAAACCTGGAGAATTTGTGGTAGTCAAGAAGCATGTCCGAGGATCTCTAGAATCACGATTCGAGGGCCCATACCAAGTCATACTGACCACCCCTACCGCTGTGAAAGTTGAGGGTCGCCCTACTTGGATTCACGCTTCCCATTGCAAACGAGTGGAAGTTCCGAAATGATCCAGTATATCCTTTTGTGTGGTACAGCATGGGTAGTAACCGGACAGGTAGCGGTCACTAAGATCGACGATATGACTGTCCTCTGGTTTAATTCAAGCAACACCCATGTAGCCACTTACACATTCGATTATTGTCAAATAATAGACTGTAACCATAGACAGTGGGAATACGGGTTGAACTATGATTGGGGAAGACACTGGATCAAAACCATAGGAGAAGGAGAACAATATATATGTGTTACGGATGATAATTGGGGAACTCAGGGTAAATACTGGGGCTCCGTGGGATGGAACACTGGAAGAGATTGGGGATATCAACCCCCTAGCGCTTTAAACAAAATGGATGATTGCGGAAAATCTCTAATAACTAGGATGACCCTTACTAAGACCCCATTTCGTAGCCAGTGTCAAAATGTAGGTAGCTGTAATCCACTGATTCTAACTATAGAAAATCCCAAACACACAGATGGGGGACAGTATTGGCTGTCGTCTTATACAGGAAATCTCGGCTATGTGGGACCTGAGGGTCCATTTAGAATTATGGATATGGTAAATTCCACAGAATGGGGAAAATTGATTATTGAACAGCCAAACCCCATTGCCCCTAGGATCCGAACCATCTCACAAATAGTTGCAATCGCGAACCCAGGATTCGAAGACACTATGGCTATAGAAACTGGATTTGGGGATACAAATCTATGGTTGGAATGGATGAAATATTCCGCCACTAAAGTAAACAAAAGTAATTGCTATGTTTGTGCTGGGGCTAGACCCCATTTAGGTATGGTACCTTTAGAAATCCCAAAACAAATTCAGCCATGTTTTTTTAGTTTATTCACCAATACTACTACTGAACAAAATGAGTGTGAAAATTGGAAGAAAGAATATCCTATCATAACTGAGACCCCCAAGAATCGAGAGGGACTTACTATATACCCCGGGAACTACACCTGTTATGTAAATTATGAGGGAGAAGGGAGATTTGTAGGAAACTTTAGTAACCAGTGGTGTGGGACGTATAGCTCAATAAATGGAAGCCTCCTTCAGAACCAGGTCCAGTCATTAGGGGATATATATTGGATCTGTGGGGACATGAAAATTAGAACTCGGATCGAAGGGAACTGGAAGGGAGAATGCACCCTGGCGAAAGCGATCATGCCTTTTCATATACTCTCTGAGACCCAAGAGACCACCTCTCAAAATAGTCACATATTAACAAGGGAAGAAAGAGATTTGAAAGGAAGTTTTGACCCCCATGTGTATATAGATGCTATAGGAGTCCCAAGGGGGGTCCCAGATGAATTCAAGGCCCTGGATCAGGTAGCAGCTGGATTTGAATCATTAATCCCTATGATCACAGTTAACAAAAATGTAGATTGGATAAATTATATCTATTACAACCAGCAACGGTTTGTTAACTATACTAGGGACGCTTTACAAGGTCTAGCTGACCAGTTAGGACCCACATCTACTATGACTTTCCAGAACCGTATGGCCCTTGATATGATACTAGCAGAAAAAGGAGGCGTTTGTGCCATGATAGGTACTACCTGTTGTACTTTTATTCCAGATAACACAGGACCAAACGGCAAAGTAACCATGGCAATCAAACAGATTGTTTCTTTATCCGAGGAATTAAAACGAAATTCAGGTTTCACAGACCCATGGGATCAGTATTTCTCATGGTTAACCGGATGGCAGAAAATTCTGGCCCAAATTGGGATTGTAATCTTAATTTTTCTAGTGCTTTTCGCAGTTATTGCTTGTTGTGTATTACCATGTATGAAGAAATTAATGACTAAAACTATAACTGAAGTAACTCCCACTTTTATGTTTTCTTCAGAAATTGAAGGACTTTTACCAACTCCATCCATGAAAACAACCACCCTTTATCGAGACTATTCTGAAGATGAATAGATAGTGTAGGGTGTGCACCGACTCTTTAAGTCCAGCTACAAAGGGGGGTCTCCTAATAGAGGAGGCTCGTCTCAAACTGGTGAAAAAAATCCTTTTACTCCCCTTTCCCAGAGCACGGACACACTTAGGTTAAGAAATGAAGAAAATAATGATAAAAGGGGGGACTGTGAAGGATGGAGTGGACAGAAGTTAATGTTTATAATAATTTTCTTTCTTTAATAAAATATAGACTTAGGAGTTGTGTACGTAATTGTGATGAAGCAATAGTAGGATTAGATAAGTATACGTGGCAAGATGGCCCCTGGACAGGGACTACGCCCTAATACAATAACAAGTCACTTCCTGGTATGAACGAACTATGAACTATGAAGACATATCTAAAGGACCAGATAAGGGTGAACCTATCCAAGGATGACACAAGTAACAAGAGGCTTATAGTGATACGTGCTTTTATAAAAGTGTGATAACATGTACCCACCCCCAGGAGAAAGGAGATATAGAACAAATGTGTGTAATAAAGCAGGGACGCCTCTCCTGACACTGAGTAAGGAGCTTTGTACCAGACTCTGTGTGGTGTGATTCCTTTCGTACGAACTCAGCGTATTATCCCTGCCTGTTGAGACTGATTAGTACCCGAACAGGAGTACATCAGGGTATATGTAAACTGTGAGGAGTACATCAGGGTATATGTAATGTGTGAGGAGTACATCAGGGTATATGTAATATGTGAGGAGTACATCAGGATATATGTAATCTGTGAGGAGTACATCAGGGTATATGTAATATGTGAGGAGTACATCAGGGTATATGTAAGATGTGAGGAGTACTTCAGGGTATATGTAATATGTGAGGAGTACATGAGGGTATATGTAATCTGTGAGGAGTACATCAGGGTATATGTAATATGTGAGGATTACATCAGGGTATATGTAAGCTGTGAGGAGTACATCAGGGTATATGTAAGATGTGAGGAGTACATCAGAGTATATGTAATATGTGAGGAGTACATCAGGGTATATGTAATATGTGAGGAGTACATCAGGGTATATGTAATCTGTGAGGAGTACATCAGGGTATATGTAATATGTGAGGAGTACATCAGGATATATGTAATCTGTGAGGAGTACATCAGGATATATGTAATCTGTGAGGAGTACATCAGGGTATATGTAATATGTGAGTACATCAGGGTATATGTAATCTGAGGAGTACATCAGGGTATATATAATCTGTGAGGAGTACATCAGGGTATATGTAATATGTGAGGAGTACATCAGGGTATATGTAATATGTGAGGAGTACATCAGGATATATGTAATATGTGAGGAGTACATCAGGATATATGTAATATGTGAGGAGTACATCAGGGTATATGTAATATGTGAGGAGTACATCAGGGTATATGTAATATGGGAGGAGTACATCAGGATATATGTAATATGTGAGGAGTACATCAGGGTATATGTAATATGTGAGGAGTACATCAGGGTATATGTAATCTGTGAGGAGTACATCAGGATATATGTAATCTGTGAGGAGTACATCAGGGTATATGTAATATGTGAGTACATCAGGCTATATGTAATCTGAGGAGTACATCAGGGTATATATAATCTGTGAGGAGTACATCAGGGTATATGTAATATGTGAGGAGTACATCAGGGTATATGTAATATGTGAGGAGTACATCAGGATATATGTAATATGTGAGGAGTACATCAGGGTATATGTAATCTGTGAGGAGTACATCACGGTATATGTAATCTGGGCAGAGTACATCAGGGTATATGTAATCTGAGGAGTACATCAGGGTATATATAATCTGTGAGGAGTACATCAGGGTATATGTAATATGTGAGGAGTACATCAGGGTATATGTAATATGTGAGGAGTACATCAGGATATATGTAATATGTGAGGAGTACATCAGGGTATATGTAATATGTGAGGAGTACATCAGGGTATATGTAATATGTGAGGAGTACATCAGGATATATGTAAGATGTGAGGAGTAAATCAGGGTATATGTAATCTGTGAGGAGTACATCAGGGTATATGTAATCTGTGCGGAGTACATCACGGTATATGTAATCTGTGAGGAGTACATCAGGATATATGTAATCTGTGAGGAGTACATCAGGGTATATGTAATATGTGAGTACATCAGGGTATATGTAATCTGAGGAGTACATCAGGGTATATATAATCTGTGAGGAGTACATCAGGGTATATGTAATATGTGAGGAGTACATCAGGGTATATGTAATATGTGAGGAGTACATCAGGATATATGTAATATGTGAGGAGTACATCAGGGTATATGTAATATGTGAGGAGTACATCAGGGTATATGTAATCTGTGAGGAGTACATCACGGTGAATGTAATCTGGGCAGAGTACATCAGGGTATATGTAATATGTGAGTACATCAGGGTATATGTAATCTGAGGAGTACATCAGGGTATATTTAATCTGTGAGGAGTACATCAGGGTATATGTAATATGAGGAGTACATCAGGGTATATATAATCTGTGAGGAGTACATCAGGGTATATGTAATATGTGAGGAGTACATCAGGATATATGTAAGATGTGAGGAGTAAATCAGGGTATATGTAATCTGTGAGGAGTACATCAGGGTATATGTAATCTGTGCGGAGTACATGAGGGTATATATAATATGTGAGGAGTACATCAGGGTATATGTAATATGTGAGGAGTACATCAGGATATATGTAAGATGTGAGGAGTAAATCAGGGTATATGTAATCTGTGAGGAGTACATCAGGGTATATGTAATCTGTGCGGAGTACATCACGGTATATGTAATCTGTGAGGAGTACATCAGGATATATGTAATCTGTGAGGAGTACATCAGGGTATATGTAATATGTGAGTACATCAGGGTATATGTAATCTGAGGAGTACATCAGGGTATATATAATCTGTGAGGAGTACATCAGGGTATATGTAATATGTGAGGAGTACATCAGGATATATGTAATATGTGAGGAGTACATCAGGGTATATGTAATATGTGAGGAGTACATCAGGGTATATGTAATCTGTGCGGAGTACATCACGGTGAATGTAATCTGGGCAGAGTACATCAGGGTATATGTAATATGTGAGTACATCAGGGTATATGTAATCTGAGGAGTACATCAGGGTATATTTAATCTGTGAGGAGTACATCAGGGTATATGTAATATGAGGAGTACATCAGGGTATATATAATCTGTGAGGAGTACATCAGGGTATATGTAATATGTGAGGAGTACATCAGGGTATATATAATCTGTGAGGAGTACATCAGGGTATATGTAATCTGTGAGGAGTACATCAGGGTATATGTAATCTGTGAGGAGTACATCAGGGTATATGTCATATGTGAGGAGTACATCAGGATATATGTAATATGTGAGGAGTACATCAGGGTATATGTAATATGTGAGGAGTACATCAGGATATATGTAAGATGTGAGGAGTACATCAGGGTATATGTAATATGTGAGGAGTACATCAGGGTATATGTAAACTGTGAGGAGTACATCAGGGTATATGTAATATGTGAGGAGTACGTCAGGATATATGTAAGATGTGAGGAGTACATCAGGGTATATGTAATATGTGAGGAGTACATCAGGGTATATGTAAGCTGTGAGGAGTACATCAGGGTATATGTAATATGTGAGGAGTACATCAGGGTATATGTAAGCTGTGCGGAGTACATCAGGGTATATGTAAGCTGGGCGGAGTACATCAGGGTATATGTAAGATGCGCGGAGTACATCAGGGTATATGTAAACTGTGAGGAGTACATCAGGGTATATGTAATATGTGAGGAGTACATCAGGATATATGTAAGATGTGAGGAGTACATCAGGGTATATGTAATATGTGAGGAGTACATCAGGGTATATGTAAGCTGGGCGGAGCACATCAGGATATATGTAATATGTGAGGAGTACATCAGGATATATGTAATATGTGAGGAGTACATCAGGATATATGTAAGATGTGTGGAGTACATCAGGGTATATGTAATCTGTGCGGAGTACATCAGGGTATATGTAATATGTGAGGAGTACATCAGGGTATATGTAAACTGTGAGGAGTACATCAGGGTATATGTAATATGTGAGGAGTACATCAGGATATATGTAAGATGTGAGGAGTACATCAGGATATATGTAATATGTGAGGAGTACATCAGGGTATATGTAATATGTGAGTACATCAGGGTATATGTAATCTGAGGAGTACATCAGGGTATATATAATCTGTGAGGAGTACATCAGGGTATATGTAATATGTGAGGAGTACATCAGGGTATATGTAATATGTGAGGAGTACATCAGGATATATGTAATATGTGAGGAGTACATCAGGGTATATGTAATATGTGAGGAGTACATCAGGGTATATGTAATCTGTGCGGAGTACATCACGGTGAATGTAATCTGGGCAGAGTACATCAGGGTATATGTAATATGTGAGTACATCAGGGTATATGTAATCTGAGGAGTACATCAGGGTATATTTAATCTGTGAGGAGTACATCAGGGTATATGTAATATGAGGAGTACATCAGGGTATATATAATCTGTGAGGAGTACATCAGGGTATATGTAATATGTGAGGAGTACATCAGGGTATATATAATCTGTGAGGAGTACATCAGGGTATATGTAATCTGTGAGGAGTACATCAGGGTATATGTAATCTGTGAGGAGTACATCAGGGTATATGTCATATGTGAGGAGTACATCAGGATATATGTAATATGTGAGGAGTACATCAGGGTATATGTAATATGTGAGGAGTACATCAGGATATATGTAAGATGTGAGGAGTACATCAGGGTATATGTAATATGTGAGGAGTAAATCAGGGTATATGTAAACTGTGAGGAGTACATCAGGGTATATGTAATATGTGAGGAGTACATCAGGATATATGTAAGATGTGAGGAGTACATCAGGGTATATGTAATATGTGAGGAGTACATCAGGGTATATGTAAGCTGTGCGGAGTACATCAGGGTATATGTAAGCTGGGCGGAGTACATCAGGGTATATGTAAGATGCGCGGAGTACATCAGGGTATATGTAAACTGTGAGGAGTACATCAGGGTATATGTAATATGTGAGGAGTACATCAGGATATATGTAAGATGTGAGGAGTACATCAGGATATATGTAATATGTGAGGAGTACATCAGGGTATATGTAAGCTGGGCGGAGTACATCAGGATATATGTAATATGTGAGGAGTACATCAGGATATATGTAATATGTGAGGAGTACATCAGGATATATGTAAGATGTGTGGAGTACATCAGGGTATATGTAATCTGTGCGTAGTACATCAGGGTATATGTAATCTGTGCGGAGTACATCAGGGTATATGTAATCTGTGAGGAGTACATCAGGGTATATGTCATATGTGAGGAGTACATCAGGATATATGTAATATGTGAGGAGTACATCAGGGTATATGTAATATGTGAGGAGTACATCAGGATATATGTAAGATGTGAGGAGTACATCAGGGTATATGTAATATGTGAGGAGTAAATCAGGGTATATGTAAACTGTGAGGAGTACATCAGGGTATATGTAATATGTGAGGAGTACATCAGGATATATGTAAGATGTGAGGAGTACATCAGGGTATATGTAATATGTGAGGAGTACATCAGGGTATATGTAAGCTGTGCGGAGTACATCAGGGTATATGTAAGCTGGGCGGAGTACATCAGGGTATATGTAAGATGCGCGGAGTACATCAGGGTATATGTAAACTGTGAGGAGTACATCAGGGTATATGTAATATGTGAGGAGTACATCAGGATATATGTAAGATGTGAGGAGTACATCAGGATATATGTAATATGTGAGGAGTACATCAGGGTATATGTAAGCTGGGCGGAGTACATCAGGATATATGTAATATGTGAGGAGTACATCAGGATATATGTAATATGTGAGGAGTACATCAGGATATATGTAAGATGTGTGGAGTACATCAGGGTATATGTAATCTGTGCGTAGTACATCAGGGTATATGTAATCTGTGCGGAGTACATCAGGGTATATGTAATATGTGAGGAGTACATCAGGGTATATGTAAACTGTGAGGAGTACATCAGGGTATATGTAATATGTGAGGAGTACATCAGGGTATATGTAATATGTGAGGAGTACATCAGGATATATGTAAGATGTGAGGAGTACATCAGGATATATGTAATATGTGAGGAGTACATCAGGGTATATGTAAGCTGGGCGGAGTACATCAGGGTATATGTAATATGTGAGGAGTACATCAGGATATATGTAATATGTGAGGAGTACATCAGGGTATATGTAATATGTGTGGAGTACATCAGGGTATATGTAATCTGTGAGGAGTACATCAGGGTATATGTAATATGTGAGGAGTACATCAGGATATATGTAATATGTGAGGAGTACATCAGGATATATTTAATATGTGAGGAGTACATCAAGGTATATGTAAGATGTGCGGAGTACATCAGGGTATATGTAATATGTGAGGAGTACATCAGGATATATGTAATATGTGAGGAGTACATCAGGATATATGTAATATGTGAGGAGTACATCAGGATATATGTAATCTGTGCGGAGTACATCAGGGTATATGTAATATGTGTGGAGTACATCAGGGTATATGTAATATGTGAGGAGTACATCAGGGTATATGTAATCTGTGAGGAGTACATCAGGGTATATGTAATGTGTGAGGAGCACATCAGGGTATATGTAATATGTGAGGAGTACATCAGGGTATATGTAATATGTGAGGAGTACATCAGGATATATGTAATATGTGAGGAGTACATCAGGATATATGTAATATGTGAGGAGTACATCAGGATATATGTAAGATGTGAGGAGTACATCAGGATATATGTAATCTGTGAGGAGTACATCAGGGTATATGTAATATGTGAGGAGTACATCAGGGTATATGTAATATGTGAGGAGTACATCAGGATATATGTAATATGTGAGGAGTACATCAGGGTATATGTAATCTGTGCGGAGTACATCAGGGTATATGTAATATGTGTGGAGTACATCAGGGTATATGTAATATGTGAGGAGTACATCAGGGTATATGTAATCTGTGAGGAGTACATCTTGGTATATGTAATGTGTGAGGAGCACATCAGGGTATATGTAATATGTGAGGAGTACATCAGGGTATATGTAATATGTGAGGAGTACATCAGGATATATGTAATATGTGAGGAGTACATCAGGATATATGTAATATGTGAGGAGTACATCAGGATATATGTAAGATGTGAGGAGTACATCAGGATATATGTAATCTGTGAGGAGTACATCAGGGTATATGTAATATGTGAGGAGTACATCAGGGTATATGTAATATGTGAGGAGTACATCAGGGTATATGTAATATGTGAGGAGTACATCAGGGTATATGTAATATGTGAGGAGTACATCAGGGTGTATGTAATCTGTGAGGAGTACATCAGGGTATATGTAATCTGTGAGGAGTACATCAGGGTATATGTAATATGTGAGGAGTACATCAGGATATATGTAAGGTGTGCGGAGTACATCAGGGTATATGTAATATGTGAGGAGTACATCAGGGTATATGTAAGATGTGAGGAGTACATCAGGGTATATGTAATATGTGAGGAGTACATCAGGATATATGTAATATGTGAGGAGTACATCAGGGTATATATAATATGTGAGGAGTACATCAGGGTATATGTAATATGTGAGGAGTACATCAGGGTATATGTAATCTGTGAGGAGTACATCAGGGTATATGTAATATGTGAGGAGTACATCAGGATATATGTAATCTGTGCGGAGTACATCAGGGTATATGTAATCTGTGAGGAGAACATCAGGGTATATGTAATATGTGAGGAGTACATCAGGGTATATGTAATATGTGAGGAGTACATCAGGGTATATGTAATATGTGAGGAGTACATCAGGGTATATGTAATATGTGAGGAGTACATCAGGGTATATGTAAGCTGTGAGGAGTACATCAGGGTATATGTAATCTGTGAGGAGTACATCAGGGTATATGTAATGTGTGAGGAGCACATCAGGGTATATGTAATATGTGAGGAGTACATCAGGGTATATGTAATATGTGAGGAGTACATCAGGATATATGTAATATGTGAGGAGTACATCAGGATATATGTAATATGTGAGGAGTACATCAGGATATATGTAATCTGTGCGGAGTACATCAGGGTATATGTAATCTGTGAGGAGTACATCAGGGTATATGTAATATGTGAGGAGTACATCAGGGTATATGTAATCTGTGCGGAGTACATCACGGTATATGTAATCTGGGCAGAGTACATCAGGGCATAATAAGAGGGTATAATAATGCCGTAAATAAATAGTAACTCATAGATATGTGGCCAGTGTCGCACTGATAAATGGTGCCCAAACTTACCCGCTTTTGGAACGATGTGCACAATTTGTCGCTATATTCTGAGCGCCAGAACTTGTATATTTTTTCTCCACAGGAGCTGTGTGAGGGCTTATTTGTTGCGTTACAATCTGTCGTTTTCATCGGTACATGTGATTTTTTGATCACTTCTTATTCGATTTTTTTGGCATGCAAAGTGGCAATAAAACAAATTCGGACAATGTTTTTTATCCTTTTTTTTTTAACATTGTTCACCCTGCACTATGAGGGCGGATTTACACGAACATGATATACGTCCGTGCAACGCGCGTGATTTTCAAGCGCGTCGAACGGACCTATGTTAGCCTATGGGGCCGTGCAGACAGTCCGTGATTTTCACGCAACGTGTGTCTGCTGAGTGAAACGCACGACATGTCCTATATTTGTTCGCGCATCACGCACCCATTGAAGTCAATGGGTGCGTGAAAATCACGCGCACCACACGGAAGCACTTCCGTGTGACGCGCGTGATTCGCGCAACAGCAGTAAAAAGTATGATTGAAAACAGAAAAGCACGTGCTTTTCTGTTTACAAACATACAAACAGAGTGTCCTAATGATGGCGGCTGCGCAAAAATCACGCAGCCGCGCATCACATGGTGATGACACACGGAGCTGTTAAGTGCCTTTAGCGCGCAAAACGCACAAGCTCGTGTAAATCTGCCCTAAGTGACATTTTACTTTATTCTTCGGGTTGATACGATTACGGCGATACCATATGTATATCGTTTTCTTTTATGTTTTGTGGCGTTTGTGCAATAAAATCACTTTTCTATAAAATTATTTATTTTTTGTGTCACCATATTCTGAGAGCCGTAACTTTTTTATTTTTCAGTCAGAAAATCTGTGTAAGGGCTTTATTATTTGCGGGACGAGTTGTAGTATTTATTGGTACTATTTTCGGGTATATTCGACTTTTTGATCACTTTTTATTCTATATTTTGGGAGGGGTGGTGACCAAAAAAAATAGTGATTCTGGCATTGTTCTTTAATACATTTTTTTTGCAGTGTTCACCGTGCGGGAAAAAAATATTATAGTTTTATAGTTTGGGTCGTTACGAACGCGGTGATACCAAATATGTGTACTTTTTTTTTTAACGTTTTCATTTTTTTCCTATAATAAATGACTTATTATAGGAAAAAAAGCATTCTTTGTAACTTATAACTTGTTTTTACACTTTTATAAAACAGTTTTATAACTTTATTTTTTTACTTTTTACTTGAAGACCTGCAGCACTGATAGCTGTTATAATACATTACACTAGCTAGCTAGTGTAATGTATTATAAACGGTTAGTGTGACACAGTCCTCTGGCTGGTCCTCATAGGCTTCCGTGCATGGCAGACTCGGAGGCCGTTGTATGGCCTCTGGTTTTGCCATGCAACTGACGACAGTACCCGCAATCGGTCCCCTACTACAAACTTTCCCTGCGAACCAATCAGGTCCCGATCATGTCTTCGGGACCAGAAGCAGGGGTTAACAGCGCGACCCGGATGTCCTCGCTACTCTGAGACACCTGGATCTTTTAACACCTACTGTGAATTCACATCGGCGTTGCACAGAGCCCAGCAAGCGTCGACGTGAATTTGCAGTGGGCGGTCAGGAAGCAGTTAATAATGGTAATCCTATTCTCTGTAGCCGAACCAATCGTTTCGGCTGTCAGAGAACAGGTTGCTGGAAAGTCGGGGACGCTGACACCACCGGCGTCAGAGCGCTTTCCCCACCGCAATGCCGGTAGAAGTCTGCAGATTCACGTCCTCGCTGCATGGGGTATATGCGGATAGCACGTGAAAGGGTTAACAGTCACATCTTACACACAGACTTCTGTAAAGTGTGACCTGTCCTCCGTCTTCTACATTACTCTGTGCCGCTCCTTCTAGACCTGTCCTCAGCTTCTACATTACTCTGTGCTCCTCCTTGTAGACCTGTCCTCCACCTTCGACACAGTAGACCACATCCTCCTGATACAAATTCTCTTTTCCATTGACATCACACACTTGGCCCTCTCCTGGATCTCCTCATACCTTACAAAGTAAACATTTACTCCTCCCTGTCCCACCCTCTCTCTGTTAGTGTCCCTCAGTGTCCTGGAACCCTGGGGGTATGTTCACACGCAGTGGTTTCAGGCGTATTTTGGGGCGTTTACACGTCGAAAAACGCCTGAAAAAACAGAAGCTGAATGCCTACAAACATCTGCCCATTGAAATCAATGGGAAAAACAGCATTTAGTCCTATTTTAAAAAATGGAGCGTAAAAAGACAATCCGTAAAAAGAAGTAGCATGTTACTTCTTGAGGCGCTTTTCGGAGCTGATTTTCCATTGAACACTATAAAAAACGCCTCAAAAGAAGCTTCAAAAACACCTGAAAAGCAGAGGCTGTTTTCCCTTGAAAACAGCTCCGTATTTTCAGACGTTTTTTGCTCAGCGTGTGAACATACCCTTACTTATATTTTAATGCAATGTTTCACTGACAGTTAATCACTGTCACTATCCTATTCAGCGCTTTGAGCGTACTGCAGACGCTTCTCAAATGCTGATCAATTACATTGCACAGATCTTGTGCATCCTCAGTATGCAGATCCCTTACTGCCAGTGAGCATTGGCTTATTTTTAAATCAGTGTGTCGTTTGTTTTGGTTAACCTACCTATTTAATGATATCTAATAAAAGTTACATTTAAGTTTACCTTACACTTTTGTAGCTGGCTGGAAATAAGGGCAAATCTTCCCCTTTCTGCCTAACCGCAGATTTGTTGAATTCTTTGACATACCCTTACTCTTCTCCATCTAAACTTTCGGTCATATTTACCGCTCTGGTCTTGATGTTACCTCTGTGATGGATGGTCAAATTGCTTATGTTCTCTGTATTAAACTACACTATGAATTATCCAGCAGGATGCCGGATTATGAAGATATGTATTCTCCATTTTGTAATGATCTCTTTCTGGTACTGCTTGAATCACAAGGGAATAAGTTATTACTTTGTGTTCTTTTTCGTGGCCTTCAATACTGGTAGATAGGAGTCTGGCAGAACGCCTAGACCTGAAATAATCATCATATTTCCAATTAATTCTTTATCTCAGTATTTCACACACATATATGAAATCATCACATACACTTATGAAAACCTCCTACATTTCTATTGTTTGTAGGCCAGGATTTGCAGGTGTTAGAAAGACCTCAGTGGGAAGGTACCCTGTGACGTATTTTCAGTTTACGTGTAAAATGTTATGATTGGTTGTTCCATGAGAGGTAACACCCTGGTTAGAGGGTACGCCCTGAGGGTATATTAACCTATGTATCTTGATAATAAATGAGAATATTGATTGAGACAACAGATTGCTATTGTCTTTATTGATCTCCCGATGCACTGTTGATACTTCAATTACCATATTTGAATACCACCTGACAAAGCAGAGGGAGCCCATTAGAGCACCCATCCCAAAAGGTGCTACCTGGAAGGGGTTTCTTCGACAGTTATGGTGCCGAACAGCCTGGGACCTCCTAATGAGAATTTTGTGCAAAGTCCACTAATCTGGAAGGACCTGGGGAGTCACTGAAACCAAAACCGTGCGGTAAGTAACAGACTTTATGTTACACCATTTGTTTCAGCCACTCTGTTAAGTCCCTGGAAACGTACTTTGTAAGTCTCTACAAAGGGGTCCCGTAATAATCAGGTCCTTTGTCAGGATGGTAGTGTTGTTAAATGGATTTACATGGGGGTGTATGTGACAAGTGTAATAGTGTGTAGTGTGATGTTGAATACATCTGTGAGAAGACATACATATCAAATTGTTGAAACTGTATGGCTCCCAGCCCAGTAGTAATATCCACTTCATAGAAGACGATATTCACTCAGTGCAAGGAGGAGCAATTGTGTCTATATTGAATTTGCACTCAATACCATTACCCAGTACAATAGGGGAAACTTTTAATACTGTATTAGAAAATCATTTTTATTTTCCTAATTCACTGCCAGACAGTGATATTGTGTGTAAGGGTCCATAAACCAGTTGTATGCATTGCCAGACTGGCATAAGGTGGGAATCAGTACAGACTGATTTCTAGCACATGATAATCCGGCATATACACTTTGATGGAAAATAACATCCAAGTAATTAAGTCTGTAGTAGTATAACATCAGACCGCTGGATTGAATAGCGTTGTAATATAACATCCTGTATTCAATGAATGACCCTCACACTTACCCCAGATGCCACCTGTGTCGGAGTAGTATAACTACCCAGACTAATTACAGCGAAGGACATTGGTATTGGCTCAGACCCAGAGCCCCTAAAGAAATCATCACCAACATACATAACAGGCCCCTAAACTACAACCCACAGAGTGAACGGCTGATCGGGGAGGATAATATATATATGTTACCAAATATAATTTGCATGTGAAACCATTGCAAAGTGCTAGAGGAAAGAGTTTGGGATATATGCTACATCATAGGCTGTATGAACCGAAAGACACCCCCCGGCAGCAAGTGTTCTGCATAAGTGAAAGAGACGAAGGGTTTGTAGAAGTTTGAAATGAATGTGACCAACTCCTGCTTCAATCAATGGAAGTTCATGAATGTAGATTGTGTTGAAGGATTTGCTCTTGTAATTTGTGGATTGGCAGCATTTTGTCTGTTCTTGATGTTCAAAACAGTGAGGGATCAGAGAAAAGGATATCCCACTGCTAGAATTGTCTGAAGGAACGACTTTTGATATTGATAGTCTTTCTGAAACTGTAAGATAGATTGTCTGAGATATCTGTCAACAGACTAAGGTCTGTCTGTTTGGAGCTGGGGAGTTTTCCTGAGACTACCCTACGCCCTCTGACCATGGGGTCAGGAAATAGTAAGACAAAAATGCGGAACAGCCCTGAGACGTGGGTCTCTGCCATCAAAATAGTAGAAAGAGCAAAAGGATCTGAGGCTGTGAAGGATTGTAAAAGAATGTTTAAAATGATGGGAGTTGGGTCCTATGGAACATTAGCAGAATGTGATTGGAAAAGATTTATGACAAATTGTGTTGGATGGTTGAAAGACAATAACATGGTGGAAAAAGCCCAAATGTGGTATGAGGTAGCACAGAGAGTGAGTAACACAAAACATAAGAGTATGGAAGCAAATCATGGAATAATGTATGATTTATATGACCCTTTAAGTGAAAAGCTCCTCACTAATGTGTTAACCCCTTTACAACTGCCAAACAGCCCCACAGCAGCAACTGCGCCACCTCCTTATCCTGAAAATAGCAAGAAAGGCAGCTGCTGGACATGTCCACACTGTGGGCAGCAGAACCCCCTCACTGCAGGATATTGTGTCAGTTGTGGTACGCAGCGCCCCACTAGATTGTTTCCGTTAGTATCAAGTATCCATATACACAGGGGACCAAAACCAGTAGATGTAGACGGGCAACCAGTACCTGGGGCAGTAGGGGAAATCCAGTCACATGAAGCCACTGTGTATCGCCCCTGGAGCCCGGCTGATTTACTAGCTGTATGTGGCACACTCCCAGACCCACGGAAAACACCCAGCGCTTTCCATAGAAAGCTGCGAGCAGTACATCTAGCTTACCGTGCTACATGGTCAGATATGGAGAGCCTGGTAGAAACAAAGGGAGGGGAAGTACTCAAAAATCAAATTCAAGCTGCTATTACAAATCCCGTACCAGCAAATAAAACCAATGAGCAATCAGGACTAGAATACCTGAACGCTATGCAGCCCTGGGTAGATGCTACTCAACAGGAACAAACTGATAGTTTTATGTAATTTTCCCAAGATGTTAAACAGTCAGTCCCTAATTATGCCACAACTTTACAGCAGCAGTGGTTAGATCACGGGTATGAAGAAGGTGATGCAAAAGACTTGCGCCTACTAAAAATAACTTTTATGTCCGGTCTTAAGCCGGCAGTACAAGAAGCTGTTAAAAGATCCCGCCCCGACTGGCGTACATGCCAGTTTAATGATTTAGTAAGCATTGCAAAAGGTGCAGAGTTAGATTTAGCTCCTAAAAGAACCCGTCTCGCCCCGATGCAACAAAAGGGGGGCTATAGAGGAAGAGGCAGGGAACAAAAAGACACTTTGAGAACCCAGAGAAGGGATCTTAGCCAGATTACATGCTGGAATTGTGATAAGAAGGGTCATTATTCAGCCCGATGTCCCTCCCGTCCAGTTGAGCCTCCCAATTCTTTGATTGCTGCATAGGAAACTGGCAACCCTGATGTCTCCCTCTGCCCAGTGCTCCCCCCGACAGGTCCATCATTGATGGTGCCTGTTACTTTACCCACAGGGGAAAATACCTCTTTTCTAGTAGACACAGGGGCAGCCAGAACTGTATTACAAACCAAATATGTACCGGCAGAGTTGTTATCACCAGACTATATAGATTGTGAAGGGGTGGAGGGAACATCTTTTCAGTTACAGTTAACAAAACCAATGCGACTGAATATACATGACACACAATCAATTGTCTCCCGTGTGTTAGTGTCACCACACACTCCCTACAATTTATTGGGGACAGATGTACTCAGTGCCCTGGGAGCAGAATTGGACTTTTCTTCTGGCACGCCTATATTAACCTCTGCCATTCCAGAGTCCCTGCTATGCAAACTCCTTAGTATGGCAAGTATGCCGGACACTGAAAAAGACCCCAGTACCCCTCCCCTTTGGTTGGCAGACATCCCAGAAAAACTATGGGCACAAGATAAGATGGATGTAGGAGTTTTAAATGTGCCGCCTGTACAAGTAAATTTAAAACCAGACATGCAGAACCGTTCTGTATGTATAAAGCAATATCCTCTGAGTCCACAGAAAGATGCTGCTATAGAAAAGGATATTAACTCCTTACTGGAAAACAATCTTATAGTGCCCATAATCTCGCCTTTCAACACTCCTCTTTACCCAGTAAAGAAAAAGACACTGCCCGGTCAACCTGTACAGTACCGGATGGTACATGACCTACGGGCTGTGAATGCTGTGACAATAATTAATACACCACAAGTGCCTAACCCACATACCCTGCTCAACCAGGTCCCCGGCACTGCAGTCTATTTCACCGTTATAGACTCAGCCAATGCTTTCTTCTCCATCCCGCTGGATAAAGAGTGCCAGCAGTATTTTGCATTTACACATAGGGGAAGACAGTATTTTTGGGTAGTGCTGCCACAGGGTGCCGCAAATTCCCGATATCTTCTCATGTACCATGAAAGATATTCTGGACACCTGGCAGCCCCCCCAATCAGTCCTCAGTTCTACTACAATATGTAGATGACTTGTTACTTTGTAGTGAGAGTCTGGAGAACAGTGAAACAGATTCCAAATCACTATTAATGTTCCTAGAAGAAGTTGGCTGTAAAGCGAGCGCGCACAAGATGCAATTATGTGCCAAAACAGTTGTTTTCCTTGGTCACTGTATTTCCCAAGGTATGAAACACTTAACCCCTGACAGGCTGGAAATCATACAGAAACACCCAGTCCCTAGAAACCCTAAACAATTGAGGACTTTTCTGGGTTTAATAGGATACTGCAGAGCCTGGATCAGGGATGCCTCTGCTATGATGCAACCATTATATGACTGTCTCACCTCTGACCCATTTGTACTGTCACCTGAGGCAATTGACAATTTTCACTCCCTGAAACTGTCACTGACTACAAGGCCAGCACTGGGACTCCCTGACTACAAGGCCAGCACTGGGACTCCCTGACTACAAGGCCAGCACTGGGACTTCCTGACTACAATAAGCCATTTACTCTGTTCTGCCATGAACAGGCAGGCCATGCCTCTGGAGTATTAGCCCAAGATCATGGAGGCAAGATGCGACCTCTTGCTTATTACTCCCTTACTCTGGATCCCATTGTACTAGGATCCCCGACCTGCATACGCGCTGTCTCAGCAGCAGCAGCTTTAGTTGATAAAGCAACAGACATTGTACTCCAACACGACATTATTGTGCAAGTCCCACACGCAGTGCAAGAAATGATGAACAGTCAAGACAAAACACTTATCAGTTGCAAGACTTACTAAAATTGAACTTACTCTTCTGTCCCCTAATGTGACTATCAAACGTTGTGTTGTTCTGAATCCAGCTACACTCCTGTCCCTAGATTCTGAACAAAAGGAGGGAGGAGTGGGGGGACAGGGACATGGACACCCCCTTATTTTTCAACTATCCACTGATGATGAACTATTTAATTTTGAACATGAACATGACTGTCAAAGCCTAGTGGATATGGAATCAAACGGCATAAACAGTATATTTGATGTTGCTCTGATTAACCCTGATGCTGAGTATTTTGTAGATGGATCTCGATATTGGAGCGAAGACAAAGGACATTTCCTCACCGGGTATGCAGTGGTCCACAATGGTAAGGCCGTCATACAACAGTCCCTACCCTCCAGCAGCTCAGGAGGCAGAACTAAAAGCACTCGCTGAGGCGTGTAAATTGGGTAAGGGGCAGCGTGTCAACATATACACTGACTCCAGATATGCCTTTGGAGTTGCACATGACTTTGGGACAATATGGAGAGCCAGAGGGTTCTTGACCTCGGCAGGTAAACCTATAAAGAATGCAAAAGCAGTAGAAGAACTTTTAGAATCACTGCACATGCCAGACCAAGCAGCTATAGTCAAAGTACAGGCACACACTAATAACAGTGATCTCCTATCAAAAGGGAATGAGGCTGCAGATGCAGCGGCAAAGGTTGCTGCTGCTCTCCCTCTGATGATTGTGAAGCCTGTTTTACAACCCATCACAGAGATCCTGTTGCGTGCTTTCCAGGACCAAGCACCCCCTCAAGAGCAAGCAGAATGGGAGGAGAGAGGTGCAGCAATAGGTCTAGGACAGTTGAGGCATCTTAATTCTAAGGTTTGCCTACCAAGAGCACTATATCCAATGATGTGTGCCCTAGCCCATGGGAAAACACACTGTTCAAAGGGAGCTCTGAGCCAGCTAGTGTTACAGACATGGCATGCTCCAGGTTTTCAAAATGCAGCAGCCAAATATACAGAGGGCTGCATGACATGTGCACAACACAACCCTGGTAAAACCACCAAAACACCAGCTAAACACACTCCTAAGTCCTACTACCCCTTTCAGCGATTACAGGTGGACTACATACAACTACCTAAGGTGGGAATGTACCAATATGTACTTGTTTGCACTGATTTATTTTCAGGATGGCCAGAAGCTTTTCCAGTGGCTAAAGCAAATGCAGATACCACAGCAAAGAAACTGATAGCGGAGGTAGTGTGCCGCTATGGAGTACCAGAGACAATTGAAAGTGACAGAGGTACTCACTTTACCCAAGAACTATTGAGGAACATATTAAAAAGCCTTGGGATAGAACAAGCATTTCACACTCCCTATCACCCACAAAGCAGTGGTAAGGTAGAAAGACTAAATGGAACTTTGAAATTAAAAATCCAGGCGGCCATGAATGAAACTTCTTTACCGTGGACACAATGTCTACCCCTGGCTTTATACTCTGTAAGAACCGCGCCAAGAGGGAAGGATAAACTTTCTCCCTATGAAATATTGTTTGGAAATATGCCAAAGACAGGACTGCAGTTACAAAAGCATTATGACAATATGACCACATACTTGGCTGCCCTACACAAACAACTGGAGAGGACACATAAACTAATCCTTTCTTCTATTCCAGATCTAAACTTTCTTTCAGGTACCCACTCACTACAACCTGGAGACTGGGTGGTAACAAAGATACACAACAGGAGCAGTCTGGAGCCAAGGTACAGCCAACCAGTAGAAGTACAGCTGGTCACCGCCACATCAGTGAAGCTCCAAGGACGAGCCAATTGGATACATGCAAGCCATTGCAAAAAGGTTATCAGCCCAGATGACGTCGCCTCGATCGATGATGTTGCCCTTGGCAGGGTTGGTGTTGATGTTTCCCCTCGTGGGGACGATGACTCAAGTTCTCAAGCAGGAAGTGGACAATAAATTCTTAAAACATCATCAAATTATAACAGCATTAACAAACTTATCTGATTGTTGGATATGCACACACAGTCCTATAAGTTCAAAATCCATGCCATACATGGCTGTGCCCCTTAGTGAGAAAGAACTTATTAACACTACATGTTGGGATCCCTCAAAGGTAAAGCATAACACAAAAAGGTATACATGGTCTAATACCAGTGTGCCTTTACCCATAGCAGGATGGATGGAGGATCCCTGGTGGCAGGTAAATCTAACCCTGATACCTGGTAAGGCACTGATTCTCACACAAAAGGAAAATGGAAAATGGGTCCCTAAAAATGTCACTAAAACACTGACACTAGGTGAGATCCCCATAAAAGGCATAAAGATAAGTTTCAATAAAACCCAACAGACCTCAGATGTATTTAGACCAAGTCTGGTAGAACGGTACATACATAATGGTAGTTGGGAATATGGCCATTTCTTCCCTTCAGGAAGTAAGACTGATTGTAAACGTTATCCAGGGTATATGGAAGAAACAGACTTACAAGGGAATGACACTATGTATTGTGGATGCACAGGAGTATACCATGGGTCTTTGGGAACAAATTGTCCTTGGTGTGTATTACAGCAGTCTTTTCCCTTAGTTCATTTTGCTCATATGTTAACACTAGGAAGTATGCAATGGTTTGACCTTCCCCATGATATATATATAGTGTGCGGACATAATGCATATAAATGGATCCTGCAGACTACCACAGGTACCTGTACCCTAGCTAGGTTACAGTCTGCTACCTGGACATGGGACAAGGATGCACTTCCTTATGATAAAGTACCAAAACATATGCTGTACAAAAGGGAGGGAAAGCAAAAAGCCCACCCATTGGTACACTTACCTTGGTACACCAAGTTAGGATATGCTCTATCTATCTTTGGAGGACCAATTAGAAATGCACATAACATAGAAAAACTAGCAGTGTTGTTTGACAATATGACCGAATTAATATTTGATGCTTTAAATGTATCTTCAGTACTTACCCGACAGCTTATTACTGTTACTAACCAACATACACTTGTGTTAGATTACTTAACTGCAAGTCAAGGGGGTATGTGCCAGATAGTGGGTCCTGCATGCTGTCATTATATAGATCCCCACGGGACAGTACAGATTAAACATGATATTGAACAAGCACAGCAATTAAAGGAGGAATTTAGGAAAGCCAATTCTGAAGAAGATTGGAACCTAGATTGGCCAGACTGGTTGTCATGGCTGAACCCGGCCTCATGGTTCAGAGGCATTGGAGGATGGGCTGCAGGACTCATGGTTCAGAGGCATTGGAGGATGGGCTGCAGGACTCATGGTTCAGAGGCATTGGAGGATGGGCTGCAGGACTCATGGTTCAGAGGCATTGGAGGATGGGCTGCAGGACTCATGGTTCAGAGGCATTGGAGGATGGGCTGCAGGACTCATGGTTCAGAGGCATTGGGGGATGGGCTGCAGGACTCATGGTTCAGAGGCATTGGAGGATGGGCTGCAGGACTCATGGTTCAGAGGCATTGGAGGATGGGCTGCAGGACTCATGGTTCAGAGGCATTGGAGGATGGGCTGCAGGACTCATGGTTCAGAGGCATTGGGGGATGGGCTGCAGGACTCATGGTTCAGAGGCATTGGAGGATGGGCTGCAGGACTCATGGTTCAGAGGCATTGGAGGATGGGCTGCAGGACTCATGCAAGGCGCTTTACATATATTACTCATAATATTGATTATATACGTTTTTGTTAAATTAGTAGCATGTCTGATACCTATGCTATGTAAGAAGGCTAAGAAAATTGTCTATCATAAGCCGAAACCTTTTAATCAACAATACCCTATGTCACAGGGATTTTATGCACAAGGCCAGAACCTGGTGAATGGGTGAACACCCCACCATGTAACACTAAGTGTGTGTTCATTTATTAAAGCTTTGCCATTTATATCTTATATACATGTTAGGACTTTTATACAGGGCATGCTGTTATTGTTATCACCATAAAAAATATTGACAAAGGTAGAGTCCAACAAATCCAAGCAGCCGTGCAGACAAGCAACTACGGGACTTGTCAACGCACTGACGGGACCCTATACCCAAACCTGAACTTGGTGATAGCATTATATTATTAGTAGTGGCCCTATTCACTATTTTGTTTGAGGTTTATAATCAGATAATTTTTAATCTCTGTATTTTAATATGAGAAAAAGGGGGGTTTGTGATGGATGGTCAAATTGCTTATGTTCTCTGTATTAAACTACACTATGAATTATCCAGCAGGATGCCGGATTATGAAGATATGTATTCTCCATTTTGTAATGATCTCTTTCTGTTACTGCTTGAATCACAAGGGAATAAGTTATTACTTTGTGTTCTTTTTCGTGGCCTTCAATACTGGTAGATAGGAGTCTGGCAGAACGCCTAGACCTGAAATAATCATTATATTTCCAATTAATTCTTTTATCTCAGTATTTCACACACATATATATGAAATCATCACATACACTTATGAAAACCTCCTACATTTCTATTGTTTGTAGGCCAGGATTTGCAGGTGTTAGAAAGATCACGTGACCTCAGTGGGAAGGTACCCTATGACGTATTTTCAGTTTACGTGTAAAATGTTATGATTGGTTGTTCCATGAGAGGTAACACCCTGGTTAGAGGGTACGCCCTGAGGGTATATTAACCTATGTATCTTGATAATAAATGAGAATATTGATTGAGACAACAGAGTGCTATTGTCTTTATTGATCTCACGGTTGATACTGTTGATACTTCAATTACCATATTTGAATACCACCTGACAAAGCAGAGGGAGCCCATTAGAGCACCCATCCCAAAAGGTGCTACCTGGAAGGGGTTTCTTCGACACCTCCCTGCTATCTAGAGTGTCTAACAGCTATCTCCTCTTTCACGAACAGCTTCCTTAAGATCAACAAGGAGAAAACTGAATCATCTTTACCCCATTTCACTCAACCCCCCTTACCAGAACTATCAATCACAGTTAATGGCTCCACACTTTTCCCCGTCTCACAGGTCCGCTGCATTGGGATAACCCTAATTTCAAACGGGACAGCCAAATCCTTACCATTTCTTGCCGCCTCCACCTGAAAAACCCTATCGAAGTCAGTCTTTCCTCACCCTCGAACAGACAAACATGCCAGAAAATATGTCCTCATCATCTACCGTCTAGACTACTCCAACAGCCTTCTCTGTGGTTTCCCATCTAACACTATTGCACCCCTGCTACCCATTCTCAACTCTGCTGCAAGGGTAAAGCTACCTCTCCCCTCATTCCATCTCTGCGGTTACTGGCTACCCATTGCCTACGAAATGAAGTTCAAAATCGTAAAAATTACACGCAAGGCTATCAACCTGTCCCCTCCATACATCTCTGTCCTAATCTCCCGATACCTACCCACATGTAATCATCTGTCTACAACCTGTCCCCTCCATACATCTCTGCTCTAATCTCCCGATACCTCGCACAAAATCTCCAGTCCACAACTTGTCCCCCATTCATACATCTCTGTCCTAATCTCCCAGAAAATATCTGGACCAGAAATGGTCCCCTCTATACAGCTCTGCCCTAATCTCCTGATACCTCCCCACACGTAATCTCCGGTCTTCACAAGACCTTCTTTGCTCTCCTTTTATCTATTCCTCACATAATCATCTAGAAGATTTCTCCTGTGCATCCCCCATACTCTGGAACTCTTTCACCCAACACATCCGATCTCTCCCACCATCCAAACCTTCACTAGTAACCTGAACATCCCCTCTTCAGAAAAGCTTACACGCTGAAATAACCCGCTGCCCTACTCCACTGGATGACCAGTTTCTACCCTCACCTACTGTCTCCTTGTTTTGTAGAGTGTAGTCTACGCGGGCAGGGTCTCTCTCCTTCTCTTGTAGAGTCTACGCGGCAGGGTCTCTCCTCCTCTTGCAGAGTGCAGTCTTCGTGGGCAGGGTCTCTCATTCTCTTGTAAAGTGTAGTCTACATGGGAAAAGTCTCTTCTTCTCTTGTAGAGTGCAGTCTACATGGGCAGGGTCTCTCTCCTTTTGTACCAGTAAAAGCCATAACTTTTTTATTTTTCCGTTTACATTTTTTTTTGTGGGACGTGATGTAGTTTTTAAAGGGGTTTTCCACGATCGGACAACTGATGACGTTTTCACCGGAGAGGTCATCAGTATATGATGGACCCGCACCGATCAGCTGCGGGATGTTTTGAACGGTATGCAGTAGTTGGAGCCGGAAGCAAATAGCTGTATACACTGCACAGCGGCCGTTCTGTAGAACTGCAGCTCTGCTCCTATTCACTTTAACAATACTGCAGCTCGGTCGCTATTCCGTGACCAGAGCTAGTGCTTTCAGCATGGACGTCTGGTGCCCGGAGGCAGCCGGAGCAGGTGGTTGGTGCAGGGTCCGGGTGTCGGACCCCCACAGATCATATACTGATGACCTATCCGGTGGAGGTCATCAGTTGTCAGATCGTGGAAAACCCCTTTAATGTCCCCTATAATGTATTGGGAAAGAGGAAAAAAATTGTGGGGTGAAATAGCGGAAAAAGCAGGGACTCCTGTTGTTTTTCGGGTTTCGTTTTTGCGGCGTTCACCATGCAGTAAAAATGACTCGTTACCTTTATTCTCCGTCAATACGATTACGGCGATACCAAATTTATATATTTATCTTCTACAAGGAAAGAACGAGTTGTTCAAAAAATTCAACGATTTTGCGTTGCCGCATTGTGAGACAGAATGTTTTATATTTCCGGTGATTGCGCGGTGTGAGGGGTTTTATATTTCCGGTGTGATTGCGTGGTGTGAGGGGTTTTATATTTCCAGTGATTGCACGCTGTGAGGGGTTTTATATTTCCGGTGTGATTGCGCGGTGTGAGGGGTTTTATATTTCAGGTGATTGCGCTGTGTGAGGGGTTTTATACTTCCGGTGATTGCGCGGTGTGAGGGGGTTTATATTTCCGGTGATTGCACGGTGTGAGGGGTTTATATTTCCGGTGATTGCGCGGTGTGAGGGGTTTTATATTTCCGGTGTGATTGCGTGGTGTGAGGGGTTTTATATTTCCAGTGATTGCACGCTGTGAGGGGTTT
Source organism: Rhinoderma darwinii (assembly GCF_050947455.1). NCBI lineage: Eukaryota > Metazoa > Chordata > Amphibia > Anura > Rhinodermatidae > Rhinoderma > Rhinoderma darwinii. Next base: position 641,705,866 of record NC_134687.1, on the reverse strand, counting down.
TATATTTCCGGTGTGATTGCGCGGTGTGAGGGGTTTTATATTTCAGGTGATTGCGCGGTGTGAGGGGTTTTATATTTCCGGTGATTGCACGCTGTGAGGGGTTTTATATTTCCGGTGATTGCGCGGTGTGAGGCCCCATGCACACGAACGTAAATACGCCCATAATTACGGGCTCATAGACTTCTATTGGCCACGGGTACCTGCCCGTATGCTTACGGGAAGGTGCCCGTGCCGTTGAAAAATATAGAACATGTCCTATTTCAGGCCGTAATTACGGCACGTGCAGGCCCATAGAAGTTTATGGGGCTCCCGTAATTACGGGAGCGTTGCTAGGCGACATCAGTAAATAGTCACTGTCCAGGGTGCTGAAAGAGTTAAACGATCAGCAGTAACTCTTTCAGCACCCTGGACAGAAACTACCGATCACAATATAGATCAACCTGTAAAAAAAAAAAAAAGACATTCATACTTACCCAGAACTCCCTGCTTCTTCCTCCAGTCCAGCCTCCTGGGTTGACGTTTCAGCCCATGTGACCGCTGTAGCCAATCACAGGCTGCAGCGGTCACATGGACTGCCGCGTCATCCAGGGAGGTCGGACTGGATGTCAAGAGAGGGACGTGTCACCAAGACAACGGCCGGGTAAGTATGAATTTCTTTTACTTTTAATGCGGAAAGGGCTGTCCCTTCTCACTATCCTGCACTGACAGAGAGAAGGGGCTGCCGATTAGTGCAGTGCAATTTTGCAGCAAAAACGTGCCCATAAAAACGTGTGGAATACGGGTGACACCGGACCCGTATATACGGGCACGGTTCCGTAAATACTGGTGCAATACGGGTCGAATACGTGTGTCCAAGGACCCGTATTTACGCCAGTATTTACGGGAGGAAAAAAATACGTTAGTGTGCATGAGGCCTGAGGGGTTTTATATTTCCGGTGATTACGCGGTGTGAGAGGTTTTATATTTCAGGAGATTGCGCGGTGTGAGGGGGTTTATATTTCCGGTGATTGCGCGGTGTGGGGGGGTTTTATATTTCCGGTAATTACGCGGTGTGAGAGGTTTTATATTTCCGGTGATTGCGCGGTGTGAGAGGTTTTATATTTCCGGTGATTACGCGGTGTGAGAGGTTTTATATTTCCGGTGATTGCGCGGTGTGAGAGGTTTTATAGTTCCGGTGATTGCGCGGTGTGAGGGGTTTATATTTCCGGTGATTACGCGGTGTGAGAGGTTTTATATTTCCGGTGATTGCGCGGTGTGAGAGGTTTTATATTTCCGGTGATTGCGCGGTGTGAGGGGTTTTATATTTCCGGTGATTGCGCGGTGTGAAGGGTTTTATATTTCCGGTGATTGCGCAGAGTGAGGGGTTTATATTTCCGGTGATTGCGCGGTGTGGGGGGTTTTATATTTCCGGTGATTACGCGGTGTGAGGGGTTTATATTTCCGGCGATTGCGCGGTGTGAGGGGTTTTATATTTCCGGTGATTACGCGGTGTGAGGGGTTTTATAATTACGGTGATTGCGCGGTGTGAGGGGTTTATATTTCCGGTGATTGTGCGGTGTGGGGGGTTTTATATTTCCGGTGATTGCGCGGTGTGAGGGGTTTATATTTCCGGTGATTGTGCGGTGTGGGGGGTTTTATATTTCCGGTGATTGCGCGGTGTGAGGGGTTTATATTTCCGGTGATTGCGCGGTGTGCGGGGTTTATATTTCTGGTGATTGCGCGGTGTGAGGGGTTTTATATTTCCGGTGATTGCGCGGTGTGAGGGGTTTATATTTCCGGTGATTGCGCGGTGTGGGGGGGGGTTTATATTTCCGGTGATTGCGCGGTGTGGGGGGGGGGTTTATATTTCCGGTGATTGCGCGGTGTGGGGGGGGGTTTATATTTCCGGTGATTGCGCGGTGTGGGGGGGGGTTTATATTTCCGGTGATTGCGCGGTGTGAGGGGTTTATATTTCAGGTGATTGCGCGGTGTGAGGGGTTTTATATTTCCGGTGATTGCGCGGTGTGAGGGGTTTTATATTTCCGGTGATTGCGCGGTGTGAGGGGGTTTATATTTCCGGTGATTGCGCGGTGTGAGGGGTTTATATTTCTGGTGATTGCGTGGTGTGGGGGGTTTATATTTCCGGTGATTGCGCGGTGTGAGGGGGTTTATATTTCTGGTGATTGCGCGGTGTGGGGGGTTTTATATTTCCGGTGATTGCGCGGTGTAAGGGGTTTATATTTCCGGTGATTGCGTGGTGTGAGGGGGTTTATATTTCTGGTGATTGCGCGGTGTGGGGGGGGGTTTATATTTCCGGTGATTGCGCGGTGTGAGGGGTTTATATTTCCGGTGATTGCGCGGTGTGAGGGGGTTTATATTTCCGGTGATTGCGCGGTGTGAGGGGTTTATATTTCTGGTGATTGCGTGGTGTGGGGGTTTTATATTTCCGGTGATTGCGCGGTGTAAGGGGTTTATATTTCCGGTGATTGCGTGGTGTGAGGGGGTTTATATTTCTGGTGATTGCGCGGTGTGGGGGGGGGTTTATATTTCCGGTGATTGCGCGGTGTGAGGGGTTTATATTTCAGGTGATTGCGCGGTGTGAGGGGTTTTATATTTCCGGTGATTGCGCGGTGTGAGGGGTTTATATTTCCGGTGATTGCGCGGTGTGAGGGGTTTATATTTCCGGTGATTGCACGGTGTGAGGGGTTTTATATTTCCGGTGATTGCGCGGTGTGAGGGATTTATATTTCCGGTGATTGCGCGGTGTGGGGGGTTTTATATTTCCGGTGATTGCGCGGTGTGGGGGGTTTTATATTTCCGGTGATTGCGCGGTGTGAGGGGTTTTATATTTCCGGTGATTACGCGGTGTGAGGGGTTTTATATATCCGGTGATTGCGCGGTGTGAGGGGTTTATATTTCCGGTGATTGCGCGGTGTAAGGGGGTTTATATTTCCGGTGATTGCGCGGTGTGAGGGGTTTTATATTTCCGGTGATTGCGCGGTGTGAGGGGTTTTATATTTCCGGTGATTGCGCGGTGTGAGGGGGTTTATATTTCCGGTGATTGCGCGGTGTGAGGGGTTTTATATTTCCGGTGATTGCGCGGTGTGAGGGGTTTATATTTCCGGTGATTGCGCGGTGTGAGGGGTTTTATATTTCCGGTAATTGCGCGGTGTGAGGGGTTTATATTTCCGGTGATTGCGCGGTGTGAGGGGTTTTATATTTCCGGTGATTGTGCGGTGTGGGTTGTTTATATTTCCGGTGATTGCGCGGTGTGAGGGGTTTTATATTTCCGGTGATTGCGCGGTGTGAGGGGTTTTATATTTCCGGTGATTGTGCGGTGTGGGGGGTTTTATATTTCCGGTAATTGCGCGGTGTGGGGGGTTTATATTTCCGGTGATTGCGCGGTGTGGGGGGTTTATATTTCCGGTGATTGCGCGGTGTGAGGGGTTTATATTTCTGGTGATTGCGCGGTGTGAGGGGTTTTATATTTCCGGTGATTGCACGGTGTGGGGGGTTTATATTTCCGGTAATTGCGCGGTGTGGGGGGTTTATATTTCCGGTGATTGCGCGGTGTGAGGGGTTTTGTTGGTCAGTTTTGGGAATTTTTATTTCATATGTGGGAGAAGAGCGGCGACTAAAAACAGCGACGTTCACGTAAAATATTTCTGCGGGTTATAACATTTTTATTAATAATTTGAACTTTAACATGTGGAGATTACGTTACTTATTTTTAATGCTTACATAATTTTTTTTAAAACAAAAAAACAACAATGTATTACACTGGTAACCGGTCGGCATCGCGCAATTTCTTCGGAGGACAGAGGAAGCCGCGATCTCTAACTGATCAGATGCTGCGGTCGCGATTAATCACGGCATCTGAGGGGTTAAACACCCGGGATTGCGCTGTCTCCGATCTTGGCGGTTGCCGGCGGCTGTCAGTAGTCGTGTACGGTGCAGGCTCCGCTCCTTCTAGTGTGACGGCGCACGTACAACATAATACTATAGATCTGATGTCACCAAGGGGTTAAACCCTCCTGTATTTCATATTTACACCGCTTAGAAAAATGATAATTACAAACACTGTGCCAAATACAAACGCACCAAAACCGGACAGAAATGACCTCATGTAACGTTACCTTACTACTGCATCATGGGAAATCTGCTGACTGATAACAGAGAGAACACTAAACAACAGCGGTGACCGGAAGTCATGTACACCAGACCAACGCTGCTCTCTACCTCATACACGGCAACAGCTGAAGGACGTGTGATGACGTCACCACCATGTGACCGGGCGGGAGGGTCGGATCTTATCAGTGGAGAGAAGGCATAGCCCCGCCCCCTGTTAGTAGTTCGCCCCTCATGTCACGTGATCATCACACTTTACACATAGCGCAGGAGCTTCCCCCCTCATATCACAGTTACTTCATCCACCACTTCTCTCCACTGATAAGCTCCGCCCCTCCTGCCCCGGTCACGTGGTGGTGTCGTCATCACAGGTCCTTCGGCTATTTCCGTGTATGAGGTAGAGAGCAGCGCTGGTCGGGTGTTCTCTCTGTTATCAGTCATCCCTGTATGAGTGTGTAAACCCAGAGCTGTCAATCATTGAGTGACCCCGCCCACTGGACTCCTAGCCGGGATTTAACCCCTCTAGTGCCGGCCTCTTTGGGGTAAGTTGTTATTTCTGGTCTTTGTAGTGGTCGGGTGGTTTGTGGGACGAGTCGTGTTTTGTAACGACATAATATTCGGGACTTACGACTTATTCACTGACTTTTATACATTTCTTGTTAATGTCGTTCACCGTGCGGTTTAAGGGAATGTTCACACGCAGCGAATACGACCCACAACACGCCAGGAAATCACCCCGAATATTCACCCCAAATGGTGGACGTATAATCCTCCCGAATATCTACTACAGAAATACAACAAGGCCGATCCTCACCGCTCCGAGCGTTACCATAGCAACACGTCCCTGCTCTTCCGGCTGTGTCCAGGTGACCCCTATAATGACATGTGACCTCTCCGGCCTGTGATTGGCTGCAGGGGTCACATGACGCCTTCTTTTTTATATATGTGTAACCTGCAGCGTTGCTGTGAACACGCGGTGGAGCCGCAGAGGATTCTGGGAACAATGGCGTTTGTTGCGGAACTTGACTTTCTCATTAAACTTAATAGCGAAATTCTGCAACAAATGCGCAGCGAATACGCGGTATAAATCCGATATCCTGCGTGTCTATAATCCGCCCCGCAGGTTTAACCCTTCCCGCACGTTGGCGTAAATGCACTTCCAGGTGAGTGGCAACTTTGCGCACCTGGGCGTGCACTTACGTACGCGCTTTAACAGCTAACCCCCGCACGGCGCTACACCGCAGCGGCGGTGAACTGTGCAGGGTGTCTGCCCTGTTTTCCGTGTTGCCGATCAGCGGCCCATCGCCGCTGATTTAGTCAATTAACCCCTTAGATGCAGCGGTCGATAGCAGATCAGCAGCCCCCACATTCGTTTGCGGGGGCTGGCGATCCTTGTCACGGCAACTGGAGGACAGACAATGACCTCCGGGTTGCCATCTATGGAAGCCTCGGAGAAGCAGCCTCCGGCCGGTCCTCCGATGCTTCCTGTCAGTGTGACAGTTACGTCACAATGACAGTTAGAGTACATCACACTGCGTAGGTAGTGTAATGTGTTCCAGCAGCGATCAGAGCTGCAAGTCTCCCCTAGTGGGACAAGTAAAAAAAAGATAATAAAAATGTTTTATAAAAGTGTAAAAATAAGTTATAAGTGATATAAACAAAAAATGCCTTTTTTTCCTATAAGTCTTTTAGTATAGGATCCCCGGATCGCGCTGTTATCCCCTGCCTCTAGTCCCGAAGACATGACCGGGACCTAATTGGTTCAGGTCCCGGTCATGTGATCGCAGGGAAAGTTTGTTGTAGCAACGAACTGGAAAGTTTGTTACTACAACAAACTTTCCCGGGGACCGATTGCAGGTGCTGCAATCGGTTAAAAGGCAAAACCGGGGGCCATACAACAGCCTCCTGTCTGCCATTCACAGCAGCCTATGAGAACCAGCCGGAGGCCGGTCCTCATAAGCTTCCTGTCAGTGTGACTCTGAGGCCTCATTTACACGAGCGTGTGCGTTTTGCGCGCGCAAAAAACGCAGCGTTTTGCGTGCGCAAAAGGCACTTGACAGCTCCGTGTGTCATCCGTGTATGATGCGCGGCTGCGTGAATTTCGCGCAGCCGCCATCATAGAGATGAGGCTAGTCGACGTCAGTCACTGTCCATGGTGCTGAAAGAATTAACTGATCGGCAGTAACTCTTTCAGCACCCTCGACAGTGCATTCCGATCACCATATCGAGTAACCTGTTTAAAAAAAGAGGTTCGTACTTACAGAGAACTTCCCGGCCGTTGCCTTGGTGACGCGTCCTTGGTGACGCGCCTCTCTTGACATCTGGCCCCACCTCCCTGGATGACGCGGCAGTCCATGTGACCGCTGCAGCCTGTGCTTGGCTTGTGATTGGCTGCAGCTGTCACTTGGACTGAATTGTCATCCCGGGAGGTCAGACTGGAGGAAGAAGCTGGGAGTTATCGGTAAGTCAGAACTTTTTTTTTTTTTTACACGTTCACGTATATTGGAATCGGAAGTCACTGTCCAGGGTGCTGAACCAGTTTAACTCTTTCAGCACCCTGCACAGTGACTGTCTCCTGCCGGGTTCGGTCAAAACGAGTTCGGCCGAACCCGGTAAAGTTCGGTTCGTTCATGTCTAAGACACTCCGTTCGGATGTTTGTAAACAGAAAAGCACGTGGTGCTTTTCTGTTTACATTCAGTTTGACAGCTCTTGCGCGAATCACGCAGTTCGCATGGAAGTGCTTCCGTGCGACCTTCGTGGTTTTCACGCACCCATTGACTTCAATGGGTGCGTGATGCGCGAAAAACGCACGATTATAGAACATGTCGTGAGTTTTACGCAACGCACTCGCGCTGCGCAAAATTCACACATCGTCTGCACTGCCCCATAGAGTAATATAGGTGCGTACGACATGCGTGAAAAGCACGTGCGTATATTACGCTCGTGTAAATGAGGCCTGAGGCTGGGTTCACACGACCATGTTACGTCCGTAATGTACGGAACGTATTTCGGCCGGAAGACCCGGACCGAACACACTGCAGGGGGCCAGGCTCCTAGCATCATAGTGATGTACGACTCTAGGAGTCCCTGCCTCGATGCAGGACAACTGTCCCGTACTGTAATCATAATTACAGTACGGGACAGTAGTTCCACGCAGAGGCAGGGACTCCTAGCATCGTATATAACTATGATGCTAGGAGCCTGGCCCCCTGCAGTGTGTTCGGTCCGGGTCTTCCGGCCGAAATACGTTCCGTACATTACGGACGTAACATGGTCGTGTGAACCCAGCCTCAGCGTCACACTGACAGTTTATAATACGTTACACTACCTAGGTAGTGTAATGTATTATAGCAGCGATCAGTGCTGCATGTCTTCAAGTAAAACAAGTAAAAAGTTTAAAAAAAACTAATAAAATTGTTTTATAAAAGTGTAAAAATAAGTTATAAGTTACCAAAACAAAAAATGCTTTTTTTTCCTATAATAAGTCTTTTATTATAGGATGAAAATGTTAAAAAAAAGTACACATATTTGGTATAACCACGGTGAACAGCGCAAAAAAAATAATTTAAAAACAATGTCAGAATCGCTATTTTTTGGTCATCAACCCTCCGAAAATATAGAATAAAAAGTGATCAAAAAGTCGCATGTACCCCAAAATAGTACCAATAAAAACTACAACCCGTCCCGCAAAAAACATGCCCTAACACAGCTTTTTTTACTGAAAAATAAAAAAGTTTCTGCTCTCAGAATATGGTGACACAGAAAAGAAATAATTTTATCGAAAAGTGATTTTATTGCGCAAACGCCACAAAACATAAAAAAACTATATACATCTGGTATCGCCGTAATCGTATCGACCCGCAGAATAAAGTACAATTGTCATTTATAGCGCACGGTGAAAAGTGTAAAAATAATAAGACAAAAAACATTGTCAGAATTTGTTTTTTGTCACTTTGCTTGCCAAAAAAAATCTAATAAAAAGTGATAAAAAAATCACATGTACCCTAAAATGGTACCAATGAAAACTACAGATTGTCCCGCAACAAATAAGCCATCGCACGGCCCCGGTGAAGAAAAAATAAAAAAAGTTCTGGCTCTCAGAATATAGCGACAGAAATTGTGCAGTGTCCAAAAGCAGATAAGATCGGGCGCCATTTATCAGTGCGACACAGACCACATATCTGCGGATTATTATTTATTTACCGAATTTTTATACCCTCTTATTATGTCCTGATGTACTCTGCCCAATTTACACATACCCCCACATCATAAACTGAAATACCAGCAAAACCCCAAACAGAACAGTTACCAAGCAAAATCTGAGCTCCAAAAGCCAAATGGCGCTCCCTCCCTCCCTTCTGAGCCCCACAGCGTGCCTAAACACCAGCTTACGTCCACATATATGATATTTTATATCCGGGAGAACACGCTCAACATTGTACGAGGTATTTGTCTTCAGTGGCACAAACTGGGCACAACATATTGTGCATTAAAATGGCATATCAGTGGAAAATTTGAATTTTCACTTTGCACCATCCGCTGCGCATTAACGCCTTCACGCACCATGACTTAATAGCATGTCGTGGTGCGGGGGTTTATATATGGAGCGGGCTCATTCGCTGCGCCCGCTCCATATTCTTCAGGTGTCCGCTGTGTATTACAGCTGACACCCGGGACTAATCGACAGGAACCGGGATCGCGCTGTTACAGGAGCCTGTAAAAATTATATTATACTACAATATATTAGTACTGCAGTGTATTGTACCAGCGACCTAATGATCGCTCGTTCCAGTCCCCTAAAGGGACTTTTGGGAGGTTTCCACTGTTTTGGTACCTCTGGGGCTTTGCAAATGCGACATGACACCCAAAAACCATTCCAGCTACATTTCATCTCCAAAAGCCAAATATTGTTCCTTCCCTTCTGAGTCCTGCCGTGGGTCCAAACAGCAGATTATTACCACATATGGCGTATTGCTGTAATCAGGACAAATTGCTTTACACATTTTGGGGTGATTTTTCTACTTTATTCATTGTAAAAATTAAACATTTCTATGTGTTTTCAGAAAAAAGTAGATTTTTATTTTCACGGCCTAATTCCACTAAATTCAGCAAAAAAACTGTGGGGTCAAAATGCTAACTATACCCCTAGAAAAATTCCTTGAGGGGTATAGTCTACAAAATGGGGTCACTTTTGGGGGGTTTCCACCGTTTTGCTCCCTCCAGGGCGTTGCAAACCAATCCAGCACAATCTGCGCTTCAAAATCCAAATGGCGCTCCTTCCCTTCTGAGCTCTGCCGTTTAGTACCACATATGGGGTATTGCTGTAATCGGGAGAAGTAGCTCTACAAGTTTTGGGTTGCTTTTTATTCTTTATTCCTTGCAAATATTTTTTTTTATATTTTTCAGAAAAAAGTAGATTTTCACTTTCACAGGCAAACTCCAATAAATATAGCAGAAGACCTGTGGAGTCAAGATGCTAACTATACCCCTAGATAAATTCCTTGAGGTGTGCAGTTTCCAAAACCGTGTAATTTTTGGGGGATTTCCACTGTTTTGGCCCCACAAGACCTCTTCAAACACGACATGGTGCCTAAAATATATTCTAAAAAAAGGAGGCCACAAAATCCTCTAGGTGCTCCTCTGCTTCTGAGGCCGGTGCTTCAGTCCATTAGCGCACTAGGGCCACATGTTGGATATTTCTAAAAACTACAGAATCTGGGAAATAAATATTGAGTTGCGTTTCTCTGGTAAAACCTTCTGTGTTACAAAAAAAAATGTATTACAAATGAATTGCAGCAAAAAAAATACAATTTGTCAATTTCCCCTCTACTTTGCTTTAATTCCTGTGAAACGCCTAAAGGGTTAAGAAACTTTCTGAATGCTGTTTTGAATACTTTGAGGGGTGCAGTTTTTAACATGGGGTGAGTTATGGGGTCTATCTAGTACATAAGACCCTCAAAGCTGCTTTAGAAGTGAGCTGGTCCCTGTAAAAATCGTCTTTTGACATTTTCTTGAAAATGTAAGAAATTGCTGGTAAAGTACTAAGCCTTGTAACGTCCTAGAAAAATAAAATATTGTTCAAAAAATGATGCAAATATAAAGTAGACATATGGAATATGTGAAATAGTAACTATTTTGTGTGGTATTACTATCTGTTTTACAAGCAGATACATTTAAAATTAGAAAAATCATAATTTTGCACATTTTCTCTAAATTTTGGTGTTTTTCACAAATAAGTAATGAATTTATTGACCAAATTTTTCCACTAACATAAAGTACAATAAATATGTCACGAGATAACAATCTCAGATTTGCTTGGATAGGCAAAAGCATTCCAGAGTTATTACCACATAAATTGACACATGTCAGATTTGCAAAAATGGGGCTGGTCCTGAAGGCCAAAATGAGCTCGGTCTTGAAAGGGTTAAAATAGGTCGTTTTTTTAAATAAAAAGCATTACTGTCACCTACCTTATATAGGAGATATGGGATCTTATAATGTGGTGACAGAGCCTCTTTAAGGTGTTGTAGTTTTGATACAAGTCAAGCAAACTGGGCAGAAGCTCATCTCCATACGTTTTGAATATTTCTGTAGGTATACCATCCATCCCCAGCGCTTTACCATTCACCATAGACCTCACCGCCTGCTGTACTTCCTCAATAGTTATCGGTCCCTCCAACATCTCCCTCTCCTCCTCCTTCAATGTAACCCATGACGTCTAGACTTATTTTTGATAGCTGTGATCTCTCAAATGTAAATACCTCTCAGATATGCCTTCATAGCATCCCATAAGACATCCGTGGGGACCGTACCCACATTAAATTCAAAATATTCCTTTAGAAGCGGGGTTATGTTGTTTCCGCCCACCAACTTTATCCAGAACGGATTCAACCGCCAAATCTGTCTCAAGCGTCCCGGATTCGGACTAGCTCTGATTCTTAGTAGCATATGCGAGTAGTCAGATAATGACCTAGGTAAATACTCCACACCCTCTACACACGGAACACCCACGCTATTGCTGAACATCAGGTCGACCCTAGACAATGAACCATACGTAGAGGAAACACAAGACAATTGACTAGTAGAGGGCCATTTTGCTCGCCACACATCTGTCAACCCGGCTTCCCTCATATACTTCCCAAATTGTGTCAGACCCGAGCCCTCTCCTCCCAATCCCGACGGGAAACTGTCCACCCCCTTGTCTATAATATTGTTAAAGTCACCCATTATTATAGTTGGAACCATAGGCCAGCTTGCCAACTAGTCCAACACCTGTCTCATTGGAACTTTGGAGTACAGAAGAGGCACATATACCACCACAACTATACATTCCCAGTGGAATAGTCTACAGTGTATACCCACATATCTGCCCTCACTGTCACTAAAAACAGCTGAAAGGCACATCTTTATGAATCAATAAGCTGACCCCTCTCGAATCTGTCAAGTGAAAGGAATGAAAAGAGTTTTTTATCCAAACTCTATGTGCAGTCTGAACCGTATCTCTAGTGAGATGTGTCTTCTGCAATCCCATTATGCCGGGAGAGTGTCGTTTCAGGTAGTCAAATATGGCCCAGCGTTTTGTGGCCTCCCCCATACCCCTTACATTCCAAGAGAAGAAATTAATCCTACCTCCCATCGGAAAGTGTCAATAACATTCAATCTCCCAATCATCACTGTGTTCAGATGATATTGGCATTATATTATACATCAGTAGTGTACTGCGGTAGATACCCCCCTCCAAGAAAAGTTACCCACCCCCCAAGACCCTCCCCAAAACTCCCAAACTTTTGTAAACCTTCCCGCCTAAGAGGGTCAGAGCTAGTGAAGTAAACGCCACCTTTGTGACATTCCAGCATCGATAATACAGTGCGAGTGCACGTGATCAGTTTCCACCCAACCATCTCACACAATTTAAACATCCATTACCGAATCCTCCCGCCACCTACAGAATATATTCACATAACTTACTTTGCAACAAGGACAAAAATACACATATTTCTGCCCCTATTAACCCCATAGTATAACATAGGAAAATAAACTGCAGCAAGAAAGGAGACCCTCAGATAACAGTCCCAATGATCTCCTTCTCATCCCATCTTCCTCCCCCAGTAACACAGTCCCCACTGGAATCTTCCTTCCAAGGATCAAGCTTATTCCTCAACCCGATCTTGGCGAATCCGTTTCTCGTGACTATCCTTCCACCTCAAAGCGTCTTTGGTATTTTCAATAAATTGGACAGAACCCAGCACCACTACACGTAGCTTTGCGGGTTATAACATAGAGTACTGAACACAAAGATTTCTCAAGCATTTTTTAATATCTAGGAATTGTATCCGTTTTCTTTGGACCTCAGCAGAAAAGTCAGGATATAATGAGATTTTCACTCGATTAATGCAGATGTCCTGCCTCTCTCTCTCTCGAGCCAGTCGAAAGATCAAATCTCTGTTTTTATAGTTTAGAAGTTTCACCAGGACAGTCCGCGGCGGGCGACCAGGCGGACCAGGCTAAGTAGGCACTCTTTAGTAGTGCGCTCTTTCCACCGCAAATAAAGGGGTCAAGGTATCTTTTCCAAATACCTAAATACCTCCAATAGCCATTTCTCAAACTAGGAGTCCGGATTAGACCTCTACACCTTCTCAGGTATCCCCACCATCCGCACATTATTTCGACGTAAACAATTCTCAAAATCATCCATTTGAGACAGAAGATTGGTAACAGCCACGGTCGTGGCATTAATATCCCTCCTCATCGGCAGAAGCCGGTCTTCAATCTCACTGATGTGGCCTTCCGCCACCGTTGTACGCTCTGCCACTTTCTGAAAATCATGTCTTATGATGGATATACCTTTCTTTATCCCCCCACCTGGCAGGTAAGTTTAGCAAGGGTAAGATTACATTGGCTTACTGCCGAGAATACATCTGTCAGTGTGGGTCCAGGATGCTCCTTGTTTAGCGAACTGTCCGCCATATTAGACCCCGTGGGTCCCAGAGTATCCGCTCCCGTCTCCTCGCCATCAGAATCCATGTGTACTCTCAGCTTCTCAAACCGAGATACCAGCCCACCGGTCAGCACAGCTCTCTCTTCTGGAAATCTCAGTTTTGCTGCTGGTGTTTGGCGCGCAAAGTGCTCCAGACGTGCCGCCGCCATCCTGACATCTCTCCGAGAGTGCAGGCTTGTCGGCACCATCTTGTGTCTCCTTGTCGTCTCCCTCCGCCACTTTAGACCTCTTGGACCGGGTCATTTCTCCACCAGAGATCTCGGAACTGTGTCCACAGTTTCTCCACTGCTTCACTCTGCCGTCCAGGTACAATTGAAGAGACGAGGTGCAAAGTAAATATAGGTTTTCAGGATACTGGTAGCTGGAGCTCTGGAGCTCTGGAGCCTGCTTCCTCTCACATATGCCGCATACCACGTCCCCCGACCAGGCCAGTTTTAGTTTCTGTTTTCTCCTCTCAGTCTTCTCAGATCTATAAAGTTTTTAGTTTTTCTGTCAGTGCCGCAGTGTGAAGGATTATATTTTACGGGATGAGTTGTAGATTTTCAGGGCGTCCTATAAAGTATCACATAATGTCACTGCAACTGAAAAAACTTATTTGTGGTGTGAAATGGGAAAAAATTCTGATCCCTCCAATGTTTGTTGGGTTCTTTTTGTGGTAAAAACGTTCTGATAACTTTATTTTGCGATCAATACGATTATGGCGACATCAAATTTCTATCGTTTTTCATGATGTGCGACATTTCCAAAGAAAAAAAAAATCATGAAAAAAATTTTTTTTGTGTTGCCAAATTATCAAAGCCAGCATTTTTTTATTTTTCTGTGGATGGAGCCGAGTGACGGTTTGTTTGTGGCACTAACTGTAATTTTTTTGATCACTTTTTATAATTATTTTTTTTCATGGTGTTTATTTTTTGTACATGACTAAAAATTGTACTTAAAAAACACGTCTTGTGAGATGTCAGCAATGTCTCCCCAGTATCCGCCATGTGTCAGGTTGTCAGGAGTCGGGTCATCATTCTCTGGGGGGGGAAATGTCTTTATTTTACTCTTCTCACCTGAGGGATATGCCATAAATGTCTGATATATGGGGGTCCTACCTCTATGTGGAGAATGAGGGTCCCCCGACCCGCCTGGTGAGGTGTTGACTACATCCAGGTGGAGAATGAATGGAGAGGTGACCACACATGTGCACGACTCTCACCATTCACTTGTATAGGAGTTCCAGAAACAGCCGAGCACGGCCAGAGGTGGGCCGCATCTATCAGACATTTCTGGGATATCCTGGGGAGAAATGTCTGTGTTGGGAGTACCCCTTTATTCCATGTGGTGACGGCTCTGAGAAGATGTTTCTCTCAGTGATCAATAAGTGAGGTTCTGTATGTCACACATAATGTTGTCCCCTGTATGATTTCCATCTTCTCCTTTCTTCATAAAGACGTCTGCAGTACTAGATCCTCCAGTTTTCTCATCTTCTCTTCCACAACGTTCCTTCTCCTGAATGACCCACCAAGGATGGACAACGACAGGAATGAGAGGAGCAGAAGAATATTAAACTTCACCTTGGAGATCATCTACCTGTTGAGCGGAGAGGTAAACTTTTCTACATTATAGAACAAGTCACACATAGGGAAGGGACAATACATAATAGGAAGTAAAGGAAAAATCCAGTGTCCTGTATAACAGCGTCCAGACCTTCCAAGTGACGTCAAGAAGCCAACAGCAGAAAAGCTGAAGATCAGCCACCAATATGGTCAGTTATGTGTCATGTCACCAGTGCAGCAATAGTAATGTTGTAGAGCAATGAGAATGACCAGGAACCAGGAGGATCAGGATGACATCTATATAGAAACATATAAGATGACGGCAGGAGGAGAGCACATGGTCCATCTAGTTCCCCCCCAATATTATTTCCTTTTTAGTTTTGGCCTCGTTCTATTTTCTCAATGTATTTTTGTAGGTGAGGTCTCCAGTATTACAGATGTGGGGTCACTAGAGCTCTATACAGCGGGGTCACAATCTCCCTCTTTCTACTGAGGGGGGAATACTGTGTTCAGTTCTCTAAGTGTCTCTCGCCATACACAGGAGTACACAATAGTGAAGAAGACATCGGGTGACTATACGACTCCCATCATCCATGAGTCAGGAGGATGGAGCAGTAGTCCGAGCCCCATCACAGAGCCTCCCCCTCACTCCCGGATACATGAGAAGAAGATCTTAGAACTGATCTACAAGATGACTGAGCTGCTGACTGGAGAGGTGACACTGCTGGGAATGCTGGGAAATTCTACAGTAACAGCACTGGAGGTGTCTGGGTGATGACTGTATCATTGTGTTTGTCAGGTTCCTATAAGGTGTCAGGATGTCACTGTCTATTTCTCCATGGAGGAGTGGGAGTATCTAGAAGGACACAAGGATCTGTACGAGGAGGTCATGATGGAGGACTACCGGCCGCCAACAGCACAAGGTAAGAAAAAATATATATAAATTGGCCATTACTGTGGGCACAGGCTGTACTGGCGGCCATGTTGAGGCCTTAATGCCGTCATGCGCAGTACATATACACGTGTGTACAATGACATGTAATGTAGGAGCTCCACAATTCAGGTTCTTTTCACATCACATTAGATCCCTACGTTTCGTGCTGCCGGCTGTTCATAACTCTGCTTTAGAGGTGACATTACATTGTAGAGCGCTGGCGACCTTTCTGGATACAGGAGCCATGGAGACGAGCAGGACGCTCTGTCTTCTAATGCAGAGTAATGAGCAGCCGGCAGCACGGACTATGGGCAGTCTGTGCTGTAGTAAGAAGTAAACATGATAATACAAGTCATTTAGAAAGATGATTATCGGCACACTCCGGCAGTATAATAGTTTCCTATATAATGTCAGTATAATCGGAGGTTCTCTTTAATATTACAAGTTATGGGCACTAGATTCTGGAGATGGGACGATGATCCAGGGATTTATTCTGATTTCCAGATTTGGAGTCGGGGAGGAGTTTTCCCCTAATGAGACAATTGTCATCCACCTCATGGGGGTTTTGCCTTCTTCTGGATCAACACCGTAGGATTATAGGTTGGACTTGATGAACTTTTTATCCTTAACAACTATGTTACACAGAATGTATGGAGCAAAATTTACCACTACTATAAAGTACAATGTGTTCCGAAAAACCAATCTCAGAATGACTTGGATACGTTAAAGCTTATTCTCACAGTGCGCAATTTCCCACCAGATTTTTTGTGCAGATTTTCTTTCACTGCATTTTCACAAGAGATATTGACATGTTGTAGATTGATAATCTGCACTGCACTTCTTTTCTGTGTATTTTTTTCCGCAGCGCATGGATGAGATTTCTTGAAATCTCATCCCCATTGCGGCTACTGTAAAACGCTGCAAATTTTCACACATTGAAATTCGTTGTAGAAACTCAGTTGCAATTAATCGGCCATGTGTTTACATACCCTTAAAGTGACACGTCAGATTTGTGAAATGGTTTTCTCTTAAATAGGTCAAAACTGGCTGTGGCGGTAACTGATTAAAGCCAAAAATGTTTCAGTCCTTAAAGGCTATGTACACCTTATATAGCAAATTTTTTCAGTATTTTCTTCTTGTTTTATTAAATATTGGTGTTGGGTGATTTAAGCACGTTTTTTTTAATTGTCTTTCATGAAACATATTTTTTTTTACGTTTTCACGATACAGCTGTTATGTCTCCTCTACACACAGAAGCTGGATCATTCTCTATCAGTCAAGTTCGTAAGTGAAGTGAACTGACGGCTCAGCTGAGAGCGGGTCCTGTGTCTCCATGTTCATCACTTTGGATGTGATCGATATTATTGTGATGTGTGTTAGATACACAGGACCCGCTCTCAGCCGATTCGTCAGTTCACTTCACTTACGAATTTGACTGATAGAGAATGATCCAGTTCTGTGTCTAGAGGAGACATAACAGATGTATCGTAAAAAAAATAAAAAAGTTTCATGAAAGTCAATTAAAAATGTGTTTAATCACCTAAAACCAATATATATATATATATATATATATATATATATATATATATATATATATATATATAAAATATACCGTATTTTTTGGACTATGAGAAGCAGTTTTCATCTTAGAGTTTGTGCTGTAATCTTCTGCTGCATCTTATCTCCGGAAGGCAAACAGATGCCAGGAGCAGGAGACCTCGCTTCAAAAGTCCTTGCATTGCAGGTCCTGTGCGGTGTGTAAAAGGTTTCTGTGTTATCTGCTCAATCAACAGTCACATCTTACACACAGAATTCTGTAGTCTGACTGTTCAGTGAGCAAATAACACAGACATTAGTCCACACACAGCATAGTAAATCTGTGCAGGTACTGATCTGCAAGGACCTTCTAGCCACGCCCCCTCCTATGATCAGAGCATCAAGAAGAGCAGATTCAACTCCATTAACCCCACCTCTGATGTCTGGTGAGTTCAGTGCGTCCTAGAGTCTGTAAAATACGGTAATTTAAAGAAAATATTGTCTATAAAAAGGTGTACACAGCCTTTAAGGGGCTAATAAGCAGGCGATGTCCTGACAGGGAACTATTAAAATAGAGGCGCTCTGTGTCCCGTTACTTTCATGTGTATCCGCGACCACAGATACAATTAAATACTATGGCGGAGCAGAGAGCCGTTCGCGTCCCTCTGTTTGCTTTTGTAGGACACAGTTTACTTTATGCCTGCGCCTTTCAAGACGCAGGAACATCAACACAGGTAGTAAGTACCTCAACATTGTAATTTCGGCTCTGTTCCTTAACCCCTTCCCGACATTTGACGTATCCATACGCCAAATTCAGGTAGTGGAAGTATGGAACAGGCTCACGGAGTGAACCCGCTCCATACAATGCCGGTGTTAGCTGTATGTTACAGCCGTCACTTCAGAGTAACGAGCCGGATCGTAATAGCGACCGCAGCATTTACATCGTTAGAGTGGGGGCGACCCCCTCTAACAACTCATCGCGCCCCCCGCAACGCAATTGCAGGGGAAGGGGGGCCTAGTGAAGTCTGTCAGAATCACGATACACTGCGATCGCTGGTTGAAGTCCCCTAGGGGGACAAATAAAAAAAGTTAAATAAAGGTTTTTTTTGTTATGTAAAAATAAAATAAAAAAATTAAAAGTTAAAAAAAAAACCTTTTCCCATTTTCCCTCTAGAGCATAGTAAAAAAATAGATAAAATAAACATAATTGGTATCGCTGCGTCTATAAAAGTCTGAACTATTACAATATATCATTATTTAACCCGCACAGTGAACGCCGTAAAAATAAATACATTTGTAAACGCCAGAATTTCTATATTTGGTCACCTCATCTCCCGCAAAATAATGAAATAAAAAGTGATCAAAACGTTGCATGTACCCCAAAATTGTATCATTAAAAACTACAGCTTATCCTGCAAAAAATAAGCCCTCATACCACTTAATCGATGGAAAAATAAAGAGTTATTGCTCTCGGAATTTGGCGACACAAAATAGATTTTATTTTTTACACTTAGGTTTTTACTTGTAAAAGTAGTAAAATATAGAAAAAACTATATATATTGGGTATCGCTGTAATCGTATTGACCCACAGAATAAAGTTAACATGTTGTTTTAATTGCACAGTCAATTCCGCAAAAACGACGCACAAAAAGCAATGGAGGAATCACAGTTTTTTTCATTTTCTACCCCACAAATAATTTTTTACCCATTTCCTAGTACTTTATATGGCAAAATAAATGATGCTACGAGAAACTACAACTCGTTCCGTTGGGAGGAAAAACCGAAAATGAAAATCTGAAAAAGGGCTGTGGCGGGAAGGTGTTAGACATAGAAGTGTAGGGAGAAGTGTGTGATATATAGACAGATATATAGTCGTCATGTATTCAGTCACTGTGTGTTTCCTACAGATGGATCCAGTAGGAGAAATCCACCAGAGAGATGTCCCAGTCCTCTGTATTCCCAGGACTGTCCAGAGGAAAATCACAATGTCCCAGAGAATCATCAGGTAGATGAAGCTGAGCCCTATACCATATCTATATAGGGGGGGTGTGGAGCTTTTTGGTCCTGCGGTCATAGATGTGGTCATAGATTTTGGTGGTTTCTTATGTTGATCTGTAAGATTCTTTGCACTCTCTGCTGTATTGTACTGAATTGTTACATATGTGAAATCAGGGGGAAGATCTGACTAATATTAAAGTGGAGGATGAAGCAGAAGAAGAGCGGGTGAGGGGCGATCAACCGTGTAAGAGTGAAGTGGAGGAGGAAATTCCAGGAGGTGTTACCATAGGTAAGTAATAATGAATTTAGGAAGTGACTTCAGATGTTTCTCAAGGTGAGGTTCCTTCTTAGTTCTACATTACAGTAACACTTCAGATAATGTATTATACATAGTGCAGGACCTGAGGGAGGTGTGACTGCACGTAGAAGTTCTCTACCAGCTGATCTATGAATCCAGTCATGCACTAGGTTTAGCATTAGACCAGGAGGGGGTGACCAGTAGCTTGTAAAAATGACAATATACTGCGATACTTTAGTATTGCAGTGTATTGAACTAGCGATCTAAAGATCGCTGGTTCAAATCCCTGGAAAGACTAATAGAAAGTGTTAAAAATAGTGTGCAAAAAAGAAAAAATTCCAAAAACCCCCCTTTTTCCAATTTTCCCTCTAAAGTAATGTAAAAAATAAACAAACCTGGAATTTCCACGTCCATAAAAGTCCGAATTATTACATTATAACAATTATTATTTTTTAATCCTCTTTTTATTGAAAATGTTAACATTCGTGAGAAAACAAGCAATTATACAAGACATCATATACAAGTATAGAAAAATGAGTCTGATATGCATTAAAGAACACAAGTATTGTACACAATATCTTGACCTGAGATCTAACATGAAGTATACTGAACTACAGACAACAAAGTACTATATACAAAGTTCCAGAAATCAGTGAATCGCATAATACCAAGTATAAGGGGAGGGAGAAGGACAAGAAGTGAAAAAAGGAAGAGGGTGGGGGATGGAATTCACTCGGGAATTAGTAATAACAATGAAATAGTTAAAAATAATAAACCCAAAGAGCCTCTATTTTCCCTCCAAGCTGACCAGGTGGCAACAAATGTATCATGTCGTCTCTCTGCCCAACTAGCTATTCCTCCAATCTGCATATGTTATCTACTTTGTCTACCCATTCTCTATAGGTTGGACGAGAAATAGATTTCTATTTGAAAGGGATCAAGAGTTTGGCTGTTGTCAGTAAATGGGTTTCAAGATTGCTGCTGGAGGGCCTAAAAGAGTCAGATGGTGACCAAAGTAGTATCACTGCTGGGGAGTGGGGTGCATTACATCCAGTTATCTGGTGTATACTGTTTTGTATATTCAGCCCAAAGGGTTTGATCAATGGGCAGTCCCACCATATGTGGATGTACAAACCCTCATGATTCAAGCATCTCCAGCAGCAATCCTCTAGGGGCGTGTATGTTTTGTGAAGAAAAACTGGCGTACGATACCACCTGGTCAGCAGTTTAAAGGAGTTTTCCTGAACCCTCACACATCGTGAAAAGCCATGAGAATTTCGAAGGATAATAGAAACCTTTTCTTTAGACCAATTCAATAATAACTCTCTTTCCCATGCAAGGATGAAGGGGGGTTTAGGAGGTGCATCCCTTTCCACCAAGTCATTGTAAATTTTGGAGATCAATTTTTCCAGGGGGAGGAGGGGCAATGAAATTAGAGTATCCAACCAAGATGGAGGGCGCAGAGACATGTATTTAGTCAGAAATTGTTTACTCATGTTTTTTATGTTCTCCGAGTGAAGAAAATGAGACCTCTCAGCAAGTGGAGGATCCAGTATAGCAGCTAAGCTAGGAGGTGTCGAGTCTTGGAAGGCCTTATATAGGGGTACATTATTCATATTGCTCCAAATACTTCCTTCAGTGGGTGAATAACCTAATGTAAGCAGGAGTAAAGTAACTGGCGTTAATGAGAAGTGGATACTGGGGACATGGATCTTCAAATAATTATGGAAAGCCAGTATTGTCCCTCTCAAAATGGGGTTTGATGTGGCTAGCGATCTATAGAATGAGTAAATGATCCCCATTTCAGAGGTCTGAGTTTTGAGCCCAAGATGAATCTCTCTGAATCCACATGTGGTGGAGATGCTTTATGTCTTTGCAGAAGTACCCATCTACTCAAGTGGTTTGCAAGGCAATATTTATAGACGTCTGGTAAACCCACACCCCCGAGGCATGTCTCAATGAAAGGAGTCTATGAGGCAGTCTAGAATGTTTCTTAGCCCAAAGAAATGTAGAGAAGGAACTTCTAATTCAGCTAAAAAAGGATTTAGGAATCAATACGTAGACTCCAAAAGCAATTGTAATGATGGCTGGGCACCGTTTATAACAAAAACATCCCCCCATATTTTACCATACAGGCAGCTCCATGTAATGAACCATACACAGAAGAAAACAACCAGAGCTTTTTAAGCCAAATTTATATATAAAATGTGAATTTTTTTGAACACATATAACAGACAATGTTAAAATCTATGAAGACAAGACCCTAGTATGAACAGCAGAGCTAGTAATAACAATTGCTGGATGTAATATATGGGTATACAGGCTGTATTCGAAATTAAAAAAAAATAAAAAAATAAAAGGATTTAAGCATGAAAATTGGGATCGTTTGGATGGTATAGAGTAATTTTGGTAGGATGTATGATTTGAGAAGATTTTTTTTCTACCCATCCATGAAATAAATTGAATTTTCAAATCATTTTGTTGGGAGTCTATGCGAGACAACAAAGGCTTGTAGTTCAACGCAAATAGTTGTGCTGGGTCTTTGGGTAAAGTGTATCCCTAGGTATTTAAAGTGGGATCCTGCCTTCAGGGCGAATAAATCCACGTCAGACGCTGAAATGTTCAGCACTTTCGACTTAGAAAAATGTACTTTAAAGTACGAAACCTCACTAAAGTCTTCAAATAGTTGCATAATTCGGGGGAAGGCTTTGACTGGATTTGTTATAATGAGCAGTAGATCGTCTGCAAATTCTTCTGTAGAGTGTGTGAAATTACCTAGAGTCAAACCCTGAATGTCAGTTGATGTCTTATTTTTTGGATCAAAGTTTCCATAGTTAGAATGAATGGGGAAGGGTATAGAGGGCACCCCTGCCTGGTGCCATTAAGAATAACAAAACATGGAGATAGAGTCCCATTTAGTTTTCACCTAACCCTGGAATCAGATTATAGAGAAAAGATTGCTTCTATAAAGGGTTCCGGAAAGCCAAATACCTGCAATGTGACTCTCATAAACGACCAGCTCATCCGTTCAAAGGCTTTCTCCGCGTCGGTTCCCAAGAGTACTAGAGGGAGTTTGTGTTTCCTGACATGGGAGATCAGGTGAATTAAACGTGATGTATTGTGTTTCCCTTCTCTTCCCTGGACAAAGCCTGTCCTTTAATCCTATTAGCAAGTAATTTGGCCTACTATTTCAAGTCTGTGTTTAAAAAGGAAATAGGGCTATAATTCCCGCAATTTTTTGCATCTTTACCGTCTTTAGGGAGTAGGGTTATGTGAGTTTCTAAGGCTTGTGGAGGGAGGGTCGATCCGTTTAGAAGGGCATTGTGGACCCCTAAAAATTTAGGGAGTAGGGTGTCTTCAAATTTTTTATAATAATAGATTTGGAGACCATCTAGGCCTGGGCTCTTCCCATTAGGAATGGAGTGTAAAACTAATGATAACTCTTCTAATTGGAAGGGCCTGAGGAGACGTGCCTTTTCTGCTTCAGATAACTCTGGTAATCTAACAGAGGATAGGAATTTAGCAAATAATTAGTCTATTCCTGGTTTAGAGGGAATATTGTAAA
The DNA here is from genome assembly GCF_050947455.1 of Rhinoderma darwinii. NCBI lineage: Eukaryota > Metazoa > Chordata > Amphibia > Anura > Rhinodermatidae > Rhinoderma > Rhinoderma darwinii. Next base: position 641,682,888 of record NC_134687.1, on the reverse strand, counting down.
GCGAGTTATAATAGGATAAGAACTCTCTAGTGATGTCTTTAATATTTGAAACTTGAAAGCCCGACTCTGTGGTGATGGAGGTGACAAAGGACTGTTCAGATCTTTTCTTTAATAGCGTCGATATTATTTTAGAGCCCTTGTTGCCGAGGGCGTAAACCTTGTACTGGCTGTGCTGAAACAACTTTGCTGAACGAGGATTAAGAAGATCATTTCATTTCCTCCTTATTTCTTCTAGTTCTGTTTGCATATGAATAGCTACAGACCTCTTACTCAGGGCTTCCAGCGTAGCGATTTAAGCAAGTCAGGAATTTAATTCCGCTTGTCTTTGTTTCTTAACTTTAGAGCCAACGGCCAGCAACGCACCTCGGATAAACGCTTTATGTGTCTCTCATATTAATGACTGAGAAACCTCTGGTGTCTCAGTAAATTCATAAAACTCAAGTAATGCCTTTTTGATCCCCTCTAACACAGAGTCTCTAGCAAGGATTCAGTTATTCTCCAAGTCCATTCTCTGGAAGGGAGATTCGTCAGTGAAAACGTTAATAATGCGGAAGCATGATCTGACAATGTTATGTGGTCTATAGATGTTTGGGTGATCAGATGGGGATGGAAACCAGAAATAAACAAATAATCCAGCCTATGGTAGGAATTATGTGGTTTAGAATAAAAGGAGTAATCCTTTACCTGTGGATTGATTAGCCTCCAGGCATCAACCATACCCATCGCTGATAGGGACTTCTTAAGTCTGCTTAAGGAGGAAAAGAAATGTACAGATGTTTTAGTAGAGGCATCCAATAAGGGATTTAGGGTGATATTAAAATCTCCCCCGAGAAACTTCATACCTTCTGCAAACTCTTCAAACTTCTCTAAATTTGATATAAGCCAGGAAATTTGATTATGATTGGGGGCATATATATTTGCGATGGATATGGTCGTGCCTGCTAGGGTCCCCTTAATAAAGACAAATCTACCTTCTGGGTTGATTAGCGGCAGATTTTTGCTGACCCCCCTGGAGGAGGAGTTGGATTGAATGCTACGAAACCACCTTGAGTACGGACCAAATGAGAGAGACGGGATCTTGGAGGATTTGAACTGAGTTTCCTGGAGTAGAACAATATCTGAGCGGAATTTAAGTTATGAGAGAATCTGGCTCTTCCTAGGCTCATTTAAGCCTCTGACATTGTAAGAGGCCAAACCAAGAGTCACACGCCATATATGTTTTTTAGGTAGTTGAATATGGGTGTACGTTTAATACGAGGAGTCCCATGGGGAGGGCGGAAGTTGGGGAAGAGTAGGGAGTATGTGTTGTGATTGAAAATGTACTAACGTTCTGGAACTGCTCATCACTAGAGGAAGAGGTACTAACCTCCTCTTGGAATGAGACATAGTGAATAGCAACAAGAGTAAAACACAGAAGTATGTTACACTCCTCTCTGGGAAGAGAAAGTAGTAAATAGTGGTGGAGGGGAGATGACCGGATTTGTCATTCTAGTAAATCAGAGAGAGCGGGCAGCCAAGCCACTCTAAAGTGTTGAAATAATAACCGTTAAATAACAGTTAAAGGGGTTATCCGAGATTTAATGACTTTGTGTTAATGCTTGCAATTTATAAATGTAAATACATTTATAATATACTTACGTTTTCCAAAGTGGCTCTGTTTCCAGATCCTGCTGTGGGGAACTTGACGGTTGGCATCACTCTCTACTCTGGCGGCTTTGTTGATCTTGAATTATTTTCCGGGTATACGACACGTCACTTGTGACGTGGTGTATATCGGCTTGTTCTGTTGTAATGCGCATTCGCGGCCCCTGCTGTTATCTCGAGAACAGCAGGGACCTCGAGAACAGCAGTGACAGCGCATGCGCGTTACGGGCTGTAAAGCAGAACAAGTCGATATACACCACGTCACAAGAATACCCGGCAAAGAATTCAAGATCAAGAAAGCGGCCAGAGCAGAGAGTGACGTCACCCGTCAAGTTCCCCACGACAGGATCTGGAAACGGGGCCACTTTGGAAAACGTAAGTATATTACAAATGTATTTACATTTATAAATTGCAAGCATTAACACAAAGTCATTAAATCTCGGACAACCCCTTTAAGTATTTATATAACAGTGATACCTGCTTTGAGAAAATACAAAAAATTCAATAGGTCATAGATCAATGAATTTTCTATAAAGAACGTCAGTACATTGCAAGAAAACGCACTAAGAGACAGAACAACAAGAGAGAAGGCACATATCCTAATCACAAAACTAAAAATAAGTCCACAGAAAGTGGGAGGAGCCCATCTCTAAGCGCAAGAGGAAAGTGATTAGCATAAAATCCGCAATTAAACGGACAAATTTAACTAACTACAGTCAGAGACTGTACCATAGCAATGCATAAATACATGACCTGAGTTGCTTCAGAAAGTAATTTAACCAAAAAGGATATTGGAGCCATAGATTGGCTCAGGTACAGTCCATATCAATCCGCTTCAGAGTAAGCTTCCCTGTGCCTTTACGCGTTCTGACATTTTTACTGTGACCCACTCTTTCCCATTCAATGGGTGGTGGAATTACCAGTAAAGTCGCTAGTTCCTGAACTTGAACCCAATCTGGAATCCGGAGATCCTGTAGCTCAAGAGCCAAAATTACATCTTTCAGATCATCATGTCTGCATATCATGAACCTTTTGTTGTTCACTTGTTATGAGACGCCAAAAGGGAATAGCCATCTGTAGAGGATCCGACGATCTCTTAATATATCCGTTAGAGGTTTCTAAAGTCTACGTTTTTGGAAAGAGTGATTGCAGAGAGGTCTTGGAAAAATGAAAGTTGAGATCCTTCAAACATAACTTTGTCTCCCTCTCTTGCTTTTCGTAGTATGTCATCTCTGACTCTGGAGTTGAAAAGCCTGCAGATAATCTCCTAGGGAGGATCAGGCAGTTTAGTTTTGGCTATCCGCACCCTATGAGCACGTTCAATTGTAATTTCTTCCTGGTAACTGTCACCTAGGATGGAAATAAATATTTGCTTAACCGTGGGAAGTATCGATTCTGGAAGAACCGACTCAGGAACACCTTTGATCCTGATATTATTGCGTCTACCTCGGTTATCTTGATCTTTTATACCATCCGCCAGAGTGTTTAAATTAGATTGGAGGGAGCTGAAAGACGAATTAGCTGTTGCAATGAAGTCAATCAGCTGAGATTGATTATTTTCCAACTGCTCCACTCGTGGTCCGAGCTGTCTAACTTCTTGCTTTATAGCTTGAAGTCGCTTCAACACTGGTTCTAGCGCCTTCCTCAAAACTTTATTGATGAAGGATCGTGACACAGGTAGTTCGGTGCTTGAAGAGGCATAGTCTAGATCTCTATCTTCAGTGGCATGCTGGTCCAGGTGGCCTTTTGTGGGAGGTATTTTATCTTGTGTTTTGGTATGAGACGAGTCTTTCACCACCTGCGGATAGTGGGACTTGCGAATTAAGTTATCTAGATTGCCGCTTTTAGGCATATATGGAGAGTCTCTTGCTTTTCTTGGTCCAATTTTATCCATTATGAGAGCTGCAGGTAATCATCGAGAAGTGGGTGGCTGCCCTATAGAACTGGGAGAGCTATCACATGGAGGCTGGTCGCTGATTCTTTGTTAGGCCTTTAATGTAATTTATCCACAGAATGCACGGGCAACCTGTATATATCCAGGACTGTCAGGACTCCTTATCTGAGGGCAGATAGTCAAGAGAAGTAATAAATCAGCTAGTTCCAAACCCTGGTTGTAGGCAGAGTTGTTGAGAGAGGTGATCAACCATTGGGCTAGTTGTTAGTAAGAGAGAGTGTCGCTATTTAGTGCCCACACCTTCAATAGTTCATACACACAATAGTGCCCCGCACCAGTCTGCAAGCAATTGTTAACAGCAGGAGGGGTCGTGTGTGGTTGGCGTGTGTTCCACAGCTTGAAAATAGAGGCCGTGGCTTCAGTTGCCGGTTAAGGCCGCCAGAACGGATGTAGTTCAGTGCAGCTGCTACAAGCAGCTTTTTTTCCAGAAGGAATGGAGCAGGGCACGTTCAGCAGACAGGATATTGTCAGGGCACAACAGGTACCCAGCAAGTGCAATGTGAAGGCAGGGAAAATTTGGTGAAGACTGCAAGGTACAGTCCTTAGGGGAGTCTAAAATGGCGGTCGTGCTTCCGGATTGTTCTCCAGGGGGAGCTTGTACAATCCCCAGTGATCCCACTAACCTTGGTAGATACAGTCCAGCAACCCAGGCTCGAGAACAGGACTTCCGGTCCGGTGGTGAAATCGGTCCAAACCGGTGTTAAAATGTGCCCCAGAGCAGCAGGGATCCGATGGAGGTGATGGCATAACCACTCCAGTGCCCAGGAGAACAGATGAAGGCAGACTGTGGATGATCTGGCAAAGCTTTGTAGATACCTGTCTGCTCTCCACAACTTTCAGGCCACGCCCCCCAATATAACATAATTTAGCTCGCATGGTGAACTCCGTAAAAAAAAAAATAATTGCCAGAATCCCTGTTTTTTTGGTCACCTTAGCGCTAAAAAATAATGTAATAAAAAGTGATCAAAAAGTCGTATGTACCAATAAAAACAACAGCTCGCCCTGCAAAAAATAACCCCTTACATTGCTCAATCGCCGAAAAAAAAAAAAGTTATGGCTTTCAGAATATGACCGCAAAAAGTTTGGTATCGTCATAATCGTATTCACCGGCAGAATAAAGTTAAGTTGTGATTTTTACTGCACGGTGAAAGACGTAAAAACAAAACCCTCCAAAAAATTGAGAAATCACAATTTTTTCCAATTCCACCCACCAAAGAATCTTTTTTTTATATGTTGTTTTAAATAGTGGCAATAGAAATTACAACTCAGCCCGTGAGTCCACTCAGTACTTTCCCTACCGACTTCCGTCATACATATACGACAGATGACGGGAAGGGGTTAACATTGCCTGTGAATTTTATTAAATCACGTGACAACTATAATTTCCTCACTGGCACAAATACAAATGTTAAACAGATTTAAAAATATAATTTTATGAATATCTATGGAAAACAAAACATAAATTAATAATGTTTCTCACATAAGACAGTAACACTAACCGTTCTAATGCATTGCGCTACATAGGTAGTGCAATTTATTAGAATAGCGTTTAGAAGATCAGGCCTTCAAGTCCTCTAGTGGGACTACAAAAGTAAAACTTTTAAAAATAAATAAATAAAATTAGTAATATAATAAGAAATCACCTTTTTTCCCTTATCAAGACCTTTTATTATTGGAAAAAAAATGGAAAAAAAACGCCCATAAGAACCTGAACTATAAAAATATAATGTTATTTATCCCGCACGGTGAACGCTGTGAAAAAAAAGACAGAATTGCTGTTTTTTTTTGGTCACCTTGCCTTCCAGAAATTGGAATAAAAAGTGATCAAAAAGTCGCATGTATCTCTTATACAGCTCCTTCGCCTGAAAAATGAAAATGTTATGGTTCTCAGAATTTGGCGACACCAAAAATAAAGTATCACCCTGTTAATTTACGTGGTGTAAACGGTTTAACAAAAATAATTTTTTTTTAGAAAATTTGTTCCACAAAATTTTTTTTTCTTACCACTGCAATTGTAACAGCCAACAAAACAAAGTTTACCAATTATTTATAGTGCATAGCGCAAAAAAAAATATTTCCCCCCCCCCCCCAAAGATTAAAAAAAATGTAAGCTATTTTATGTACTCTAAAATGGTACCAATAAAAACTACTACTCATCCTGCAAAAAAGCAAACCATTATATAGTTATGTCAAAGAAAAATGAAAAAAGTTATCGGTTTCAGAATGCATCAACACAAAATATACTTTTTTTCCCCCATAAAACATGTTTTTATGCTTAACCCCTTCACGACCAGCCCACGTAGATTAACGGGCTGCCGTGCTGGGCTTTTGTCCTGCAGCCCGTAAATACACGTGCTGTCAGACCAGAGTGCACAGCTCTCTCCCTGTTCTCTGAATCTCTCAGCACACGCTGCTACTAGCAGCCTAAGGCCCCATGCACACGACCGTGCCCGTAATTACGACTCGTAATTACGGGCATGGCCGGGCACGCCCTGCCACGGGCAGCCATTATAAAGTATAGTAGCACGGCCCGTAAAATAAAAAAATAGAACATGTTCTATCTTTTTCAACGGCATTGGCACCTTCCCGTAAGAAAACGGGAAGGTACCCGTGGCCAATAGAAGTCTATGAGCCCGTTATTACGGGTCGTAATTACGACCCGTAATAACGGCAGTTTTTACGGTCGTGTGCATGAGGCCTAAGTGCTGAGAGAAGACATCAGGACCGGATTGGTGCCGGTCCCGATGACGTGAACACCATGATAAAGCTATCATGGTGTTCACAGCAAAGTTTGTTGCAGCAACAAACTTACGTGCTATTTGTTACAATGTTTCTCCTCACTCCCTGTCAGATCTTCTGAGACAGTGGGGGGAGAAGAAGCTCTGTGCCGAGCAGCTGCTGTGTGTCTCGTATAAAGACACAATGAATGTGAAACACACAAAACACCTCCACATAGATAGTTTAGTGTAGGCAGCTAGATATAGTTCAGGTAGTCTGTTAGGTAGATAGTACTCAGACTAGGACAATTAATTAGTTTTATATATATATATATATATATATATATATGTGTGTATATATATATATATACACATATACATATACACACACACACACACACACACACACACACACACACACGCGTAATATATATTATATATAGACATATATTTGAAATTTGTTAATCCTAAAAATTAATAATTAGGGATGTTATATCTATAACATCATATAGATATATACGTACATGTAATATATACGTATACACACATATACTTATATAAATCCCTTCATATATTTTACACGTCTGTAAATTTTAAATACATTAATTCATTGTTAGGCTGTTCACACTGAGCTTTTTGCAGGAGGAAAATTCCTCCTGCAAAAACTGCTCCAGACGTTTTTTGCACAGTGGTTTGACAAAAACTCGTCAAAACACTCGTCGAGGTGTTTTTTTTACCCTTCTGACTGATTGAAATGGGGTTTTGGAGGCGGAAACCGCCTCAAGATAGGTCATGTCGCTTCTTTTTACCGCGATGCGTTTTTTTTTGCTCACAGTAAAAAAGCTCGTCCAACTCCCATTGAAATCAATGGGAGACATTTTCGGCCAGTTTTTGACGAGTTTTGCGGAGCGGTTTCCGCGCCGAAAAACTCATAAAAAAAAGAGTGTGAACAGGGCCTTAGGGTTGTTCATAAATTTATTGATCAATGGATTAGTGGACTTTTTCTTTGTTACTTTTATTAAAATTGTTACAAAAAATAAGTAAAAAAAAAAAATACGTAAAAAAATGGCACGCAAGTTATATACCACTGAAGAGGCATTTGCTCTCTTGGATTCCGATAGTGAATGGGGTCACTTTTGTTTTTTTTTTGCTGTTTTGGTCCCTCCAGGGCGTTGCAAATGGGACATGGCACCGAAAACCATTATAGCAAAATTTGAGCTCCAAAACCCAAATGGTGGACCTTCCCTTCTGAGGGCTGTAATGTGTTCAAATATAAGTTTATGACCACATATGGGGTATTGCCGTAATCAGGATAAATTTCTTTACAAATGTTGGGGTGCTTTTTCTCCTTTATTCCTTGCAAAAATTAAAAATGTCTGTTTCTTCAGAAGAAATGTAGATTTTCATTTTCACAGACTAACACCAATAAATTCAGCAAAAAAACTGTGGGGTTAAAATGCTCACTATATAACTAGATAAATTCCTTGAGGGGTGTAATTTCCAAAATGGGGTAACTTTTTGGGTGTTTCCACTGTTTAGGTACCACAAGACCTCTTCAAACCAGACATGGAGCCTAAAATATATTGTAATAAAAAGGAGGCTTCAAAATCCACTAGGTGCACCTTTGCGTCTGAGGCCGGTGTTTCAGTCCATTACCGCACTAGGGCCACATGTGGGATATTTCTAAAAACTGCAGAATCTGGGCAATAAATATTGAGTTGCGTTTCTCTGGTAAAACCTTCTGTGTTACAGAATTTTTTCTATTATAAATAAATTTCTGCAAAAAAAATTACATTTGTAAATTACACCTCTACTTTGCTTTAATTCCTGTGAAACGCCTAAAGGGTTAAGAAACTTTCTGAATGCTGTTTTGAATACTTTGAGGGGTGAAGTTTTTAAAATGGGGTGATTTATGGGGAGTTTCTAATATATAAGGCCCTCAAAGCCACTTCAGAAATGAACTGGTCCATGAAAAAATAGGTTTTGGAAATTTCTTGAAAATGTGAGAAATTGTTGCTAAAGATCTAAGCCTTGTAACGTCCTAGAAAAAGAAAAGGACGTTCAAAAAACGATGCAAACATAAAGTAGACATATGGGGGATGTTAACTAGTAACTATTGTGTGTGGTATTAATATCTGTTTTGCAAGCAGATACATTAAAATTTTGAAAAATTCAATTTTTTGCACATTTTCGCTAAATTTTGGTGTTTTTCACAAATAAATATTGCATTTATCGACCAAATTTTTTCACAGACGTAAAGTACAATATGTCACGAGAAAACAATCTCAGAATCGCTTGGATAGATAAAAGCATTCCCAAGCCATTCCCACATAAACTAACACATGTCAGATTTGAAAAAATCGCCTGCGTCCACACGGCGAAAACAGGCTGTGTCCTGAAGGGGTTAAACATGTATTTATGACATATTTGGTATCGTCTGAATCATGCAGAACTGTTGAATAAAGTTACATTTTTGATTTATGGTAAACATCGGGTAAAAAAATGCAAAACAAATGGCAAAATAGTGTTTTGTTTTTTCCTTTTTGCTTCCCCCAAAAAATAAAAGCTAATTAATAAATTCTATATAACCCCAAATAGTGCCATCGAAAAATATAACTCACCCAACTAAAACAAGCCCTCCTGCTGCTACAGTGACGGAAAAATGGTATTGCTCTTGGAATGTGAGGACGGAAAAACAAAAACGACTTGGTCCTTAATAGGGTTGTTAGGATTAGAGAAACATGGCGGCTATCTTCCAAAAACAGTGGTTCACCTCTCCATAGGTTGTCTGTGGTTTTCAGCTCCTCTCCATTCACTTCAATGTAGCTTAGTTGCAATACCAGAAACGACCCATTTGACAGGTGTGGTGCGGTTTCTAGAAGAAAACCACCATGTTTATCTAATCCTGAACAAGCCCTTAAAGACCTAAAATAGGCAGGTTGAAGCCAACATTCTAAGGGTTAAATACTCCATCATGAGCAATTCCCTAATATATACACTACCGTTCAAAAGTTTGGGGTCACCCAGACAATTTTGTGTTTTCCATGAAAACTCACACTTATATTTATCAAATGAGTTGCAAAATGACAAGAAAATATAGTCAAGACATTGACAAGGTTAGAAATAATGATTTTTATTTCAAATAATAATTTTCTCCTTCAAACTTTGCTTTCGTCAAAGAATGCTCCATTTGCAGCAATTACAGCATTGCAGACCTTTGGCATTCTAGCTGTTAATTTGCTGAGGTAATCGGGAGAAATTTCACCCCATGCTTCCAGAAGCCCCTCCCACAAGTTGGATTGGCTTGATGGGCACTTCTTGCGTACCATACGGTCAAGCTGCTCCCACAACAGCTCTATGGGGTTGAGATCTGGTGACTGCGCTGGCCACTCCATTACAGATAGAATACCAGCTCCTGCTCCTTCCCTAAATAGTTCTTGCATAATTAGGAGGTGTGCTTTGGGTCATTGTCCTGTTGTAGGATGAAATTGGCTCCAATCAAGCGCTGTCCACAGGGTATGGCATGGCGTTGCAAAATGGAGTGATAGCCTTCCTTATTCAAAATCCCTTTTACCTTGTACAAATCTCCCACTTTACCAGCACCAAAGCAACCACAGACCATCACATTACCTCCACGAATCTTGACAGATGGCGTCAGGCACTCTTCCAGCATCTTTCCAGTTGTTCTGCGTCTCACAAATGTTCTTCTGTGTGATCCAAACACCTCAAACTTCAATTCGTCTGTCCATAACACTTTTTTCCAATCTTTCTCTGTCCAATGTCTGCGTGCTTTTGCCCATATTAATCTTTTCCTTTTATTAGCCAGTCTCAGATATGGCTTATTCTTTGCCACTCTGCCCTGAAGGCCAGCATCCCGGAGTCGAATCTTCACTGTAGACGTTGACACTGCCGTTTCGCGGGTACTATTTAATGAAGCTGCCAGTTGAGGACCTGTGAGGCGTCTATTTCTCAAACTAGAGACTCTAATGTACTTGTCTTGTTGCTCAGTTGTGCAGCGGGGCCTCCCACTTCTCTTTCTACTCTGGTTAGAGCCTGTTTGTGCTGTCCTCTAAAGGGAGTAGTACACACCGTTGTAGGAAATCTTCAGTTTCTTGGCAATTTCTCGCATGGAATAGCCTTCATTTCTAAGAACAAGAATAAACTGTCGAATTTCACATGAAAGCTCTCTTTTTCTAGCCATTTTGAGAGTTTAATCGAACCCACAAATGTAATGCTCCAGATTCTCAACTAGCTCAAAAGAAGGTGAGTTTTATAGCTCCTCTAAACAGCAAAACTGTTTACAGCGGTGCTAACATAATTGCACAAGGGTTTTCAAGGGTTTTCTAATCATCCATTAGCCTTCTAACACAGTTAGCAAACACAATGTACCATTAGTACACTGGAGTGATGGTTGCTGGAAATGGGCCTCTATACACCTATGTAGATATTGCATTAAAAACCAGACGTTTGCAGCTAGAATAGTCATTTAGCACATTAACAATGTATAGAGTGTATTTCTGATTAATTTAATGTTATCTTCATTGATAAAAACTGTGCTTTTCTTGCAAAAATAAGGAAATTTCTAAGTGACCCTAAACTTTTGAACGGTAGTGTATTTTAGAGGTCCTTTCCATAACGCTCATCAGTGTTTCTAGTTCTAGAGCAGGTGCTTTCAGCATTTCAGCATTACTTTCCGATGTTGGTACAATGAACGGGAATTTGATGACCTTGCTGCTGCATGCAACTTTTATTGGAGATGTCCCTTTTCATAAAACAAAGTATTCCATTAGGCAGTGTGTCAGACCCTTATTCAGCTGACTGCAAACTCTTATTTGTTGGGCTAGCTAAGTGATTTTTACAATGTATTTTTTCATGATCAATTCTTTTGCTTTTGAGCATTTTTATGCTTATAATCTTTTAAAAAAAAAGTTAACTATGCCTTTTAGCTTATTTTTTCTAGTAATATATTGCTAGGAATAGGTAGGAAGCTGGAGTAGAGAGATAGAGTAAGGCGATGCAAATGCTCAAAAAACATCTTAATATATATGTTCAGAATGTGGGAAATGTTTTAATGCTAAAGGCAAACTTAGGGCTCATCAGAGAAACCACACAGGGGAGAAGCCATTTTGATCTATATGTGGAAGATATTTTGCAAAGAAATCAAATTTGGAACATAGAGTAGAAACCATATTCTCATTTAGAATGTGTGAAATGCTCCAAGAGCAAAAAGAGATTTTAACCACATCAGATTATTCACAGACATTAAACAGCCAATAAGAATGTTTGTTCATTTTTTGGGTGGTGTTAGGTCAACTGTGACCGGGATCTATGAAGGAAAAGTATTGTTGATAGAAGGAAGAAAAGAAGAGCCTTGTTTACTTACAAAGCAGAGAAGCTGAATTGTCACCATGAACCTCACTTATTACTGTATTCATATATTCACCCACACTGCAGGGGAATCCAGAGTGACAATAAGGACAATGTAAACTTTTGGTTTGGTTTTAATATACAGTATATGGACATTTTTATATTTGACTTTCATTAACTACGTGATGAGCGTAAAAAGGAAGTATGGAGAGGGCTCACAAGCTAAGCTCGCTCCATACTTAGCGGGTGACGTTGTGTAATACAGCCGTCACCTCACTGCAATGGGCGGAATCAAAGATCCCCTTAAATGCCATGGTTAATTGCGATTGTGTCATCTAAGGGGTTAGATAGAGGGGACAACCCCCTCTGATGGCTCATTGCCCTTCTTACCACGCGATACAATTGTGGGGTGCCAATTGTCGTCATGGCAGCCTGGGAGCCTAATGAAGGCACCCATGTCTGATATCTTTGTACTCCTATTAAGCACTGCCTCCGGCAGGGCTTGAAAGGGGCCTATCAAATTAACGATGTACTGCAATACATTAGTATTACAGTATATAGTGCCTAGGGAGACTAATAAAGAAAGTTACATACTGTTAAAGTTTTTTAAATACATAAAAAAATAATCGTACAAGTTAAAAAACAACAAAATTTTCCTCTCAAACACAATGTAAACATAAAAACTTGCCAGAATCAGTTTTTTGGTCACAAAAAAATTAAATAAAAAGTCTCATGTACCACAGAATGGTATCAGTAGAAACTACAGCTTGCCCCGCAAAAAAGCTTGCCCCAATAAAAAAAAAATTTTGGCTCTCAGAATATGGCGACACAAAACAAATTTTATTTTTAACAATCAGTTTTTTCCTTGTAAAAGTAGTAAAACAAAAAAATATATGCATTTTGTATCGCTGTAATCGTATTGATCCACAGAATAAAGTTATGATGTCATTTTTACCACATAGTAAACACAAAAAACAAAACCCTCCACAAAAATGGAGGAATCGCAGTTTTTTTACTATCCATCCCAAAAAGATTTGTTTTCCAGTACATTAAATGGTACAATGAATGGTGTCGTGAAAATCTACAACTCGTCCCGCAAAAATAAAGCCCTCATATGGCTAGATCGATGAAAAAATAAAAATTTTTGGAAGTTGGCTTTTCGAAGTTGTGGGTGGGAACAAAAGTGAAAATCTGAAAAATGTCTGCGGAGGGAAGGGGTTAACCCCTACTTGCATGAGAATGCAACTGTAGGTCCCGGCGAGAGGCTACTCTCTGCACCAGGATGTACAGTTACTGAACTGTTCCCGATGCTCAGTGCTCTAACAGACCGTGTTTTGGAGATGGGTTGTCAGTTGTCCCCGACAGCTGACTCTCCCCTATTGCTGGCCAGCAATCCAACGCCGGCGATTTCTGCAATTAACCCCTTAAATGCGTCAATAGTGATTGTCACATTTAAGGGGTTTGGAGCAGCTCGGCAACCCACACGACGCGATCGCAGGGTGTGCCGACTGTTGGTATGGCAACCGGAGGCATGACAATGGCCTCCAGGTCTGGCATGCACGGAAGCCTATGCGGACCAATAACGCATTCGTAACAACCCAAACTATAAAACTAATGGTATTTTTCTCACACGGTGGACACTGCAAAAAAAAGAATAAAGCAATGCCAGAATCGCTATTTTTTTGGTCACCCCCCTTTCCAAAACATAAAAAGTGATCAAAAAGTCGCATGTACCCCAATAGTACCAATAAAAACTGCAACTGGTCAAGCAAAAAACAAGCCCTTACACAGCTTTTTTGACTGCTTATGTTTTTTTTTAAAGTGATTTTATTGTGCAAAAGCTGCACAACATAAAAAAAAGTATTTACGTATGGTATCGCCGTAATCGTATCGACCGGCAGAATAAAGTAAAATTGTCATTTATAGCCAAGGGTGAACACTAAAAAAAAATCGTAATTGCTAGTTCTTAGTCACCTTGCTTGCCAAAAAATTTAAGGAAAAGGGATTTAAAAAAAAAATATGCATGTACCCCATAATGGTACTGTAAGAGTAATTGGGATGGTTTATGACGTTTATAGCTTTTTATTAATGTTTCAAAATAACTATCAATTGGGGGCGTGGCTAGGCGCACTGAAGAGCAGACGTGTGTGAGGTGTACTCTGCCTAGGCCTCTGCTTTCAAGGGACAAACCTGCAGCATAATGGGGAAAACCCGTTCCAAAAAGACCCCTAGAGGGTCCCAGATGACAGGGGGATCTGATACCCCGATTTCTAATTTCTTTCAGCCGCTCATTGACCAGGGAGAGAGTGACTCAAGGTCAGACAGACCTGCGACGCCGCCATTACTGGATGCTTCGGCAGTGTGTGCGGAGCTGAGCCATGCACGGATCGCTTGGCAGGAGGGGAAGACTGGGTCCCCTGGGACCGGAGCCATGCTGTCTTCGATCCCGCCCGAAACAGCAAGTGACGGACTGAGTGGGAGGCTGGGGAGACACTTACTTGAAGGTGCCGGAGGTTGCACAAGGCCGAGTCAAGATGGCGGGCGCCATGTGCTGAGAGAGGAGAAAGTGGAGGAGATATTGTGGCGGCGGACCATGTATTTCTGCTGGACCTAGGTGAGGAGTCTCACTTAGACTATCCTTCGGTGCCTGGGAGATTATTCCTGTAGAAGCCATCCCAGACTCCTAAAGCATCGGTTGATGCTATGGCTGACATGGAGGCCTCATCTGTTGATGGGGGTGTACCCCCGGTTACCTGCTTACCTCAGAGATCTCGTGGGGTTACAGTGGAAATGTCTTCCCCATTGCCTACATCCCATGGGAATCTGATGGTGGACTTGCCGACGCCAGACATTGCTACCCAGACTCTTAGAGGTCATCCGGAGCTGCAGGCACTATTGGCACTCCTTCCCTCAAAGCATGGACACTGGCGAATGATTTGAAAATGGCGTGGAGACTTGGCTTACAAGTCGTAAAAGTGGAGGTTTCTCTGCAATCTAAAAGTAGTGAAGCTGAAGTCGCTGCAATAATCTGTTTCCGCTTCCATTCAATTACTTAACCCCTTAAGGACGCAGCCTAGTTTTGGCCTTAAGGCTCAGAGCCCATTTTTCAAATCTGACATATTTCACTTTATGTGGAAATGACATCGGAATGCTTAAACCTACCCAAGCGATTCTGAGATTGTTTTCTCGTGACACATTGGGCTTCATGTTCGTGGTAAAATTTGGTCGATATATTCAGTGTTTATTGGTGAATTTAGAGAAAATTTTGAAAAAATTGCATTTTTCAGAATTGAAATGCATCTGCTTGTAAAACAGACGGTTATATCACCCAAAATAGTTACTAGTTCACATTTCCCATATGTCTACTTTAGATTGGCATCGTTTTTTGAATATTCTTTTATTTTTCTTGGACGTTACAAGGCTTAGAACATAAACAGCAATTTCTCATATTTTTAAGAAAATTTCAAAAGCCTTTTTTTTAAGGTACCTCTTGATTTCTGAAGTGGCTTTGAGGGGCCTATGTATTAGAAACCCTGATAAAACACCCCATTTTAAAAACCAGACCCCTCAAAGTATTCAAAACAGCATTTAGAATGTTTTTTAACCCTTCAGGCATTTCACAGGAATTAAAGCAAAGTGGAGGTGAAATTTGCAAATTTCATTTTTCTTGCTGAATTTAAATTTTATTCATTTTTTTTTCTGTAACACAGAAGGTTTTACCAGAGAAACACTACTAAATATGTATTGTCCAGATTCTGCAGTTTTTAGAAATGTCCCACATGTGGCCCTAATGCGCTCGTGGACTAAAACACAAGCCCTAGAAGCAAAGAAGCACCTAGTGCATTTTGAGGCCTCTTTTTTATTAGAATATATTTTAGGCAGCATGCCAGGTTTGAAGAGGTGTTGAGGTGCCAAAACAGTAGGAATCCCCCAATAGTGACCCCATTTTGGAAACTACACCCCTCAAGGAATTCATTTATGGTTGTTGTTACCATTTTGACCGCACAGTTTTTTCACAGCACGTATTTGAATTGGGCTGTGAAATGGAAAAAATGACATTTTTTTCAATAAAATGTTATTTGTGATCAAAATTTCTTATTTTCACAGGGGAAAAATACCCCATTTTGTTGCCCAATTTGTCCTTAGTGTGGCAATACCTCATTTGTGGTGATAAACTGCCGTTTGGGCCCATGGGAGGGCTCAGAAGGAAAGGAGCGCTATATGTTTGTTGGAGTCCAGATTTTGCTGGATTGGTTTTCGGGTGCCATGTCGCATTTGCAGAGCCTCAGAGGTATCAAAGCAATGGAAACCCACCAAAAGTGACCCCATTTTGGAAACTACACCCCTCAAGGAATTCATTTATGGTTGTTGTTAGCATTTTGACCACACAGTTTTTTCACAGCACCTATTTCAATTGGGCTGTGACATTAAAAAAATGAAATTTTTTCCAATAAGATGTAATTTTTTATCAAAATTTCTTATTTTCACAGGGAACAAAAGACTCAATTTTGTTGCCCAATTTCTCCTGAGTGCAGCAATACCCCATTTGTGGCAATAAACTGCCGTTTGGGCCCATGGGAGGCCTCAGAAGGGAAGGAGCGCTGTGTGTTCTTTAGAGTGCAGATTTTGCTGGATTGGTTTTCAGGTGCCATGTCGCATTTGCAGAGCCCCAGAGGTATCAAAGCAATGGAAACCCACCAGAAGTGACCCCATTTTGGAAACTACACCCCTCAAGGAATTCATTTATGGGTAATGTGACCATTTAGACCCCATAGTTTCTTCACAGAACTTATTTGAATTGGGCTGGGAATTAAAAAAAATATATATTGTTTCCAATAATATGTCATTTTAGCTCAAAAATTCTTATTCTCACAAGAATTAAAATACTCCATTTTGTTGCCCAATTTGTCCTGAGTGTGGCAATACCCCATTTGTGGTGATAAACTGCCGAATGGGCCCATGGGAGTGCTCAGAAGGAAAGGAGCGCTGTGTGTTCTTTGGAGTCCAGATTTTGCTGGATTGGTTTTCGGGTGCCATGTCGCATTTGCAGAGCCCCCGAGGTATCAAAGCAATAGAAACCAACCACAAATGACCCCATTTTGGAAACTACACCCCTCAAGGAATTCATTTATGGGTGTTGTGACCATTTTGACCCCATAGTTTTTTCACAGAACTTATTTGAATTGGGCAGGGAATGAAAACAAAATTATTTTTTTCAAATAATATGTAGTTTTGGCTAAAAAATTCTTATTTTCAAAAGAAACAAAATACCCCATTCTGTTGCGCAATTTGTTCTGAGTGCCGCAATACCCCATTTGTTGTGATAAAGTGCCGTTTGGGCCCATGGGAGGGCTCAGAAGGAAAGGACCACCATTTGGCCTAGTGGGGATTTTCTAGTGCGAAGTCATGTATGCAGAAGAACCTGAGGTACCAGTACAGTTGAAACCCGCAAGAAGTGACCCCGTTTTAATAACTACACCCTTAAGGCATTCATCTAGAGGTGTAGTGAGCATTTTGACCAGAGACCTACACCCCATAAACTGTAATGTGGGTTCTCCCGGGTATGGCAATACACTACATGTGGCTGTTATCAGCTGCCTGGGTACACAGCAGGGCTCAGAGGGGAAAGACGAGGGGGATAAGCTGTGCGGAGTGCATCAGGGTAAGTAAAATTGGGGTAAATTATAAACCAAGGGATGTATGATAAATTTTAAAACACTCTTTCATACAGAGCTCTTGTTATTCGGGACACGTGTCACATTGATATATTGTGTCATCCCTTATCGCCCTCTTATAGCAGACTTTGCACCTCTTTTGACTTTTTCCCTTCTTGCCAGTTTGGGGAACTTCTCCTGGAAAGTGTTGCCGCCTTGGTACGATGCGTGTGGCCCCGCTTCCAGAAGTACTGGGTGCCCCCCCCCCTCCTCTTGGTCCCTAAAGATTAGGTTCTTGATAATCACCTCTTGAAATTCCAGGAAAGTTCCCGTCTGGCCTGCACATCGACGTAGCACGTAAGCATTGTACAATGCCATCTTTATGATGTGCCCGGCCAGCTTCTTATACCACACCGCATGGCGCTGTAGGGCTTCAGGATTTGATCTTACAAGTCCATCCCTCCCATGTACCTATTGTAGTCCAGGATGCAGTCTGGTTTGGGGGTGGCCTTCCGTTCATATAGCCTAAACCTGTAGGTATACCCGGATGCACTCTCGCAGCTTATACATCTTCACGCCATACCTTGCCCTCTTACCCGGCAGATACTCGTGGAATTGAACCCTCCCTTTAAAATGTACCAGGGACTCATCAATAGAAATACACTTCTCAGGGGTGAATGCTTGGGAAAACCGGGCACTGGAACGGTCTAATAGGGGTCTCCGTTTATACAAACGGTCAAAACTGGGGTCATCTCGGGGTGGGCACGGCTCATTATCAGTATAATGTAAGAAGCGAAGTATTGCCTAATTTATTAATTTTTTGAGGTTCCAGTTCAGTTCTGAAGTTGCTTTGAGGGGCCCATATATTAGAAACCCCTATCAAACACCCCATTTTAGAAACTAGACCCCTCAAAGTATTCACAACAGCATTTAGAAAGTTTATGAAACCTTTAGGTGTTTCACAGAAATTTAGAGCAAAGTAGAGGTGAAATGTACATTTTTTTTTTGTCAGAAAATCCTCTTTATACCATTTTTACACAATAACACAAAAGGTTTTATCAGAGAAACGCAACTTAATACGTATTGCCCAGATTCTGCAGTTTTGAGAAATATCCCACATGTGGCCCTAGTGCGGTAATGGACTGAAGCCCCGGCCTCCGAAGCAAAGGAGCACCTAGTGGATTTTGAGGCCTCTTTTTTATTAGGCACCATGTCCGGTTTGAAGAGGTCTTGTGGTGCCAAAACATTGGGAACCCCCCAAATGTGACCCCAATTTGGAAACTAGACCCCTTGAGGAATCCATTGTAGTTTTCTTGGGGTGCATGCGGCTTTTTGATCAGTTTTTATTCTATTTTTAGGTGGCGTGGTGACTAATAAACAGCAATTCTACTATTGTTTTTTCATTCTATTTTTTTTACAGCGTTCACCGTGCACTATAAACGACATTCACTTTATTCTGCGGGGCTATACGATTACGTCGATACCAGATGTTTATAGTTTTTTTTGATGTCTTATGGCGTTTGCACAATAAAATACGTTTTGTAAACAATCATTCACTTTTTGTGTTACCTTATTCTAAGAGCCATAACGTTTTTATTTTGCAATCAATAAAGCCGTGCGAGGACTTATTTGTTGCGTAACGAACTGTAGTTTCAATCAGTACCATTTTTCGGTACATGCGACTTTTTGATCTCTTTTTATTCCATTTTTTGGGAGGCGAAGTGACCAAACAATTGTGATTGTGGTTTGGTTTATTATTATTTTCTTTTACGGCGTTCACCGCGCGGGATAAATAACGAAATAATTTTGTAGTTCAGGCCGTTACGGACGCGGCGATACCAATTATGTATTGTTTATTTGTTTGTTTATATATTTTTATTAATAATAAATTACTGATAAGGGAAAAAGGGGGATTTTTACTTTTAATAGTTTTAAAACTTTTATTTTCTTATTTTTACACATCTTTTTTTAACTTTTTTTTTACTGTATTACTTTGTCCCACTAGGGGATTTGAGGGCAGGAGGCCCTGATCGCAATTCTAATACACTGCACTACATGCGTAGTGCAGTGTATTAGAACTGTCAGCTACTCACTGACAGCAAGCATAGTGGGTCCTGACGTTGTCAGGACCCACTAGGCTTCCGTCTATGGCATAGCCGGACGCCATTGTTTGGTGTCCAGTTGCCATAGTCACCATCGCCGGCCGCTATCGCATAGCAGGCCGGCGATGGCAGCTTAACCCCTAAAAAGCCGCGATCTCTATAGAACGCAGCTTTTAAGGGGTTAATCAGCGGGGACACAGCGATCGGTCCCCGCTGTAGGAGCTGTGACAGCTGCTGAACAAGACAGCAGCTGTCACAGCTCCTCTATGTGTCGGGAAGACGGCCGAAACGGTCGTTACTCCCGAGACGTACTATTAGGTCATGGAGCGCGAACGATACAGCTGCCATGACCTAATAGTACATCCAGGAGCGGGAAGGGGTTAAGGAGGCGCAGAGTGTGTCCGCTACACAGCATATCTAAATTCAATCGCAATTGGATGATTTAGAGAATAGAAACCGACGGAACAATATACGGATTAGGGGTCTGCCGGAAGCAATGCGTAACCTAGATCTGATTCCTACATTGACAGGTATCTTCAGCACCTTGCTCAACCGACCTGTGGATACCCACATTGAGATTGATAGAGCACACAGGGCTTTGCAACCAAAGAGCTCTGTCGTATCCACTATTACGGCTTGAAGGAGAATATTATGCAGAAAGCGAGATTGCAGAACAAGATCGATTTTGATGGAGCAAAGTTACTCCTGTTCCCGGATTTGGCGAGAAGAACTCTTTGGCAGAGAGCTTTGATGCGACCACTCATCCATCTTGCAACAACGTGGTATTCTCTATCGTTGGGGATTCCCCTTTGCTCTACATGTGAGGATGGAGGACAAAGCTGTTTCGTTGTCTACTTATGCAGATCTTGCAGTTTCTCTACAGGCCTTGGGTTTGCCCGATATATCATTGCCAAATTGGGAGTCCTTCCAAGTGGATCATATGTCTTTGCCTGGTCCTTCGTACATCGGGAGGATCAGGTCTGGACGGAGGGATACGTCCAGAATCTCCGCTGCCGCAGAGACAACGTTGGAGGCTAAGATCGTCTCCTCCGGGACGTGGGGAGCGTTCAATGCTCCTTACCTCTTAGCCCATTTGTGATGCTGGTACTTATCAAGAAGGAGACTTTATGTATTTTTCTGCCCTAGAGTTTGTAGGAGAGTCACCGGCTGAAATATATTGAATTGAAGTTTAGATTCTGCTGGTGTTCAGTACTGGACTCTTAGTTACTAGGCTGTGAATACTTTCATGAGGACCCCTGCCGAGCTCGTATGCATCCCTTATTTAGATTCTCTCACTCTAATGAAGGTTTGTCCCTATGATTGTATTTTTGTAGCTTCTTTTCAGGTTGCAGTGATTTGATAGACCGAGGAGTGTAGGCCCATACATGGCTTTTACTGTTCTTAGTGGATTTTTTCTGTTTGACAGTAGTCTTCCATGTTCCCCACATAGGATTTTCACTGAGAATCCTTGGGTTCTCACTAGTGACACAAGTGCTTAGGTGCACGAAATAATAATTTTTCTAGACAGGATGTTTTGCTTGTCTTTATGGGTTTTTTTTCATTTGTGTTATGTTGATCTATTTTCTTGAAATGTATACGAGGCATATGATGGGGAGAATTTGTCATTTGTGTTAAGATGGGCACCGCGGCGACAGGTCTGACCGGTTTTAGTTTTTTAGCTGGTAACTTCTTGGGTTCCTTCGCGTTCTTGGATAATGGCTGATTTTGTTATTGCTTCCCTGAACGTGAAGGGATTTAATGTTCCAGAGAAGAGGTCACAGACCTTGTATTCCTTTCATAAACATAAAAACCAGGTTCTCTGTTTACAGGAAACCCACTTTCATACAGATCATATGCCGATAATAAAAAAAAAAAAAATATTACCCGATAGGCTGTCATTGCAGTAATCCGAATGGTAAGACTAGAGGGGTCTCTATATTTTTACATAAATCCTTCCAGGGTAAGGTGGTAGATTTCCTCATGGATGCGGAGGCAAGATATATTTTTCTTAAATGTGAATTTGGTGATCGTATGGTAACGGTTGCCAATGTATATGCTCCTAATACTAACCAAGTCACTTTTTTCCTTAAAATGTTAGATGAATTGGGTGCCTTTTCTTCGGGTACTCCTATTTTTTGTGGAGATTTTAATTTGGCCATTAACCCCATAATTGATACTTCAGGTCGGACATCATTAGCATATAATAAGTTGAAAAAATTGAGGAAGAGGCTCAGAGATATGCAATTATATGATGCGTGGCGCTTATCTCATCCAGAGGATAGGGACTTCTCTTTTTTTTTGTTTTCACACAACTCCTACAGTAGAATAGATTATATCATGGTTCATCCTAGCTTTCTTCAGTGGTTGATACCTCTATAGGTAATGTGTTTTTATCAGATCATGCCCCGGTGTATTGCGCACTCCGCTTTTCCCCACAACGGTGTAGGGAATTTACCTGGCGTCTCAATGAATCTTTATTAAAGGATTTCTTGTGTATGTTGGAAATGAAACGGACAGTTGAGAATTTTAATGCAGATCATGCCCGTGACACGACTGATCCAGCAGTTAAATGGAAGGCTCTCAAATGTGTTCTTAGAGGAGTTCTTATTAAGCATGTGTAATGGTGGGGGGGGGTAGGGAAACGGACAAGTGAGCCCTAATCTACCCGCCACTCTGTCCCTGCCTACTTGCAACGACCCGCCCTAGGCGACGGGGTACAACTGGGCGGCGGTCCCTGCGCTCAGTAAGTGCATGACAAACACGACAAACAAACAAGGGAATACAAGCAAGGGGAATGGGGAGTTGCTCGCGGAAACACCGTGAGCAACAGAGTAGTGAACGAGCCGAGTCAAGCCAGGAGAGTGCGAGGTACAAAGCGAAAAGCAGAAGAGTAGTCGGTAAGCCGGGGTCTGTATGGAGCAGGATCAGAAAGTAGCAGGAGCTGTAGCTGGGCCAGGAAACCTCAAGGAAAGAATTCACAAGCACAGATGGACAGGAAGAGCAGGCTTAAATAGACCGAGGGCGGGAGCTAGCTGAGTCTGGCCAGGTTGCGATAGGCTCTCCCACTCCTAAGCCTGCCAGCCTGAGTGGAGGAAGCTGGTGTCTGTCTCAGGGATGTACACTCAGGTGTAGACTGATTAATTCTGGGAATTAACCCCGAAGCAGTGCCTGGCAGATCCTTTACAGTACCCCCCCTTTTATGAGGGGCCACCGGACCCTTTCTAAGTGGACCTGGCTTACTGGGGAAACGCAGGTGGAACCTCCTGACCAATACCCCAGCGTGAACATCCCGGGCGGGTACCCAAGTCCTCTCCTCGGGCCCGTATCCTCTCCAATGGACCAGGTACTGGAGGGAGCCTTGGACCATCTTGCTGTCCACGATCCTGGCCACCTCAAATTCCACCCCCTCAGGGGTGAGGACGGGAACAGGAGGTTTCCTCGAGGGGGCCAAGGACGGGGAGCAGCGTTTCAGGAGGGAGGCATGAAACACGTTGTGTATACGAAAAGACGGGGGTAACTCCAGCCGGAAAGAGACAGGACTGAGGACCTCAATGACCTTATACGGCCCAATAAACCGGGGAGCAAACTTTTTGGACGGAACCTTGAGACGCAAGTTCCTGGATGACAACCACACCAGATCCCCGACCACAAACAGGGGGTTAGCAGAACGTCTTCTATCGGCCTGAGCCTTCTGTATGCTCTGGGACGCCTCTAGGTTCTTCTGAACCTGGGCCCAGACTGTGCACAGATCCCGATGAACGACCTCCACCTCGGGATTGTTGGAACAACCAGGTGAAACGGAGGAGAACCGTGGATTAAACCCAAAATTACAGAAAAAGGGAGAGACCCCTGACGAGTTACTGACCCGGTTATTAAGGGAAAATTCGGCGAGGGGAATGAAAGAAACCCAATCAAATTGACAGTCAGAGACAAAACATCTTAAGTATTGTTCTAGAGACTGATTAGTCCTCTCCGTTTGGCCATTGGTTTCAGGATGGAAAGCAGAGGAGAAGGACAGATCAATCCCCAACTTATTACAGAAGGCTCTCCAAAACAATGAAACAAATTGTACCCCCCTGTCAGAAACAATATTGACGGGGACCCCATGGAGACGCAGGATGTGTTTGATAAACAAGGTAGCCAACGTCTTGGCGTTGGGTAGTTTCTTGAGGGGCACAAAGTGGCACATTTTACTGAAGCGGTCTACCACCACCCACACCACCGACTTGCCTTGGGATGGAGGCAAATCGGTGATAAAATCCATGGAGATATGTGTCCAAGGTCTCTGGGGAATGGGCAACGAACGCAGTAAGCCCGCTGGTCGGGACCTGGGAGTCTTGGACCTGGCACAAACCTCACAGGCGGCGACGTAGGCCTTAACGTCTTTAGACAAACCAGGCCACCAATAATTTCTGGTAATGAGGTGTTTGGTACCCAGGATGCCTGGATGGCCAGATAGTGCGGAGTCGTGATTTTCCCTAAGTACCCTTAGCCGGAATTGCAGGGGAACAAACAGCTTGTTCTCAGGAAGGTTCCCAGGAGCTGAACCTTGATCAGCAGCAATTTCAGAGACTAAATCGGACTCGATAGAGGAAATGACTATACCTGGAGGCAAAATACAAACAGGATCTTCCTCCGAAGGAGGGCTGGCCATGAAGCTACGCGACAGTGCATCCGCCTTAATATTTTTAGACCCGGCCCTATAGGTAACCAAAAAATTGAATCTGGTAAAAAACAACGCCCATCGAGCTTGTCTCGGGTTTAGCCTCCGGGCAGATTCTAGGAAAACCAGATTCTTGTGGTCGGTAAGGACCGTTACCTGGTGCCTAGCCCCCTCCAGGAAGTGGCGCCACTCTTCAAATGCCCATTTAATGGCTAAAAGTTCGCGGTTGCCAATATCATAGTTACACTCCGTGGGCGAAAACTTCCTAGAAAAGTAAGCACAGGGGCGGAGATGGGTGAGGGAGCTGGTACCCTGGGACAAGACGGCCCCCACTCCCACCTCGGACGCGTCAACCTCCACAATAAATGGCTCCCTTTGGTTGGGCTGAACCAGCACGGGGGCCGAGATAAAGCACTTCTTGAGGGTCTCAAAAGCCTGGACGGCCTCAGGGGGCCAATGGAGGACATCAGCACCCTTGCGAGTGAGGTCCGTAAGAGGCTTAGCGACGACCGAGAAGTTAGCAATAAATCTCCTGTAATAGTTAGCGAACCCCAAAAAACACTGTAGCGCTTTCAGGGAGGCAGGTTGGACCCATTCAGCCACAGCCTGAACCTTGGCAGGGTCCATGCGGAATTCATGAGGAGTGAGGATTTGACCTAAAAATGGTATCTCCTGTACCCCAAATACACATTTTTCGATTTTGGCAAACAGTTTGTTTTCTCGAAGGACCTGGAGCACTTTCCTGACATGCTCTATGTGGGAGGACCAGTCCCTGGAAAACACCAATATGTCATCAAGGTACACTACAAGAAATATCCCCAGGTAATTTCTCAAAATCTCATTTATGAAGTTCTGGAAGACCGCAGGGGCATTGCACAACCCAAAGGGCATGACGAGGTATTCGAAATGGCCTTCGGGCGTGTTAAACGCAGTCTTCCACTCATCCCCCTCTTTGATGCGAATAAGGTTATACGCCCCCCGTAGATCCAATTTAGAGAACCATTGGGCCCCCTGAACCTGATTAAAGAGATCAGGAATCAAAGGAAGGGGATACTGGTTCCTTACCGTGACCTTATTCAGGCCACGGTAGTCAATGCATGGCCTAAGACCCCCATCCTTCTTCCCTACGAAGAAGAAGCCAGCACCTACCGGAGAAGAAGAGGGACGAATGTAACCCTTGGCCAGGGATTCCTGGATATACTCCCTCATGGCTTCACGTTCGGGACAAGAAAGGTTAAATATCCTACCCTTAGGAAGCTTAGCTCCTGGTACCAATTCGATAGCGCAATCGTATTCTCTATGAGGCGGTAATACTTCGGAGGCCTCTTTAGAGAAAACATCAGCGAAGTCCTGAACAAACTCGGGTAGCGTATTCACCTCCTTAGGGGGAGAAATAGAATTAACAGAAAAACATGACGTACAACATTCATTACCCCATTTGGTTAGCTCCCCAGTATTCCAGTCAAACGTAGGATTATGCAACTGCAACCAGGGAAGACCTAGAACCAAATCGTACGATAATCCCTGCATCAAAAGTACAGAGCATTGCTCCAAATGCATGGAGCCAACAAGGAGTTCAAAAACAGGGGTATGCTGTGTAAAATAACCATTAGCAAGAGGAGTGGAGTCGATACCCACTACCGGAACAGGTTTAGGCAAATCAATCAGAGGCATAGCGAGAGACATAGCAAATTCCACAGACATGATATTAGTAGAGGACCCTGAATCCACGAAGGCACTGCCGGTAGCAGACCTACCACCAAAAGAGACCTGAAAGGGAAGCAATATCTTAGTACGTTTCATATTTACGGGAAATACCTGTGCGCCCAAGTGACCTCCCCGATGATCACTTAGACGCGGGAGCTCTCTGACAGCATTCTTACGCTTGGGACAGTTGTTTACTTGATGCTTGACATCCCCACAGTAGAAGCAGAGACCATTCTTCCTGCGGAATTCTCTACGTTGTTGAGGGGACACGGAGGCCCCGAGTTGCATAGGTATTTCTGAGTCTTTAGGGGAGAAACGAAGCAACGGGACTTCGGGAGGCATCATGGGGGAGTCGGAGGAAAAAACACATAAACGTTCACGTTGTCGTTCCCTGAGACGTCGGTCAAGTCGTACCACTAAAGCCATAACCTGGTCTAAGGAGTCAGAAGAGGGATAACTAACTAGCAGGTCTTTCAGGGCATTCGACAGACCCAACCTAAACTGGCACCTTAAGGCAGGGTCATTCCACCGAGAAGCTACGCACCACTTCCTAAAGTCAGAGCAATACTCCTCAACAGGTCTCTTACCCTGACGTAAGGTCACCAGCTGACTCTCGGCAAAGGCAGTTCTGTCAGTCTCGTCATAAATAAGTCCGAGGGCAGAAAAGAAACAATCAACGGAGGAAAGTTCAGGGGCGCCAGGAGCCAAGGAGAAGGCCCACTCTTGGGGCCCTTCCTGGAGCCGGGACATAATTATACCCACCCGCTGGCTCTCAGAACCTGAGGAGTGAGGCTTTAAGCGAAAGTAAAGCCTACAACTCTCCCGAAAGGAGAGAAAAGCCCTCCGGTCACCTGAGAACCGGTCGGGCAACTTGAGGTGGGGTTCAAGGGGTGCGGTGAGGGGAACTACCAAGGTAGCATCAGGCTGGTTGACCCTCTGAGCCAGGGCCTGGACCTGTAGGGAGAGACCCTGCATTTGCTGAGCCAGGGTTTCACGGGGTTCCATAATGGTGTCAGGGACCAGGGTAGACTAGGTATAGGGCTTGTGAATTTGTAATGGTGGGGGGGGTAGGGAAACGGACAAGTGAGCCCTAATCTACCCGCCACTCTGTCCCTGCCTACTTGCAACGACCCGCCCTAGGCGACGGGGTACAACTTGGCGGCGGTCCCTGCGCTCAGTAAGTGCATGACAAACACGACAAACAAACAAGGGAATACAAGCAAGGGGAATGGGGAGTTGCTCGCGGAAACACCGTGAGCAACAGAGTAGTGAACGAGCCGAGTCAAGCCAGGAGAGTGCGAGGTACAAAGCGAAAAGCAGAAGAGTAGTCGGTAAGCCGGGGTCTGTATGGAGCAGGATCAGAAAGTAGCAGGAGCTGTAGCTGGGCCAGGAAACCTCAAGGAAAGAATTCACAAGCACAGATGGACAGGAAGAGCAGGCTTAAATAGACCGAGGGCGGGAGCTAGCTGAGTCTGGCCAGGTTGCGATAGGCTCTCCCACTCCTAAGCCTGCCAGCCTGAGTGGAGGAAGCTGGTGTCTGTCTCAGGGATGTACACTCAGGTGTAGACTGATTAATTCTGGGAATTAACCCCGAAGCAGTGCCTGGCAGATCCTTTACAGCATGGTTCAGATATTAAGAGGGAGCAGGATGCGTAGCTAAATACTCTTCTAACACATTTAAAGGCTCTAGAATCTAAGCACAAACAGACGTTACAGGAAAATACGCTTAGGAAGCTTACTAGAACGGGCCATGACATTCAGCTTCTCTTAGATAAGAAAGGTGCTAGACTTCGTCAGATATGTTCACGCTTTTATTATGAATGGGGTAATAAGACGGGTAAGGCGTTAGCGAGTACGATGCGGGATATGACTGCTATTTCTTTTATACCTTCCATTAGAAATGGGTTGGGGGAATTGGCATATAACATGGAAGATATAGCCTCATCCTTTTGCGCTTATTACTCCTTGTTATACAATTTACCCCCTCCAACTACCGGTAATTTCCCCCAGAGACGTTGATCTCCCTGTCATAATATATACAGGATGCTGCACTGCCTACCCTGTCCCGAGATGACGCTATGTCTTTGGATTCACCTTTTACGAATTAGGCGTTAGTTCAGATTATTAAAGCCTTGCCAGCAGGAAAGAGTCCTGGTCCTGATGGATATACGTCGGGTTTTTACAAGACATTAATGGAGGAGTTTGTGCCACCATTGTAGGAGTAGTTTAATTCGATATCTGAACACACTAAATTTCTGGCTTCATTTTTACAGGCTCGTATCACGGTCATTCCAAAGGAGGTTAGGGATCCACAACATTGTGCTAATTATCGACCGATCTCTCTCATCAATACTGATGCTAAGATGTATGCAAAGCTAATAGCAAATAGATTGAGTGAGTTATTGGGGTGGGTCACTGGTCCACCCTGATCCAGTGGATTTTGTACCAAAGCGCAAAGCAAGAGATAATACTCTAAAGACCTTCTCATTGATACACCATGTCAAGCAGAATAGCATTCTTTGTATTCTCTTGTCATTGGATGCTGAGAAGGCCTTTGATCGGGTGGACTGGGGATTCTTGGAGGCGGCCTTGCATCAGATGGTGGTTGGTAGGTTGATGACGACACGCATACTGGCTCTTTATACTCAACCTCAGGCACGAATTAGGATCAATGGCTCACTGTCTGCTCCGTTTGTCATTGGGAATGGCACTAGGCAGGGATGCCCACTCTCACCCTTGTTGTTCGCCGTGGTTATGGAGCATTTATTGGTTGTGGTGAGGAACAATAGTGACATACGGGGCATTCAGGTGGGTGATATGCAATTTAAAGTGTCTGCATTTGCGGATGATTTGTTGTTTTATATTACACAACCGCATTTATCTTTGCCGTCTCTGCTGAAAACCATACGAACGTATAGTTCAGGGGTCTCAAACTTGGCCGGGTAAGTGGGCCACATATAGAAAAAAATGTGAATTTGACGGGCCGCATTACTTTCAAATTTGATCAATTAAAAAATTATTGTTAGTTATTTGAATTACTATAATACTACCTTACTATAACAATACTACATTACTAGAATAATACTACATTACTATAATTATAGCGCTAGGTTTAAACTTACCGGAAATTTGCGAGATTTCTCCACATGCTTATTTCAACAATCCAGTTTTACAGTATAAGTGTCGCTAAATGCAGTCCGGCGGGTCAGTTGGCAGCGTTTGGCACACACACACAACTGTAAAAATTGGGCAGCTCCTTTTTAGATCGGGCCACAGTGCCCTCCGTAGATACTGCCACAGTGCCTTCCGTAGATACTGCCACAGTGCCCTCTGTAGATACTGCCACAGGTCCCTCTGTAGAGAATGCCACAGTGCCCTCTGTAGATAATGCCACAATGCCCTCTAAATAATGCCACAGTGCAATCTGTAGATAATGCCACAGTGCACTCTGTAGATAATGCCACAGTGCCCTCTGTAGATGCTGCCACAGTGCCCTCTGTAGGTGCTGCCACAGTTCTCTCTGTAGATGCTGCCACCGTGCCCTCTGTAGATAATGCCACCGTGCCCTCTGTAGATGCTGCCACCGTGCCCTTTGTAGATGCTGCCACCGTGCCCTCTAGATGCTGCCACCGTGCTCTCTAGATGCTGCCACAGTTCCCTCTGTAGATAATGCCACACATACCCCTTGTAGATAGTGCCACAGACACCCCAGTAGATAGCTCCATTGAGGCT
This sequence comes from Rhinoderma darwinii, assembly GCF_050947455.1. Classification (NCBI taxonomy): domain Eukaryota; kingdom Metazoa; phylum Chordata; class Amphibia; order Anura; family Rhinodermatidae; genus Rhinoderma; species Rhinoderma darwinii. The sequence continues at coordinate 641,653,348 of NC_134687.1, read as the reverse complement.
CCCTCTAGGAGTGAAATCCCCAGCCAGAGCGTTGCCGATGCTTTGGTCAGGGATTCCTCTGCTGGAGGAGCCCCTGATGTCACTGTTCATACACAGTGACGTCAGGGGATCCTCCTGGACCCGGAATGTGATGTCAGGGGCAACCCCAGAGCTGGTGTCCCAGAGCGGAGCACTAGTTTATGCTCTGCTCAGGAACTCTGGGAAATCAACTGACATCAGTGTCCATATATGGACAGTGATGTCAGGGGCTTGCCCAGAGCTGGAGTCCCGGAGCAGAGCCGCTTCCAGCACCCTGCCTGGGATTCCAGCTCTGCTCCTGACATCACTGTTCATATATGGACAGAGATGTCAGGGGCAAACCCAGAGCTAGAGTCCCAGGCAGAGTGCTACTAGCACTCCTACTGGGACTCCAGCTGTGCTCCTGACATCACTGTCTAGCTCTGGGGAAGCCCTAGACATCGCTGTCCATATGTGGACAGCGATGTCAGGGGATTCCAGAGTCCCAGAGCAGAACCTATGCTAGCACTCTGCCTGAGACTCCGCACTGGGGAAGACCCTGACAAAACTGTCCATATATGGACAGCGATGTCCGGGAATTCCACAGAGTCCCGGAGCAGAACCTATACTAGCGCTCTGCCCGGGACTCAGGCTCTGGGGAAGCCCCAGACATCGCGTGTCCATTCATGGACAGCGATGTCAGGGTATTCCACAGAGTCCCGGAGCAGAGCCTATGCTAGCGTTCTGCACGGGACTCCGCTCTGGGGGAGACCCTGACATCGCGTGTCCATTCATGGACAGCGATGTCAGGGATTTCACAGAGTACTGGAACAGAGCCGATATTAGCGGCTTTGTGTCCCGCGGGCCGCAGATGACAGCCTCAGGGGCCGTATGTGGCCCGCGGGCCGCGCGCTCGAGACCCCTGGTATAGTTACTTTAGTAATTAGAAGATGAATCTCTCTAAGAGTGAGGCCATGAACATCTCTTTGCCGGAGGCGGACGTTAGACAGTTGCGCAGTAATTATTCCTTCTCATGGAAGGTGGGTTCATGACATATCTGGGGGTAAAGATTCCAGTGGATCTTGCGGATTCCTACTCTCTCAATTTCTTGCCTCTTCTTCAAACTCTTAGAGTTGATTTGGCCAAATGTCGTGGTTTTTCGTGGTTAGAAAGAATAAGTGCAGTAAAAATGAATGTCTTGCCTCGCTTGATGTACTTATTTCAGACGATTCCGTGCACACTTCCTAGACAGTTTTTTCTGTTGTTGAATAAAGCTCTGAACAGGTTTATTTGGCGTGCTAGACCCCCCAGGATTGCAAAAGCTACTCTTGTTAGGAGGAAGCGATGTGGGGGATTGGGTCTTCCTGACTGTCAATCCTATTACTTTGCTGCGGTGAGTGCTAGAATATTGGATTGGTTCCATCATAAATCCTCTAAGTTGTGGTTGATGTTGGACGACTACTTGGCCCCTATTCCCCTAGTTACCATCCCGTCGTTTAGAATGCGGTTTTATCCATCTACTAAAAATGCTTGACTTCCTTTTGTGGCAGGACAGGTAGTTCTCACATTTAAAAGGTTTGGGGGGTTGGCAGTAGTGATACCTCCGGATGGTCCGCTTGTGTTGATTTCCAACAATGCTGATTTCCCTTCTGGGCTACGCCCCAATTTTTTGTCTTCTTCATCTAGACCTTCTCCATTGACTTTCCATCATTTTTTGACGCCCCAGGATCTTAAGTCTTTTGATGTAATTGTACCGGAACCGGAAAGATCGATAATAAGCACCTGGGATTTTCTTAGGATGCAACATTTTTATAATGATAATAAGATGAAGCTGCATCTTCATAGGGCCTCGACCTCCCTGGAGCGATTGTGTATTGCATCTTCCGCTCCGTTTAAACCTATATCTTTCGTTTATAATCTTTTGCAAGACTTGAGTAATGATACCCTTCCATCCTTTGTGAAGGGGTGGGAGAGGGACCTTGTTTCGACCCAGACAGTGGATGATTGGTCGAAAGCATTAGTCCTGGGTCATAAATTCTCTATTTCTTGTAAAGCCCAGGAGATTAACTATAACATTTCTCGGTGGTATAGGGTTCCGACGTTGTTGCACTCCTTTTATCCGGAGGTACCAGATGAATGTTGGCTTTGCAAAAGAACAGGTGGTACGATGTTGCATATCTGGTGGGCATGTCCTTTAATACACACACTCTGGTCTACAGTAGTGGATCTGATTCGTAAAATTACAGGTCAGGTGCTGCCTAACTCTCCGGAGTTGTTGCTTCTTTCCATGCTCCCTGGTTCGCTTAAAAAAATATATTAAAACTCTGGTTAGTTTCCTTCTAATTGCAGCTAGAACTGTTATCCCTCATCTTTGGAAGATAGTTCCTGTTCCAACGAATGGTTCCAGGAGAAATTAAATCTGCAGAGAATGGAGGAGGTTACGCAGCCCCATGATGTGTCATCTAGGAATGTGAGTTTAGTTTGGAAGGTGTTCTGTGAGTCTGACGACTACTTATCGTATGCATAGGTCTCGCGGGGGGGGGGGGTAGAGTTGGAGGATTGGCCCTATTAGATAGGGATAGAGGGTGAGCCTGTCTGTTCTGGGTGGGTATGAGATGTTAGCCGTTAGAGTTCTCTGGGTTTTGATTTAGCTTCCATTTTATATCCTCTCTCTGATAAGGGGTGTGTATTATAGACCTACGATATTAAGCAGTTTTGGTCGCCGTGGTGCCTACCTCCTCGTCTGCATTTTTACTATTGCAAATCATTTTGTAATGATGTGTATATATTTTGTAATATTCATATTTTCCATATGTACTGAATTTTCTTACTCTGCTGGGTCAGAGGATTGCTGTACATTGTGCATTGGAACTTTGTATGCATAACCACTTTGTTTTATTTACTCTTATCACCAGGGCCGCACCTGCCATGAGGCGAGGTGAGGCAGCCACCTCAGGCGGCGCCACCGATCTAAAATCGGGGGGGGGGGGGGCATATTGTGGCAGGGCCAGAGGGGAGTACTTTACCTAGCAGACGTGCAGCACGATAGGCGCACGTCTGCTAATACACGCCCCCTCTTTGATGCTGCACGCGCCGCGAGAGAGGAGCATAGAGAACCTGAAGGTCTGCGGGAGGAGTGGCTGAATGCGCTCTCCTGAAGAAAAGAGCGGCTGGTAAGTAACGACGTGAGGAGAGGAGACTAAGTCATTGTTAAAGAGTAGAGCGGCAGAGTGCCGATTACTTCGCTCAGCCTCCTGCCCTCACTAATTTAAAAGTGATGGGCCGCTACCATACTGAAAAGGGGGGGGCATCTGACTGACTGTATTGGGCAGCCTTAAAGGTGTGCGACATGGTGCTCCAGCCCCCCACCATGTAGGGGGCGCAACTGTGCAGGCCGTACTTTGGACTCTATATTCTCTGCTCTTCGTTACACACACACTGAGGAAGCAAGTGCAGAGTCGAGGAGGAAGCTCCGCCCACAGCCCGACCTGCAAGAAACCTGTGCAGCTGGAGAGATGGTAAGTTTGTGTGTGTGTATGTATGTATATATACAGTATATATGTGTGTGTGTCTGTATATGTATACATGCTTTGTGTCTGTCTGTCTGTCTGTCTGTCCGTGTATGTGTGTGTATATATGTGTCTGTATATGTATACATGCTTTGTGTCTGTGTGTGTGTGTGCGTGTATATATATGTCTGTCTGCTTTTTGTCTGTCTGTGTGTATATATTGTGAGCCGGCGTCCCACTTGAGCTGCTGTATTGGGCAGTCACGCACATGGAAACGGACAGTGGCGTAACTACTGCTATAGCAGCCATAGTGGCTGCTACGGGGCCTGTGCCACCCGCTGGCATGCCCCCCCCCCCATGGTCGGAGCTCCGCTGTGGATAGGGGATGCATGTCTTTTGTAGGACAAACTATAGGCCGTTTTTTTTTCGGGGGGGGGGGGGGTGCTATATGGCGTTATCTACAGGGGGGACTCTGTATGGCGTTATCTACAGGGGGGACTCTGTATGGCGTTATCTACAGGGGGGACTCTGTATGGTGTTATCTACAGGGAGGACTCTGTATAGCGTTATCTACAGGGGGGATTCTGTATGGCGTTAGCTACAGGGGGGACTCTGTATGGCGTTCTCTACAGGGGGGACTCTGTATGGCGTTATCTACAGGGGGGACTCTGTATGGCGTTATCTACAGGGGGGCCTGTATGCCGCTATCTACAGGGGGCTGTGTATGGCGCTATCTATAGGGGGCACTATGTGGTGGAATCTATAGGGAGGCACTATCTACAAGGGGGGGGGTTGTGTGATACCCAGCGGAGGGGGGCCCCAGTCAAAAGTTCGCTATGGGGCCCAGTCTTTCCTAGTTACGCCCCTGGAATCGGGGTAAACATAAGCAGCGGGTACTTTTTATTTGCACTAAACAAACAGATCCTTTTGCACAGAGCTGGTCTCCACCGGGTAAAGCAACAAACGAAACCATATAACTTTTGGAAAAACAATCTTTAAAGTCCCCATCATGTATCAGCCACCACCTGAGCGTGCAAGTGCCCTTTGTTAGGTGTTTCGTTGACAGCAGTCTCCTTGGAGGAAAACCAATCTCCTTCCTCCTAAGGGTATGTTCACACGGCAGCCTCCGATACGCCTGAAATTACAGAGCTGTTTTCAGGAGAAAACAGCTCCGGAATTTCAGACGTAATGGCATGTGCAGGCGTTTTTCGCAGCGTCCATCACGGACGTAATTGGAGCTGTTTTTCCATGGAGTCAATGGAAAACGGCTCCAATTACGTCTCAAGAAGTGACATGCACTTCTTTGACGCGGGCGTCTTTTTTACGCGCCGTCTTTTGACAGCGACGCGTAAAAAAAATGACCTTTGGAGCCGTATTTTCGTACGTAATTCGAGGCTAAACCGCCCGAATTACGTCCGTAAATAGGGTGTGTGAACCCAGCCTTACTCTCTGCCACACTTCACACTGTCAGCTTCCCTTTTAATCAGGGCCAGCTGAGACTCAGAACCTCTAGAACCAAAACCTGGAGTGGAGGTATGGGAATGGCCATCCCACCCAGAATCTCTACAGCCATTCCTAAATCTTGGACCCTGAAAGACACCTTAAAAACTCCTGCTTAGCAATTTACTTTTCTGAACAACAAACTTCTCAGAGATTTATACTGAGATAAGAAATCTCAGTGGCACATACCTAACCTCTACCAGTCTTCCTACTGACTGTTTACAGTATGTATATATATATATATATATATATATGTCTGTATATGTATACATGCTTTGTGTCTGTCTGTCTGTCTGTCTATGTGTGTATATATGTGTTTCTGTATATGTATGCATGCATTGTGGCTGTGTGTGGGTGTGTGTGTATATATGTTTCTGTATATGTATACATGCTTTATGTTTGTGTGTGTGTGTGTGTGTGTGTGTGTGTGTGTATATATATATATATATGTCTGTATATGTTTACATGTTTTATGTCTGTGTGTATATATGTGTCTTTATATGTCATATGTATACATGTTTTATATGTGTGTGTATATATATATATGTGTCTGTATATGTATACATGTTTTATGTGTGTGTGTGTGTGTGTGTGTGTGTGTGTGTGTGTGTGTGTGTGTGTATATGTGTACACATGCCTCGTGTATGTGTATATTTGCCTGTATTTGTAGAGGGCAGCAATAGAGTCCCCCGTCAATGGGTGCATGAAAATCACGCGCACCACATGGAAGCACTTCCGTGTGACGCGCGTGATTCGCGCAACAGCAGTAAAACTATGAATGAAAACAGAAAAGCACCCCGTGCTTTTCTGTTTACAAACATCCAAACGGAGTGTCATTATAATGGCGGCTGCGCGAAAAGCATGCAGCCGCGCATCATATGCTGATGACACACGGAGCTGTCAAGTGCCTTTTGCGCACGCAAAACGCAGCGTTTTTTGCGCTCGCAAAACCCACACGCTCGTCTGAATCCGGCCTTAGGCTGGGTTCACACGACCATGTTACGTCCGTAATGTACGGAACGTATTTCGGCCGGAAGACCCGGACCGAAGACAGTGCAGGGAGCCGGGCTCCTAGCATCATAGTGATGTACGATGCTAGGAGTCCCTGCCTCTGCGTGGAACTACTGTCCCGTACTGTAATCATGATTACAGTACGGGACAGTTGTCCTGCAGCGAGGCAGGGACTCCTAGCATCGTACATCACTATGATGCTAGGAGCCCGGCTCCCTGCACTGTGTTCGGTCCGGGTCTTCCGGCCGAAATACGTTCCGTACATTACGGACGTAACATGGTCGTGTGAACCCAGCCTTAAAGTGTAACTAAACTTTAAAAAAAACTTTTGCCACATCACACTGACATGTCAGAAGTTTTGATCGGTGGGGGTCCGAGCACTGGGATCCCCACTGTTCACTAAAATGAAGAGTCAGAAGTGCTCGGGTGAGCGCTGTGCCGCTTCGTTTCTGATTGGCTTTGCTCGGATTGGTGTATGGGCTCAAAGACTCACAACGCTCACCCAAGCACTTCTGCCTCTTCGTTTTAGCGATCAGTGGGGATCCCAGTGCTCGGACGTCCACCGGCCAAAACTTGTGTGACATGTCAAAAGTTTTTAAAAATGTAGTTACACTTTAAAACAGATGATAACACCTTTCTTTTAGAGGAGTCCCTGCGTTAGCTTTTTCTGGCGCACAGGTCCTCCCATATGGGCCAGAATTATCTATTAATATTTTTGCCGCATCTCTAGGTCCTGTGCGCCACAATAGAAATTATAGTTTATTGACCTCCTGTGGATGAGTATACTTTTTTTATTTTTCTTATTGCAAGTTTTTGTTTTGCATGTTCCGCTGGACCATTTGGACCACATCAAGGATTTGTTGGACTACGTCGATGATTTACACTTCATTTTTTTTTATTTTTTTTAAATAAAGCGGTCAAGGAGTTGTGTGGGGGCGTTTTTATTTCAATAAGAAAAAATATTTTGTGTCTGTTTTTTAACCCCTTAGTGACCAGCCCATTTTAGGCCTTAATGACCAAGCTATTTTATTCGTTTTTCTATAGTCGCATTCAAAGAGCTATAACCTTTTTATTTTTTCATCTACATAGCTGTATGAGGACTTGTTTTTTGCGGGATTAGTTGTGCTTTTTAATAGCACCATTTTTGGGTACATATAATTTTTATATTAACTTTTATTAACCTTTTTGGGGGGGATTATAAAAAAAAACTGAAATTCCGCCATTGTTCTATGCGTTTTTAAATTGACGCCGTTCACTATGCGACGTAAATAACATGTTACCTTTACTCTATGGGTCGGTACGATTACGGCGATACCACATATGTGGAGGTTTTTTTATGTTTTATGACTTTTGCACAATAAAAACACTTTTGAACTAAAATTATTTGTTTTTGCATCGTCGCTTTCCAATTTTTTTATTTTTCCATCAATGTAGTGATTTTTTGGGCTTGTTTTCTGCGGGACAAGACGTAGTTTTGAATGGTACTATTTTGGGGTACATGGGACTTATTGATTCATTTTTATTATGACTTTTTTGGGGGGCAATGGAAAAAAATTGCAATTTCGCCATAGTTTTTTGCGTTTTTTTTTTACGGTGTTCACTTTGCGGTTTAAATTACATATTAACTTTATTAATGGAGTCATTACGGTCGCGGCGATACCACATATGTGTACTTTTTTCTTTTTTTTACACTTTTACTAAATAAAACCACTTTTTATGGAAAAAAATGGTTTTATTTATTTTTTTACTGTACTTTTTATTAATAATCTTTATTTCACTTTGATGACTTATTTTATTAGTCCCACTAGGGGACTTTACTGTGCGATGTTCCGATCGCTGCTATAATGCTCTGGTATACTTCGTATACCAGAGCATTATTGCCTGTCAGTGTAAATCTGACAGGCAATCTGTTAGGACGTGCCTCCGGCGCGTCCTAACAGGCATATGTCCAGGGCAGACCTGGGGGCTTTTATCAGGCCCCCGGCTGCCATGACACCCCATCGGAGACCCGCGATTGCATTCGCGGGCCGCCGATGGGTGACAGAGGGAGCGCACTCCCTCTGTAAACAAAGTTAAATGCCGCGGTCGCTATTGACGGCGGCATTTAACGGGTTAAACGGCCGCGATCGAAGTAAACTTTGATCGCAGGCATTGGAGCAGGAGCTCAGCTGTTATCAGACAGCAGAGCCCCGGCTCCTGCCTGCACGGGAGACCCGTGCAGGACTTAGACTAGGCTGACGTGAAAAGGGGTCAGCCTAGCCTAAAGCCCATTAGTGAATCACGTGAAAAGGCGTATTATTGGTCACTAAGGGGTTAAATACTTTATTACCACCTTAGTAATGGCAGTTGTCTGATTGTTGACGTCCACTACTAAGGCGGGGGCCTAGCGTTAGCCAGTAAAAAGGCCGACACTAACCACCCATTATTACATTGGGACCCACCGCCACCAGGGGTGCCAGGAAGAGCCGGGTGCAATCCAGTACCCGGCCATCTGTAGTGATGGACGGGTACTGGGGCGGCCGCAGGCTGGGAAGGGACAGAAACTTTGGCCCTTCCCATCCTGGTAATGCTAGGCTGCTGCTGTTATGTTGTATCTGGCTGGTTATGAATTATTAGGGGGAACCCACGTAGTTTTTTTTCAAGTATTTTTATTTATTTTTTTAACTACGTGGGGTCCCCCCATTTTTCATAACCAGCCACATACAACACAGCAGCAGCAGCCTAACATTACCAGGGTGGGGAAACAAAAAAACCGTGGTCCTGTTGGGTTTTTGTCGCTCCCAGCCTTATAATACCAGCCTGCAGTCGCTCCAGTACCTGACCATCACTACAGATGGTCGGGTACTGGGTGGTACCCGGCTCTTCCCGGCACCCCTGGTGGCAGTGGGTAACGGGGTAATAATGGGGGATTACTGTTAGCCTTTTTACTGGCTAACGCTAAGCCCTACCTTACTATGGACACTGTCAAGCAGACAGCGGCCATTACAAAGGCGGTAATATAATTTAAAAAAAACAAAGACATAAGAAAACTTATTGAAATAAAAACTCCCCAACACAACCCTCTTTCACCGTTTTATTTAAAAACAAAAAACTTACATTATCAAAGTAGTCCAACTAATCTATGACTTAGTCTAAATGCTCCAGCCGAATATAGCAAAATAATAAAAGTTAGCTTATTAAAAAATATAAAACCTATACTTTTTTTTCTCCCCTGCACCACAATAGAAACTAGGTAAAGGATAGAAAAAAAGGGACCAATGCAAGGCGCTGCTAATAACAAATTGGGTGTTTATTAAAGATGGGATAATGGTAGGCTACGCGTTTCGACGCAGGAATTGCGTCTTCATCAGGCCATGAACATACACAAAAAAACATCTCATATATATATACACATGTCAGTAATCAAAAACCGACCAATCACCAGGGGGAAACAGGGAGGGGACACAGGGTGTTTGCTACGAGGAATAGGACAAAAACCCGCTACAAGAACAACCACGTTTGATTAATAAAGTGTGTGCCAATTAGATAAAAGAGCGATATGATAATTGAATTTGACATATAGGAAAAATAACAGAACATAATAATATAAGCCCAATTGATAAGATATATAAAATATTTGACATACAAGCCGTATTAATAACACAAAAGCCGGCAAATGGGACAAGCGGTAAGATAAAATACTATATAATTCTCAAAAGGAAAGGAATAGTGCTCGGTCTATTAAAAACGAAAATAACATTTAATAATTAAATCTGACGATTCTGAATAAAAATTACGATATTATAACCATGAATAGATTCATAGGAGACCAGAATACTAATCAGCGCAAAAAAGGAAAGGTCAGTGGCGTCTTCGTAGTCATAACAACACCACTATTATAATAATACATCGGTGCACGAGGACTATGTTGAATGAGTAAAATGATTTATATAAAATACAAATTAAACAAATTATCAATATGCCTACATAAAACGATGTGTTAGAAAAACAGTCACGAATTATTGACTAGAAAATTGCAAAGGGCGATCAAGCATTTAAAACTAAAATAAAATCTATATTCGATGGAACATCAGAACCAATAAAAAGATATGTAAATATAACTATAACTCATAATAAAAAATTCCAAACCACGTCTAAAAAACCGGATGCTATAATTACTCTAGTAAACCAAAGGAAGGAGGACATCCATGATGCTTTAATGCCATAGATATAAGTTAATTATAAGTTATATTAATATTAATAATACCAATAATAACACGGATTTCCAACCCAAAATATAAAGCAATATATATATTACGGGAAATATGGACGACATTACCGCAAAACAAGAAAAACAATTATATAACAGATAATCTGATTGCGAAAAATAAGCCTGATGTTAGAATAAAACATTACAATTGCCAATAAGATATAATAAACCTATATTGGATTTGTGACTTTTTTTGTAAGTTTTTTTGTATCTAAAAGGACAATTACTAGTTATATGTGTATACGGGAGACAAAACTGTTTATGATTTGGAACTAATCTAAAGAGGACTCACTAATATCATTCAAGCCTTCAGGGTGAAGTGTACACAATTTGTAGATCCAATAATTCTCACGCTGTTTTAAACATAAAAATCTATTAGTGTAGTCTGCAGGTATTTGCTCAATGGGAGTAATGCTTATACAGTCAAAATTGCAATTATGTCTATATAGGCAATGTCGGGATACACTATGTTTAGAAAAACCTCTGCTAACATTTGACCTGTGATTATTAATCCTTTTACGTAGGGTTTGGGTAGTACGTCCTATATACTGTAATTTACAGGTGCATTGTAGCAGGTAAACTACATATTCACTGCCACAATTTAAAAAACGTTTAATGCCAAATGATTCTGATGTTACTATAGACGTAAAATTGGTGACCTTATGTGTAATGTTGGAACAACACATACACCTGGGCAATCCGCAACGAAATGAGCCTAATAGTGATGGTTGTAGCCTTGAGATGCATGAATTACCTTGGTTTTGCAGTTTACTTGGGGCCAATAAATTTTTAAGAGTTTTGGACCTTCTAAAAGTGACCTTAGGTAAAGGGGGGAGTAACCCCTTAAGCACCGGATCGTTACAGAGGATATGCCAATGCTTACACAGGATTGACCTAATCGATTTACTCCCAGCATTAAAGGTCGTAATAAAATTATATTTATAATCAAAATGATCAACTTTCTTATCCACTACTTTTACACATTCTCCTTGAGTCATTTCTGTTGCTCTGGATTGTGCTCCTTCAATAAGACTAATCGGGAAATGTTTCTCCCTAAATCTTTTCCTTAGAATCAAACATTCATTTTTAAAATCAACCGGATTGGAGCAGTTTTTCCTAATTCTCTGAAATTGTCCAAACGGGACATTCCGGAGCCATGGGGGATAGTGGGCACTTGTAAAATCCAGATAGCTATTTACATCCACTGTCTTGAAATGTGTTCTGGTTGTGAATGTGTCACCATTTCTACAGATAGTTAGATCTAGAAAATCAATTGTGTCTTCTGAATATGTGTGCGTAAAATTCAAACCATAGGAATTTGTATTTAAAAATTCAATAAAGGAAGTAGCAGAGGCCTCGTCGCCACTCCATACAAAAAGCAAATCGTCAATAAAACGTTTATAAAATAGTATATTCTTGCGAAATGGATGATCGCACCAAATATGATTGTTTTCAAACCGGCCCATATAGAGGTTTGCATAAGATGGGGCAAACCTGGAACCCATTGCGCATCCCTTGATTTGACGATAATATTTATTTTCGAACCTAAAAGTATTGTGTTGTAAGATAAAATCAATACATTGTATTAAAAAATTATTTTGTTCAGTTGGTATGCGGACTTCCATAGACAAAAAGTGAGAAATAGCTTCAATCCCTAAAGTGTGTGGAATATTAGAATATAATGCAGATACGTCTGCTGTGAGGAAACTCACTTTGCTAAACTTATAACCATCATTGAATACCTTGAGATCCCTGATGAGCTGTGAAGAGTCCTTCAGAAAGGAGGGTAAATCTAGGACGAAGGGCTGGAGATGTAAATCTAAATAATGAGACAGGTTACTCGTGAGAGAACCTATACCTGAGATAATGGGCCGACCAGGTGGGGAAGAAATGGATTTATGAATTTTCGGTAAGTGATATAAAAATGGTGTATTTGGAAATGAAACCGATAGAAACTTTTTTTCTTTTTTTGATAAAAGACACTTAGTAAATGCTGACCCTATCAAATAGTTATATTCAATGAGATCGGATGGTATGGTATTTGTTGACAATTTTTCATAGAACGTAACATCAGATAGAATTCTATATGCCTCATTTATATATTCTGAACGATCCTGGATGACAATACCCCCTCCCTTATCAGCTGAGCGTATCACAATCAGATGATTATTTTGGAGGGATTTCAATGCCCTTCTTTCACAAAAAGAAAGATTGTCAATTATCATATTGGGTTTTTCCAAAGCTTTAAATTCGTTACCAACTAAAGTGGAAAATGTATCCAAATAAGGACCTCTATGGTGTAGAGGATAGAATGATGACTTGGAATGTACCTCCACCTGGACGGGTGGTGGTGCACCTATAGGGGAGCTGTCGCCAGGGGGGCCTGGCACAGCAACCGCATGAGGTATTAACGAAAAATGCCTAAGTAAAGTCAATTTTCTGATGAATCTATTTAAATCCATAAACAAATTAAAACCGTCAGGCATCGAAGTAGGACAAAAGGACAACCCCTTGGATAAAAGTGCATTTTCATTATCCTTGAGAATATAACTAGAAAGATTGAATATTTTTATTGTTTTAGTCTGTGTTTTTTCGATAGTTTGGATTGATTTACTATATCTATTTTTCCCACCTCTACATCCTCTAAATCTATTTCTAGCTTTCTTTTGGTTGAAATTTTTTGAATTTTTGGAAAGAAGGATGTTATTGCTTGGGATTTGGGGCTTTTTAGGTAAGGTAGAAGGAATTCCTGTGAATGTGAAATGGGAGTGACCGGAGGCACCGTGATGTGTAGGGGTAGCCCTAAAAAAGAGACCGTAGCTAAAGTATTATCCATGAATTGTGAATGTTCACTTGGGTTATTGATGGGCTGTAACAAAGATTTATCCGGACTATCAATAATTGACTGTGTTTCATGTAGGGATAATTCTAATAAAGTTGGGGGGATATAGTTTGTGACCGAAAAATCAATGGAATCATTGAAGAGGGGAGACTGCATAGGTGATGAAGGGGGAGTATCAGGTGCAAGATTAAGGAGTTTGAGATGAGCTTGAAGATCTGTAGATTTAAATGCATGTACTGGAATAGAACCCAAGGGGAGACTGTTGTGGGTAGGTGTATGTTTGGGAAGGGAGATAATAGGAATGGGGGTCAATGCTAGCAAATTTTTGGCAATTTATTGGCCCCAAGTAAACTGCAAAACCAAGGTAATTCATGCATCTCAAGGCTACAACCATCACTATTAGGCTCATTTCGTTGCGGATTGCCCAGGTGTATGTGTTGTTCCAACATTACACATAAGGTCACCAATTTTACGTCTATAGTAACATCAGAATCATTTGGCATTAAACGTTTTTTAAATTGTGGCAGTGAATATGTAGTTTACCTGCTACAATGCACCTGTAAATTACAGTATATAGGACGTACTACCCAAACCCTACGTAAAAGGATTAATAATCACAGGTCAAATGTTAGCAGAGGTTTTTCTAAACATAGTGTATCCCGACATTGCCTATATAGACATAATTGCAATTTTGACTGTATAAGCATTACTCCCATTGAGCAAATACCTGCAGACTACACTAATAGATTTTTATGTTTAAAACAGCGTGAGAATTATTGGATCTACAAATTGTGTACACTTCACCCTGAAGGCTTGAATGATATTAGTGAGTCCTCTTTAGATTAGTTCCAAATCATAAACAGTTTTGTCTCCCGTATACACATATAACTAGTAATTGTCCTTTTAGATACAAAAAAACTTACAAAAAAAGTCACAAATCCAATATAGGTTTATTATATCTTATTGGCAATTGTAATGTTTTATTCTAACATCAGGCTTATTTTTCGCAATCAGATTATCTGTTATATAATTGTTTTTCTTGTTTTGCGGTAATGTCGTCCATATTTCCCGTAATATATATATTGCTTTATATTTTGGGTTGGAAATCCGTGTTATTATTGGTATTATTAATATTAATATAACTTATAATTAACTTATATCTATGGCATTAAAGCATCATGGATGTCCTCCTTCCTTTGGTTTACTAGAGTAATTATAGCATCCGGTTTTTTAGACGTGGTTTGGAATTTTTTATTATGAGCTATAGTTATATTTACATATCTTTTTATTGGTTCTGATTAGAGATGAGCGAACTTATCAAAAGTTCGGTTCGGCTAGTTCGCCGAATTAAACAAAAAAGTTCGGTTCGGACCGAACTAGTTCTGACCGAACCTGTCACTTACGTGCGCCGAGCATGCTACTGTCCGGGGTACTGATAGAGTTAATGGGCTGCACTAACTCTTTCAGCAACCTTCACAGTACATGCTCGGCGCGCGGAAAATACAATTTAAATGTAATAAAAAAATAAAAATTATACGTTCGTACTTACTTTCCTCCTGTCCGGCCTCCAGCGATGACGTTTCATCCCTTTCGCCGCTGCAGCCAATCACAGGCTGCAGCGGCGACATGGATGAAACGTCATCGCTGGAGGCCGGACAGGAGGAAAGTAAGTATGAACGTATTATTATTTTTTTTTGGCATGTATGTATGTATGTATGTATGTATGTATGTATGTATGTTGGCATGTATGTATGTATATCTGTGCATGTATGTTGGCATGTATGTATATATGTGCATGTTTGTATGTATATTTGCATGTATATATTTGCATGTATGTTTGCATGTGTGTATGTTTGCATGTATGTATTTTTGCATGTATGTTGTCATGTATGTATGTATGTTGTCATGTGTGTATGTATATTTGTATGTATGTATGTATGTTTGCATGAATGTATGTATGTTTGCATGTATGTGTGTTTGCATGAATGTATGTTTGCATGTATGTATGTATGCATGTTTGTATGTATATTTGCATGTTTGTATGTATATTTTCATTATTTTTTTTTTTTTTACAGGTTTGGTGTTTGGACTACGTCGGTTTCGAGGACTACTTAGATTACGTTTTTTTTTCTACAATAAAATGGTTAATGAGGGTTGTGTTGGGGGTGCTTTATTTCAATAAAATATTTTATCTATGTCTTTGTCTTTTCTTTTCAAATTTTATTACTACCACTTTAGTAATGGCCGCTGTCTGAGTGACAACATCCATTACTAAGGCGAGGCTTAGTGTTAGCCGGTGCAGAGGCTAACACTAACCACCATTATTACCCCGGTACCCACCACCACCAGGGGTGCCGGGAAGAGCCAGGTACGATCCAGTACCCGACCATCTGTTGTGATGGTCGGGCTCTGGGGCGGCCGCAGGCTGGTATTATGAGGCTGGGAAGGGCCAAAAACAGTGGACCTTCCCACCCTTGTAATGCTAGGCTGCTGCTGCTGTGTTGTATCTGGCTGGTTATAAAAGTGGGGGGGACCCCACGTCATTTTTTTAAATTATTTATTTATTTATTTTTTTTTTTTAAAAAGACATGGGGTTCCACCCAATTTATCATAACCAGCCACATACAACACAGTGTTATTAGCCTGGGAATGGACAAAACCAGTGGCCCTTCCCACCAATTGTAATGCCAGACTGCTGCGGCCTTGCATATGGCTGGTTATTAAAAATGTGGGGGACCCTATTGCTAAATTTGTTAAATTCAAAAAAAAAAACGACGTGGGGGTCCCCTCCATTTTTATAACCGGCCCGATACAACACAGCAGCAGCAGCCTAGCATTACAAGGGTGGGAAGGTCCACTGATTTTGGCCCTTCCCAGCCTCATAATACCAGCCTACGGCCGCCCCAGTACCCGACCATCACAACAGATGGTCGGGTACTGGATCGTACCCAGCTCTTCCCGGCACCCCTGGTGGTGGTGGGTACCGGGGTAATAATGGGTGGTTAGTGCTAGCCTCTGCACCGGCTAACACTAAGTACCGCCTTAATAATGGATGCTGTCAATCAGCCAACTGCCATTATCTAGGCACTAATAAAGTTTAAAAAAAACCACAAAGACAATTCTTTTTTTATTGAAATAAGAAATCCCCAACAAAACCCTCGTTAACCATTTTATTAAAATTTGAAAAAACGTAGATCTACGCAGTAGTCCAACGAATCGAAGATGTAGTCCAATCGGTACATCAAAATCTGCAACAACATAAAAAAACTGTTATCAATGTGAACAATAACAATACTTCTACTCACCTACACACATATATACACGCACACACACAAACAACCATACACAAACACACACATATACACAAACACATATACACACACATATAAAAACAAACACACCCATATATACACAAACACACACCCATATACACAAACACACATATACAAAAACACACACATCTACACACAAACATATATACAAATACACCCATATATATACACAAACACACACATAAACACACACCCATATACACACATATACAAAAACACACACACACAAACATCTACACACAAACATATACACATACACCCATATATACACACACCCATATATACACATACACAAACACACCCATATATACACAAACACACAAACACAAACACACATATAAAAACAAAAACAGACAAAGACACATACCCAAACACACACACTGTTTCTTTTAAATGCTGCTGGGGAACCCGCTCGATCCACTATATAAGGCTGCGCTACAGTGCAGCATTTAAAAGAAACAGGATCCTGACCTGTCCATAGAGTTTAAGGCAGCACAGAGTATTTCAGGAGATGAGCGTGCAGATTCAGTGCTGCTGTGAACTCTGCTCTTACCATTACGTAGCTCTCAGTCTGTTACCTCTCCTCCACTCCTGTCCTCAAGAACACCTTCACATGATTGGCAAGTCACCACGTAATGGTAAGAGCAGAGTTCACAGCAGCACAGAGTATTTCAGGAGATGAGCGTGCGGATCTTGTGCGGGGTGGTGACTTGCCAATCATGTGAAGGTGTTATTGAGGACAGGAGTGGAGGAGAGGTAACAGACTGAGCTACGTAATGGTAAGAGCAAAGTTCACAACAGAACAGAATCTGCACGCTCCTCTCCTGAAATATTTTGTGCTGCTGTGAACTCTGCTCTTACCATTACGTAGCTCTCAGTCTGTTACCTCTCCTCCACTCCTGTCCTCAAGAACACCTTCACATGATTGGCAAGTCACCACTGCGCACAAGATCCGCACGCTCATCTCCTGAAATACTCTGTGCTGCTGTGAACTCTGCTCTTACCGTTACGTGGTGACTTGCCAATCATGAAGGTGTTATTCCAACACAGTAGTGGAGGAGAGGTAACAGACTGAGAGCTACGTAATGGTAAGAGCAGAGTTCACAGCAGCACTGAATCTGCACGCTCATCTCCTGAAATACTCTGTGCTGCCTTAAACTCTGTGGACAGGTCAGGATCCTGTTTCTTTTAAATGCTGCACTGTAGCGCAGCCTTATATAGTGGATCGAGCGGGTTCCCTAGCAGCATTTAAAAGAAACAGGATCCTGACCTGTCCACAGAGTTTAAGGCAGCACAGAGTATTTCAGGAGAGGAGCACGGCCGGCCACAGGCAGCCGGTCGTTTTTCCAAGCCGTGCTCCCATTATGCACACGACCGTAAAAACACCCGTTATTGCGGGTCGTAATTACGACCCGCGATAACGGGCTCATAGACTTCTGTTACCCACGGGTACCTTCCCGTTTTCTCACGGGAAGGTGCCCGTGCCGTTAAAAAAATAGAACATGTTCTATTTTTCTATTTTACGGGCCGTGCTGCTATAAAATTTAGGGTATGTTCACACGACAGCGTCCGTAACGGCTGAAATTACGGGGATGTTTCCGCCTGAAAACATCCCCGTAATTTCAGCCGTAACGGCATGTGCAGGCGCTTGAACGCCGCGTCCATTACGGACGTAATTGGCGCTGCTATTCATTGGAGTCAATGAATAACGGCTCCAATTACGGCCAAAGAAGTGACAGGTCACTTCTTTGACGCGGGCGTCTATTTACGCGCCGTCATTTGACAGCGGCGCGTAAATATACGCCTCGTGTGAACAGACAAACGTCTGCCCATTGCTTTCAATGGGCAGATGTTTGTCAGCACTATCGAGGCGCTATTTTCGGGCGTAATTCGGGGCAAAAAATCCAGAATTACATCCGTAATTAGTGCGTGTGAACACAGGGTATGTTCACACGCACTAATTACGGACGTAATTCGGGCGTTTTTGCCCCGAATTACGTCCAAAAATAGCGCCTCGATAGCGCTGACAAACATCTGCCCATTGAAAGCAATGGGCAGACGTTTGTCTGTTCACACGAGGCGTAATTTACGCGCCGCTGTCAAATGACGGCGCGTAAATAGACGCCCGCGTCAAAGAAGTGACCTGTCACTTCTTTGGCCGTAATTGGAGCCGTTATTCATTGACTCCAATGAATAGCAGCGCCAATTACGTCCGTAATGGACGCGGCGTTCAAGCGCCTGCATATGCCGTAACGGCTGAAATTACGGGGATGTTTTCAGGCGGAAACATCCCCGTAATTTCAGCCGTAACGGACGCTGTCGTGTGAACATACCCTTATAATGACAGCACGGCTCGTAAAAGCGGCCAGCTGCCCGTGGCCGGCCGTGCTCGTAATTACGAGTCGTAATTACGAGCACGACCCGTAAAATAAAAAAATAGAACATGTTCTATCTTTTTAACGGCACGGGCACCTTCCCGTGAGAAAACGGGAAGGTACCCGTGGCTAACAGAAGTCTATGGGCCCGCTATTTCGGGTCGTAATTACGACCCTTAATAACGGGTGTTTTTACAGTCGTGTGCATGAGGCCCCGTAATGACGGGTGGCTACATGTGTGCACCCGTCATTACAGCAGCGTTGCTAGGCGACGTCCGTAAATAGTCACTCTTCAGGGTGCTGAAAGAGTTAACTGATCGGCAGTAACTGTTTCAGCACCTTGGACAGTGACTACCGATCACAATATAGAGTACCTGTAAAAAAAAAAAATACGTTCATACTTACCGGGAACTCCCTGCTTCCTCCAGTCCGGTCTCCTGGCCGTTGCCTTGGTGACGCGTCCCTCGCGACATCCGGCCCGACATTCCTTGATGACGATGCAGCCCATGTGAGTGCTGCAGCCAATCACGGGCTGCAGAGGCCTCTGCAGCCAATCACGGGCTGCAGAGGCCTCTGCAGCCAATCACAGGCTGCCGCGTCAGAAAAGAAGGTCGGACTGGAGGAAGAAGAGGGACTCGTCCGCAAGACAACGACCAGGTACGTATGAAATGCTTTTTATTTAATTTTTAATCAGCAGCCTCTTTTCTCTATCAGTGATTGATAGAGACAAGTGGCTGCCGATTTGTATAATATTTTTTACCGGGTTCGGTCAAAACGGGTTCGGCCGAACCCGGTGAAGTTCGGATTCGCTGCGAACCGAACTTTTCCGGAAGTTCGGACCGAAACCGGGTTCGGTTGTCCCGGTTCGCTCATCTCTAGTTCTGATGTTCCATCGAATATAGATTTTATTTTAGTTTTAAATGCTTGATCGCCCTTTGCAATTTTCTAGTCAATAATTCGTGACTGTTTTTCTAACACATCGTTTTATGTAGGCATATTGATAATTTGTTTAATTTGTATTTTATATAAATCGTTTTACTCATACAACATAGTCCTCGTGCACCGATGTATTATTATAATAGTGGTGTTGTTATGACTACGAAGACGCCACTGACCTTTCCTTTTTTGCGCTGATTAGTATTCTGGTCTCCTATGAATCTATTCATGGTTATAATATCGTAATTTTTATTCAGAATCATCAGATTTAATTATTAAATGTTATTTTCGTTTTTAATAGACCGAGCACTATTCCTTTCCTTTTGAGAATTATATAGTATTTTATCTTACCGCTTGTCCCATTTGCCGGCTTTTGTGTTATTAATACGGCTTGTATGTCAAATATTTTATATATCTTATCAATTGGGCTTATATTATTATGTTCTGTTATTTTTCCTATATGTCAAATTCAATTATCATATCGCTCTTTTATCTAATTGGCACACACTTTATTAATCAAACGTGGTTGTTCTTGTAGCGGGTTTTTGTCCTATTCCTCGTAGCAAACACCCTGTGTCCCCTCCCTGTTTCCCCCTGGTTATTGGTCGGTTTTTGATTACTGACATGTGTATATATATATGAGATGTTTTTTTGTGTATGTTCATGGCCTGATGAAGACGCAATTCCTGCGTCAAAACGCGTAGCCTACCATTATCCCATCTTTAATAAACACCCAATTTGTTATTAGCAGCGCCTTGCATTGGTCCCTTTTTTTCTATCCTTTACCTTCACTCTGACGGTGAATTCGCGTTCACCGGCCCTTGGACCTTGGCAGCAGCTACAGATCGCACTTGGCTGTACACACCCTTCGCATCTCCACAGCAGTGTGCTCCCTGGAGATCGTTCCACACCCTCCAACAGTGTTATGCCTGGTCAGCATAACCCAACTAGGTGAGTGCAAATTACCCTAGCATTATTTGTTGTTTTTTGACCTCCGGATAATTGCACTATGTGGCGCCGTGTGTTTTTTCTTCTTTTCTAGTATCCACAATAGAAACTAGAGGTCAAGGAAAAATAATTTCCCTTCATGTAACTCCGCTTCCTGTCAACTGAAAAGTCATCTGCCAGAGGGAAAAAATGTTTCCCCATTGCGGAGTACAAGAAAGTCTAATTCCCAGGTGAGGCCTTCTTGTTCTCATCAGGAAACATTTTTCCTTCTGACAGATGATTTTTTCGTTGACCGTTGGCAGAGTTCAATAGGGGTGGTGTTAGGGGGAGGAGGGGGGAAAATATGGTCTGTTCACAGTTTGTGTTTTTTCCACCCCTGCCCTAGATTTCAATCCTATATCCGCCCCTGTGTGCAGAATATCACAAGTTCACAACAGAGCTTGCAGAGGAGAAGCGCACACCCCTGTGGACCACGATACAGAGAGCGCGTCTAACGAGTGAGTATGGCTGGCTTTACAACTCTGCACCTCTCCTCAGCCTCCACATGTTATTTGATGAGAGGAGGAGGAGAAGTGCGGACTGTGGCTGATAACATTCACTGCTGTTATATATTTATATGTCCGGTACATTCACTGCTGCTATATATGGATCTGTGCGGTATATACACTGCTTGTACATATTTATTTATAGGTTGTGTGCAGTTTATTTTTTGCTTTGCTACTGTTCCATAGGCTTTTTTTCTAAATATACATTTTTGCCCCTTGCAGTTAAAGGGGTTGTTCCAAGATTAACCCTTTCATGCCGACAATCTGTACATACACGTCCTTTTTGCACATACCCCGTGCTGCCAGGACGTGTATATATAGATCTCTGTTCCAGCCAGCATAGCGCTGTGAAAAGCGCTCGGACGCCGGCTGTCAGTGTCCCCAGCAACCTGTTCTCTGACAGTCGAACCGATCGGTTCGGCTGCAGAGAATATGATCACCGTCACTAACCGCTTCCTGACCGCCCACAGTAAATTCACGTCGGCGCTTGCTGGGCTCTGTGCAACGCCGACGTGAATTCACAGTGGGTGTTAAAAGCGCGATCCGGGTGTCTCAGAGTAGTGCTGACACCCGGATCTCACTGTTAACCCCTGCCTCTGGTCCCGGAGACATGACCGGTACCTGATTGGTTCAGGTCCCGATCAAGTGATCACAGGGAAAGTTTGTTGTAGCAACAAACTTTCCCGAGGACTGATTGCGGGTGCTGCTGTCAGTTGCATGACAAAACCGGAGGCCAAACAACGGCCTCCGATCTGTCATTCACGGAAGCCTAAGAGGAACAGCTGGTCCTCAAAGGCTTCCTGTTAGTGTGACTGTCAACGTCACACTGACAGTTTATAACACGTTACACTACCTAGCTAGTGTAATGTATTATAGCAGCCATCAGTGCTGCAGGTCTTCAAGTAAAAAAAGTAATAAAATTGTTTTATAAAAGTGTAAAAACAAAAAATGCTTTTTTTCCTATAATAAGTCTTTTATTATAGGAAAAAAAAGAAAACGTTAAAAAAGTACAAATATTTGGTATCACCGCGTTCGTAACGACCCCAACTATAATATTATTTTTCCCGCACGGTGAACACCGCAAAAAAGAATTAAAAAGCAATACTAGTATCACTATTTTTTTTGGTCATCACCCCTCCCAAAATATAGAAATAAAAAGTGATCAAAAATTTGCATGTACCCCAAAATAATACCAACCCGTCCCGCAAATAATAAAGCCCTTACACAGCTTTTTTGACTGAAAAATAAGAAAAATTATGGCTCTCAGAATATGTTGACACAAAAAATAAATAATTTGATAGAAAAATGATTTTATTGCGCAAACACCACAAAAAAATAAAAAAAACTATATACATATGGTATCGGCGTAATCGTACGGACCTGCAGAATAAAGTAAAATGTCATTTATAGCGCACAGAGGTTACTGTAAAAAAAAGTAAAAAATAAAAAAGGACAAAAAAACATTGTCGACATGTATGTTTTTTTTGTCACTTTGCTTGCCAAAAAAAAATAAAAAAATCGAACAAAAAATCACATGTACCCTAAAATGGTACCAATGAAAACTACAGATTGTATCATAACAAATAAGCCCTCACACGGCTCCGGTGGAGAAAAAAAATTAAAAAAAGTTCTGGCGCTCAGAATATAGCGACAGAAATTGTGCAGTGTCCAAAAGCGGATAAGATTGGGCACCATTTGTCAGTGCGACACCGGCCACACATCTATGTATTATTTATTTACCCCCTTATTATACCCTCATATTATGCCCTGATGTACTCTGCCCAGCTTACATATGCCACCACATTATAAAACTGAAATACCAGCAAAACCCCAAACAGAACTACTCCCAAGCTAAATCTGCGCTCCAAAAGCCAAATGGCGCTCCTTCCCTACTGAGCTCTGCCGTGGGTCCAAACAGCAGTTTATTACCACATATGGGGTATTGCCGTAATCGTGAGAAATAGCTAAACAAGTCTTGGGGTGCTTTTTATTCTTTATTCCTTGTAAAAATTATTTTTTTTTATACTTTTTCAGAAAAAAAATAGATTTTCATTTTCACAGAAATATTCCAATAAATATAGCAAAAGACCTGTCGGGTCAAGATGCGAACTATACCCCAAGATAAATTCCTTGAGGTGTGTAGTTTCCAAAACCACTTTTGGGGAGATTCCACTGTTTTGGCACCACGAGACCTCTTCAAACCTGACATTGTGCCTAAAATATATTCTAAAAAAAAAGGAGACCCCAAAATCCTCTAGGTGCTCCTCTGCTTCTGAGGCCGGTGCTTCAGTCCATTATCACACTAGGGCCACATGTTGGATATTTCTAAAAACTGCAGAATCTAGGCAATAAATATTGAGTTGCATTTCTCTGGTAAAATGTTCTGTGTTTCAGAAAATAATGTATTACAAGTGAATTTCGGCAAAAAAAATTAAATTTGTAAATTTCACCTCTACTTTGCTTTAATTCCTGTGAAACGCCTAAAGGGTTAATAAACTTTCTGAATGCTGTTTTGAATACTTTGAGGGGTGCAGTTTTTAAAATGTGGTGATTTATGGTGTCTATCTAATACATTAGGCCCTCAAAGCCACTTCAAAACTGAACTGGTCCTTGACAAAATAGCTTTTTGAAATTTTCTTGAAAATGTGAGAAGTTGCTGCTAAAGTTCTAAGCCTTGTAACGTCCTAGAAAAATAAAATAATGTTCAAAAAACTATGCAAATATAAAGTAGACATATGGGGGATGTTTATTAGCAACAATTCTGTGTGGTATTACTATCTGTTTTATAAGTAGATTACATTTAAAATTAGAAAAATTATGATTTTCGCAAGTTTTGGTGTTTTTCACAAATAAGCTATGAATGTATTGACCAAACTTTTCCACTAACATAAAGTACAATATGTCACGAGAAAACAATCTCTGAATCGCTTGGCTAGGCAAAAGCATTCCAGAGTTATTACCACATAAAATGACACGTCAGATTTGAAAAAATGGGGCTAGTCATTGAGGCATCGATGACCCTTGGTCCTGAAAGAGTTAAATGTTACCCCCTGTCTACAGGATAGGACATAACATGCTTATCGGTGGGGGTCTAAGCACTGGGACCCCCACTGATAACTAGAACGGTGGTCCCTTGTGCCCCTGAGTAACTGGAGCGGCAGGGTGTGTGCTTGACCTGCAGCGTCTTTAACTCAGGGGTACGAGGGACCCTCACTGATCAGCATGTTATCTCCCATCCTGTAGAGAGGGGATAACCTTTAATCTTGGGACAACCCCTTTAAGGCCTGAACATGCAGTGAATCGTTTTCAGATTATATTACTGGCTCGATGATTACATTCATTCCTAGTCCGGTCTGTGTAGTTTGGGTTTACAAATATTATGGATAGGTTGTACAGATCCAACAGACGTGGACAGAAAAAGTGCAGCATGCGTTACTATACTGACTGTAAAGAGCCATTAAAGGGGCCCTGACACAAGTTTGAACACTGACATTGTGGTTTCATTTTTGTGTTTGCATTTTGGATACACGTTGCCCTGGTCATTTTACTAGTACTTATAGCTGGGGCAATATAGGTAAATATAAATTCTAGCAGCACCGGCAGCGTGTGGGTGCAAGCTCTGAGGGACATGAGGGACAGACCGGTCCCAGATACACAGGAATCAAAAAATTAGCAGCAACTCCAATAGTTAAGGTGAAAAAAAAGTGGGTACTTTATTGCCCATGCAACGTTTCAGCTCCGTCCACTGAAGTCTTTCTCAAGCAGCTTGAGAAAGGCTTCAGTGGACGGAGCTGAAACGTTGCAAGGGCAATAAAGTACCCACTTTTTTTCACCTTAACTATTGGAGTTGCTGCTCATTTTTTGATTCCTGGGGCAATATAGGGATATTTACTACACAATTGCCTGTTATGAGACCTTGCAGCTTATAACAATGATGTTCAATAATGTATTTTTTTGTTCACACAGTTCTAATTTTTTTGTTTTGTTTTACAAGTTGTTTCTTACTTACGACTTTTTTTATTTTTTTGTGTGGATGAGGGGGGGGGGGGCGCCATTTCCATTTTCGCCTCAGGCAGCAGAAAAGCTATAATTGGCACTGCTTATCGCTCTAAGGGTATGTTCACACGGCGGGGGTCCGTAACGGCTGAAATTACGGGGATGTTTCAGCCTGAAAACATCCCCGTAATTTCAGCCGTAACGGCATGTGCAGGCGCTTGAACGCCGCGTCAATTACGGCCGTAATTAGCGCTGCTATTCATTGGAGTCAATGAATAGCGGCTCCAATTACGGCCAAAGAAGTGACAGGTCACTTCTTCTACGCGGGCGTCAATTTACGCGCCGTCATTTGACAGCGGCGCGTAAATATACGCCTCGTGTGAACAGACAAACGTCTGCCCATTGCTTTCAATGGGCAGATGTTTGTCAGCGCTATTGAGGCGCTATTTTCGGGCGTAATTCGGGGCAAAAACGCCCGATTTACGTCCGTAAATAGGCCGTGTGAACATACCCTAAGAGTATTTTTGCTACTTTGCGGTTTGATAATTAAGATGGAAAAATACCACAATAAAATAAAGGAATGTTAAAAAAAAATATCAATTAATTAGTTAGTGACCATCCCATAGTGTTTTTGCGGCGGCCACTAACGGGCTTTATTCCGATGCAATAGCCTTTTTACGGTGCTGCATCGGAATACATAAACACAGCGGGGAGCCCTTAAATCTCCCTGCTCTCAGCTACCAGAGGTAGCTGAGCGCTGGGGGCATCCCAGCTCGAACGAGTGAGATCGATATTAACCCCTCAGATGCGGCGCTCAATAGCGAGCGCTGCATCAGAGTTGTTTTGGAGAGAGGGAGCTCCCTCTCTCTCCCACTGATAACATCGCGAGTGTCTGTGTCTCCGATGGCAGTCGGGGGCCTAATAAAGGTCCCTAGGTCTGCCTGTAGTAAATGCCTTACACGGACAGGCATAATACACTGCAATACAAAAATATTGCAGTGTATTATAAATGCGATCGGATAATCGCATAGTGAAGTTCCCTAGTGGGACTAGTAAAAAAAAAGTTTAATAAACAGTGAAAAAAAAATAAAAACCCCACTTTTTCCCCTTACAAACTGCTTTATTATTAAAAAACAAAGTAAAGTAAAAAAGTTACACATATTTGGTATTGCCATGTCCGTAACGACCCCAACTATAAACTTATTACATCATTTAACCCGCACGGTGAACGTCGTAAAAAATAAAACATTAAAAAATTGCTGTTTTCTTTGAATCCAAAATGTGATAAAAAGTGATCAAAATGTTGCATCTGCTCCAAAATGGTACCGATAAAAACTAAAAGTCTTCCAGCAAAAAGAAAGCCTTCATAAAACTGCATCGGCGAAAAAAAAAAAAAGTTATGGCTCTTCAAATATGGAGACACAAAAACAAATTATTAAAAAAAAAAAAAAAAGGGTTTTCACTGTGTAAAAGTAGTAAAACATACAAAATCTATATAAATTTGGTATAAATTTCTGCTATATAGATTTGGTGTTGTTGCAATCGCAACAACCCACTGAATAAAGTTATTGTGTTGTTTATACCACACGGTAAATGGCGTAAATTTAGGACTCAAAAAAGTGTGGCGAAATTGCAGGTTTCTCTATTGTCCCCCCCCCAAAAAAAAGTTAATCAATAAATTCTATGTACCCCAAAATGGTGCTATTAAAAATTACAACTTGTCCTGCAAAAAACAAGACCTTACACAGCTATGTCGACGCAAAAATAAAAAAAAGTTATAGCACTTTGAATGAGATGATGAAAAACGTAAAAGTGGCTTCTCATTAAGGGGTTAAGAATGAAGTTCTCCTGTTTTGGATGTCTCATAAGCAGTTTTGAAATAAGCCGTTTTAAAAAAAATAAAATAAAAAGAAGAAGAGGAACAGAGTCTTCCTCTCACACAGAAAGGATGCACATGGCATCCTCAGATATTACAGATAAAAATATCGTTATGCATTTTACAAGATTTAGTACTGAGAACTTGTAAATATATATGACAGAACATAAATATCATGTAATCCTAGACATAATTAAGCAGCTTACTTTCTGTAAAAGTGTCGTATATCTCCTACCGTTGTAATTATCTGATTGGTTGATGGATTTTCTTTAAACTGAGAGCAGTAAGTTATAAATAAACCTGAAACTCACGGTTTTGTAGAATCTGCATGATACACATATAGTGTGTGTGTTTTTATGGGTTTTTCTCCGGCCGTATATTGAATATATATATATATATATATATATATATATATATATATATATATATATATATATACCAGCAGGAAAGCAGCACTGTGACAGGAACAGATGAACTGGGTGCAAGCCCTTGAGTATAAATCCAATAAGTAAAAAGAGAAGAATGGCAGCACTCCATTACAATTCGGGAAAAATTGTGGATTTTATTCACCTTGCAATATTTCAGCTCACTCAATGGAGCCTGTCTCAAGCAATATAAACAGTGATTTAAAACAGGTATATATAGGAGTCACATTAATTAATATAATGAGGCATATTTAAAGTGTAATGTATATAATAGAACAAATATACAGATGATTTAAAGTGCATCAAATATATATAATAAAATCAATACATTTTATTCAGTGCACAAAAAGTTAAATATTGTATACTAACAATATAGAGAATATACCAACTAGTACTGTATTTAATTAGACATAATAACATAAATGAGTATAATATTGAGCAGCTGTCAGCTGGGACTCACCACCTAAGGAACGGCCTCTGATGCATTGAAGAGAGATAATTATGGCCCCACCCTTATACAGCGTTCAGGTAAACTCAATGGGCATACCTGCAAATGAGTAAGCCCTGGTTGGTTGAGGGATGGGTCACAGCGCATACCTAGCATTATTGCGCATGACCAGTTCCGGCGCGTCCGCCAAATTGGTCACTCGGAATCTCTAAGATAAAGCGTCCCTACCAACCCACGCATGCGCAGGGATACACAGTATCCCGGCGTACAGGTAACGAGAATCAGAGCATACATTATATATGAAGCTGGGAACAGAATCAACTCAAAAAAGAAAAAGTGATAATGGAATTTTTGTAGCGTATCTAATACAGAAAAAAACTAAGAATTATATTGGAAAATATCTAAAACGTCAAGATACCACATACAGCACAACGACAGTGACAACTTGGGGTAAGTTACCTCACTGGATCGCCATCTCCAGGGTAAGATGGTTGGCACACTTAAGAATTTTCACTCCAACACAGTGGATTTGGTATGAAACTGGCCGCAACCAGCTTTATGGTCTTCATACATGAAAAGCGGTTTTACAAAACAGTTAAAAAATAAACCCTAGGCCGTCCAGCCTCTAACTAAACATACAGCATCCCTAGCTATCAGGGTGAAAGGCCTTCTGCCCGGCACCGCACAACAAACATGTTCTTACCAGAACCTCTGACTCCCACAGGCTGGCAATACCGGTCTTCCTCAGACTGGCAGCATTGTGTGAATAGATCACACATTTTTTAAAGGAGCCTTCTCAGCTGGCAGCTAATGAGACTCAAGGCAGCCCAAACACTGGACTATTCTGAAGATGGAGTGGAACTTTTACTATTCTCTTCCACTCCAGCAACCCAGACCTTTTAACTTCTTCCCGACTTTTGATGCATCCATTACGCCAAAGTCGGGTAGGGAGTGAACCCGCTCCATACGATGCCGGGGTCGGCTGTATGTTACAGCCGACACTTCAGAGTAATGAGCGACATCGCGCTAGAGCGCCATCCCACTAGTTTAACTCATTAAATGCCTCGGTCAATAGCGACTGCAGCATTTAAATCGTTAGAAAGAGGGGGGACGACCCTCTCTAACAGCTCATCCGCCCCCCGCAATGCAATCGCAGGGTGGCGATGGTTGCTATGGCTCCCTGGTGGCCTAATGAAGGCCCCCAGGTCCACCATCTTTGTGCTCCTATTAAGCCCTTAATAGAAGCCTGTCAGAATCACGATATACTGCAATACATTAGTCAGTAAAAATGAGTACAATAAAAGTTGTTTATGTAAAAGAAAAAAAACAGAAAAATACAAAAAAGTAAAAAAAAACTACCTTTTCCCATTTCCCCCCTGGAGCGTAGTAAAAAAAATAAAAATAAAACATAATTGGTATCGCTCTTTCCATAAAAGTCTGAACTATTACAATATATCATTATTTAACCTGCACGGTGAATGCCGTAAAAAAAATTATTAATTGTAAGCGCCACAATCTCTATTTTTGGTCACCTCATCTCCCACAAAAAAAAAATGAAATAAAAAGTGATCAAAACGTTGCATGTACTCCAAATTATTAAAAACTACAGCTTATGCCGCAAAAAATAAGCCCTCATACCACTTAATCGACGGAAAAATAAAAAAAAGTTATGGCTCTCAGAATTTGGCAACACAAAATACATTTTCATTTTTACTTGTAAAAGTAGTAAAATATAGAAAAAACTAAACTAAAAATATTTGGTATCGCCGTAATCGTATTGACCCGCAGAATATAGTTAACATGTTGTTTTAATTGCAGTGAATTCCGTAAAAACGAAACGCGAAAACCAATGGAGGAATCACTGTTTTTTTCATTTTCTACCCCACAAATAATTTTTTGCCCGTTTCCTAGTATATTATATGGCACAATAAACGGTGCTATGAAAAACGAAAACTTGTCCCGCAAAAATCAAGCCCTCATAGGACTATATCGACTAAAAATAAAAAAGTTATGGCTTTTGGAATGTGGGGAGGAAAAAAATAAAATGAAAATCTGAAAAATGGCTGTGGCGGGAAGGGGTTAAATATATAATTCTGTGCACAAATCCTGCCCCTTAGTAGCTGCACTGCTACATATCCTCCCCCTCTGATCACAACCGTAGGTGGGATCACTTGACTACAACCCCCGGGGTCAACGTTCCTGCATTGGGGTACTGTCACATTGGGTACGTGGATCCACTGGGCCGTTGTAAAGGAACTGCCAGACACAGCTTCTGTGTCGACGCCCGTGGTTAATCAGTCTGCACCAGCTCCTAGGTCTGATAGAGTGACTCGATCTGCTACCACTAAGGCTGGTAGGCTCAGGAGTGGGAGAACCTATCACAGCCTGGCCAGACGGTTCTAGCTCCCGCCCTTGGTCTATTTATACCTTCATTTCCTGCTGGTCTTTGCCTGTGATTCTGTCCTGTCTCCTGGCTCTGCTGATCCTGCTACTAATATTGACCTTGCTTCATTTTGACCCTGGCTTTACTGACTACGCTCCTGCTCTGCGTTTGGTACCTCGTACACTCCTGGTTTGACTCGGCTTGTTTACTACTCTTGTTGCTCACGGTCTTGCCGTGGGCAACTGCCCCATTTCCCTTAAGCTTCTGTGTACCCTTGTCTGTCTGTCGTGCACATATTGAGCGTAGGGACCGTCGCCCAGTTGTACGCCGTCGCCTAGGACGGGCCGTGCAAGTAGGCAGGGACTGAGTGGTGCGTAGATTAGGGCTCACCTGTCTGTCTCCCTACCCCGTCGTTAGATAATCACAGGCCTATATGCCTTTTCTACCCTGGTCCAAAACACAACCATAGACCCCCTTGAGACCCTGGCTCAGCAAATGCAGGGCCTCTCCCTACAAGTCCAAGCCCTGGCTCAGAGGGGCAACCAGCGTGATGCTACCCTGGTAGTGCCCACCACCTCACCTCTTGAACCCCCACCTCAAATTGTCTGACCGATTCTCAGGGGACCGGAAGACTTTTTTCTCCTTTCGGGAGAGTTGTAGGCTCTATTTCCGTCTAAGGCCCCACTCCTCAGGTTCTGAGAGCCAGCGAGTGGGTATAATTGTCCCGGCTCCAGGGCGGGCCCCAAGAATGGGCCTTCTCCTTGGCTCCTGATGCCCCTGAACTTTCCTCTATTGATCTTTTTTTTTTTTCTGCTCTCGGGCTCATATATGACGAGACTGACAAGACTGCCTTTGCCGAGAGTCAGCTGGTGACCTTACGTCAGGGTAAGAGACCCGTTGAAGAGTACTGTTCTGACTTTAGGAAGTGGTGTGTAGCTTCTCGGTGGAATGACCCTGCCTTGAGGTGCCAGTTTAGATTGGGTCTGTCGAACGCCCTGAAAGACCTGTTAGTTAGCTGTCCCTCTTCAGACTTTCTAGATCAGGTTATGGCTTTAGCGGTACACCTTGACCGACGTCTCAGGGAACGACGACTTGAACGTTTTTTGTGCTTTCTCCCCTGGCTCCTCCATGATGGCTCCCGAGGTTCCGTTGCTTCGTTCTTCCACGGAAAACTCGGATGAACCAATGCAACTCGGGGCCTACGTGTCTCCCCAACAACGTAGTGAGCTCCGCAGGAAGAATGGTCTCTGCTTCTACTGTGGGGATGACAAGCATCAAGTGAACAACTGTCCTAGGCGTAAGAATAAGCAGCCAGAAGAACTTCCACGCCTAAGTGGCCATCGGGGAGGTCACTTGGGCGCACAGGTATTTCCCGTAAATATGAAACCTAATAAAATCTTGTTTCCCTTTCAAGTCTCTTTTGAGGGTAGGTCTGCTACCGGCAGTGCCTTCGTGGATTCAGGGTCGTCTGCTAATATTATGTCTGTGGAATTTGCTATGTCTCTAGCTATGCCATTGTTTGATTTGCCTAAACCTGTCCCGGTAGTGGGTATCGACTCCACTCCACTTGCTAATGGTTATTTTACGCAGCATACCCCTGTTTTTGAACTTATTGTTGGCTCCATGCATTTGGAGCAGTGCTCTGTACTGGTGATGCAGGGATTATCGTCCGATTTGGTTTTAGGCCTTCCCTGGTTGCAGATGCATAATCCCACGTTTAACTGGAATACTGGGGATCTTACCAAAAGGGGTAGTGAATGCATGACGTCATGTTTTTCTGTTAATTTTATTTCTCTCCCTGAG
This sequence comes from Rhinoderma darwinii, assembly GCF_050947455.1. Lineage (NCBI taxonomy): Eukaryota > Metazoa > Chordata > Amphibia > Anura > Rhinodermatidae > Rhinoderma > Rhinoderma darwinii. Next base: position 641,621,173 of record NC_134687.1, on the reverse strand, counting down.
GAGGTGAACACTCTACCAGAGTTTATTCAGGACGTCGCTGATGTTTTTTCTAAAAAGGCCTCCGAAGTGTTACCACCTCATAGAGAATTCGATTGCGCAATCGATTTGGTACCAGGAGCTAAGCTCCCTAAGGGTAGGATATTTAATCTCTCTTGTCCCGAACGAGAGTATATCCAGGAATGCCTGGCCAAGGGTTACATTCGCCCCTCTACTTCTCCGGTAGGTGCTGGCTTCTTCTTCGTAGGGAAGAAGAATGGTGGTCTTAGACCGTGCATCGATTACCGAAACTTGAATAAGGTCACTGTAAGGAACCAGTATCCCCTTCCTTTGATTCCTGATCTCTTCAATCAGGTTCAGGGGGCCCAATGGTTCTCTAAGTTTGATCTACGGGGGGGCTTATAACCTTATCCGCATCAGAGAGGGGGATGAGTGGAAGACTGCGTTTAACACGCCCGAAGATCATTTCGAATACCTCGTCATGCCCTTTGGGTTGTGTAATGCTCCCGCGGTCTTCCTGAATTTCATAAATGAAAAAGGGGGATAAAAAAAGAGAGAAAACGGCGCTCCTCTAAGGTGATATCGTTCTGATATTTGTAGGATAGAAAGTAGCTTTATGAATGGAGCTCACCTTGGTGAGTTGTGCAATGTCGCCAGCACAACTTGACTTTGTAGCTTGTACACGCTCGGTCACACTGTGCTTGCCTCTGGAGCCATAACCGCATGGGGTGAATTCGTATCAGGAACTCCTCTCCTCGCGGGTTTGAAGTATTGCAAATAGGGAAGAAAAAGCTGCTCCTCTGAACGGTCCCTCAGGTGTGTATTGTACTAGTATCCTCACAAAATCGTCAGGTTTTGTTTCAACGATTTTATTCGATATACCCGACCATTGTCATGGTGACGCATCCCTCTGATGGGATGCCTCACCATGACAATGGTCGGGTATATCGAATAAAATCGTTGAAACAAACCCTGACGATTTTGTGAGGATACTAGTACAATACACACCTGAGCGCCTGTTCAGAGGAGCAGCTTTTTCTTCCCTATTTGCAATAAATGAGATTTTAAGAGACTACCTGGGGGTATTTCTTGTAGTGTACCTTGATGACATACTTGTGTTTTCCCAAGGACTGGTCCTCCCACATTGAGCATGTCAGGAAGGTGCTCAAGGCCCTTCGGGAAAACAAACTCTTAGCTAAAACCGAAAAATGTGTGTTTGGGGTGCAGGAGATACCATTTTTGGGTCAAATCCTCACTCCTCATGAATTCCGCATGGACCCTGTCAAGGTTCAGACTGTGGCTGAATGGGTCCAACTTGCCTCCCTGAAGGCGTTACAGCGCTTCCTGGGGTTTGCTAATTATTACAGGACATTTATTGCTAACTTCTCGGTCATCGCTAATCCTCTTACGGATCTCACTCGCAAAGGTGCTGATCTCCTCCACTGGCCTCCGGAGGCGGTCCAGGCTTTTGAGGTCCTTAAGAAGTGCTTTATCTCGGCCCCAGTGCTGATTCAGCCTAACCAAATGGAGCCATTCATCGTGGAGGTTGACGCCTCCGAGGTGGGAGTGGGTGCTGTCTTGTCCCAGGGTACCAGGTCCCTCACCCATCTCCGTCCCTGTGCCTACTTCTCCAGGAAGTTCTCGCCCACTGAGTGTAACTATGACATTGGCAACCACGAACTCTTAGCCTTTAAATGGGCATTTGATGAGTGGCGCCACTTCCTCCTGGAGGGGGCTAGGCACCAGGTAATGGTGCTTACCGACCACAAGAATCTGGTTTTCCTAGAATCTGCCCGGAGGCTAAATCCGAGACAAGCTCAATGGGCGTTGTTTTTTACTAGATTCAACTTTTTGGTCACCTATAGGGCTGGGTCTAAAAATATTAACGCTGATGCACTGTCGCATAGCTTCATGGCCATCCCTCCTTTGGAGGAAGTTCCTGCTTGTGTTTTGCCCCCAGGTATAATCATTTCTTCTGTTGATTCTGACTTAGTCTCCGAAAATGCAGCTGATCAAGGTTCAGCTCCCGGGAATCTTCCTGAGAACAAGCTGTTTGTTCCCCTGCAATTCCGGCTAAGAGTACTCAGGGAAAATCATGACTCTGCACTATCTGGGCATCCTGGCATCCTTGGTACCAAGCACCTCATTGCCAGAAACTATTGGTGGCCTGGGTTGCCTAAAGACGTTAAGGCCTACGTCGCCGCTTGTGAAATTTCTGCTAGGACCAAGACTCCCAGGTCTCAACCAGCGGGCTTACTATGTTCTTTGCCCATTCCCCAGAGACCTTGGACCCATATCTCCATGCATTTTATCACCGATCTGCCTCCATCTCAAGGCAAGTCGGTGGTGTGGGTTGTAGTAGACCGCTTCAGTAAGATGTGCCACTTTGTGTCCCTCAAGAAACTACCCAATGCTAAGACGTTAGCTACCTTGTTTGTCAAACACATCCTGCATCTCCATGGGGTTCCTGTCAATATTGTTTCTGACAGAGGGGTACAATTCATTTCATTGTTTTGGAGAGCCTTCTGTAAAAAGTTGGAGATTGATCTGTTCTTCTCCTCGGCCTTCCATCCTGAAACTAATGGCCAAACCGAGAGGACTAATCAGTCTCTAGAACAATATTTAAGGTGTTTCATCTCTGACTGTCAATATGATTGCGTCTCCTTCATTTCCCTCGCCAAATTTTCCCTTAATAACCGGGTCAGTAACTCCTCAGGGGTCTCACCCTTTTTCTGTAATTTTGGGTTTAATCCACGGTTCTCCTCTGTTTCACCTGGTGGTTCCAACAATCCCGAGGTAGATGTCGTTCATCGGGAACTGTGCACAGTCTGGGCCCAGGTTCAGAAGAAGCTAGAGGCGTCCCAGAGCATACAAAAGACTCAGGCAGATAGAAGACGTTCTGCTAACCCCTGGTTTGTTGTCGGGCTGTCTTCAAAAAATTTGCGCCATAAAGTCCCGTCCAAAAAATTTGCTCCCCGGTATATAAGGCCATACAAGGTCATTGAGGTCCTTAACCCTGTCTCCTTCCGACTGGAGTTACCCCCGTCTTTTCGAATACACAACGTGTTTCATGCCTCCCTCCTGAAACGCTGCTCCCCATCCTCGGCTACCTCGAGGAAACCTCCGGTCCCTGTTCTCACCCCTGAAGGGGTAGAATTCGAGGTGGCCAAGATTGTGGACAGCAGGATAGTCCAAGGCTCCCTCCAGTACCTGGTCCATTGGAGAGGATACGGGCCTGAGGAGAGGACCTGGGTAACCGCCCGAGATGTTCACGCTGGGGTATTGCTCAGGAGGTTCCATCTTCGGTTTCCCAATAAGCCAGGTCCACCTAAAAAGGGTCCAGTGGCCCCTCATAGAAAGGGGGGTACTGTAAAGGATCTGCCAGACACAGCTTCTGTGTCGATGCCCGTGGTTAATCAGTCTGCACCTGCTCCTAGGTCTGATAGAGTGACTCGATCTGCTACCACTCAGGCTGGTAGGCTCAGGAGTGGGAGAACCTATCACAGCCTTGCCAGACTGTTCTAGCTCCCACCCTCGGTCTATTTATACCTTCATTTCCTGCTTGTCTTTACTCCTGGTTTGACTCGGCTCGTTCACTATGCCTGTTGCTCACGGTGTTGCCGTGGGCAACTGACCCATTTCCCTTCGCTTCTGTGTACACTTGTCTGTTTGTCTGTCTTGCACATATTGAGCATAGGGACCATCGCCCAGTTGTACGCCGTCGCCTAGGACGGGCCGTGCAAGTAGGCAGGGACTGAGTGGCGGGTAGATTAGGGCTCACCTGTCTGTCTCCCTACCCAGTCATTACAGTCTATAGTACGTATAGGTGTACTTGTGGTAGCTCAGACAATAGCAAGACAGGCTCGGCTGGGACTAGGCAGCAGGCAGGCACCAGGCGTGGTGTAGCAGGACAGGTATGGTACTCAGCGCAGCACGACTCCAACTCAATACGGCACTTGGACCAGAATAGCACAGGATACAGGAACGGGAAACACTGGGAACTGGAAACTACTTACAAAGACCGACTAGGGTAACGACAACAAAGCTCAGGGAGGGGGCAGAGCCGTTCTTATAGTCCAGGGTGATCTGGGAGCAATCAGCAGAATCTCACACATGTGTGCGCTCTGACTCCTTAAGGCTGGACTGAGCTCACGAGCGCACCCTAGTGGTGGCTGCGGGACAGGATGGCCGCATGTGCAGACATCTCTAGAGAGAAGGGAGTCGACAGGATGGGAGGAGTTCGTGGTCAGCAACCACAGACGTTACAGGTACTGTCTCACATAAGCCATATGATTTACCATCTAATTGGAGGCACTGTCCTACATCAGATATTTGACTCGTGTCTGTCATTCCCTTATCAATATGTGAACTTTCCACTAGGAGAGGGACACAAGACACTTTCTCTGCAATATCAAATAATTTACAATATTTTGATTCATGTTTGTGAGATACAGAATCGTTAACCACGTCAAGTGTTACTTTACCAGAGGTTTCCACCAATTGCTCCGGCAGTGGTAAAGATGACTATACATCCCGGTCATGTGACTCCATGTGATCCACTAGATCCATTTTGTACTCTGACAACTCAATAGGATCAAGATAAACCTCAGCGACAGATGTGTATACATTACCACCATGTTCTCCACTGCAATCATATAGATCTGCGGCAACCTCTGCAACCTAACAATCAGTTCTCGCAGTAATTGTGGGACACACTTTGTTCCTTTCTGTTGAACACTCCTCAAAATCACATCTTCTTGGTTTGTTTAACCCCTTAAGGACGCAGCCACTTTTGGACCATATGACAGCCTCATTTTTTAAATCTGACGTGTGTTACTATATGTGGTAATAACTTGGGAATGATTTTTACCTATCCAAGCGATTCTGAGATTGTTTTCTCGTGACATATTGTACTTTAAGTTTAAAAATGTGGTCGATATATTCAATATTTGTGTGAAAAACACCAAAATTTAGAGAAAATTTGCAAAAAATTAGCATTTTCTAAATTCAAATGTATCTGCTTGTAAGACAGATAGTTATACCACACAAAAATAGTTACTAGCTAACTTTTCCCATATGTCTACTTTAGATTGGCATAGTTTTTTGAACATCCCTTTATTTTTCTAGGACGTTACAAGGCTTAGAACTTTAGCAGAAATTGTTTACATTTTCAAGATTTTTTTTTTTAGGGACCAGTTCAGTTCTGAAGTGGCTTTGAGGGCCTTATATATTAGGAACCCCCACAAATCGCCCCATTTTAAAAACTGCACCCCTTAAAGTATTCAAAACAGCATTTAGAAAGTTTCTTAAGCCTTTATGCGTTTCACAGGAATTAAAGTAAAGTGGAAGGGAAATTTGCAAATTTCTTTTTTTTTTTTTCTTTGCAGAAATTCCATTTTAATCCATATTTCCTGTAAAACTGAAGGTTTTTCCCAGAGAAACACAACTGAATATTTATTGCCCTGATTCTGCAGTTTTTAGAAATATCCCACATGTGGCCCTAGTGCGCTACTGGACTGAAACAAAAGCCCCAGAAGCAAAGGAGTACCTAGTGGATTTTTGCGCCTTTTCTTAAATTATATTTCAGGCACCATGTCAGGTTAGAAGAGGTCTTGTGGTGCCAAAACAAAGGAAACCCCCCAAAAGTGACTCCATTTAGGAAACTACACCCCTTGAGGAATTTATCTAGGGCTGTATGAGCATTTTGACCTCACAGGTGTTTCATAGGTTTCATTAGAATTGGGCAGTGAAAATGAAAAATTACATTATTTTCCAATAAGATGTAGCTTTACCTCAAGATTTTAAATTTTTCCAACAAATAAATGAGGAACAGCACCTCAACATTTGTAAAGCAACTTCTCCAGAGTACAGAAATACCAAACATGTGGTCATAAACAGCTATTTGGTCAAGCGACAGGACTCGGAAGGGAAGGCACGCCATTTAGCTTTTGGAGCGCTGATTTTGCTGGATTCATTTCTCTGCACCATGTCGCATTTGTAAAGCTCCTAAGGTACCAGTACAGTGGAAACCCCCCAAAAGTGACTCCATTAAGGAAACTACACCCCTTGAGGAATTCATCTAGGGGTGTAGTGAGCATTTTGACCCCACAGGTGTTTCAGAGATTTCATTAGAATTGGGGAGTGAAAATGAAAAATTACATTAATTTTCCAATAAGATGTAGTTTACCTCAAAATGTTTAATTTTTTCAACAAATAAATGAGGAAAAGCACCCCAACATTTGTAAAGCAACTTCTCAAGAGTACGGATATACCAAACATGTGGTCATAAACTGCTGTTTTGGCAAGCAGCAGGACTCGGAAGGGAAAGGCACGCCATTTAGCTTTTGGAGTCCTGGATCTGCACCATGTCGCATTTGTAAAGGTTCCAGTGCAGTGGAAACCCCCCCAAAAGTGACTCCATTTGGGAAACTACACCCCTCAAGGAATTTTTAAAGTGGTATAGTGAGCAGTTTATTATTTTACTGCCCAAAGAAAATGTTGCTTTAGCCCCAAATTCATAATTTTCACAATGGGTTAAAGGAGAAAAAGCACCCACAGTTTGTTACGCAATTTCTCCTGAATACGGCAATACCCCATTTGTGGAGATAAACTGCTGTTTGAGCACGTGGCGGGGCTCAGAAGGTAAAGAGCACCATGCAACATCTGAGGTCTACTACGATGGCATTTACTGCCCTGTGTCATGAAAACAGAGGCTCTGGGGTGTCAAAACATTAGAAACCCAGAAAAGTGACCCCATTTAGGAAACTAAACCCCTCAAAGAATTCATCTAGCAGTATAGTGAGAAGATTTAGATTGTAATGTAACACCTTTCAAGGTATTCATCTAAGTGTATAGTGAGAATTTTTTATTTGTGAAGTCAGAACCCCCTAGGTATTCATCTAGGGGTATAGTGAGAATTTTTAAATTGTGAAGTGACAACCCTCTAGGTATTCATCTAGGGGTATAATAAGAAATACTTTAATTTTAGTAAATAAGGAGGACAACCTGGAAAACCCGTAATGGAGGGAGAGGGGATGGCATGTCCCACTACCAACCTACCCACCATTCCATAAAATCCAGCCCAAAAAAACAAATCAAAGGCCTCAGCAAAAAAATTTGCTGAAACAACCAACCAATCTCATCTGGATTTATTCCGCTCACCCATAATTTCCAACCTGGATGAGACAGACACGCCCTCGGGTCCTTGGTATAGTGAGAATTTTTAGTTTTGTTTTAGGTATTTTTTTTACAAATTTTAAAAGGGGCTGGTCAGTAAAAAAATTAATAATTGGTCATGGCCAATATGGGAGACAGAAAAGGTGAATGAAGAATAAATAAATTAAAAATCCAAGGAGATATGATATATTTTGAAACATTGTTTCATGCACAGGCCGGGATTTGTGGGACAAGTCTCACATTGGTATGTGGTGTCCTTACGAATGCCTCGCTTGGCGCACACTTGGCATTTTTTGGGGGGCTTCTGTTTTTTTTTCAGTGGGGGGGGATTTCTTTGGGGAAATGCGGACCAGGAATTATCCTGCTGACGGAAGAACCGGATGAACTGCCCTCCCTTTCCTGGTCACCAAATATCAGGGACTTGATGACCTTTTCCTGAAATTGCAGGAACGTATCCCCACTGCCGGCATATCTGCAGAGGACAAAGGCGTTGTATAAAACCATCTGTGTAAGATGTACAGACAGCTTTTTATACAATACCTTTGTCTTGCGCATGGCGCTGTATGGTTTTATAACCTGGTCAGACAGGTCAACCCACCAATATATTTGTTGTACTCCTGTACGCAGAATGGTTTGGGAACTTGGGTGGTGGATCCGCGTACAGGGACAAGGCTGCCTCTGCTGTCATGAATGCTGGTAAGTATAAGCACGTCCCTTTTATCCTTATATTTCAGGAGGAACAGATCGTCGCTGCAGACAGCTCTGCTCTCTCCTAATTTTGGGATCTGACCCAGCAAAGTTTTCGGGAGGCCCTTCTGATTTTTGCGGATTGTTCCGCACGCCAAGGTGGATCTGGACGAGAGAACTTTTAACAATGGGACACGGTTGTAAAAGTTGTCCATATAAGGGTATGTGCACACACACTAATTACGTCCGTAATTGACGGACGTAATTCGGCCGCAAGTAGTGGACCGAACTCAGTGCAGGGAGCCGGGCTCCTAGCATCATACTTATGTACGATGCTAGGAGTCCCTGCCTCGCTGCAGGACAACTGTCCCATACTGTAATCATGTTTTCAGTACGGGACAGTAGTTCCACGGAGAGGCAGGGACTCCTAGCATCGTACATAAGTATGATGCTAGGAGCCCGGCTCCCTGCACTGAGTTCGGTCCACTACTTGCGGCCGAATTACGTCCGTCAATTACGGACGTAATTAGTGTGTGTGCACATACCCTAAAGATGATATCCTTTGCCAAGTAAAGGATGGGTAAGATCCCATACGATCTTTCCACTAATTCCTAGGAAGGGGGGGGGGGCATTCTGAGGGAGCTATTTGGGAGTCTTTTCCCTCATAGACCCTAAGCGTATGTTCACACGGCAGCGTCCGTAACGGCTGAAATTACGGTGCTGTTTTCAGGAGAAAACAGCACCGTAATTTCAGCCGTAATGGCAAGTTGAGGCGCTATTTCGCTGCATCCATTACGGACATAAATGGAGCTGTTTTTCCATGGAGTCAATGGAAAACGGCTCCATTTACGTCTGAAGAAGTGACAGGCACTTCTTTGACGCGGGCGTCTTTTTTACGCCCCGCCTTTTGACATTTTTACATTCAAGCACCTAGGGGGTATAATTGTCCGCAGCTTCCCAGGTCATCTCAGGCAGAGCAGGACCTATGGCTCTTCTGCGCCGACTATGGGGTGCAGACTCAGAGTCACTGGATGCAGAGGAAGATGGAAGCACGAACTGTGCTTCACCTTCACTCGCGCTGTCCATATTGGAACACAGCATTTCATATACTTCCTCGGCTGTGAAGACTCTTTTGGCCATACTAACAAATTCTTGCTACCTACCTAACGAACGAATAAAAAAATTTTTGTAACTTTTTTTTTTTTTACATTTTCAAAAAAAAAAATTTTTATTTTTTTTTAAAACTTTTTTTATAAAAAAATAAGCCGCTACTCTCAACTGTGGAATGAGAACAGACCAGCAACCCTGCTGTATTCAATTAGTAAGGGTACCCTACCATCCAGGGGAAAAACTAAATGAGACGTGGCATTGCTACCTAACAGGGAACTCGGGCAGTGGGCAATCTAGGGAAACAGCAGGGTGATGGCGACCGGGTACTGCGACAGGTGACAGATCACAACACGGCAGAAGGACACTGTCGGGGACTGAAATGATATAATATATATATATATATATATATATATTTTTTTTTTTCTTAACCAGAGGGCACCAAAGGGGGCGATCACTGGTTAGTGGGCACAAAAGGGCAGAAAAGGGGCAGATCGCTTTTTTGGGTTCTTTTTTTGACACTCTTCACTGTATTTGTACTTGTCTCTGACTCTGACAAGCTCTCTGACAGGAATGAGCTTGTCAGAGACGGAGATGCCGGCAAACCACTGCTCCTGCGCTGTGATTGGCCTGTCAGTACTGACTGGCCAATCACAGCTCGTGCCGGCACGGGACCACTCTGATTGGTCCTGTGCCGCGAGTCCTGCTTGGCAACTGCCTATGACAGTTGCGATCGGGATGCTGTCACCATGTCTGTTGACATGGTGACAGTTTGAAGCTTGGGCGTAACTGTACGCCCGAATGCGTGAAATCACTTTCATTCCGGACATACAGTCACGCCCAATCGCGGGAAGGGGTTAATTAAACATTAACAGCATGGGAATAATTTACATCCTCCATATTTGTCTCTTTCTCATCTACCCAACACTGGGGCATCCTAATCTCAATCTCATCCTGTGTACATGCTATATATTGCAAGTCACTGTGCCGACCAGAACAATGGGTTTCTCCTCTATCACACACGCCAGCTTCTGTGACCACCTCCATAACATGAGGTTGTAGACCTTTCTCTATGGAAGGTGCATCATCTATTTGCTCTGGAGTATTAGCACATGATTCTTTATCACTCTGCATTTTACTTTCATGTGACAGTGTTACGTCAGTTACTGCACATAGACGGTCAGGAGTTAACTCTTTGTGTGCTGACAAGGGTGGGCACGTACATTGACTCGGCTCACTACAATCTGCCTGACTCGCTCTGAGCCCTGGAACCTGAGCGTCATAACATATACACCTATTAGATGTGGTACGCAATCTATTATCAGATACATCACCACTTTCAGTAACTTTACTCTCTTCCATCTTAGAGTCTAAAACATGTGTCTCAGCATTTACTTGGCCAGCCAGGGAGAATTTCCCATGACACTGTTCAGACACTTCAGGATTAAGATTATTAGACCAAAGAGTGGTCATCTCCACAGCAATGTTAGGGCCCTGCTCCTGCTTAGTGGCAGAACACTGCTTGTTATCACATGTAATGTCAGTGACAGAAGTATATACTGTAGTAGCATCCACTGTACACAGCTTGTTGTCATTAGTAACCTGTTCTATATCACATGTTATATCAGTGACAGAAGCATACACTATAGTAGCATCCACTGAACACGGCTTGTTGCCATTAGTAAGCTGTTGTATATCACATGTAATATCAGTGACAGAAGGATACACTATATCAGTGGTGAAGCATGCACTATAGTAGCATCCACTGAACACGACTTGTTGCCATTAGTAACCTGTTCTATATCACATGTAGTATCAGTGACAGAAGCATACACTGTAGTAGCATCCACTGAACACGACTTGTTGCCATTAGTAACCTGTTGTATATCATGTGTAATATCAGTGGCTGAAGCATACTCTGTAGTAGAATCCACTGAACAAGGTTTGAAGTCTAACTCCTGTGCTTCCCCTATCTCCTTGGAATGAGTGAGCTTTACATCAGTCTCCATTCCTACAGGATAATGCCGGATTCACACAAGCGTGTGCGTTTTGCGCGCGCAAAAGGTCCATAACAGCTTCATGTGTCAGCAGCATATGATGTATGGCTGCGTGATTTTCACGCAGCCACCATCATTATGACACTCTGTAAGTTTGTAAACAGAAAAGCACGTGGTGCTTTTCTGTTTTCATTCATAGTTTTGACTACTGTAGCGCGCGGCACACGAAAGTGCTTCCGTGTGCCGTGTGTGGTTTTCACACACCCATTGACTTCAATGGGTGCGTGATGCGCAAAAAACGGGCAAATATAGGACATGTCGTGAGTTTTACGCAGCGGACATACGCTGCGTGACAATCACGGACAGTCTGAATGGCCCTATTGACTAACATGGGTCCGTGCGAGGCGTGTGAAAATCACGCGCGTTGCACGGACGTATTATACGTTCGTCTGAATAAGCCCTAAGAATGACCTGTAGCGGGCAACGTTTCTAAAGGTGCAGCAGTGGCATCTATTGCACCACGTACATTCTGATCACAATCATTAGGTATCGCCGGGCTGTACTCCAGGTTACCATCAACAATCCCAACATCTAGGGAAATCTCAGATACACCTGGTTTATTACATGGTACGTCTGTGTCCAAGGACACATCCTTCACTGCATACACCTCACTGGTTCTATTTAATAGCTCCCTCTCTGCTGTAAAATGTGGAAATGTCTTCTCGGCATCTCCTTTATCAACCTCTATGAGAGAACTTTCAGTTTTACTCAGGGTCATGCCTACAGCTTGCACATTGTGAAATTCATCCACTCCTTCATTTCCATTCCCATTTGATCATAGTAAATCACAGATGCACAAAGCAGCTGGTTGCCAGTAGCAACCACATTAGTTTCACCCAAAACTGACATGGCAAAATTATTCTCTGGGTTACTATTAGTAACAGCACGCACATCACCTGTGACACTCTCGACATTCTCAACTGCGGCCTCAGAGGGCGCACTTGAGCTTATCTCCTCTATCTCGGCAGCTATTTCTTTACCAGCCCGTTCACACGCTGCATTTACCTGTTCACACTGTGTGACCTGTTCATGTGTTACAGACATGTTAAGTACAAAACTGGACATTCCATTAATGTCATCACATACCTGTTGTGTCGTTTTCTACAGATATTACAGGAAACACATTTTCATCATCAGATACAGTTACAACAGGTGCGTCCCCTTTAGAATTAGTAGTAGCATACGCTGAAGAAGGCTTCTCTCAGGAATAGCCACCATTGTTATTTGGTATACAGTCTTTCTCCCAAAGCTGCCAAAAATTAGGAAAGTCTCTGCACAAATTCCACAAGAAGTCCCTCACATTTTATGAGTTTGTGCTGTACAGTCCCAAAATCAGTCTCAAAAGTAAGAAGAACAGTCTCACCACTCTCAGGGTTCTTCTTAACGAATAGCAATATCTCTGGAAGCACCATCAACACCGCCTGAGTAGGATCCAAATCAACAAGTAGTGGGACTCCACCAACTCCAAGGTCTTGATCTGCCATTCCTCTGGCCTCTTGACCAAAGGACAACTAAGTGCACATTTTTCCGCTTGATGGCACTTTCCGCACAGCTCCTTTGGCTGAGCAACAGCGACAGCCACCTGCTATTGAACTTTGTTGCTCACAGCAACTGCATCATGGTGCCACAGATAAATTTACTTTTAACACTTGGCCACTCAGCAACAGGACATCCGACCATGCAGCAATTCGCTCTCCGACATCTCCAGCCTGGCTCCAACTGGTTGCCCTTAACAACGGTACTCACAGTTTGTATCTTTGGCATCCAAGCCATTTGCTCTTACCTGCAAATCTTTTCCAAAACATTAGGAGTCTCTGACATCAAAGCACCTTGTGTTGTGGAGCATCCACTTTGAGCAGAGGTCTGTTTATCCAGCGACACCTGCTGTTGCGCCCGCACAGCCTCTAGCTCTGCTTCAAACTGGACAATATTGGTATGACCATTTTGTTTAGCAAAGGCGTCCTGATGCTTCTTTTGATGAGCCGTCTTTTTTACGCGTCTTCGTTTGACAGCGACGCGTAAATGACAGGGCGTCGGCAAACCCATTGAAATGAATGGGCAGATGTTTGCCGACGTATTGGAGCCGTATTTTCAGACTTAATTCGAGGTGTAAAATTCCTCGTTTACGTCTGAAAATAGGTCGTGTGAACCCAGCCTTACTATTCTCTTCCACTCCAGCAACCCAGACCTTTTAAATATGTGTGTGTGTGTGTGTGTGTGTGTGTGTGTGTGTGTGTGTGTGTGTGTGTGTGTGTAAAAAGCAGACAGAGGATTGGAGCAGCACTGTGAACAAATGCCTGACTAGGCTGGTGCAAAACTTCAACAATAAAGGAGTGACCTCTCCTTATGTGTTAGATATCCAAAAAAGAGAACGTGAAGCAGCACTCAAATAAAGTGAATTTAACCTCCTCTATGAAGGCATTTTCAAGTAGTGTGTTAGAAATACATACGTGTATATATAAGGGGTACAACCCAAAACAATCAGTATACAATAATACAATAAAAGGAGTTTTTGTCATCATACAATGATATAAAGTGACTAGTGACAGAAGTATCAATGGTGCAAAAGATAAAACATGATATAATATATTGCTTTTCATAAAGTGTAATATCCTCGTGTTACAAAAACAAAAAAAAAAATGTATTACCAAAGTGATGGTCTTGACGTATAATACAACAATTTCAATGTGAATGGGATTTGATTTTGAAAAAAAACATCTAGAATTCTACTTTAGATTGGTCCATTTTGATATTATATGCTTTGTCCATGTTCACACTAGGGATTGGTGGCGTTTATGACCATTTTGATGAAGGTACAAATAATTTTTTTTATTTTGTTTTAACAAATAATATATATGCAACTAATGGATCCCTGAATTAATTGTGTCCATCATAATCTGTCCGGGGTGGGGAACCATCACCTGACGATATGGTAGATACTTTTTGACATTTATTGTTCCCTTATCGATATGAGGGTTACAGTGCGTGTCTAGGGACAGAATATTCTTTTGATCTGTACCTACACAAGCTATCTACATAAACGTTTTTCGCTATATTGGCGAATTGACCGTTAATATCCCTAGGTGTGATGAGGGACTAAGCAATAAAAACTGAGCGTTTTTTCGCTTTTAAACTTGATTGTAATCTCGAATCTCATTTACCTTATTGCCTTCCCTTCTTAAAGATGGCGTCTTCACACCCGAATGGGTAGTGACGTATATACACAGTCACGTCCATTATGATGGATGACTCATGCTGTGTTGTCTGATGTTGCTTCCTTATTCCCTTGACGACTATTGATCACATGTGCATTTTGACCCAATTGGTGGGTTAGTTAGAGGCATGCTCAGTCTAAGACTCTACATGCTGTTAATGGAGGATGTAGAATACATATGAGTCCAGCTACAATGATTCCTCTCTTTCTAGATTGGTGAGTGCCAGCTGTTGATGTTTTTAATAATTACATTGCTTATATTTAATTAACTTTTTAACACTTTTTGTAACACGAGGATATTACACTTTATGAAAAGCAATATATTATATCATGTTTTATCTTTTGCACCATTGATACTTATGTCACTAGTCACTTTATATCATTGTATGATGACAAAAACTCCTTTTATTGTATTATTGTATACTGATTGATTGCACTGATTGTTTTGGGTTGTACCCCTTATATATACGTATGTATTTCTAACACACACTACTTGAAAATGCCTTCATAGAGGAGGTGAAACGTTGTGGTTCCATGTTGGATGAATAAATTCACTTTATATATATATACCAGCAAAGAGAAACAGCAGCACTGAGTTTTCAAACAAAATAGTCCAATAATAGAGGGTGCCAGCTAGTGGTCTTGAGCCAAAGACAATGTAGATATCCCAGAAATAAATCCAGCAGCACTCCGGTAATCAATGAAAAAAATGTGGTTTATTGTGCCAACATGGCAAGTGCAACGTTTCCATCCCACCTTGGGACCTTTTTCAAGCAGGCTTAAATAAAATAATTTGGTATCGCTGCGTCCATAAAAGTCCCATCTATTACAATATACAATTATTTAACTGGCACGGTGAGTTTAAAAATGTAAAACATCAAAATAGATTTTTGGTCACCTTAGCGCTTAAAAAATAGTAAAAAAAATTTAAAAATTGATTAAAAAAAAATCGTATGTACCAAAAATGGTGCCAATAAAACTACAGCTTGTCCCGCAAAAAAATAAGCCCTCACACCGCTGAATCGATGAAAAGAATATAAAAAAAGTTTTTGCTCTCAGAATGTGGTGAAACAGAATAAATTATTTTTTAAGAAATATTTTTTTTCCTATTCTCTGTTGTCTAAAACATGGGTGCGTTGCCTATCCTATGTTGCTCAAATAAATCAGCTTACCAGCACTTATCTGCCTTTTCTTCTCATTGAGGAGCGCTTTCCAAAAAATATCCAGTTTTTAAAATATATATATTTTTCGAAATATATAATCCCTATTTTCCTGCGCCTCAATTCTCTTGATGCCGGTACCTGGATACGGAAAGCTGCAACCTGGTTACCAAAACGGCCTTTTACATTAAGCTGTACCTGCCAGTACTAGCTTTTATGGTTCATCTTGCACCAGTTGGCGCTGTGTATATATTTTTTTCGCTTCAGATATAATGAATGGTGGAGCAGGGAGTTGACAGCTACGTGCATCTTCAAACTGTTTAACCTTATCTGCGTCATGAGGAATCCGGAGCAACGGGACAAATATCTAGAGCATATGCTCTAGATGCCGGTGCTAGTGAAGCCCTTATTTTTAGGCTATGCTATGACTTGTAGTACCTATGTGTTCCAATATATATTTATTCATTTCTAGGCTATGCTGAAACTTGTAGTGACTCAATGTTCTAATACGTATTTTTTTTCTTGGTTATACTGAGATTTGTAGCACCTCAATGTTCCAGTGTGCATTAATTCTTTTCTAGGTTATACTGGGATTTTTAGTACCCCAGTGTTCCAGTGTGTATTTATTCTATTCTAGGCTATGCTGGGAACTGTAGCACCTCAATGTTCCAGTGTGTATTTATTATTTTCTAGGTTATACTGGGATTTGTAGTACCCCAGTGTTCGAGTATGTATTTATACTTTTCTAGGTTATACTGGGATTTGTAGTATCTCAGTGTTCCAGTATGTATTTATTATTTTCTAGGTTATGCTGGAACTTGTAGTACCTCAGTGTTGCAGTGTGTATTTATACTTTTCCAGCTTTATACTATAAAAATTTAAGAAATAATCATCCCTCACTTCTCCTTCATTCCCCTGTGGCTCCTCTTCAGGCACCCACCTTCAAATCACACTCTGTGTTAAGCCACGCTCGAAAACCATCGCCCTTATTTAACCTGGTCTGTATTTTATGGTAAATAAGGTGACAATCCTGGGCTAGATATTCTAAACTGCAGGACATGGTGGATGTTGGAGTGAGGACTAGCCAGGTTGTGCGCCAGATGTTTATGAAATATGGAGGTTTATCTATTAAGTTACGTCAGCTTTCTAGAGAAGATATGACGCAAGTGTTGGCACACGCCATACTTGTGCTAACATTTTCAGACCTTTCTCGTCTTTCACTACTTTTTAAAATTAGGCTACGTTCATTGTAAAGAGCTGGGCCACCATCGGTCTGACAGCTTTACTAATTCTTATGCCAGAAAAAGGTGCAAATTGTACCGCAAATCTACGCTTTGCTTTCCTGACTCTAAAACACGAAAATGTGCCAAATTTATTAAGAGGCGTGCAGCTTTTGAAAAAGTTGCTGCTCTTTACTCCATCAAACATTTGTTTCAGACTGGTATATGAAACGCTAGTCTACATAAATCTGCCCCTCTGATTTCTATTACATTATACCTGTGTTATGGAAGAATTACAGAGAATAATGACACGAGAGACTGTGGTTTTTAGCGATAGGCAGAAGTGTCATAAAACTAATGATTTTTCTTATTTTATTAAATAATGAGAGTTGTGACTCTTAATTCAGGACCTGGGGAGTGTAACAGCCAATCTGACCATCCATTAATTGTCATAAAGGATAGTTATCATTCTAAGGTCCTGAGTTAAGAGCCACAACCCAATGATCCAGAGGAAGAGCGAAGAAAACCCCCGGAGATCTGTCCCTCTTAAAAAAAAAAAAAATTCCTTCCTGACCCCATATATGGCGATCGGATATCACCCTGGATCAGATCTATCGTCTGCCTACTGCATCTGAACATAAAGCAGAGTCTGGTTATAACCTATAATACAATGTGAGGTGTCTGTCCTGCTGCTCCACGCCTGACGTCTACCTTCTGCCTAGTCCCAGCCGAGCCTGCCTTGCTACTGTCCGAGCTGCCACAGGTACCTTATACGAACTGTGGACTGTGACCTGCACCCTGTTGGCCATCTGCCATACCGCCAAGGCGGTACGGCCCAGTGGGTCCATGAACCCAATGTGACAGTACACTCAGGCCATGGACCCCGCTGGTCGATCCAAGACCATGACGACGTCACAAGAGATGCGGGCGGATATGCTAGACCTCCAGTCTCGACAGGACCAACTCCTCCAGGTCTTGAACATTCTCGCACGTCGGCAGGAGCCACGAGCGGCCGTTCCTCCTACTACACCTCCTGGCAGTGTTGATCCTCGTTTTTCTTTACCACTTCCGGACCGCTATGTCATGGATTTTTGAACCAGTGCCAGATCCACTTCAGCCTGTATTCAAAGGCATTTTCGTCTGATGGCGCAAGGGTCACTTTTCATCATCTCTCTTCTTACTGGCAAGCCCTTGCATGGGCGAACCCTATCTGGGAGAGACAAGGACCAGAGACCCGTGACATTCATCGGTTCCTCTGGACATTTCGCATGGTGTTTGAAGAGCCTGGACGAGTCTCCTCTGCAGTGCCTTCCTTGCTGAACCTACGCCAAGGAGACATCTCTGTGGGCGAGTACGCCATCCACTTCCGCATCCTGGCGGGAGAATTGTTGTGAAACAATGAGGCCCTGGTGGCTACATTCTGGCATGGACTGTCTCCTAAAATGAAGGACGAACTTGCCGCTCGATACCCGCCATCTACCCTGGATGACCTCATCCTTCTGGCTGCCCGGATTTATAGAAGGCTCCGAGAACGGTTCCAAGTGGTTCGTCGGGAGGGAGGCCTTCCTAGTCCGGTCCCTACCTTGCAGCAACCCCTGCCGTCCTCAGATGCCGATCTTCCTAAGGAGTCTGTGAGGATGGACCAATGTAAGCTATCTACCCAGGAGAGACAAAGCAGACGCACTTCAGGTCTCTGTCTTTATTGCGGCCTCGGAGGCCATCTTATGCGTCTGTGTCTCCAAAAGCCCCAAAGCCTAGGGTTGGTAGGAGAGACAACCTTGGGCAAAGAGGGACTCCCGTCTAAATTGTCTATACCTGTGACCATAGTGTCCGGTGAGAAAACGCATCAGGTCTCTGCGTATCTGGACTCTGGATCCGCTGCTAATTTCATTTGTAGAGACCTGGTGGATCTTCTTCACTTACCCAGTACCCCTCTGCAGAGACCGTTGATGGTTGCATCAGTAAATAGACTACATCTGCCAGAACCAGTTATAGCTGTGACCAAGCCGCTGAGGTTCCAAATAGGGGCTCTCCACTGCAAACTTCTACTGTTCTATGTCCTGTCCAAGGCCGATAACCGTGTGCTGCTGGGTCTGCCTTGGCTCCGACTACATTCCCCAGTCCTGGACTGGAACTCCGGAGAGGTTCTCCAGTGGGGCCGCCGAGTGTCACAGCCGATGCCTGGTGCAGATTCATTCGGCTCAGCCTCCTCTGCCTCGGTCATTGGCAGGGTTGCCTGGTCATTATGCTGCATTTTCAGATGTCTTCAGCAAAAGGGAGGCGGAGACACTGCCCTCACACCGGGCGTATGACTGTCCTATCGAGCTGATCCCTGGTGCATCCGTTCCCTGTGGTAGGATATATCCTCTCTCCTTGCGGGAGACTCTGTCCATGTCCACCTATGTTAAGGAGAACTTGGGAGAGGGGCTTCACATGGAAGTCTTCCTCCCCGGATGGCTCCCTGCGTCCTTGTATTGACTACCGGGGGCCTCAACCAAATCACGGTGAAAAATAAATATCCGTTGCCGCTGATCTCTGAATTATTTGATCGTATACGTGGTGCCAAGATTTTTTTCCAAACTAGACCTGCGTGGGGCTTACAACCTAATCCGGATTCTCCGGGGTGATGAATGGAAGACTGCATATAACATCCGTGATGGACACTAAGAGTACTTAGTAATGCCCGTCGGCCTGTGTAATGATCCCGCGGTCTTCCAGGAGTTCGTTAATGACATTTTCCGTGACCTCCTCTATGTTTGTGTTGTCGTTTAACCTGATGACATCTTGATTTTTTTTCTCCAGATCCTGTGACTCATCAGAGACATGTCTGTCAAGTTTTGCTGCGGTTAAGAGAGAATCGTCTTTACGCTAAGTTGGAGAAGTACGTGTTTGAAAAGGATGCTCTGACCTTCCTTGGCTACATTGTCTCGAATAGAGAACTCAAGATGGATCCTGAAAAGGTAAAGTCCATTCTGGAATGGCCACACCCTCAAGGCTTGAGGGCGATACAGCGCTTTCTGGGATTCGCTAATTTTTACAGACAGTTTATTCCAAACTTCTCCTCACCGACAACTCCTATATCTGACCTCACTAAGAAGGGCATGAACGCCAAGGTGTGGACTCCAGAGGCAGAGTCCGTATTCAATAGCCTGAAGAGTACCTTCACGTCAGCTTCTATCCTCCATCATCCAGACGTTTCTCTACAGTTCTCGTTGGAGGTGGACGCATCCTCTGTCGGTGCTGGTGCACTCCTGTTCCAGAGAGGTTCCAAGGGCAAGTCTATGGTATGTGGATATTTCTCTAAGCTCTTCTCTTCCGCAGAACGCAACTACTCGATTGGGGATCGGGAGTTACTGGCCATCAAATCGGCCCTGGAGGAGTGGAGACATCAACTAGAGGGCGCAGCTCATCCCATCCTGATTTTTACTGACCACAAGAACCTCCCCTATCTCCAGACGGCCCAACGGCGAATCCTCGTCAGGCCAGGTGGTCGCTGTTCTTTACCAGGTTCCAGTTTGAGCTCCATTATCGCCCGGCCGACAAGAATGTGAGGGCCGATGCCTTGTCCTGGTCTTTCGAGACAGAGGACACCATGGAGATCCCACAGAACATTATTGATCAATCTTGCATTTTCTCTGTCAATCCCCTGTAAGTTGGGGACATTCCTCCAGGGAGGACTTTTGTGCGCCTGGCTGACCGAGGTAGAATCCTCCGCTGGGGACACTCCTCTAGACTGGCAGGTCACGCGGGGTCCTGTTTAACCTGAGATCTGATTGCCCGTCATTTCTGGTGGCCCAAGCTGCCCAAGGACATTTTGGACTTTGTTTCGTCCTGCTCAGTGTGTGCAGCTAACAAGGTCGCTTACTCCAGACCTGCTGGCCTGCTCCAGCCATTGCCTGTGCCAAATTCTCCCTGGCAGCGTATAGCTATGGACTTTATTACTGACCTGCCTCTCTCTGCTGGATGCAGTACTGTCTGGGTGGTGGTGGATCGATTTTCGAAGATTGCCCACTTCGTTCCTCTGACCGGTCTTCCTTCTGCTCCTCTACTGGCCAAGCTGTTCATCCAACACATCTTCCGCCTGCACGGTTTGCCGCAGAATATTGTGTCTGATCGGGGCGTTCAGTTCACCTCGAAGTTCTCGAGAGCCCTCTCCGGACTCCTAGGTGCAAAGTTGGACTTTTCCTCGGCCTACCATCCTCAGTCCAATGGTCAGGTCGAGAGGATCAATCAGATCTTGGAGAACTACTTACGCCACTTCATCTCCAAGCAGCATGATGACTGGGTTCAGTTGCTTCCGTGGGCTGAATTTTCATACAACAATCATACCAGCGAGTCCACACAGAAGACACCATTCTTCATTGTCTACGGCCAACACCCACGAATTCCTCTCCCGGTGCCTGATACGTACGAGGTACCAGCTGCTGACGCGGCTTTTAGGGACTTTCTGCAGATTTGGCAGCGACTCGATCCTCCATCCTGCTGGCGGTCGACCGCATGAAACGGAAGGTGGACACAAGGAGAAGAGAACCTCCTCCGTTTCTTCCTGGCACAAAGGTCTGGCTGTCCTCCAGGAATATTCGACTGAGGGTGCCGTCGTACAAATTTGATCCCTGGTTCATCGGACCCTTCGAGATCCTGCAGCAGGTCAACCCTGTTGCCTACAAGCTTCGGCTGCCTCCTACCCTCAGGATCTCCAACTCCTTCCGTGTCTCTCTCCTGAAACCAGTGGTTCTGAACCGCTTTACCAAGACTCCTAGCCCTGCGGTTGCCTCCAGCAGTCCTTCAAACACCTTCGAAGTTAAGGAGATCTTGGACACCAAGAGAGTGAGAGGAAAGACTTTTTATTTGGTGGATTGGAGAGTGTTTGGTCCTGAAGAGAGGTCCTGGGAGCCAGAGGAGAACCTCAATGCGCCTACCCTTCTGACGAAGTTTCTCTCTGGACAACCTAACCAAAAACCTCGCACCAAAAAATGGCATGTAATGGGGTCCCCTATAGCAATTAAACCTAGAAACGAACCAATTGGGACATATCCCTAAAAGAAATATTGTACTCAATGTGAAAAGTACAAAAAATTATCTTTATTAAATATAATGACAAATAACACAATAATAAGAAAAGAGAAATGATACAGCATACACGGAGACATATACAACAGGGTCAGATGTACAAGACCATGACCGACAGAATCAACCGTCCACTAATGACCTTGAACATGCTCAAATAATAATAAACAGTACACAAGCCCAGGGGTGTGTGGTATAAATCCCACATATAGCACAGTACTACCAGCTGGAAATAACAATATACAGGAGTACAATCATAGCCTATACAATATCAGAGCCTACACAGTATATAATACTACGTAGGAAGAGCATCTTATAAGCGTATAGCAGTATACATATGATAATACGTACAGAGCCAGCACAATATATAATAATATGTGGAAGGTGCAGCTAGATAAATATGCATATAATGATGCGTACAGAGCCAACACAGGTGAAGGGTGCAGCTACTGACGTGTATAAATGGTATTGCGGCTCGGATAGCCAAGAAGGGTATAGCTGCCACAGCTAGACAAAATAGCCCAATAATTAGTACAGGCTGGAAAAGCACATACACATACCCTGAGACATGTTAGGGAGCGTGACGGATCAGAAGAGCTGGATGGGTGAACAGACGCCTCGACGCGCGTTTCGAAGCCTGTCTATCGGGCGAAACGCGCGTCGAGGCGTCTGTTCACCCATCCAGCTCTTCTGATCCGTCACGCTCCCTAACATGTCTCAGGGTATGTGTATGTGCTTTTCCAGCCTGTACTAATTATTGGGCTATTTTGTCTAGCTGTGGCAGCTATACCCTTCTTGGCTATCCGAGCTGCAATACCATTTATACACGTCAGTAGCTGCATCCTTCACCTGTGTTGGCTCTGTACGCATCATTATATGCATATTTATCTAGCTGCACCTTCCACATATTATTATATATTGTGCTGGCTCTGTACGTATTATCATATGTATACTGCTATACGCTTATAAGATGCTCTTCCTACGTATTATTATATACTGTGTAGGCTCTGATATTGTATAGGCTATGATTGTACTCCTGTATATTGTTATTTCCAGCTGGTAGTACTGTTCTATATGTGGGATTTATACCACACACCCCTGGGCTTGTGTACTGTTTATTATTATTTGAGCGTGTTCAAGGTCATTAGTGGACAGTTGATTCTGTCGGTCATGGTCTTGTACATCTGACCCTGTTGTATATGTCTCCGTGTATGCTGTATCATTTCTCTTTTCTTATTATTGTGTTATTTGTCATTATATTTAATAAAGATAATTTTTTGTACTTTTCACATTGAGTACAATATTTCTTTTAGGGATATGTCCCAATTGGTTTGTTTCTATGTTTAAAAAGAAGTTTCTCTCTGGCTCTGTCCCCAGGAAGAGGGGGCATAAGAGGGGGGTACTGTCATGTCCGAGGCTGCGGGCCGTCAGGTTCACTCTCCCTCTGATGGCCGCAGCTATTGGTCGGTGAGCATTGGCCCCAGTCTCCTCCTTAGGAGACGCCAGTGCTCACTTCCACTCACCTCGGTCGAGTCCCGTAATGTGCATGTGCACTATCATGCCCGCTCTTAAAGGGAAGGTGTCATGAATTTTTTTTTATAGTATTGCTTTTGGTATGATATTAAAATACATTTTATTTATTTGTGTTCTTGTGTTGTACTTTTTACTTTTTTCTTACTTTTACTTCTCTATGGGGGCTGTAATTTTTTTTTTAAATCTCTGTATGTGTCGATTAACGACACATACAGAGATGGAATATGGCACATACATCCCCATAGAGTAGGGAGCCGTTCTATTCACTGCAGCGTGCGCCGCTCCCACACAGACCAAAACAAAGCTCGTTAGCAGAGCGAAATCCGGCGCCATTTTTATGTGAACCGGAAGCTGCTGCCGGACAGTCAGATGACGACTTCCGGCCGCGGCTTCTGGCCATATGTTCAAGGTTTGAAGATTCAACCTCCTCCTTCTCTTGGCACTAGCCAGAATAAAGGAGGGGGGATTGTGTTAGGATACTAGAGCGAGTGTGTCTACCCCAAATTTGCAGCATAAAGCAATGAGGTTGCTTTATTACATTGACCATGCTGCAATTTTGGGAACTGCTCGCTCTAGTGACCAGCACATGGAAATTTTATAAATTAGAATCTAATTTATAATATTTCCTGACTTGTGAAAAAATTCAAACAATATGTAATCACTCAAATAATAATTGTTTAACTAAAAAAAAAAAAAAAGTTCTAGCGACACATTCCCTTTAAAGGGGCAGCGCGCGCACCGGACTTTAATGTTTTAATCAGCCCATTAGTGCCTGGGCTATAAGAGGGGTCCAGCCCCTTGCTTTTATGCCTGAGCGTTGTTTGTCATATCCTAGTTTGTCTAAGCTAATGGTTTCCTGGTGTTTTCCAGTTCCAGTGTTTCCTGTTCCTGTATCCCGTATCCTGTATCCCGTGCTATCCTGTTCTAGTGCCGTGCTGTGCTGTGTTGTATCTACGCCTGTCCTGCTGCTCCACGCTTGACGTCTACCCGCTGCCTAGTCCCAACCGAGCCTGCCTTGCTACTGTCCGAGCTGCCACAGGTACCTTATACAAACTGTGGACTGTGACCTGCGCCCTGTTGGCCAGCTGCCATACCGCCAAGGCGGTAAGGCCCAGTGGGTCTACAAACCCAATGTGACAGTATTAATTGATAAATAGTTATAGAGAGAGAAAGATATGAGAGAAATCACGATAGAGAGTAGACGTAAATATAGATGGAATGTAGCAAGAGAGAAAGAAAGAAATCGAGAAAGCGGGAGAAGATAGATAGATCGATAGATAGATAGATAGCTTGTTCCCAGCTCCCTAAAAGCGCCATAACCCGAGATTGACTTTAAGACTTCAATCAATTATTACCTAAGGGTTCCTTCAAATCTTAAGCCCTGCAAATAGGAGCTTACAACAATCTAAAACCCTCTAAATCTAAAAGGTGTTTTCCCCCAAGCAAAATCTCTTCGGTGATGTCCGACCGCTAGGACCTCAGTGTTTGCGAGAACGCAGGTCCCCGAGTCACCTGTGTGAATGGAGCGATAGTTCACAGGAGTGACCACTGCTCCATTTACTGCCCAGAAACCATGAACGGAGCAACTTGAATATCTCCCGAAGTCCAATGCGAAGTCACTAGGGAGACATAGTCCTGGCCCTTGTCTTCTCAACTGCATACTAAGCCTCTCGGCTCTACCACAGTCCGACAGTAAATGGAGAAACTTGGAGATCTCCGTCAGTCCCATAGCCAGTAAGTGGAGTGGTGATCACTCATTCACAGTGACACTCCATATACACAGGAGAAACATAGACCTACGTTTTAGTGATCACTGGGGTCCAAGCGGTCAGACTTCCAGCGATCAGAAATCCATCACCCGTCCTGTCGGATGAGTGATGAATGTTGTTTATGGGAATACACTTTTAATCTAACCTAATCTCTATGTCTTGACTGTGTCTTCATCTTGTGATGATGTCTTTGCCTTTTTGATTTTCTGAGATTTTCTGCTCTAGTGAAAGAAAAAAAAAATCCCAATTCAGTTTTATGTTCAATTCAATCCCTTAGTTTACATATCATCCAGTATACATAAAACCCAGTATACATATCATCCAGTATAAATATTATCCAGTATACATATCATCTAGTATACATATCATCCAGTATACATATCACCCAGTATAAATATCATCCAGTATACATATCATCCAGTATACATATCATCCAGTATACATATCATCCAGCATACATATCATCCAGCATACATGTCATCCAGTATACATATCCCGTATACATATCATCCTGTATACATAGCACTCAGTGTACCTATCACCCAGTATACATGTCACCAAGTATACATGTCACCAAGTATACATGTCACCCAGTATACATGTCACCCAGTATACATGTCACCCAGTATACATGTCACCCAGTATACATGTCACCCAGTATACATGTCATCCAGTATACATAAAACCCAATATACATATAACCTAGTATACATATCAACCAGTATACATATCATCGAGCATACATATCAACCATTATACATATCAACCATTATACATATCATCCAGAATACATATCATCCAGTCTACATATAACCCAATATACATATAACCTAGTATACATATCACCCAGTACACATATCACCCAGGATACATATAATCCAGTATACATATCATCCAGCATACATATCAACCATTATACATATCACCCAGTATACATATCATCTAGTATACATATCGACAAGTATTGTAAAGGATCTGCCAGGCACAGCTTCGGGGTTAACTCCCAGAACTAATCAGTCAGCACCTGAGAATACATCCCTGAGACTGACTCCTGCTTCCACCATTCAGGCTGGCAGGCTTAGGAGTGGGAGAGCCTATCGTAACCTGGTCAGACTCAGCTAGCTCCCGCCCTCGGTCTATTTAAGCCTGCCCTTCCTGTCCCTCGGTGCTTGTGATTCTTTCCTTATGGTTTCCTGGCCCAGCTACAGCTCCTGCTATTTTTGATCCTGCTCCATACAGACCCTGGCTTACCGACTACTCTTCTGCTTTTCGTTTTGTACCTCGCACACTCCTGGCTTGACTCGGCTCGTTCACCACTCTGGTTGCTCACGGTGTTGCCGTGGGCAACGGCCCCTTTTCCTTGCTTGTGTTCCTTTGTATGTTTGTCGTGCACTTACTGAGCGCAGGGACCGCCGCCCAGTTGTACCCCGTCGCCTAGGGCGGGTCGTTGCAAGTAGGCAGGGACAGAGTGGCGGGTAGATTAGGGCTCACTTGTCCGTCTCCCTACCCCCTGCCATTACATAATCACAAGCCCATACCTAGTCTACCCCTGGTCCCTGACACCACTATGGATCCCCGTGAGACCCTGGCTCAGCAAATGCAGGGTCTCTCCCTACAGGCCCTGACTCAGAGGGTCAACCAGCCTGATGCTACCCTGGTAGTTCCCCTCACCGCACCTCTTGAACCCCACCTCAAGTTGCCCGACCGGTTTTCAGGGGACCGCAGGGCTTTTCTCTCCTTTCGGGAGAGATGTAGGCTTTACTTTCGTTTAAAGCCTCATTCCTCAGGTTCTGAGAGCCAGCGGGTGGGTATAATTATGTCCCGGCTCCAGGAAGGGCCCCAAGAGTGGGCCTTCTCCTTGGTTCCTGACGCCCCTGAACTTTCCTCCGTTGATTGTTTCTTTTCTGCTCTCGGACTTATTTATGACGAGACTGACAGGACTGCCTTTGCCGAGAGTCAGCTGGTGACCTTAAGTCAGGGTAAGAGACCTGTTGAGGAGTATTGCTCTGACTTTCGGAAGTCGTGCGTAGCTTCTCGGTGGAATGACCCTGCCTTAAGGTGCCAGTTTAGGTTGGGTCTGTCGAATGCCCTGAAAGACCTGCTAGTTAGCTATCCCTCTTCTGACTCCCTAGACCAGGTTATGGCTTTAGCGGTACGACTTGACCGACGTCTCAGGCAACGACAACGTGAACGTTCATGTATTTTCTCCTCCGACTCCCCCATGATGCCTCCCGAAGTTCCGTTGCTTCGTTCCTCCCCGAAAGATTCAGAGATACCTATGCAACTCGGGGCCTCCGTGTCCCCCCAACAACGTAGAGAATTCCGCAGGAAGAATGGTCTCTGCTTCTACTGTGGGGACGACAAGCATCAAGTGAACAACTGTCCTAAGCGTAAGATTGCAGCCAGAGAACTTCCGCGTCTAAGTGATCATCGGGGAGGTCACTTGGGCGCACAGGTATTTCCCGTAAATATGAAACGTACTAAGATCTTGCTTCCCTTTCAGGTCTCTTTTGGTGGTAGGTCTGCTACCGGCAGTGCCTTCGTGGATTCAGGGTCCTCTACTAATATCATGTCTGTGGAATTTGCTATGTCCCTTGCTATGCCTCTGATTGATTTGCCTAAACCTGTCCCGGTAGTGGGTATCGACTCCACTCCTCTTGCTAATGGTTATTTTACACAGCATACCCCTGTTTTTGAACTCCTTGTTGGCTCCATGCATTTGGAGCAATGCTCTGTACTGTTGATGCAGGGATTATCGTACGATTTGGTTCTAGGTCTTCCCTGGTTGCAGTTGCATAATCCCACGTTTGACTGGAATACTGGGGAGCTAACCAAATGGGGTAATGAATGTTGTACGTCATGTTTTTCTGTTAATTCTATTTCTCCCCCTAAGGAGGCGAATACGCTACCCGAGTTTGTTCAGGACTTCGCTGATGTTTTCTCTAGGGAGGCCTCCGAAGTGTTACCTCCTCATAGAGCATACGATTGCGCTATCGAATTGGTACCAGGAGCTAAGCTTCCTAAGGGTAGGATATTTAATCTTTGTTGTCCCGAACGTGAAGCTATGAGGGAGTATATCCAGGAATCCCTGGCCAAGGGTTACATTCGTCCCTCTTCTTCTCCGGTAGGTGCTGGCTTCTTCTTCGTGGGGAAGAAGGATGGTGGTCTTAGGCCATGCATTGACTACCGTAGCCTGAATAAGGTCACGGTAAGGAACCAGTATCCCCTTCCTTTGATTCCTGATCTCTTTAATCAGGTTCAGGGGGCCCAATGGTTTTCTAAATTGGATCTACGGGGGGCGTATAACCTTATTCGCATCAAAGAGGCGGATGAGTGGAAGACTGTGTTTAACACGCCCGAAGGCCATTTCGAATACCTCGTCATGCCCTTTGGGTTGTGTAATGCCCCTGCGGTCTTCCAGAATTTCATAAATGAGATTTTGAGAAATTACCTGGGGATTTTTCTGGTAGTGTACCTTGATGACATACTGGTGTTTCCAAGGACTGGTCCTCCCACATTGAGCATGTCAGGAAGGTGCTCCAGGTCCTTCGGGAAAACAAACTGTTTGCCAAAACCGAAAAATGTGTGTTTGGGGTACAGGAGATTCCATTTTTGGGTCAAATCCTCACTCCTCATGAATTCCACATGGACCCCGCCAAGGTTCAGGCTGTGGCGGAATGGGTCCAACCTGCTTCCCTGAAGGCGTTACAGTGTTTTTTGGGGTTCGCTAATTATTACAGGAGATTTATTGCTAACTTCTCGGTCATCGCTAAGCCCCTTACGGACCTCACTCGCAAAGGTGCTGATCTCCTCCACTGGCCTCCTGAGGCTGTCCAGGCTTTTGAGGTCCTTAAGAAGTGCTTTGTCTCGGCCCCGGTGCTGGTTCAGCCCAACCAAATGGAGCCATTTATCGTGGAAGTTGACGCATCTGAGGTGGGAGTGGGGGCTGTCTTGTCCCAGGGTACCAGGTCCCTCACCCATCTCCGCCCCTGTGCCTGCTTCTCCAGGAAGTTTTCGCCAACTGAAAGTAACTATGATATTGGCAACCGCGAACTCTTAGCCATTAAATGGGCATTTGAAGAGTGGCGCCACTTCCTGGAGGGGGCTAGGCACCAGGTAACGGTCCTTACCGACCACAAGAATCTGGTTTTCCTAGAATCTGCCCGGAGGCTAAACCCGAGACAAGCTCGATGGGCGTTATTTTTTACCAGATTAAATTTTTTGGTTACCTATAGGGCTGGGTCTAAAAATATTAAGGCTGATGCACTGTCGTGTAGCTTCATGGCCAGCCCTCCTTCGGAGGAAGATCCTGCTTGTATTTTGCCTCCAGGTATAATCATTTCCTCGATCGATTCTGATTTAGTCTCTGATATTGCTGCTGATCAAGGTGCAGCTCCCGGGAACCTTCCTGAGAACAAGCTGTTTGTTCCCCTGCAATTCCGGCTAAGGGTACTTAGGGAAAATCATGACTCCGCACTATCTGGCCATCCAGGCATCCTGGGTACCAAACACCTCATTACCAGAAATTATTGGTGGCCTGGGTTGCCTAAAGACGTTAAGGCCTACGTCGCCGCTTGTGAGGTTTGTGCTAGGTCCAAGACTCCCAGGTCCCGACCAGCGGGCTTACTGCGTTCGTTGCCCATTCCCCAGAGACCTTGGACACATATCTCCATGGATTTTATCACCGATTTGCCTCCATCCCAAGGCAAGTCGGTGGTGTGGGTGGTGGTGGACCGCTTCAGTAAGATGTGCCACTTTGTGCCCCTCAAGAAACTACCCAACGCCAAAACGTTGGCTACCTTGTTTGTCAAACTCATCCTGCGTCTCCATGGGGTCCCTGTCAATATTGTTTCGGATAGAGGGGTACAATTTGTTTCATTGTTTTGGAGAGGCTTCTGTATGAAGTTGGGGATTGATCTGTCCTTCTCCTCTGCCTTCCATCCTGAAACCAATGGCCAAACGGAGAGGACTAATCAATCTCTAGAACAATACTTAAGGTGTTTTGTCTCTGACTGTCAATTTGATTGGGTCTCTTTCATTCCCCTCGCCGAATTTTCCCTTAATAACCGGGTCAGTAACTCGTCAGGGGTCTCTCCTTTTTTTTGTAATTTTGGGTTTAATCCACGGTTCTCCTCTGTTTCACCTGGTAGTTCCAACAATCCCGAGGTAGAGGTCGTTCATCGGGAACTGTGCACAGTCTGGGCCCAGGTTCAGAAAAACCTAGAGGTGTCCCAGAGCGTACAAAAAACTCAGGCTGATTAAAAACGTTCTGCTAACCCCCTGTTTATGGTCGGGGATCTGGTGTGGTTGTCGTCTAGGAACTTGCGTCTCAAGGTTCCGTCCAAGAAGTTTGCTCCCCGGTTTATTAGGCCGTATAAGGTCATTGAGGTCCTCAATCCTGTCTCCTTCCGGCTGGAGTTACCCCCGTCTTTTCGGATACACGACGTGTTTCATGCCTCCCTCCTCAAACGCTGCTCCCCGTCCTTGGCTCCCTCGAGGAGACCTCCTGTTCCCATCCTCACCCCTGAGGGGGTGGAATTCGAGGTGGCCAGGATTGTGGACAGCAAGATGGTCCAAGGCTCCCTCCAGTACCTGGTCCATTGGAGAGGATACGGGCCCGAGGAGAGGACTTGGGTACCCGCCCGGGATGTTCACGCTGGGGTATTGGTCAGGAGGTTCCACCTGCGTTTCCCCAGTAAGCCAGGTCCACTTAGAAAGGGTCCGGTGGCCCCTCATAAAAGGGGGGGTACTGTAAAGGATCTGCCAGGCACAGCTTCGGGGTTAACTCCCAGAACTAATCAGTCAGCACCTGAGAATACATCCCTGAGACTGACTCCTGCTTCCACCATTCAGGCTGGCAGGCTTAGGAGTGGGAGAGCCTATCGTAACCTGGCCAGACTCAGCTAGCTCCCGCCCTCGGTCTATTTAAGCCTGCCCTTCCTGTCCCTCGGTGCTTGTGATTCTTTCCTTGTGGTTTCCTGGCCCAGCTACAGCTCCTGCTATTTTTGATCCTGCTCCATACAGACCCTGGCTTACCGACTACTCTTCTGCTTTTCGTTTTGTACCTCGCACACTCCTGGCTTGACTCGGCTCGTTCACCACTCTGGTTGCTCACGGTGTTGCCGTGGGCAACGGCCCCTTTTCCTTGCTTGTGTTCCTTTTGTATGTTTGTCGTGTTTGTCGTGCACTTACTGAGCGCAGGGACCGCCGCCCAGTTGTACCCCGTCGCCTAGGGCGGGTCGTTGCAAGTAGGCAGGGACAGAGTGGCGGGTAGATTAGGGCTCACTTGTCCGTCTCCCTACCCCCTGCCATTACAAGTATACATATCAGCCAATATACATATCGAGTATACATATTATCTAGTATACATATCATCCAGTATACATATAACCCAGTATACATATCATCCACTATACATATCATCCAGTATACATACCACATAGTGTACACATCATCCAGTATACATATCACCCAGTATACATATCATCCAGTATAGATATCATCCAGTACACATATTATCTAGTATACATAAAACCCAGTATACATATCATCCAGTATAAATATCACCAGTATACATATGTAATTACAGATAAACACTTACATACAAACACAATATTAGACATACACAATCACATGCAGTGAGGGAAATGTATCAAATCCCAGTAGGATAAGTGACCTACATAGACCTATGTTCTAGTAATCACTGGGGTCCAAGCGGTCAGACTTCCAACCATCAGATATCTATCTCCCGTCCTGTAGGATAAGTGATGAATGTTTTTTTATAGCAAAATACCTTTAATCTAACCTAATCTCTATGTCTTGACTGTGTCTTCTCCTTGAGACGGTGTCTTAAAATTGAGATGATGACTTTGCCTTTTGATTTGATGAGATTTTCTGCTCTAGAGAAAGAAAAAGATCACAATTCAGTTTTATGTTCATTACAATAGTCCAGTAAACATATAATCCAGTTTACATATTATCATACAGTATGTAAAGGGAAGTGTTTTATATAATTATATCTATGTACATGTGAGTGTAGAGATATATATTTGTCCCTCCAGAAAGGTGTATATTCCTTCCCCTCACCAGGTAATGAGACACCCTGGGGGGTGGAAGCCATAAGCAGTGAACAAATCCTACATTTCCAGGAAGCAGGGAGTTCCAACTGCTTGCCCCCCCCCCCTCACCAGGTAATGAGATTCCATGAGGGAGCCATAAACCCATGTCCCCCCCCTTGCACGTACATGAGCATGTGATGTCACACAGATGTGCATGGACAAGGTATAAGAGGGTCAACTGTCCCACTCTCACTCTCTTGTTCCTGCCTCCCTCCTTGGGCCACATGAACCGCTAAGTATCCACGTGTAGCAGCAACTACACGTAACAGTCTCCCCCTCCTTACTTCAACCCTTTACCTGTACATCCCCTGGTACCTGTACATTCCCTGGTACCTGTAAACCCTTTCCCACCATTTACCTGTTACATAGCAACCCATTCCCCTTGTTA